>NC_136065.1:1564506976-1565256598 GCF_964261635.1 Lissotriton helveticus | reverse complement strand
TCTGCTCCCTGCCCAATGACTAACTACAAAGGACACATGGAAAGTCTTGGGGAGCCATGAGGTGCACATCTGCTGTCACAGACTCCCTCAAAACGTCCATCTTAGGTACTACTTGCATGCAGCAAATACAAAACTAATTCCATTCTGGCTAGGGCCATGAGTCACACATGCGCCATACACCAAAAGCTAAACACACAGCAAGGTACACATACCTAACATTAATGTTCCGCAAGGCAGAGGGCCAGCAGACCAATTTAAAACTGTGGGAGAGGCTGCGAGGTGCATCTCCAAGGTATTATTGGGCAAAACGGCCTTCCTTGCTATATTTTTCCTGCTTCCACCACTGTAAGTCCTACAGAGCCCAAAGACGTGCATGTAGTCAAGCTCAGGTTAGGGAGCAGCCACATGGCAGCTCAGGTTAGGGAGGGTCCACATGACATCCCCCTGTGGACCACAAAGCCCAGGTCTAGGTTTCAATCTGTCACTAAAATGACCTCCAGACACTCTGCTTGATGCTCATTTGTGATGAAGGGAGGCAAAAAAACCTTAAGCTTGCAATGACGAGATCACCAGAGCCGCAGGGGATCTTTTTTCTGAAACAATGTCTTAATGTACAACGTTCCCATCCCATGCATTACCAGCACTACACGCTTTGAATGAAGGGATGTTTAGGTCAGTTTGTGACCGCGGTGGTACTCGTTACGCTGTCATTTGTGAGAGACTATTGTTAACAATAAAGTACTTGGAGCTCACCCATTGCTTACCATTGTTGACTTCAGTGTCACTGTTCTTTGCAGCCTCTGAATTAGCCAGCACTGACACCAAGCTTCACTTCCATTCCTTTCTGTGGAGCATGGACCAAGCACAGATTTACTCAACTTTATCAGTGCACATTCACTGCTCCCAATGGGATTAAAGTCCTATTTCCTCTTCTTCCCTTCCACTCCCCAAGCCCCATCTGATTCCACACCCTCCCCCCAGCCCCTGCCACCCCCCTCCCCCCACAGTGGCAGCTGCTCCCTGGAAGCAGTAGTGAGGCTGGGAGGGGGTATTTTAAAAAAAGATCCCTTACCTGCCGGCCTGTTGCCTCTTCTCTGTCCTCTTCCTGGCTTCTGTGCGAGCAGGAAGCACCCAGGCTCCTCCAAGCTAAACCAAGGTGCTGTGGTTCTGTGCTCAGACATGGGAGCCTGGGCATGTTCTCCACCCGGGCTGTACTACAGTCTGAGTGGAGAACATGCAAAATGCGCATGACTGTTTGGCCGGCCCAAGACGGCCAGCCAAACAGTCATGAGCACTTACAGAGTGCCACCACTCCTCCCCCCGCACTGCCCATCCCAGCCCGTCCCACAGAACTGCCAAAGCAAAGAAAAATAAAATGATATTAACCTTGCGTTATCATTTTATTTTTCCTTTTTTGCAGTGCTGAAAGGCAGTGGGGCGGTGCTCCTTCGCCTTAACAGAGGAGTTGCCCCTGTCCCCCGCGCCGTCCTAGTTTTGTTTTCCTCCATAGTGCCTACTTGAACAGTCCATTATTGCTGCTCCCCACTCGTGTTTTTTACCCATATTGCACAGAAGTGCGGGCTGCTGTGCAACATGGCTCAAAGAAAAAAAAGCAATATGTCACGGTCTAAGCTGGTCGTGTCATAGCTATTTTTTTCTTTTTACTTTAAAACATGTCGCATGGCAGCTTGCACTGCTGTGCAACAGTTATTAAAAACAGTGACAACGCCTATACATCGCGCATAGACGAGCTTTTGGCTTAGCCAAAGTTTCGTTTTGTAGGCAAGGGTTTCCTTTTGCAAAACAGCCAGTGCAGGAGGCGATTCAGAAAAGATATTTGCATATTATACCACAAGAAATTAAATTCTGTTTCATTCATGCCGACTCGCGTGGCGACTATCTTCCGTGCCGACCCTTCTTTTTAGCACAGGTTCTCCTATGGAAAGAAATATATTGAGCTGCTTATGTAAACTGTACCATGACAGAGAGAAGGACATTAAATAAAGGCAAATCTGTAACAAGCATTTGCAATGCAATAGGTCTCGCATTAGGAAAGTTTGAGCTATTGGTCTTGTAAATGACACATTTTTTATTTATGTGTTTGTTTTCAAAATAGCGAAATTAATAGCTTTGTCATTTTCAATGCCAATACTTTTATCTTTTGTAATTGTGACACCTATAGGCATTTGTAATGCAACATGTTTTGTATTTACGTGACTTAGATGTATTGATATTACAAATAACAATGGCTTTTAATTTTTTTCAATAATTAATACTTAAATAAAAGTTATTGTAACTTATAATGGCAATATCTTAAACTTTTGTAAATAACTTTTGTGAAGAATATGTTCAGTGTATTTTATTGTGATGAAAATCCAAGAACAGAAGTGAAATATTACCAACTTTTTGTGACATTTGTAATAAAGCTTGAAACATTGAGAGAACATATTTGAACCAGTTGTTGTTGAATGGTTGCACAGATTGATACTGTGGTGGCGCTGAGTGATGGTGTGGCGTTTAGTGATGTTATGGTGCCCCTGAGTGATGCTGTGGTGCCCCTGAGTGATGCTGTGGTGCCCCTGAGTGATGCTGTGGTGGTGCCATAGATTGAGTGAGGGCGATAGATAGGGTCAGGGCGATATTCTCGCTGCACTCCCTACGGGATACTACATTCTGCATGCCAATCGGCCCGCTGGGAAGATTGGTGGCGGAGTGGCGGCTATTATCCGCTCAGAACATATCTTTTCTGATATTACGCTGACCCCCATCCCTAAAACTGAATACCTGGCACTAAAATTTTCCTCCCCTAAATCGTCTTTTGTTTGTGTCCTTGCATATAGACCCCCGACTCTATGCCCACCTTTCCCCAATCTTTCTGCGACGTTATCGCTCAATTAGCAATTAATCATGCCAACATCATGGTGATTGGAGACTTTAATTATTGGCCTGCCGATGCCCATGAAAGCCCATCGTCGGTGGACTTCACAGACTTCCTAAAAGGTATGAATCTTTCCCAACACATTCACACCCCTACCCACCTGAAAGGTCATATTCTTGACCAACTTTGGACATCTAACATAGATATTTCACCTCCTTCAGTTTTCCCTTGCTCCTGGTCTGACCACTATTTTATTTCTTTTCACTTACATCTGCACACTCTGTGTCCGCCCCCTTGCACTAAAAATATCATGGCTCGTAACTGGAAAAGGGCCAACCTGCCTGAGTTTCATGATTCCCTAGCCTCCACTGCACCTACGTCACTGACCTCACTAGAGCATCAGGCTGTCAATCTTGATGATTGGCTGCGTCAGGCTAGTGATAAAGCTGCCCCTCTTAAAAGAATTAAAGCAAAGCGCCCTCACGACGCACAACGTTGGTTCACAGGCCAACTCAAAGCGCAAAAACTAACCCTCCGGCAAACTGAACGCCACTGGCGTCGCCGCTACGACCCACAGCTCAAACTCACATACAATGAAACCCTTAAAGCTTATAAACAATCAATCCTGGCGGCTAAGACGGCATATTTTTCACAAAAAATCCTGGACTCTAACAATAAAACGAAAGACATTTTTTCTATTGTCAACGAGCTCTCCCTGCCAGATAGAGTCACTCCCCAACCCCAGCCGACTCAAACCCTCTGTGACGCACTTAACTCTTACTTCATAGAGAAAATCACGACAATAAAAAACAATATTCCGACTCCGGCATCCCCTGCTCCTCTCCCGCTTCCCCCTACCAATACCAGTATTATGACAGACTTCCCACCCATATCCCAACAAGAGTTTGTCTCTCTCCTTCATAAAATCAGATCGGGATCCCCCAATGACTGCTGTCCCCCGCAGATCTTGAAAGAAGCCTTTCTTGCATGTCCAGGCCCCCCTCTAGCTTTACTCAACAACTCTCTCGCTACCGGGAAGGTTCCATCCTCTTTCAAGCAAGCTGCAGTCTTACCCATACTAAAAAAAACCTACGCAGACCCATCAATCCTCAGCAATTACAGACCCATCTCCCTCCTTCCCTTCCTAGGAAAGATCTTGGAGACCTACGTTACCCGCTGCCTGAGCTCTTTTATAGAGCAATCTTCCTTTTTAGACCCTCAACAAGCGGGTTTCAGACCCCTCCACTCCACCGAGGCGGTCATAGTAGCAGTCATGGACACCCTCAGGAAGGGCGCTGATAAAAAGATCTCTCAAGCCCTTGTCCTACTAGATCTCTCGGCGGCGTTCGACACGGTCGATCACATCATCTTGATCGACCGTGTCCATAACGCCGGCATTCAGGGATTAGCCCTTGACTGGCTCAGATCTTTCCTGCACCAGCGTTCTCAGTCCGTTCACCTTTCCACTTTCTCCGCACCCTACACCTCCCTCCCCTGTGGTGTACCTCAGGGCTCTGCACTCTCCCCTCTTCTTTTTAA
Organism: Lissotriton helveticus; assembly: GCF_964261635.1. NCBI lineage: Eukaryota > Metazoa > Chordata > Amphibia > Caudata > Salamandridae > Lissotriton > Lissotriton helveticus. The sequence goes on along the minus strand of NC_136065.1, from coordinate 1,565,252,181 downwards.
TTTGTACCTCCAACCCTTGTTAGCCTCCCTCCACAATTCCCCGGCCAAGATCTTCAACTATGCGGACGATCTCCAGTTAATCTTTCCTATAGATTCCCTCCCTTCCTCCCGTATGAATTTCCAGTCTACCATGCTGACCATAGCGGAGTGGATGTACCACAGCCACTTGAAGCTGAACCCTACCAAAACTGAGCTCGTTCTGGTAGGAGGCCCCAATCATCCATGGAACTCCACCTTCTGGCCAACATCTCTGGGGACAGCACCTACTCCCATGAGCTCAGTCAAAAGCCTGGGGGTGATCATTTCAGAAGATCTATCCATGAGACCGCAAATCAACGCGGTCACATCTGCCTGTTTTTTCCACCTCAGGCGGATCCGCAAGATCAGCAGGTACTTCACCAAAGAAGCCCTGATCCAAGTTGTTATTGCGCTCATCACCTCTAGGCTCGACTATGCCAACACTTTGTACGCTGGAATCCCTGCATGTCATCTCCACAGACTACAGCTGGTGCAGAATCAGGCCGCCCGCCTGATCTTCCGCCAGCCCAAACATCAGCACGTCACTCCCCTCCTCCGTAGTCTACATTGGCTCCCTGTTTCCAAACGCTGCACCTTTAAACTGGCATGTACAATCCACAAGGCCCTCTCGGATGCAGCCCCTGCGTTCATTTCTTCGGTCCTATCCCGTCACTTCCCTTCTAGAGCCCTTCGCTCAGCATCACAAAATCTCCTCGTCGTTCCCAAATTTAAAAGGAAAAAACACGGTGGCCTGAGCTTTTCTGTCCTGGCCCCTTCCACCTGGAACTCGCTGCCACTTTCCCTCCGTCTCTGCCAAAATTATGATTGCTTCCGCAGACTGTTGAAAACTCTGCTCTTCCAATCCGCATATGAATAACCCTCTCACTCTGGCTCACGTTTATTTGTCATGGAGCGCCAAGAAACCTACGGTGATAGTGCGCGTTACAAATAATTTTAACGTAACGTAACGTAGATAGGGTCAGGGCGATAGATAGGGTCAGGGCGATAGATAGGGTCAGGGCGATAGATAGGGTCAGGGCGATAGATAGGGTCAGGGCGATAGATAGATGTGTGCGGTTGTGTGTGTGCGGTTGTATGTGTGCGGTTGTGTGTGTGCGGTTGTATGTGTGTGGTTGGGTGTGTGTGGTTGGGTGTGTGTGGTTGGGTGTGTGTGGTTGGGTGTGTGTGGTTGGGTGTGTGTGGTTGGGTGTGTGTGGTTGGGTGTGTGTGGTTGGGTGTGTGTGGTTGGGCGTGGTTGTGTGCGTGGTTGTGTGCGTGGTTGTGTGCGTGGTTGTGTGTGTGTGCGTGGTTGTATGTGTGTGAGGGTGTGTGATGGTGAGGTGTGAGGGTGGGTGAGGATGAGGCTGTGAGGGTGTGTGATGGTGAGGTGTGAGGGTGAGTGAGGATGAGGGTGTGAGGGGGTGTGAAGGTGAGTGTGTGTGGGGGTGTGATGGTGTGAGTGAGGGTGTGAGGATGTGAGGAGGTGTGAGGATGTGAGGAGGTGTGATGGTGAGGAGGTGTGATGGTGAGGAGGTGTGATGGTGAGGAGGTGTGATGGTGAGGAGGTGTGAGGGTGAGGAGGTGTGAGGGTGAGGAGGTGTGAGGGTGAAGAGGTGTGAGGGTGAGGAGGTGTGAGGGTGAGGAGGTGTGAGGGTGAGGAGGTGTGAGGGTGAGGAGGTGTGAGGGTGAGGAGGTGTGAGGGTGAGGAGGTGTGAGGGTGAGGAGGTGTGAGGGTGAGGAGGTGTGAGGGTGAGGAGGTGTGAGGGTGAGGAGGTGTGAGGGTGAGGAGGGGTGAGGAGGTGTGAGGGTGAGTGAGGTGTGAGGGTGAGTGAGGATGAGGGTTTGAGGGTGAGTGAGGATGAGGGGGTGAAGGTGAGTGAGGGTGGGTGAGGGTGCGAGGGTGGGTGAGGGTGCGAGGGTGGGTGAGGATGTGAAGGTGTGATGGTGAGGAGGTGTGAGGGTGAGTGTGTGTGAGGGTGTGAAGGTGAGTGAGGGTGTGAGGGTGGGTGAGGGGTGTGAGGGTGGGTGAGGATGAGGGGGTGAGGGGTGAGAGGGTGGGTGAGGGTGTGAGTGAGGGCGTGAGGATGTGAGGGTGTGTGAAGGTGAGGAGGTGTGATGTGAGTGAGGGTGGGTGAATGAGGGTGTGAGGGTGACGAGGGTGAGTGATGGTGTGTGAGGCGGAGGGGGTGAGGGTGAGTGAGGGTGAGTGAGGGTGTGTGAGGGGTGAAGGTGAGAGGGTGTGAGGGTGAGTGAGGGTGGGAGGGTGAGTGAGGGTGGGAGGGGGAGTGAGGGTGGGAGGGGGAGTGCGGGTGTGTGAGGGTGAGTGCGGGTGTGTGAGGGTGAGTGCGGGTGTAGGAGGATGAGGGGGTGAGGGGTGAAGGTGAGGGGGGTGTGAAGGTGAGTGGGGGTGTGAGGGTGATGGGGTGTGAGGGTGAGTGATGGGGGGGTGAGGCTGAGGGTGTGAGGGAGAGTGAGGGGGGGTGAGGGTGAGTGAGGGTGTGTGAGGGTGTAAGGGTGAGTGAGGGTGTGAGGGTGAGGGATGGTGTATGAGGATGAGGGGGTGAGGGGGTGAGGGTGTGTGAGGGTGAGGGGGTGTGAGGGTGTGAAGGTGAGTGAGGGGTGAGGGTGAGTGCGGGTGTGAGGGTTGTGAGGGTGAGGGGTGTGTGAGGATGAGGGGGTGAGGGGGTGTGAAGGTGAGTGATGGTGTGTGAGGGTTGGTGAGGGTGCGAGGATGTGAGGGTATGCGATGGTGAGGAGGTGTGAGGGTGAGTGAGGATGAGGGGGTGAGGGTGTGAGGGTGGGGGGTGTCAAAGTGAGTGAGGGTGTGTGAGGGTGAATGAGGGTGAATGAGGGTGTGTGAGGGTGGGTGAGGGGGTGTGATGGTGAGGAGGTGTGAGGGTGAATGGGGATGAGGGGATGAGGGGGTGAGGGGGTGTTAGGGTGTGAGTGAGGGTAAGGGTGTGTTGGTGAGGGTGTGTTGGTGGGTGAGGATGTGAGGGTGTGTGATGGTAAGGAGGTGTGAGGGTGAGTGAGGATGAGGGTGTGTGAGGGTATGAAGGTGGGTGAGGGTGTGAGTGAGGGTGGGTGAGGGGCGAAGGCGAGTGAGGGGGTGAGGGTGAGTGAGGGTGTGTGAGGATAAGGGTGAGGGGGGTGAGGGGGTGTGACGGTCTGAAGGTGTCTGAAGGTGTGTGAGGGTGTGTGAGTGAGGATGAGTGAGGATGAGTGAGGGTAGGGTGAGGCGGTGTGAGGGTGAGGAGGTGTGAGGGTGAGGAGGTGTGAGGGTGAGGAGGTGTGAGGGTGAGTGAGGGTGAGTGAGGGTGTGAGGCCTGCAGTTTTGGCCTGCAGGTGGCGATAGGCGACCACGTCCCGAAAGAAGGTTCACATCACAGGAGGGGGATAAAAGTTTGCGGCATTTAAAAACCAGTGGCTTACATAATGTCATCGACTTTCACTTAAAATAGTCACTCTCAGTGAGAGACGGGTAGATTCCATGTGCGGCAAGAGGGCCTGTAAGCCGACATCACAGGGTGTGGATAGAGGGGAGGGTGTAAGTAGGGAGGGAGAGCGAGAGCAGGGAGATGAGAGAAGAGTTGAAGAGAAAGGCAGAGGGGAAAAGAAATTGTATTGAGGCGGTTGATATAAAGCAGAGAAGAGAGAAACAAAGGGGCAATATGTAGGAAAAAAGGCTTCATTTGTGTAGCTTTCGTGAGTGTCTGCCACCAGGACAATTAAATTCACTCAGTGAAGGCGCTGTTTAACAGTGGGCTATACAAAACTAATCTATCAGGTTTTTTTTGCTTAAAGTCCAAAATCATTGTGTTGTTTGAAAGTTTATTTGTTCAGGCAGTCCTGTATTTTTAGTCATCGCCACTTGTATGTTGGACCGGGGAAACCCATGCTTGAATGGGAACAAAGCTAAGTGCCTACTGTAACGCACAAAGGAATCTATTTCTTATATTCATTTTATTACAACGACATAACTGCCGCCTTCTACTCGCAGTGAAGTGCCTCTCAAAAAGTTTCATACGTTATCAAAATGTCACTCATATAGTGAGATGCGTGATGAGAGATAGCATATGCGGGTATGGGATAAGAGAATCAGTGCATAGGCTAGTAATAGTGTTTATAAAAAAAAAAATTAAAAAGACATTTACCGTAAACCTCTTGTGCTCGTCTGATGGCTCTGATCGTCCAGCGGCTGTTCCAGCGAAAGCAGGCCGGGCTGGGCGGAAGTCAGGCAGCCCTCCTCGAGACAGAGGCGGGGCCTGACCAGAAGCAGGAAGTCGACCGCGACCGGAGCTTCCCAGGAGGCAGGCTGCAATGGCTGGCGCAAGGCTCCGGAGCAGAGAGAGGAGAGCCCTGCATGCAGCCGGCGTCCGCCCGGGAAGCCAAGGAGCGGAGTGCCAGTGTCCCTGTGCCCGTTGACGCCGGAGGGAGCAGCCCGGAGCGGGACGAGTAGAAGTCCGGGTGAGTGGGGCTCCGTGCTTGCGTGTCTGTGTGTATGCAGGGGGTGCAGGGCGGCAGTGTGTATGTGTGTGTGTGTGTGTGTGTGTGCGCCTGTGTGTGCGTGCGTGCATGCAGAGGGGTGGGGGCCACTCATTTAAATGTAAAAGTAAATATGACGCCAAAATAATAAATAAATAAACCAGCAGCTTGACCCATTTATTCACTGTGATGCTTCCGATAATTAAAAATGTGCCTTTACAAAGAAGTGTTTTAAAAAGAATACCAGCGTGCATGTTCATTACAAGACGGCTAGAAATAATTACTCATGATGTTCAAAGCAAGCCTGTTCATTTCAAGCTACCCTCAGCCAGCCTCGGAAAAAACGAAAGTAATACAAAAGCGAAACTGCCACTGCCACTGCAGACAATGCTGCGCGCTCCCGAGGTGAAATCCGGCACTGAACACGCTCGTAACACTTTGGTGTCCACTCTCCTAAAAACGGATCACATTAGTTGTCGAGCTGACAGCATTCATGCTTCGCATGAATGCTAACGTCAGCTCGACCTAAAAACCGAGTTACTTCATGTCAACGAGGGCACCACGTACAGACGAGCCAATACACACTGGGTTTTATAGTGCTGCCTGACATGAGCTATCAAACTCAAATACCAGATCATAATGGTTTTAAAGCAACTATGCATTTAATATAATTTAGTCATCATTTGCCCATATCATTCTACATCCACAAGATCAGAAAGGCAGCACAGACCGCCAACCAAACTTTATTTGAATTTGATCGGGTGTAGGAACCTGGCTGGTCGGTAATGAGATCGCCACAAATCTCCCACCTCATATTTAGTGGGCCATACGAACACTAGGCGACCTATAGAAGCAGCTCGTGCGTGTCTATGCGACAAGCAACTTCCTAAGAGACACAGAAATCACCATGGCAACCGTAAAACAACTGCTGCGTCAGTCTCTGGTTGCTGCAGATGTACAGCACACTTTACAGAGTACGTGGGTGTGAGAGATGCCATTTACAGGGTTTTTTTGGGAAAGGGAGATTTTACACTTGAACAAATAATTATTTTACGCTACTTAATGCATTTTAAATACAAGCAAAGAAAGTGGATTCCTGTTACTGGAACTGCAAAGCAGTTTCAAACAGATTATTTTTTCCCAAAGGGCGCGTGGTATAGTTATAAAAACACATTCTCAGAGTCCAAATGTCCCAGCACGAACATAACCAAATGACCAAAACATTAGAGTGATCTTAAAATTTCTCACGCCAATTGCGAGTCACTCCTTCACACCTGCATTTTTTTTTTAATTTTCAGTTTGGCGCTCCGAATGACAGAAAAGTCCCAAAAATGAAGAAGAAAAAAATAGGACTGGTGAGTCTCAGAGGACATTGAAACCCCATTCTTCCCTACAACTGCAGTAATTTCTGAACGGCTTACGAATACCACCGTAAAGTAATAAACTGGTTTACACCATGATGATTGTTGTATATGGAAATATGATCCCACGAATGGATACTGTAGGAAACAGCTTTATTGCAGCACAGAATAGGTAGGACCATTCCTCATCTGACCAGAGCTCCAACTGCCAACAGGGCGAAGGGAGAACTCCAGAACTAACAGAGTGCCAGCTCAAGAGAAGAGCTAAGCACTGTACAACAATGATCCACAAAAGAGGAAGGAGGGCAAGTCAAAGCATTCCGCATATCAGGGACTTGTGGTCAGAACAGCAATCTCTGCCCCGAGACCTAAATAGACCCCTGGTTAACTTTTTGTGTCACCCTTTGAACAGAAGAGGACAGTTTATTAACAACACTGCTTCTCGCTGGATCGCAGATGAAAAATGAGTATAAACCAAGAAGCTCTTTGTGCGTAGATTTAGCGTCACCAGCTCTCTTCTCAGGTAGACTGTCCACTGAGAGAACCCAGGTGTGGAACCAACTAAAATCAGACGGATTAGCAATCTTTCAGTGGCAATTACTGAAACAGAATCCTTCCAAACTGCACCAGTTTCCTCAGTGGCTGGTGAGACCAGCTTCAACTAGACTGTCTCTCTTAAGGTACTTTTAAGAATTGAATCAAGAACATATTTGTGCTCGCTGAATATCGAAGCAAGTTTCTTCTCTCTAATTTGCTGAGGAAGTTTAAGTAGGATATAGTTTAGCCATTAAGTAAGGACCAGACAAGAGTAGCGTATTTTGCAACAAAAAGATAATGCCTTGGCCCTGTGAAGCAGGTATGATTAGGACAAGACTAAGAAAGAAGGTCCCATTAGGCTATGGTGATTTAAAAGCAGCCTCCATTGACTGTCAGAACTTCAACTAGGCCATAAAGACCTCACTCCCTACCGTTCAGCATGTCCAACCTAGAATGCCACGTAGCCATCAAGAAACATCAAACCTTAGGAGGCAAAGAACAGGAAAGTGCCCATTGTCACAAAGGGCTGCATGCGATCACAAAGCCACAAAGCAAAACAACAGGGAATAGTATCCCAGTCAGGGGGTCTGCACTCAGTCACTTTTATTTCTGAAGCATTAGTAAGACCATCTAATGAGTCCCTGATCCTGGTACTATTAGCTATGGGGGCCAGTACGGACTTGCTTTCCTGCACAGACTCTCAGCAGAGGGCCTACATGGGCAGTCCAGATCAGCCGCCATAGGATATGTTACAAAGACGGAGTTTCTTTTCTAGCACTTTTCAAATAATATTATAAGAAGCGTGGCACAGAATCCAACAGAAACGTCCTTTCCTCCATGGTGAAAGAACCTGTAGAAATTTAAAGGGAAGTGGTCTTCCAACTTGTTTGGCCCAGCCTGATTTGTACATCATGAGGAAGAGACCTCGCTCTTGAGGATAAGAGAGAGAGAAAGAGTGAGAAAGAGAAAGAGTGAGAAAGACAGAGAGAGAGAGAGAGAGAGAGAGAGAGAGAGAAAGAGAGAGAAAGAGAGAGAAAAGAGAGAGAAAGAGAGAGAAAGAGAGAGAGAGAGAGAGAAAGAGAGAGAAAGAGAGAGAAAGAGAGAGAGAGAGAGAGAAAGAGAGAGAGAGAGAGAGAAAGAGAGAGAGAGAGAAAGAGAGAAGAGAGAGAGAAAGGAGAGAGAGAGAGAGAGAAAAAGAGAGAGAAAGAGAAAAAGAGAGAGAAAGAGAGAGAGAAAGAGAAAAAGAGAGAGAGAGAAAGAGAGAGAAAGAGAGAGAAAGAGAGAGAAAGAGAGAGAAAGAGAGAGAAAGAGAGAGAAAGAGAGAGAAAGAGAGAGAAAGAGAGAGAAAGAGAGAGAAAGAGAGAGAAAGAGAGAGAAAAGAGAGAGAGAGAGAGAGAGAGAAAGAGAGAAAGAGAGAAAGAGAGAAAGAGAGAAAGAGATTACCCATGGGGTGGCAGCACACCTCCTGGAGCGAATTCCAATATTTTAATTTATAAACACACATACACAAACACTAATCCAGACAAGTCACATTAGAATATAGAACTAGACCAAGATTACAGCCCCGAAAGGCCAATATTGCCAGTAGGTGCTGTATAGCAGCTCTTTAAGCTCACCACCTGCTATATAAAGATCATGGAATCAATTCACCAAAGCAACATGGTTGATGTGACATCATGTACCCAGTGAACCAAGATGGCCTCAGAGGGTTGCATCGTCATATCCCACCACTATTCTCTCTGAAATTTCCTTAATACCACCTCTGGGTTAGAAAAAAAGGCAAGACATGGGAACTTTCTGTTCAATTTCAGCTCCTGATGCTTCCTTCATGACCTCGGAGCAAGGGCAACGCCAGAGGTGCCAAAAGGCAATACTGCAGTAGCATCTACTACCTTTACCGAAGCCTATGCGTAATCTGCCTTGTCAAATGCCATTGTTAAAAGGCTGAATGCTCTTCTTTTATCGTCAAACTCAGTGCAAGCCAAAATAATAAAAAAAGGAAAAGGTATTGGCATACAATATGGGGGTGCTCTCCGCCGCAGGTATACTGGGAAACGGTCCTATCAAAGCTCAACACGTCCCTGATCTGCACATTGGAGAGTGACGGTGGTATGTCTTTTAGGTGCCTTCCATAGACCCTAACCTAAGACAGTGGGGAATAGATTCCTTGGCCTAGCACCAATATTAATAAAGAGCTGAATAGCTATGGCTTGAAAGTCGATGGTGTGGCCTAAGGTGGAGACCTGGATTAGGGATGTGACGTTGTGGACCCAGGCAGAGGAGAGAGCTCTACAGAGGGAGACGGCCCGAGGTGCATGCAGGAGACCTATGGCGAATCTGTGGTTGGAGGTGGTGGACGAAGTGGAATAGCCCTCGGACACTGAGATTCAGACAGAGGGACCTCGAGACATGGGTGGGGTCGAGGACACGCCCTGACTGAATGACTGGGACGCCTCAATGATGGACATGGAAGAGTGGGATTACTGGTCTGATAGCCGCTGGGAGTGATGCCACAGGGGGGAAATCCGGCCTACTTTGCAGTGGGTTGGATGCTGGGTTGCTGAGCGCTGAGGGGTTGGATGGACCAGTGTGGCTTAGCCCTCCCAACCCTCCCTCTTGTTCCGCAGGACATAGACCTCCAACAACAACATAGGGGACCACACGTATTCCCCCAAGATGGCAGTTTGAAAGTTAAGGATTGAATGCATGGAGAAATACCCAGGTCCAGTTAACAGGAAGGTAGGTATGAGGAATGTCATATCCAGGCAGCTCAAACCAACTTGACTCATTAGGTCGATGGAAGAACATGGGGCGCAACCACAAACACTGCAGAAATACAATAGGGGTCGGGGGGTGCGGGGGGGGCACAATATTGCAATCCAACAAGGGGGGTCGTAAGAAACAAAGTATTGTATGATTCTGTAATGATCATTATGAATAATTCAAACAGAAGGAGAGGGCGATTGGAGCACTTGTGTTTGCTTTGTTCCCCCTAAGATGGCAGGATTTGCCCAGATGTGGGTCCCTTGCTTACTTTGCCACTAAATTCAAGCTAGCCTGGCTGCTGAGGGGTGTTACCCCGAAACCAGTCCCAGGATGCCGGTTTCCGGTTCAGGGAAGACCTGGTTTGGCAGATCGGGCTGGACTGTTCCCATGAGGCAAAGGGTCAAAATTGATTTGCATATGGCTGGGTATGCTCTGAGGTGGTGAAGTGAGCTAAAGACAATGATGGATTCAACCCAGATCTGTGACTGGGGTTGAGTGTCTGAACAGTTTCAGAGCTCGGTCCATCATCTCCTTGGGTTATTATGAATAATTGACTAACAGCAATATAAATGTTTAAAAAACAAAAAAGGTAAACAAGAGAGGGTGTTTATAGTCTTAGAGCTATACCTTTTAGGTTTTACATGAATGAATGAATGAAAACAAATGAAGCTTTAGAGTCTGTTTTTTATGCATTTAAATGTATATGTCAGAACCTCAATTTACCGAGCTCAAATTCGAGAGCAGGAGTGCTCGGCTCATTCCAATGCAATTTCAAAAAATCAATTTGTACTTTTGGGAAAGACGGCAATAAAATTAAAAAAGGTAATGATATGTGAAACCTTCCATCACACATTAGCAATAGTCACAAAATGCACATTTCTGCTAGGGGCAAAAACAAACCGTGGAGTTTGTAGATGAATACACTTACAAGACCAGATTTCTGATGGTGTTTTCTCGGTCAAGCTTGAGCTAAAAAGGATGCACGTGTGACTGCTATTAAATACTACAATGTTCAAGAACAGCGAGAGAAGAGGAATAACCTTACTCTCAGTCACCCAAATCATGCGATACAGAACATTTGGTAAACAATGTATCTATGACCCAGACCTCACTCATTTTAGGCAGAACCAAGTTGGTGATGCAAGTGAGCAGAAGGTGGAGGGTTGCATTGGTCTAACAAGTAGGTCATTTTTAGGTGCATCCTAAGATAGTCTATGCATTGTCTGTTTCAAGACATATCGTTATCTAATAGTGTGCTTTGAGCCCGCCTTTTGTGTGGGAGTTCCTTACTCTTCTTGTGGTTGTCCCACCCCTGGACTATAGACACATTACTATGTCATTCAGCTGTTTGCTTTTTAAGTTGCTAGTTTTTTTCTTAAGCACTGTATGAGAGTGTGCGCTTCTTCCCACTTTCCACCTTGTGTGCTTTTCCCGTCCCCCACACTGTGCTCCTCTCACTTGCCCTTGAGCTTCTCCCCAGTCACACTAAGTACAGTAACAAAAGAAGGACCCTGTGTAAATGATTTATCTCTCTCCCCCAGTCACACAGCAGTTTTAAACTGATAATTAAACATGTCAAAGTAACCCCTTTTGGCAGGTCAAAATCTTCCTTTCAAATATTTATAAATCACCCCTTTTAATTATTAGTAAGTAGGCCTTTGTGCCCGTAAACCAAGGTGCATGGTATATAACAGTAGGACATGTAAAGGTTTAACGTTACACATGTCCTTGCAGAGAAAAGGCCCCAAAAGCTATTTTTACTTTAGTGAGGTTGGCTGTTCCATAGGAAAGCACTAGGTTGCAATATTAAATACTGATAGTGTATCTCAGGAATGGGACTAGTTAGAAAAATAAACAACTATTTTTATAGTTATTAAACATACAATACAATGCTGAAGTTGGATTTTTACTAAATATTAAGGAAAAGTATGCGTTAAAAGGTTACTTTTTCCCCTGCCTTGAATTCCCAGAAACAAATCTGTGTTTTGCTCTCCCGCTTCTGCCAGCCAGTAGGTACCATTTAAATAGGTCTGAATGGGTGTGAGATGCCTCCCAGAAGCAAACAGGCTGGCATAAATGAGCAGAGATGACCCCTCTGAACCAGATAGAATATGCAGCATGGGGGTGTGAGCATCCTTTTTGACATTAAAATGTCAACTTTTGTTCGATTGTCAAATCTTACTTGACAGGTCTACTTGAGTTTTTCATATAACACCTGGGGCACACTTCAAAGAGGCATCCACTGCCGCAGGCAATGTTTAACGGACATGTGGGAAGGGCCTTTTCATTACCTCTCCCAGCCTGGCTTCTTTTTGACATTACAGTGTCTAAGCCTGCTTGACAGGTCTGCTGGGTTTCATATAACACTTGTGGCGCACTTCAAAGCAAGGAAACAGGATGCAAAAACAATTTTTGTGTATCAACTGTCTGATTGCTGAAACCCCTACTTTTTGTTTCACAAGACCTCTTTCTCTGGTTTTATTGGGGGTCCTGAAGCAGCTTCAAATTAGATTTTAGCATTAGATGTGGGAGGACACTAGATTACCAAAGGACACACCACACAACACACACACACACACACACGTTGTGTTTGTGGCCAAAGACCTTCACCATCTTGAAAATGCCAAAAGGGTAAACATTGTTTACCACGCATGTGACACAACGCATGCCATTACAACGTGGTCATTACAACAACCACTTTTTTACATCGCATGCCATTACAACGCAAGTCAGAACGACTTGCTGCAGGGGTCAGAAGGTGTTGGATTTAAAAAACACCTTACCTAATGTTGCACAGACTGGAGTTGGAATAGTAAATTAAACTATTCCAATATACACCGTCCACCTACAGCAAGTCATTAGTCCAACTTGCGTTGTGGCCTGCGATGTCACAACGGGGTCATTGTAATGACCGTGTTGTAATGGCATGCGATGTAACATGGCATATTCTGCCAAAAGTGGTAGGGTTAGCCTCAGGATCCTTTCCCATTGGTTAGGGCATCCCCAGGGGTAATTCTCACCCTTTAGCATGTGCCAGGCTTAAATGCGGTATCTTCAGGAACCCACTTCAAACAAGTCCTGGACCTGTGAAAGATCAGAAGACCACAGAACTTGCTGTCGGAGATCTGAGAATAGTAAAGAAGACTGGACCTGCGCTCCTTATTGTACCCAGGACAAAGCAACTCCAAGTGTTATAAGGCCGGCCTAATGTTAAAGCCACAGGGACAAAACAAGCTAAAAAGAGGTCTTTTTCTGCAACTGCCCAGCTGAATAGTGGTAACCAGATCGGGCCTGTAGCCTGCTGTTTTGCTTCTGCCCGACACCCTGTAAGGTCCCAAGTACCTCCACTGAGGTCACAGGGGCGTCAGAAGTGTACGCCTGTGGTGGATTGGGACTTAAAGTACAGAGTCAGAAGTTAAAAGCTTTTGCCCAGGAGAACCTGGTTGTTGGATCAGACCTGCATTCCAAGCAGACAGCGTCAAATGGCACCTAGATGCTGTTCTAGTTTAACCATTGACTATCATTGGCACGTTATGCTTCTTGGGACTACTGCTACCTAAAACTCTAAAAAAGCATATCTTCGGTTTCCCTTATTGGATTTTTGTCACTTTGGTGTTGGTACTTATTTTTAGGTCTCGCGACCTGTCAATGCGAGACTATAGGGGCTTAAACAGACTTTAACTAACTGGCGATTTGATGCTGTGCCCGTGCGCTTTTAGGTCAATGCGCAAGGAGTCTCACAAAATACGTCAAGCAGTACAAAAATACTGTCCCATCCTCAAACAAGATACAGACATGGCTAATCTGATAGGTCCAAATCCCCAGATCACGTTCAGGAAAGCACCATCAATAAAAGACGCAGTAGTCCAAAGCCATTTCAGCCAAAGAAAGCAAAGCGATAAAAATCGAAATTGGCTAGAAAAACAACTGAGTGGCTTTACAAAATGTCATGTCTGCAAGGAATGTAAGATTGGTGTAAATAAAAAGAACATTAGAGATCCAGAGGGAAGACTAATTGTAATTCAGAAAAAGATCACGTGCATGACGTAATTTGTGGTGTATGCCATCCAATGCAATTGTGGGATGCTCTACATAGGCAGTACAACCTGCAATTTGAAAAAACGAATCCTGGAGCACATCAGGGCAGTTAAGAACAAAGATATGGCATATGCCACAGCAAAACATCTTTTAACCTGTCAAGAGGGAGATTGGAGAAAAATGACCTATTTTGCAAATGACTATGGAAGAACATGAGAGAATGGGAGATCGAAAAAAGAAACTCCGTCAGTTGGAATCGAGATACATTATAAGGCTAAGAACAAAAATCCCTAGAGGCATGAACTTCGATGAAGAACTTTATGTGCACTTGGAGTAGAGATCAGAGTCATGGGACCCCAATTACAACTGTACTCGTCAGAGAGAAGAAAACGCAGCATAGAACTGTAAGATGAATGAGAAACCATAGGAACATGGGTACTATACCATGAAATGGGACAAACATTTAAAACTAGTTGTACAGAGCTCTCTTTGTGCAAAGAAAACTGTTTTAAGAAAATGTTTAAAAAAATGTGTAAATGTGAAATCGCAATATATAATGGTAACATTGCAATACTGAGTCTTGAAAACACGCAGCGTCTTCAAACACAAAAAATAATTCAAAAAATGCAAATAAGAAATATATTTGTGATAAAATGTATCCCGAAAAGTTAATGAGAACATTGTCTAACAAAAAGTGAATTCTTGTTTGTAAGATAGAACTACATATCCCAGAAGTCTATGGGAACAGTAGAAACTAAAGAAAGTATAAACAGTTGCAAGAGAGTAATTTCACTTACCGTGAGCAAGGCCGTTAGGCTGAAACGCGTTGGTGTTAGACTGGGCACTGAAATAAACCTGTGAAAAGAAGTTGCTGTGTGCGGCGTCCTTTGTACAAAAAAAAATATATGCCTAGAAACTACAAATACCGTGATGCCATGCATGAATACACCCGAGCTAAATAAACTGATGAAAATAAAAGCCGTGCAGGAGCAGTTTGGAAAACTCTTTTAAATAACGGGGCGGATTTGTAGCAGGAAAGACTTTTGCAACCTCGCTGTGCCTTTGAAAAAGAAGATTGGTATCTTTGAAACGCGTCAGGCAGGAACATAGAAGGAGCAACACAGACTAAAATGCCCACTTCATCCTGAAATAAAAGTTGTGGAATGCAACCTACCTGTTTGGTGTGCGGGCTTATTTGCGCGGGCATTATTGAGGAATATATATATATATATATATATATATATATATATATATTCGGAAAACCTTTCAAGGTACATTGATTATTTTTTACAAGAATGGGTTAAAGGATTGAACTCTTATATAAGAGACACAACTGACTTTTTATGTAAATTGTCTCAGCTTTGCTGGAATGAGAACTATATATTGATGACATTGGACATATGTTCTCTTTATACCTCCATAAGACACATGGATGGCTTGAAGGCGGTCCAATTCTTTCTAGATAAGCGTCCTTTATATAATGCACAACATAACAGAATGCTTATGGGAATGTTACAAATATGTTTGCAGCAAAACTTTTTTACTTTTGGTGGCCAAGCCTAACAACAACTCAGAGGGGTGGCCATGGGGTCTTGCTTCTCCCCCAGCTTTGCATGTCTACACATGGGGCTGTGGGAGGAGCAGACCCTTATGGGACAGCACAGAACAACTGTTGAACAAAATGTAGTACTGTACCTCAGATATATAGACGATTTGTTCTTTGTCTGGAGGGGGTCAATGGAAAGTGCTGTTGATTTTGTTGCGAAATTGAATATCAATGATGTGAATTTGGAATTTACTTCAACCATGAGCGACTGTTCAGTGCAGTTTCTGGATGTAGAAGTGTATGTTGATAAGGATAAAAACAAACTGGAAACAAAACTACACAGGAAGGTTACCGCTGGTAACACCTTACTACATGCCTCAAGCAATCATCCGCGCCATCTAATTCGCAGCATCCCCTATGGGGAGATGCTACGTATAAAGCGCATTTGTAGCACAGACAATGAATGCAAATTAGCTCAAAATATGTGCAAAATGCGTTTTTTGGAGCGGGGTTACAGTCACAAGATGATAGACGAGGCTATTAGTAAAACAGCTAAACTGACCCGAGAACAGCTATTGGGGAATTGTCAGGGCACTGGCAACATAGTTGAGACTTTATCTGTAACTGATGAAAAGGTGCAATGCAGGGCAATTGTCACATATAGTCAGCAACATGCTGAAATCCGTAAAATCTTTTCAAGAAACTGGAATTTGGTTAAAGGGGATCCTGTGATTGGTGATCTAGTGAGAAACAGACCTGAGATCACCTTCAGGAAATCTCCCTCATTAGGCAGTGCTATTGTTAGTAACACCTTGGACGTTCCCAAGAAATGGTGGGAACGGATTACAGGTTTTAAAAAATGCCAGGTCTGCAAGGCCTGTAAGCACGCCATCAATAAAACCCATTTTATTAGTCCCTTCCATGACACTCCGATTGCCATTAAACAGAAACTGGGATGCAAGACTGAATTCGTGGTGTATATACTACTGTGCCCATGTGGTTTACAGTATGTTGGGAGTACTCGTCTCCCTGCCCACAAGCGCATCTTACAGCATCTGCGGGCAATCTTAGGGAAAGATCAGTCTTATCCAGTAGCGAGACACTTTGAAAAATGTCATCAGAGCAACCCAGATCTGCTGAAATATTATCTGGTGGACTCTGTTTTACCATTGAGGAGGGGAGGAGATAGAGATGGAAAATTACGTCTCTTAGAAACACGGTATATCCTCGAACTCAACAGTAAGCAGCCTGGGGGACTAAATTGTGAAGATCTCTACACAGGTCTGTGATCGAATGTGGAGATATAAATTAATCTTGTTGGCACCAGGGTGTTCGATGGGCAATAAGATATCTTTTTACATACGCATATTTGGCAGCCTGAACATTGTCTGAAATTCTATTAAGTAATAGATCGAATTTTAATGCACTGTCACTTTTATAAATATTCAAATTGACGACCCCCAAGGAAGTATAAGGTAGAAAACGATGAGTTACATAGGATCCAGATCCTTAGAGGGAGATTGTTTATTGTCATTACCCACTGTGGTATAATTTTGCACTGAATCATGATTTATATTCAAATGTAATGTACTATCTTTAAAAGCTATAAACTGCATATCTATATTGATGTTTAAAAATTATAATAAGCAGAAGGTTGAATAACCTGTTGAGATGAAATAAGTCTGCTTTTTTGGAGTTTTTTTATAAGAAAACTAAGGATAATAAAATACTTTGTAGATGTGGTGTAAATATATGAAATTTGGAATATGTTCTTAAGGAAACTATATTTCTTTTGTAGAAATATTCTCATTTATTTTTGTGTATATATATGTCTTTGTATAGCTTTGGGAATTATTTGAAGATTATGTTAGTAAATACATGTACATAATGATTTGATATAACTTGATTCAAGCCTACGCTTAATTTGTGAACACTACAATATGGGGGCACTATGCCCTACACTCCCGTTTTCCCCTTTCTCTATGTAATTAGTGAATATCACTTTAAATTTGTGAAAGGATGTATCATTGACCATGTGACCTCTTACACTACTTATGTCACTTCCTTTCTTCTCAACATGACATGTGATCAAGCCTCGGCTGAGGCGAAACGCGTCATGGCGACTGGTGGGCTGTTATTCACAGAATAAACAACACTGGAAACGATAGCACAGTTTGTGGCCTTTTTCTCAATTTTCGTTGTCAGCGGGAGCGGATGCTGAGTTGATTTCGAACTGCTTTGAATATATATATATATATATATATCTTTTTTTAATTTTTTTATTTGAGTATGCAATGTTGACAGGACGCTACCACAGCTTGAAAAACCTAAACTATTTCTCTGGGCAGCAAAGGCTGCTGTTCAAGGCCAGGAAGACTATTTTCGTAACCTCAGTCTGCCAGGCCCCGTGCGTACCGATGCAATAACTGGCAGGTTGTTCTAGCAATTTTTACACATTTACATGCCCAGTGGTTTTCTATGCAAAAAAGACAGAAGGGCTTCTCCTGACACCAGCACCTAAAAAAATAAGCATTTGCAATGCCATAGGGCTCGCATTTACCAAGTTTAAGCTATTGGCATCGTAAATGACAATGCCTTTTATTTAGGTTTTAAAAACCATATAAAAGGCATTGTTATTTGCAATGTCAATAGTTCAAACGCGCGTAAATGCGAGACCTATTGCATTGCAAATGCTCGTTTTAAATAGCTACTATCCTCTGCGCCCTTGGGCAAGACAGAAAGTGTTCAAAATACTCCAACGTTGCACTTTGTTTGGGACAATGGAGGGGCACAGTGCACATCAATGCGGCCCCTGGGCAAGGCAAGAGCGTAACAGAAAAAAAAGAATATACACCACCTTTGGGCAAGCCAAAAGATGGGTCAAAAAACAATCTTTAAACGAGGCTGGGGGAGGCGGAGTGTTTCACCAGGATAAAAGTATATCTTTTCCTTTTTAATCTCGCCTCAAATTTGGAAGAGGCTTCAAACTTTCTCACCCCTTGCCTAAAACAGGGAATGGGAGAAGGGAGGGGGCAAGCAGACATGCTTAACAAAATGGCAATTTCGTTGAAAACTGTCACTTTTTTAGCAGTACCACATACATCTTGTTGAAAACATACTTATGTTTCTTTTATTGTTGCAAGGTTTCTTTTTAAATACATGAACGTTGTAAACCACTTAAAAAATATACCCCTGCACATTCGCTGTCATACATTATCACACAATGAAAACACTAGAGCCACACCACCACAATCCTATGCTCACAAATCATGATACGACAATACCTTCACTATTGTGTTCTCCAACTGCCAACACTCTACATCAGAACATGCAGATCATCAAACTAGGTACACGCCCTGCTTCTTTCAGTCATCATCCAAACCATAGGAATTCCATTAAAAACTAAAGCTAAGGAGAAATGACCACATGTAGTTACCACCTCAAGCTATCCTATCACTGCCACCGTATTCACTTAACCTTAACTTTCACCTATCCTGAATGGCCTTGTGCAGTACAACCCAACATACTATCCATTTTCAAAATGTTATTTCAAAAAACATTACACAATCCAAAATGACTATCTACTAATTGAGATCTAAAATAAACATGGCACTCACGTTATATTTTCACTTCCAGACAAAGCAATTCACATTCCTTAAGAGTAACTTTTGTATAACCAAAAAAAAAAAAAACGATCAGTGTTAATATCGCAGTTTAAACATTAGTATATAGTGAAACATCTCACACTTACGTCTCAAATACTACATTACAAAGGAGATAATAAAGTGAGCAGGGTGGTAACGTCAGGATTGGTTGAGACTGCATCTTAACTTGGTTAAGGTTGTGCGTTTTTATACTTCCGGAGAATTCATGCTGTATATGGATAATTTACACAGCACGTGTCGCACGCAATCTGAACGGTATTTCGGAGCATGAATATTTAATAACCTGTTTCCATCCAGTACATCATATTTTAAAAAACCTGCCATAAATGGCGCACTTGATTGGCTAGTGACAGGTTTCGGGGGGAAAAAGGGCACATTTCCAGAAAATATGAGCTCCCGTAATCAACACCCGAGAACACGTGCATGCGGAAGACAGGCTCCACCCAAGTCTGTCTCCGAGATAAAATGAACTTATGTTCCGTTGAAGTGCTAAAAGTCGGAATCCTCAAGGTGAAGTGGACGCACTATCTAGTTTAGCCCCAAAAGTGAAAAAAAGGCCAGTCTAATGTGTTTATTATCGGGTCCTAGAAAATAGGGTGTGGTGTGAGCAAAGTCGGAGATAAGCAACAGCTGTGTTTTCACAAGAGACACTAACCTAGCAGTAAATATTGTTATTAGAGCTTGAGGAGCTGAACGTTTCTTTTTTATCAGCTCCTCCTCTCCACAAGCAGATTCTCAGGTGTGGGCATCAGTGCTCTGAAGTGGTAAAACCAGCCTCACGGAACACCCACGCAGGTACACACAGTATGAGTGGCTTGCACAACATTAACCACACAGACATGATCGTCTGTAGCCCTCAAGACTGCTGTCGCCGAGCGAGCCTTTTAAGGACTTCTGAACCGATCCTTTTAACTCATGAAGAGGTGTGGTCGAGGACAGTAAGAGAGAGAGGGAGGCAGATAAAAGGGATGGAGGAGAGAGAAGGGAGGATGTAACAGACGGGCACAGGGATATGCAGAATGAGACACGTTGGCGAGGTAGATAAGAGTTGCAGAGGAAGGAAGGAGCTCAAGGCTCTATCCCGTGTACGGCAGGTAAACCAGCAGGCCCGGACAGGTAAATAAGTAATCCCGGCCCAGTCAAATAACACGGACCTAGGTAAATGAAAAGAGCTGAACACAGGGAACAAGTGACTTTGATTAAGCAGCGGGGCCCTGTGTAGGTAAATAGGCAGCCCGCTCACATTTGCAGGGCCTTAGTGCTTGACAACTAGTGTGCCTTTACAGAAAGGATGGACTCTGTTAGATAAAACCTGTTGACTCAAAGAAAGCAGCAGGGCCAGACAGACAGTGTCAGAGTCAAGCAAGTATGTGGATGGCTCCATCAGAATAGCTGGCCTGGTGCAGGGTGAGAAGTGAACCATTCTAGAGAAGCGAGGTACCGGGAGGAACTTTAAGAGCAGAATGGCACTAGTGCAAGGAAGGAGACAGTGAACCATGTCAAAGAAGCAAGATTGTGATGATGGCAAGTTGACCCGTCACATCAGCATGGCACTGGGGCAGAGAGGAACCCAAGTGACCCTGTCTGAGGCACAACTCTATGGTCAGGGAGATTAGCAACTCCAGCTTTCCTGGGAAGGACAGCGAGGGTAGGTGACCCAGCGTGGTTCCTCTTCGGACAAGGCTCCTATCTCGAAGGCGCCCGTGCAACTTTCCCGCCCCAGCTGAGGCACCTCATCTAATGTAGGGAGGTCCTCTTACAGACACTACACTAGCTTACATAAGTAGTGCCTCCTGGATGGTGGTTAGTTATTAGCGACACCATTTAGTGTAGATATCTACCTCATTTTCACTTTATCACATTAACAGGTCCTGAAGAATTGCCATGGTATTTTATAATCAACAGGGCAAGAAACATGTCGACCCAGAGAGCAGAGCATAATGTCAAATGACTACCCCTCCATAGGGGAACTGCCACTCTAAAAACCCTATATTATATATTATTATTGAAAAATTTCCAAGAGTGCCATTGGAGAAGTCCTCCCGTCCAGGGAGTCACGCAAACCAAACCTACTTTCGACTCACGCAACATCCTTATAGCTCTCAAAGCCATGGAAGACAATCTTCATCTCTCAATCAGAGGGAAGCACCTATAAAAAGCACTAGACCATTCCGTCACTACATCTTTTATTCATGGCATGTTTTGTGATGATCCGAAAAGATTCCAATACTCGAGTAGAAAGCAAGTCTCACCACCAACAACCGTGAAAAATTCCAACCCATTACGCACCTGCAAGTTCACAGAGGTTTAATGAAGTAAGAGGTCCAGAATCAGCTGTTGGGTCAAAACAATGATAAATAACTTTAATATGATTATCAAAACAGATATCTGGCTTTACATCACAATACAGCAAGAAAATAACCATACTGTCACCCTCGTCACCAACAGATCTGCTTGTTGCTCCACTTTATATCTTGGAGCCTGGGGGCTTTGGGACGGTCCACTATCAAATCTAAACGCTAACTTTAAAACACTTCTGGGCTTGTCAGACACCAAACACCTACAAGGTCACCTCTAACCTCTCTGTCATCAGCTCATTCAAGGCAGAAGTTCATAGTCAATGAGCTTCTACTTACCAAGAGAGTCACCCAAAAATCCATGTGGTCTCCTCTCACCTTTAGCGCAATATGCGATCTCCTGATGACTTTTTCCCCCCACTGATAGCAGTACCAAAATCCATTAACATACAATTCAAAGTCAGTTTGATCAACCACACCAGGTAAACTCTAAATATGTCTCATTTTCACAGAGAAATAGAACTCCGTTACCTTCTACCATGAGATGACCCAGCCCAAAATAGAAATCCTCATCACAGGAAACCTCAAACCCAAGAAGGGCAATCCAAAATAAAAAGGACAGAATTACACCTCAGCTGGCTACAAACATCAAATCACTGATTCACCCAACATTCACCTGTCCTGCAAGACACGCATTAACAAGAAAACACAGTCCAATACCAGTTTCTCTGATGCTGTAAGTAAAGCCCTTTGCAAAACAAAAGTGTTATGGGTGGGATGCTCGAGTTAATCTGAGCTACTGGTAATTAATCACTCGGGCTGCACAACAGTCCATCTTTTTTTTTTGCCCACCAGGTCACCTCAGACAGGAAGTGGTCATATGCTATCAAATTTGGCCCTGCTCCAGCTGGAACAGCCCGACCCAATCTGCCACGCAAGACCTGATCTGAACAAGAATGCAATCCACCTCTGACAAGTTTGGGATTATCTTGGCCTTATCAGTAGGGGGTAGCTGAAGTCACACGGCACAGTGAGCACAGGACCAACATATTGGTAGACCCATCAAACTTAGAGAACCAAAACATCAGCTCTCCAACGCGACATCTAGTGGGGCAGATACCATCCTGTTCTGTGATCATAACTATGACATGCCCAGGGGATCCTCATACAGGAACCACCTGGAGGTTCCACTCTCTGGAATGCAAATTGGAATAATTTTGGACAGGATGGCATGGCACCTGACACTTTCTCTGCCCTTTCCGTTTTTCGGCGAGACAAATGGGAGTACACATCATTTTTATCAGCACCTTATGTCGTGACTGGAAAAGACATAACATGTTACACCTGGCAGTGGGTCTTGGCACCTAGCTGGCTTTTATTATGATAGTGGGTTCAAATACAGAGGACACTAAGTATGGGCTGAACTGGGTTTCTCAAACAGTTTGAGAATGATACAAAGTGAGATCATCAATACAAGCTTCGGGGACATTTTATGGCCCCACAAACCCCTATTCAGGACACTGCATGATTTATGGGAGACTGAGGACAGAATACACCACAGACTCCCCAGGAGGGTCTGGCCCCAGAAATACCGAACACTCCACCGTTCAGTACTTATGTGTCCCAGTAGAAACTATTAAATATACCATCTGTTGTCTTATCAGCAGTACATGCTTTTCCAATGTGAACAGCATCCCAACGAGCAGCAAGCATGCCAGTTATCATTAAAAATACGTGAGCAGTGTCTGTCTTTTGCTGAAAGAGTCACGTTTAAGTTGGGGTTGCACATTATTCTTAGTCACGTTCTGGAAAATGCAGAGGCTAATAAATGAAAATCCCTCTTTGAAAATTGGCACAAGGAAGATCGCACTCGCACAGATTATGAGCTGAATTCCTTCATAAAGGGATCTAATGTGCCGCAAGGCGCAGATTATCCTGGGAAGTACCACTTGGTACATCCAAAAAGTCTAATGCATGCAAACTAACGGCTGCCAAATGTAGCTTGTGCGCGCAAATGCAGTGCAGATATTGTGCCCCTATAAAACTCCCTATACCTTCCATACTGCCCAGAGACTTTCCATCATGGATCCCAAGAAGTACGGAGATGGCAGAGAGGAAAGCTTTTTGGCATTCACAGCAGAGCACGCTCAGGCACGTGTGAAGCAATGCAGTTCTCTAACCACTTACTTGGAGACAGTGAGCCAGTGCAAACCAAACACAGCCTACAGTACTCGCTGACTGCGATAAAGGCCCACTCGAATGAAACTGAAGGGGTGAAACCATCAATGGGCTCTTCGGGTTATCATACAATCGAGACATTGTCCTTTACCTGAAGGGCAGACCTAGGGGACCAACATATGGCCTCCTGTACTTAAAATAACATAAAAGTGTTCAACAAGAGAGAGACCAGTACCTTACCTGTAGCCATAGTTTTGTAGCTTGGTACCTACTGCAGACAGAGGCCATTGTCAATTTATTTAATCTGAACAAAGGAAAAGGCCAACACTCAAGGGGTGGGTATGCACTAACGTGCATTAAATACAGAGTTTGTAAAGTGCTGTATGAATAGAATCACGGCACACGTCGGAAGTGGACAGAGAGAGCGCCCTATATTTAGAGAGAGGGCTCAGCCCCCCATAGCGCAAACCAAGGAAAGCTTGCAGGGAAGTCTTAACTCGACCACCGGCCAGGCCTGTGTGGAGGATTGTATGACGTTACAACGAATTCCGTTGCAACGCATGCCTTTACCACATATGCGTTACAACGGAATTCGTTTTCCACGCATAACCTTTACCTCGAATATTCCTTTACCACGCATACATTTACAACGTTTTTCGTTGTAAATGTATGCATGGTGAGGGCATACTCTTGATAAAGGTTATAACTCTCCCCTTACATGCCCCCAGCCTCCACTCCTTATATTTACCCCTGCCCTTAACCCTTAATATATATATATTTATTTTACTAAAATGTCCCTTACCTTTTAACTCGCCTTCTCTCCATCTTCTTTGTTTACGTCGGTCGTACGTCGTTAAGAGGAAGCGGAAGTTACTTTCCGTTTCCTCTCTAACGACGTTGATTGCTTCAGCTTCGGCTCTTCAGGTTAGTTTTGATTTTTTGGGGGGGAGACCCCCCCCCCCCAGCCCCCCTTTTTATCCCAACGCTTTATTTTTTTATGGGGGAGATCCCCCAAAACCCCCTTTTTTTCTTTTCATTTACCACACATGCCTTTACTACGTATTTCGTAGTAAAGGTATGTGTGGTAAAACCTCTCGTTGTAACCACGCATGCGTTGTAATGCATGCGTGGTAAAGGATTTCGTGGAAACGGCTTCGTTGTAGAGGCCGTTTCCCGTGTGGAGTTGCAATTGAATCACTTACTATGAATGTGGCTGCCGGGTCTTTTTAGCATGTGATCCCTGTGGCAGCATCTTCCCTTTTACGTGAGATGTCACTGGCTTTTGTGGGCTGAAGAATCTTAACTGTTTATGAACGTCACATATACACCAATAAGTCTTTCAATCTTTAAAGAGGCAGGAACGTGAAGAGTTTTGTTGTTAGAAGCTGGGGAAAGAACTCCCGTAGTAAGGAAATTCATACTAGCAAACTAATAGCCTTTAAATGATATGTGCTGGTGTGTTTCATTTATACCTGGAAACAGATTTAAAACTTAACTATCTCTTTAAAGAGATTCTTGGACTTGGAGTATTTACGTGTCGATATGAAGAAAACCGAGGTGGGTTATAAAAATGAAAACAAATCAAAAAATCATTTTAGCATTCCTGGGAAAATACATTTTTGAAAAGTGCATTTGCAGTGAGGAGGACACTTATAAAATGAATAAATGGTAAAAAATAATATATATATATATATATATATATATATATATATATATATATATAAAAAAGTGCCAAGTCACATTACCTTTTTTAAAGTGTATCACAAATAAATGCCTTTGGCTTCCTAGCTTTAACAATCCTTTGTTATATGTACCAAGTCTCGAGTGGACTTATTTACTAGCAGTGTACTATATTGAGGTGGAATGGAGGTGAATTCCTAGTTGTCTACATTTCCTACATGCTGCTGATACCAAGACAATATTAGCGATATACCGCGGTGAAGCACAGCTTGACATAATTTGTGATGATTATAGTGACAGATATGTCATACTGAAGATTGCCAGGTGTGATGTTCCCCTTATTTAATACGGAAGCTAATGCGGAGGTGGAAAGTTTGCTTCAGCAAAAAAAAAAAAAACTCATCACGTCCCCTACCTTATATGTCCACACTCTCTGTATGCACCCATGTATAGCGAACCTACAATTATCCCACTTGAAAGCTAACATAGCAAGGGAATTTACACTTAACCTAGATTAACCTTTATACCGGTCTAAAACAATGAAAATTGAGACCCAAAAAAGATATTCATGCTACTCTGTACACTTGATCATGGTAAGCTCCTGAATAGCATATTTCCTATTACACACGGTTAGATATGTTCCTAAATATATTCTTCTATATACTTTATTCTTAAAATACATGGCTGCAGATGCAATCCGTACTGTATCTTTCAATCATTTGATAACTTTAATAATCTGATCACTATACACCCGATTAAACTATGACTGACTTCTGTGTTTATCACACATACTGTGCTTGTAAAGCACTTTGTCAACCAGCAATGGGTCTAGATAGGACTACATAAAATAAATAAATAAATGAATAAATAAATAAAAACTCCCCAACTTCACCTGTACCAAATATAAATCAGTGTCTGTAGCTCTTTATTTATATGTATTTGCATATACGGTAAGAATATGTTTCGATTATTTCACATTATGCAGCAAATGTTTAGTAAAGTATGGATGCTTTAAAAGTAGAGCTTATTCTAAAACAGTGGTTCTTAACTCCCTATGGTTCCGTGAAGTCTTCTGAGGTGGCCTACAACTGCTTCAAGTAAAATGAAATAATACCAATACATTTTAATAAAGGGAATATAAATAAAGAAGCAAACTTTTAAATTGCTTAATGTTCTGTAAATTTGAAAGAATTTGCAATTGAAGGTTAAAAATGAAGTTAGTATCCTCAAATTGATTCGTGGAAGCAGAGCAAGTGCATCAAACAGAAAAAAGTATGGACAATGAGTGTCCTCAAAATATATATATATATATATATATATAAAATTTACTAAACTATTTGGTTATTTGTGATTTCATTGATGAATGCTCGTTTCTCTGTTCATTTGTGTATTGTTTTGCGGTTCAAGTCATCGAACATGCTTAGGCCGGGGTCTCCATCTTCCAGTAATGATTCAGTGGAAGTCCTCGGATATCCAGTAATGATTTAATGGGGGTCCCCGGGGTCAAATAATGATTAAGTGGTGGTCCACAGAAGAAAAAAAAGGTTAAGAACCACTGGTCTAATGCATTCACTACTTTGAATTCACAAACAAGAAACCTATGTGTACATCTGGTTTAGACATGAATAATAAATTGCATTTATTTTTTTTATATATCGAATAAAGGCGGTATCTCTGCTTTCACCATACAATAGGCCTGATCACTTTTAAGTAAGGGTTATGATAGAGTTGCAGCATAATGTCCTGTGAGGCCATTCAACATTGCCTATGCTCATTAGTCCCCCCCCACTATTTTATTTAGACAATGATCTGAATAAGATATGATCTTCGGAGGGAAGGAGAATCCCAATTCTGGAAACAAAAATTTGTGGGTTCATTTGCGAATGCCCCCATGGGCTAAAGAGCCCTAATACAGCTGGCCATGACAAGGTTGTCTGCAGATTTATGAAGGTATTGTGTAGGTGTCGTACCACCAGACAATGAAAAGCTGTTAAAAGGAGAGCAGGGAGCACCCTGTTGAATACTAGGCTCCAAGAGCGTTTAGGCCTCATCTAGGGTATTTAGTACTTTGTGAAATCCGTGGAGTCTGTTTCAAGTCTAAGAGGAACCGAAGGGAGTACCAGATGGTCAAGCCCCTGAACATGTAGTGATCTACCTTGATGAGCAGAGAGAAGCTAGTGGGGATGGGAGGGGGAACGGCTAAGACCTAAATCATATGGGTAAGATGGTTTCTAAAAGAGCAATAGCCAAGGACCAATGAGTTAGGAAAAGGCACAAGCACAGAATGAAAGAATGCTGTTAAACCAGTACATTTCTGGTGGATTGTGTGGGACAGACCATGAAGGACCTGGAAATGTTCCAACATATAACCACATGGATGGTAACTCAGTAAACAGGCAAACACCAATCAGAGGTGCCTCATGACTGGTGAGGGCAGCTTGTCTTAGCCCTTTTTTCCCCGTTTTGCACTTTGACAAGATTAGTGACTAACAGAATGCAAAGAAAATTCCAAGCCTGGGTAAAACAGTCACGCCTGACAATGAACATATAGCGGTCTCTCTTGCACTGTTTCTCACACACCTAGCATCCGATGAAGACATTTTACTTATAGGAGGGCTGCGCATCATTTCTGGGTACCGCTGTTTGAATTAACAGTTCAGTTTTTAAAGCTAACAGGCAAATACAACCTCTGTTCCAAACGAAAAAGACCACCGGATCTGCGAATATACATGTGGCCCTTCTTATGTAGCACAACCAGACGCTGATTTGATCTCCATATTTACCCAGCCTACCCTACCTCATACTGCTTTTTACGAAAATTCGCTTTTCTGTACCCATCACTTTTACATTTCGAAAATAATGGGGCCAGGAAGCATCACTATACACTGACCCTGCCAGCACTCACACCAGCATCGATTGCACTCCCTCCTGCACGCATGGCCCAGACCTCCCACCCCCGTACTGGATCTCCATCCTCTTGCACTATCCCAGTCTGGACGACCTTCACGTGCCCTCCCCAGTATAGATTTCCCATCTTCCTGCGCTCGAGGGCTGGCTACCCAACCGGGATACCTCCTCCTCTTGGGCAATGCCTCTCCTCCCTCCACCCTCCCCACAGACTGTGTATGTAGGTGCAGCCATGGGAGGGAAGCCCCACAACCTGCTGATCGGCTAATTATAACTGCCAGCTCTGCGGGATCCTCCCATCACTCCCTTTCGTTCACCCTCTCTCGCCGTCTATTAGTCCCTCCCTGGCAACCCTCGAGAGCCCAACCTTTATATGTTGGCCCTCCTTCGCGCAGAAAGGTTTTCAAAGCGAGTAAAGAGCTGTGTACAGTGCCGTATCTTGAGAAAGCTCTCGCGGTGCAGGTGGCGTTCTACTGAGAGTTGATGTGTACACAGGACGCACCTTCTGTGGTAGAGGTGCTTTGGCTGTAGAGAGGCGATGTGCACAGGTGGTGCTCCATCTGTAAAGAAGTGCTGCTGTGCACACCATGCTCAACTGCAACGTGGAAGGTTCCCTTCTAGAAATATGGTTGTATAATGTGTTCCCACCTATGAATATTTTTATTTTTTTTATTTGTTTTAAAGGACACTGGCAGCTCGTTAGCAGGAGAATGCGCATCACTTTCCCTTTACAGAGGGTGCCCTGGACACAGCGCCCATCACAGAGCAGTGTTCTCTATGCACAAGGTGTCAACCTGAAAGCGTGGTGTCCACAAAAAAACCCTAGTATACAAAGACGATGTTTGCAGAGCTGCTCACCACCAAAGGAGCAATGTGTGCACAAGTGCGACCCACAGATACATAATGCCCATCTGCAGATAAGTGCATGTTCACATGACGCACACAGGTCAACCGCACCTGGAAATGGGCCCGTATACTCAATGCGCAACTTAAAGAGAACCTCGGTAGGT
Source organism: Lissotriton helveticus (assembly GCF_964261635.1). NCBI lineage: Eukaryota > Metazoa > Chordata > Amphibia > Caudata > Salamandridae > Lissotriton > Lissotriton helveticus. The sequence continues at coordinate 1,565,223,693 of NC_136065.1, read as the reverse complement.
GTCTGATTGGCCAGGCCACGCCACCTCAAATAAAGTGTAATGTGAATTACAGGCTATCCGAATTATGTTACGGGCAGTTTTATTGCCAGTCTGCATTTGCAAAGTTATTTCCCCAAGAAGGGAGGCTCAAAGGATGCATATGTTAATAATGGCATTGTGAATTATGGCATTATGAAAACATGGTGGCAGCTTAGAAAGGATGCTCTGCACACTGGGCAATAATCTGAAGGCAATCTGTATAAATCCATGGTGTTCGACTCCGGGTATGGGGCGCATGCTACGTATACAGGGAGGTGCCCCGTAGACATGGTGCCCTATCAGTAGAGGTGCTGTGTAAATGTGGATCTGAAAAGGGCGTTGCGTACACTAGTTGCTATCTGGCACATGGTAGGGCCAGAGTAAGTCTGGTGTGGTCAGTGGCAGCTCGTACTAGGGAAAGGAATCCCCACAGCAAGATGTGAAGACGATGAACAATTGATCCGTATCTACGCAAAGACTGGCGAACCGACCCTTCCTGGAGTACCGACTGCCCCTTCCTCCATCTGGCACTGACGGCCACATGCCTACACAGCAGACATCAACAGAAACACACTCCCTAATCCCTATAACATTCAACAGTGGGCAGACACTGATGTAACCAGTACAAGGCCCTTCTCTCTCCAGAGTTTGCACCAGTGGTCACAAACACTGACGACATCAACAGACAGACAAAACCGATAAACACAAAAGCCTGGGGTTGCACGTGTCATCACACAACCTTCGAGGTACCACCAACTGTGACATCATCCTAGTGTTGATACAGATAGTCACAACTTTCTCACTTTTCACAGATGGTCACACTATGGAGGTATCAATGTCGACAGATTACCGACGTGCTCCAGCTAGAACCACTCCAATTGTCTTGTAACGCCCAGTGGCGGTACAAACGATGACATAAGCCCAACAGCAGACATAGATGGGGCGAAACCCCGATGCAGCAGTCGACAGTCACACATACCACTGGTTCTACCACAGACACGCCCCTCCCTACCGGTAAAGATGACCCTCCTGCAACTGTTGCCACAAATACAGCAACAACATTTCACCGCGTGTGGCAGTGATATCCCCTTACTGGAAAATACACCACTTTTCCGCTACATCGGAACTTACGTATCCGTCTCTCCTCGCGCAATCCCTTGAAGCACAACTCCTGGCACAATCCACGGAGGGCGCAGGTATGGGCAAAGTAGCGCACGCAGAGTAGTGCACACAGGGGCGACGAGGGCAGAGCCGTGCAGGGCACACAGGGGCTGTGCAAAGAAGACCTGGACTCTTGTCTTGTCGGAGATGTCTTCCGTTTGCCTCAGGGTGAGAGTTGTGATTCCGGGCAAGAGAGCTGCTTGGTGTGCACGGGGAGGATGAGGGACTCCTCAGCTTCCTGTCACCGGCCGCGTGTTTCCCATGAGCTTTCACTATGCAACGTGTGGGGAGGGGGTCTGCCTAAAGCGTCCTTCTGTCTGGCAGTTGCTCCGAGTGCGCGTGGGGGGTGACAGTCTGCAGGTGGGAGGTCTTGCCAGGGGCAGAGTGAAAGGAACGATTGGGGGTGTCTCTGGGGTCCAGTGGGGAGGGCTCCCAGTCTCCCGCCGCGGGCACCCCAGGAGGCTCCTCAGGCTTCTCCGCACGCCTCTTCCGCTCCTCCTGCCCGCGGCTCCACTGCTGCTCCCGCAGCCTCTCGTCATCCGCCTGGCAACGGCTTCCGAGCCGCCCCCTCCGCCCCTAAAGCGAGCCGCGCCCGAGGGGCGGGGAAAAAGAAGATGGGCGGGGTAGGACCAAAAAAAAGGGCAGGGCCAGCGGCGCCGTAGCGCCTGAGGATGCGGAAGCAATGGGAACCTGCTCCCAAGGCAGGCTCACGGCTTGAACTCTGCTTCGGTGGACGGAAAATCAGGAGAAGACCCCACCAAAAGCATGGCAGAGTGCTAACTTAGCTGTAATGGCGCAGCTTGGGCACGAACCATGCTGGGGGGGGCGGGGTCACGGCTTGAGTAGATACATTGGGATGGACTAATGGCGCAGAGGCGGGGCTAGGGCACGCGAACAGCCAGCGGGGCGGGACTAGAAAGGAAAGCCCCATGTAGGACGCCACGAGGGAAAACAGCAGACAGTGACAGTGCCCGCGAGGAGCCGCCTAAAGAGGAGAGGTCACGTAGTGATTGACAGTCCAAAGACCAATAGAAGGCGAGCCAAAACGCTGTGACAACTCGGGAGCATGAGAGGGCGCTCAAGACACGCCTAGTCGGGGCGTGTGAGGCGGCGCGAGGACACCAGAGAACAAACCGCCACCTCCGCCCAGCCACGTCTGAGGCGGTGGGAGTGTGGGGTGGGGAGAACGACCAGGAGAGACAGGAAGTTGAGGTAAAGCAGAGCGGGAGATGTAGAAATGAAAAGATCAGTTGTACAAAGAGGGAAATGTAAAGAAAGACGGAACAGAGGGAAGGCGAAAAGTAACAACTGAAGAATGAAGAAAAGCTAGGAGAAATACTAAGTAAGAGAGGGAAAAAAGGCGGGAGCATAAAGATAAAAATGGAGGGCTGAATAAAAACCATGAAAGGGAGGTTAGAAGTAAGGGAGATCAGCGAAGAGCAAAAAGGGCGAAAAATGATGGGGGACGAGACAGTAAAAAGTACACAAGAAAAAGAAATAAACAGCCTGGAAAGCAGAAAAGGGAACTTGTCCGAGGGCACAAGTCTTAAAAAAAACAAGCATTTGTGTAGTAAACGATGTCTACAGACCAGAAGTAGTTTCCATAGGTTTCTTTATTTAAAGCAGGAGACAGCGTAAGAGCAGACCACGCACAGCAGCAACAAACAGTCAACTGCCAATACGTAGAACTTACAAGGAGGAACTAGAAGTGGAACATGGAATATAGAACAGTATAATAATGATTCTTTAGAAAGACTAGAACAACAACTTATATGTACTACACATCTTCTTCCTTTCTGTTTTAAAAAAAAAAAAAACTTTTAGCAAATAAAATCCTGCAGGTAAGTGGGAGGCCGCCTAGGCCTAAGAGAACGTACAGAAAGTGAAGTACTTTGAAAAGGAACGGGACCCTGCAAAAGAACTGGTGCATCACCTCCACCAGAAACAATAGGTTCGTCTTGTGCTTGAGAAACATTGGATGTACCATTTGAAGGTGAGTAATCATCAGTATCATTGGCCAACAAATAACCACTAGTAAAGGAGTTATCAGTACAAGGAGTGGACACAGAACCATCAAATTGAAACGAAGAGGAGGAGCCCAAAGGAGAAGAATCTTTTTGTCTCTTGTATAGTGCAACCCTCCTGAAGTTCCAGCACTCCCCATTATTCAAAATGACACAGTGATTGAGCACCTTCTTAACCTTAAATGGACCTTTGAACTTGGACAATCCCTTTTGCAACCTACCTAATTTGATTTTTACCAAATCCCCCACAAGAAAAGGAGAAGAGGTGGATTGGAAAACATCAGTTTTGAAATCATCTGGAATATTGCCCCGCATCTGCAGAGTAACAACATCCCTCATCCAGGACGGATATAATTTCAGACCAGGATCACGTCCTCTCATTAACTGAAACGGAGATAAATCCCCACTAGCCAAAGGGGTGGTACGATATGCCCATAACATTTCGTTCACCATCTTCCTGACAATATGACCACCACTGGATGCCATCTGTATAATACCCTTAACAACCTTGTTGGCTCTTTCACAAACTGCATTTCCTTGTGGGTTGTATAAAGAGGTAAAGTGATGAGAAACACCACAATCTTTTAAGAAGAGTCGCATGTCTTTAGAGGTAAGTTGCGGACCATTGTCTGTGATTAAGACTGAAGGCAAACCCTCATCCTTGAAGAGATTACCAAGAAACTTGATTGAGTTGGAAGTAGTGATTTCGTTGGTAAAATGGACTACTAACCATTTGGTAAAAACATCAATAACAACAATAGCAAACCTGTCATTCTCTCCTAACTCACCCATTGGACCAATGAAATCAAGGGCAATGGTGTGCCAGGGCAAATTCGGGGAAGAAATATGTGCACCTTCAACCAGTTTTGGACCTGTTTTCAACCGCTTCTCCCCTTCTCTGCACAGAGAGCATTTCTCAACCCAATCTACTACTTGTGAGTCTACACCAGGCCACCAGAAATGATCCTTAAGGCGTCTTTGGGTAAGAGTCTGGCCCATGTGCCCCTCATGTGCCAAAGCCAATAATTTGGTTCTTAAGCCAAATGGAGGCACAAATTTCTCACCTTTAAAAAGAACATCCCCCCACAATAGAAATATCATCTAAGACTTTAATGTAAGGTCGGACAGCTGCAGAAACAGAACTTTCTCGTCTAGACCCCAATGTTATTAGTCTAATGACCTCCTGAAGAGTAGCATCGACAGACATCTCTCTAGACCAGTCACTGGACGAGAAAACACCTTCACCTACGAACACTGCATCTTCAAGTGAGGCCACAGCTACATCATCCAAATCCAATGACACAACTGAATTATAAGGGGAACGCCAATCCATAGACAACCTTGAAAGGCAATCAGCTTGGACGTTTCTCCAACCTGGGATGTATTCTACTGAATACTGAAACTCTTGTAACCTAGCTGCTAGCTTCATAAGCCGAGCAGATCCTTTACCTGCCCCACCAGGAGATAAGACCTTGATCAGAGGCTTGTGGTCAGAGCGAAGGGTAAATTTCATGCCCCACAAATAAGTGCGGAAGTATTCCACGGCCCACGAAGCAGCTAATGCTTCCCTCTCGATAACAGAATAGTTCTTTTCTGTATCGGTTAGGGTCCTGGAAGCAAAGGCTATGGTGACCTCTGAACTACCACTCACTTGGGACAACATAGCCCCTAAACCATGTGCACTGGCATCAACCGTGACTATTGATCTATTATGTACATCAAAGGGAGATAACATTTTTGCATCACAAATTTCATTTTTGATGTTTACAAAGCACTTCTCTTGTTCTGGTCCCCAAGAAAAACTTACACCCCGTTTGAGTAAAGATCTTATACACACAGTTTTATCAGAAAAATTTTGTACAAATTTTGAATAGTATTCTATCAACCCCATAAAGGACCGCAGTTGATCCTTGTCAGACGGTGCAGGTGCAGACCGTATTGCTTCACACAAGTTCTTTTTAGGTTTTATGCCAGAGGAAGTAATGGTGTAGCCTAGATAGTCTACTTCACTCACCCCAAACAAACATTTGTCTTTGCGTAACGTTAGACCTGCATCTGATAGTTTCTCAAGAACAACACTGAGAGTGAAATTGTGCTGGGACTCAGTGAGACCATAAATCAAGATGTCGTCCTGGAAATAGACTACTTTGGGTACACCTTCAAATATACTTGACACCATGCGTTGAAAAACGCTAGCTGCTGACTTGAGTCCAAAGGGTAGGCGAGTAAACTGATAGGTACCCCATGGAGTAATGAAAGCTGTTAGTGATTTGGAGTCCTTGTGTAAGTCAATTTGGTGATACGCACTCCTGAGGTCCAATTTCGAGAAAAATTTTGCCCCATTGAGAGTGGTAACTAGTTCAGATATGTTTGGTAGAGGAAATGTGTCAGCAACAACACAATGGTTGAGAGACCTGAGGTCGACACAGAAACGGAGCTTGCCGTCAGATTTTTTTGTGACTACAATGGGCGAAACCCAAGGAGAGGCTTCCACAGGTTCAATGACCCCAGAACTCAACATGTCATCAAGAAGACTTTTGACTTCACCCCTAATGATTATGGGAATGCGTCTTACTTTGTGTTGAACAGGAATTGAGTTGGGTTTGATTATTATTTTATGTGAATAGCCTTTCAGCCGACCCAAACTTTCACCAAAAACGTTTTTAAATTTGGATAGTAAAGAGAACAATTCAGTGTCTTCGACTACCATGACCTGAGGATCAGCTCGAGGATTTACAACAATATAGAGGTCATATTGGTGTATCCAACCAAGGATGGCAGGACCAGATTCTGATACATATACTTTTCCAAAAACTTGTCTAGTAGAAAACACTATGTTAGCCTCAAAGTATCCCAGGATATTCAATGGTTCACCCTGATACCCACCAGGAGATATATCCGTAGGAAAGAGAGGACCCATACCCCACAAATCAACAAAAAGAGAGTTGGGTATGATAGTGTAGCGTGAACCTGTGTCCACCATCAAGCAAACATTTTTATCATTGATAATGAAAATAGCTTTAGGTCTATTTCTGCGTTTGTGATCTTCACGTTGAATGTCAGAGTCATCACTGATAACTAAAATCTTGTCATTATCATCATCAGGCACTGACAGGTCACTAACATACGTGACAGAAGGACGAGCCTTGCTTTTACAAACCCGAGCATAGTGTCCTAACTGACCACATTTCATACATTCTTGCTTGGCTGCAAAACAAAATTTTGAATCAGAAGCATGTGCAAGACTACCACACCTAAGACATTGCCTGGAAGAAAAGGGTTTAACAATGTTATTGGTCTTAACATTAACAGTCTTTTTGTTGAAGAACTTTCTCTGTTTGAGAAGAGCAACCTCGTCTTGATCATCATCTCCCTGACATGGAAGCATGTGTGAATGATTAGACACCTCCCCAACATCACTTGAAAAATTTCTCTTCTCGAGTTCTTTCATACACCCCTGGGACTGTTCAACAACTTTCGCTAAGTCAATTGCTGTTTGTAGATTGGGGTTTTTCGCCGCCCAAAGACGTTCCTGTATCTTTTTGTTATTGCATTGCACAATAAGTTGATCTCTGATTAGTTCATCTGTCATGTTGCCAAATTTACATTTCACAGACATTTCCCTTAGTCTAGAGACAAAATCGTCTATGCTCTCCCCAGTCTTCTGACTTTTAGTGTAGAATTTGTATCTATTCATTACAAGGTTCTCCTCCTTGGCATATCTGACCTCAAGACGAGACACAGCCTCTTTGTACTCATCTAATGGGGCTTGTGCACCAGCTAAGAGAACTTGAGGTAAGAACCTGAAGACACGTTGTCCCTCTTTTCCAAGGGAACTTAATAAAAGTGCCTTTTTGCGTTTGGCAGAGAATTCCTGGGCGTCTAACGCATCAAGATAGTTCTCAAACATGGGGTACCAGTCCTCCCATGAAATGCTGGGTTGACCAGGTGAGGAAAGAAAGCTGGGGGGTAGAATAATAGAGCCAGACTGAAAGGAAGATTGCTCAGACATATTTTGAATTGTGGTATGAGGTGGAGTACAAAAAAAACGTTGTAAATGTTTTTAGTTGCAATAATGCCACAATAACGAAATTAAATAGAATTGTCTCAGTACTGTATAATCAGTTAATGTATTCTAGGCAATAGCGATCAATAGTTGATAATCGCGCTACAAACAGCAAAGAAAACGAAGGTTTACTTGTGAAAGACGCGCATAAGACGAGCGCATCGTCGTTGCTGTAGTGGAGTCGAACTGGTGACCATGGAAACACAAAATGGCTCCCAGCGCGATGACGTGTACACGCAAATGCGCCTGAAGCTGGGAGGTGCAGCGCGTCAGGGCAGGTCACGCACGGGAGAGAGGCTTCAATCTACGTCACAGAGGCGATCGCTAACTCCTGCAGAGGATTCTAATGCGTCATCAGATCTGAAGTGGCACCGTATAGGTAAGAGGCAGTCTGAAGAGACGACAGAAGAGTACAATGAGGTAAGATGGAGGTAGAAGCATGTAAAAACTTGCCGGTTCCGTCGCGATGCTCAATGTGAGGTTGTCGGATCTACTGGGTCCGGATGTGAAGATGAAGATTAGGTTCGACTCGGTCTGCTCTCTTAGTCTTTAGTCTCTTAGGCGTAACGAGGTGACAAAAATTGCAGAGTTTCAGGAAACGTCGCCAAAATACTGTAGTAAACGATGTCTACAGACCAGAAGTAGTTTCCATAGGTTTCTTTATTTAAAGCAGGAGACAGCGTAAGAGCAGACCACGCACAGCAGCAACAAACAGTCAACTGCCAATACGTAGAACTTACAAGGAGGAACTAGAAGTGGAACATGGAATATAGAACAGTATAATAATGATTCTTTAGAAAGACTAGAACAACAACTTATATGTACTACAATTTGCAATGCATTAGGTCTCGCATTTACGCGAGTTTAAGCTATTGGCATTATAAATGATAATGCCTTTTATTTATGTTTTAAAACGCAACACATAAATAAAATGCATTGTTATTTACAATTGCCAATAGCTAAAACTCGCGTAAATGCGAGACCTATTGCATTGCAAATGCTTGTTTAATATGATAGCTGACTTTTTGATAGTTTCTTTTGCGTTAAAGAATGATAAAGGGGCAATGTTGCAGAAAATAACAGAAAATATATCAAGAGACAGTGAGATAATATGTGATGAACAGTATTTGAGCGAAAACACATAAAGTCATAGCACTTTAATCATGACTTATAAGAACCATACACTGAGTTGAATAAACATAATGCAAAATAGAAGGGAGGTGGGTGGGAGGCAAGAACGGAGGGTGGGAAGGAGTAAGGGAGGGTAAGAGGAAGGGAAAGGAAATGATGGAGGAAGGGAGTGTGGAAAAGGATGGAAGGGTACTTTAGACAGAAAGATTGAAGTGAAGCAGATAAAAGAAAACAGGAAATTTGAAGGAGGGGAAGAGAACGAAAGAAAGAAGAGACGAAGAAAACTGCAGGAATAACGAACGGTGAGAAAAAAACAGCATGAATGGGAGGAAGGAGTAAAGGGCCGATGGAGGAAATGAAGGGGGCTGGGAGGTCAAGGAGTTCCTGGGTACAAAGGGCGATGGTTGAAAAGTATAAAGGAATAAAAAACGGTAAAAGGGAATGTATAAGTCAACGGGTGGTTAAAACTGTTTCTAGTTACACCTAGCATGTGGCAGACCCGAGGTTTTTTAACCCGAGGAATCCAGGAATTAAAAGGAGTTACAGTTAGGACGGATTATAGCTGTGGAAGTTGGTACGTTTAGAGTAGAAGTGATTCATGGGTACCGTAGTTTGTAGGAACATCGCCACAGTTAGCATGAAGATTGTGATAGGTCACTCTAAAGAGGCGGGGCAACCCCATACAGGTTGAAAACAGCAGGTAGTATGGCGTGTCGGCAAAGGCCGCCAGAGAGAAGGAACCGCAGAAGTTCACAAGAACGTGCACTGGAGTTGTAAAGGTACGAGGTTGAGGCACTATAATTTCGGGAGTGGCGAGTTAGTAATGGAGAAGGGAAAGGATAACAAGAGAAAGGTTGAAGATTTGGGAGGGTCAGCATAGCCAGACTGCCTGTAATTTGAGAGAAAACACGCTGGACAAAGGATTCGTTTGGGGTAAACACGGGAGCTTTCAGCTTTGGATTTTAGAGGGAGAGCGTTGGGCACAGACTAACATTGTAATATGCAACAGCATCGGTATGAGGATTTTGTTGAATGTTCATGATAGAGGTTTGACGACAGATTTTAACAGTGATGTTTTTTACCTTGTAGTGAACCCCTGAGGAAGGACTTATAACAGTCCGAAATGCATTGGGTAATTTAAGCACCTACAACCTATGATGATTGATGTTTTATTCGGCGTGCTTGGAAAAAGGCCTGGATTGGCATATCCACGCATGAGAAATTGTTTTAAAACACAAGCTTATCACGTGTGTCAAGAGCTACCAAAATAAAATGGAATGGAGTAAAAAAATCATTGGATTATAAGAGTATTCATTGTTGAAAGCGATTAAGTATTCCAAAAAAAGAACGAGCGATTAGCACGACAGCAACTGTGCGCTTGGATAGGAGTGAAATATGACTCCCAACTTGATGATGTTAATTACTGACGTGAACGGGGCAGATCACGTACTCCAGGCAGCACGCTCACACAGTAGAGTTTGAAAAAAGAGAACAAAGAAAAAAGGACGAAATTGTTAAAAAAGGAGTGCACGGCTAACTTTGATGTTTGCAATTAGACATAGGCGAGGTACCTTAAGCTTGAGTGAACCAGGGCCATAATATGGAAGAGGCAAGTTAAGTGTGATTTGCCCAGGATCATAATGTGGTTAAGTGGCGGAGCTAGGATTAGATCTTTTTCCGGGCTCCATTACAGGTGACTTACTCTTTAAACCACTTGCCTTGAAACTAAATGAGAGGTATGAACATAAAGAAAGCGAGAGAGAGAGAGCGCGTTAAACAGTGACTATGAGAGAGAAAGAGACAAAGGGGGATGAACGATAGAAAAATAAGAAGCAACACCTGACACTGACAGGAAAGGATATGTTTTCACTGGGTTTTTTTTTGCAAGTGAAAGAGGGAAAATGTCAACAGGCGAGACTGCTTTACATTGTAAAACAAGTTAAATAAGGAGACACGGCCGGCCGGCCGTGAAACAGAAAGCACGGCCAGCCGGCCGTGAAAGCCTTTGATGCTGCAGGGGGTGGAGCGGCACCAAGCTGGGCAGACACGGCCGGCCGTGAGTTGACTGAAGGAGACAGGGGGGCTGGCGGGGAGGGGGAGGGTTTGGGGGAGAACGACAAAGAGATAGACTGAGACAGATGTGAAAGAGAGAGAGGCGGAAGAAAAAAAGAGGAGGGGGGCAGAGAAGCACAGAGAAAGAGCTGGAGAGATAGTTGGACGGAGAGAAAGAAGTTAAGTAGAAAGCGCGTGAGGATGGACCCATAGGCAAGAGGGAAGGCAGATGGATCTAATGTTACAAGAAGAAAGAAGGGTAATAAAGAGAAAGCGGCACAAGTTAAATAAGGAGACCCGGCCGGCCGTGAAACTGAAAGCACGGCCAGCCGGCCGTGAAAGCCTTTGATGCTGCAGGGGGTGGAGCGGCACCAAGCTGGACAGACACGGCCGGCCGGCCGTGAAACTGAAAGCGCGGCCGGCCGTGAAAGCCTTTGATGCTGCAGGGGGTGGAGCGGCACCAAGATGGGCAACAGATGGCTGGCGATTTGATGCTGTGCACGCGCATTTTAGGTCAATGCGCAAGTGCATTGACCTAAAAGCGCACGGGCACAGCATCAAATCGCCAGTCTAGGTAAGGTCTGTTTAAGCCCCTATAGTCTCGCTCCGCTCAATGCGCATGCGCATTGAGAGGCGAGACCTAATAAGTGGGGGGACTCAACAAGTTGGGCAGAATGAGTGTGACATCACAGCGCATGACATCGCATGTGGCTGACACTGAAGTATAGATGAACTATCCTGCGTCCATACTACATTACTGGGCGGAATCACTTGCCATCATAGCTGCGCTCAATATGAGTCACAAATGAGCCAAGAAACAGCACTAGCTGTGTACACAGATGGATATCAACTGGTAGAAACTAAATGCTGTATAATACAACATTTTCCAGGATTCGCGACAACAATTTTAGATTCTATTACGGACACGGAGGCGAGCGAGGATTATGCTTCTCAAATCTTTACTACTCCAAATAGCAGCCTTTTTAAAAAATATATATTTTAATTTTAAAAGTTTGATATAGCGCTAGCTTGACCCATGGGTATCAGAGCGCTTTACAAATACACAGGAGATAAAGGTTGCATTACGTACCATGATCTAAGGAAGCAAAAAAAAAAGATATAACCAAAAACATAATAATTAGACAAACAGTGAGGTAGAGCGAGACAAAAAAAAGGAGGTGGTTGACACAGTCCAGTAACCACCTATCCTTGATGGTCTAGTGAGAGGGGAGTCAACTAGGTTATTAGAGTCTAGGTTAGTTGACATTGGTCAGTAAAGTATTTGTTGAGGAGATGTTGTGACTTTATCTGTGAAGAAGGAGGCAAGTTCTTAGCAACAATCTTTGGTGGCTTTGATTTCATGTGGGGATGTGGCGTTTGTTTGCCTTTTAACAATGTTGAAGAGTTTTCTAGGTCTATTCTTCGCCTGGTCTAGTTGGTTGCGGAAGGTGGCATTTTCTCTGAAAATGTGTTTTTTATAGGCCAACAACGCAGATCTAAGTTGCGCTAGGTGCAAAGTCGATGGGTTTAGTCTCCAAGTCCTTTCCGAATGTCTGAGTTGTCGTCTTTCGTTATTAAGATCCACGTTGAACCAGGATTTAGATTTGATCGGTCTCAGCTGTTTGAGTTTGAGTGGCGCTACTTTATCTAACACCTCCATCATAGTTGAATTAAAGTGAGCTGTGAGGTCATCAGCCGTCAAAGTGGAAGGCTGGAGCTGTAGATGGGCACGAATCCTGGATTCAAGTTCGGTTATAGGGACTTTTTTGATGTTCCTGGTCCAGTGCTTCAGTTTGTCAGGTTGTATTGGTTGGAATCTGACATGCATGTCAATATTAAACAGTATAAGGTGGTGGTCAGACCAGTCAATGGGCGAAATCGCTCTCGGAGAGATCAGCTAATCTTTAGTGATGATCGTATCCAGAGTTGCCCCTTTGATGTGGGTAGGTTCACTGCAGAGTTGTTTGAGGTTGGTTATTTCAAGCAGGTTGGAGAGGTTCTGGACTGTGCTGTCTTCTGGGTTGTCCCAGTGAATATTGAGGTCACCTATGATCACGTCTTTCGTGTCTGTTAGGGAGAAACGTGTTATGAGGTCGGTAAGTTCTTCGGCGAAGAGGGCACGCTCCCCCGGAGGATGGTAGATGGTGTGAAATTTGATGGGTGTGGTGCATTTGACTGTGAGTTCAACACCCAGGTACTCAAGAGTCAGGTATTCTGTAGGTTTTAATGTAGTCAGCTGTATTCCTACTGTGTGAATGGTGGCTAGTCCGCCACCAGTTATGATCAGTCTGTCGAGTCTGATGATGTTGTAACCTGGGGGGGGTGAGTATGTCAAGAAGGGGGGTAGAGTGGTCATTGAGCCAGGATTCTGTGAGGAATGGGATGTCTATTTCTTCAGCGAGTAAAACTTCAGCAATATCTGAATGAAAAAACAGTAAACATACTCTAATGAAAAATACTTGTAGTAGTAGTTCCAAATAAGTTTATTCTTCCAGTAGTAACAGCACATCGGGCAGGAGGCACACAACGTAGTTACCACAGCGTGTCAACGCCTCATGACAATTCTAAACTGACAGGCTTATCAGCTGTCGTTCTATAACGCCAGCTGATACGTCATAACACTGTAGGCACCCGCTATGGTACGGGTGCCCAGGAAGGGGCGAGGAAAGAGAGGGAGACCTACGTTACAACACATCTCATTCCTAAAGGTGGGGAAAAGGAGGGGGAACCTAAACAGCTGCAAAGCAGTTAAACATAGTACAATAAACAGTTCCAAGTACATTTCCTTTAGATCTGATAACCCTGCAGGCAGTTGTAACCAGTGACCCATTGCTAATAACACTCGAAATCCTTAAACCAACATGGTTTGGCAATTACACGCCTAGTCCTGGTCGTGTTGATTTCACTTTTGGTCTTGTTTACCACAGACTCGTGCACACTCACTGTGGCATGACTCTGAGCCTCCCCTATACCTGCATCACTGGTAACTACACTCTCATCTAGGGTTGCTTCAGCAGGTGCCACATGCACCCCTTGGGTCTGGTCATCCAAACGGTGGGTTTCTAAATCAGAATCAACACCGTAGGTATCTATGTCAGAATCAAAACCCTACACATTTCCCATACTCCTTTTTCTATGCACACCATCCTCCTCAAGTTCTGGGTACGAGTCTGCTTCCCCTTGGCCCAATCGCACACTCTTTTTCTTACTCCAAGAGAGTGCCGAAAAGCGCCAGACCTTACCGTCACTCAGCAAAGCTGAATTGAAAAAAATCTCTTTACCTCTAAGGGGTGGGTGTAGCGACTCTGCCCTTTCTATATGAACCCTGTGTGTCTTACTCTAACCATGTCACCTACCTCCAGTGATACTGGTTTGCAATTGTGTTTCAAACCGTGATGCTCTTTACTATTTTATTGTGAGCGTAACAAGTTCTCTTTCACGGTCTCCGGGGACCATTCAGCCCTCCTGGCTGTTTCCAGCCATCCAACATTGTCTTTGCACATGAGTGTCCTACCTCTCATTAAGACAAAGGGACTTCAGCCCCTACATTCATTTGGAGCTACTCAGTACACCACCAGCATTTTGAACAATTCATTTTTCCAGGCTAAACCATTATTGTTTGCCAGCTGCACTATGCCCTTGATGACACGGTCGAACCGTTCCACCGCACCATTTCCGGCGGGGTGGTTCACAGAGGTGGTTTTGTGCATTATGCCATTCCTCTCCATATACTTTTTGAAGTAGGCAGCCATGAACTGGGGCCCATTTTCGCTTATGATGGACTTGGGTCAGCCCTCCCTAATGAAAATCTTGTCGAGGAATTTGGTGATGCTGCAAGAGTCAGTTTTATGGAGTATGCCCACCTCAGGGCCATTTTGAGAAATAATCTACCACCACCACAATGTGCACCTGATCATCCTGCTCCCTTTTGGGTCCAACTAAATCAATGCCAATTCTCTCCGAGGACATTTCCGGGCTGGATATGGGGTGTAACATGGGTCTGAAAGGCACCTGTGACTTATCTGAGTTCTCACATTTAATGCAGTCCCTCACTTATTTCAATGGCAATGTCACATCCAGGCCACCAATACCACAGTTTGACCCTACTCTTGGTTTTGCTTACTCCTAAGTGCCCTTCGTGGCAAATCACTAAGATCCTTCGTCTTAAGATTTCATGGGGTACTACCTTGCCTTGTGTCAAAACTAGGCCCCTTCCAATGACAATTCGTCTCTGAGTTCCCAGAAGGGTCTGAGTTCCTTGCGGATTTTCCTCTTTTCTAGCCAACCACCCTGTATCATTTTACTTAATTCTTGCAGCGTGTCATCATCTTGAGCTCTGGTCCACTCATCCTTGGAAATCCCAGGGAATTCCTCGATGATATTGGCCACACAAAACTCACCCACGTCCTCAACACATTCATTCATGGGAAGGAGCAGGTGGCTCAAGAAGTCCGCAACCAGATTCTTGGAACCTAGAAAATACTGCACATCATAATCAAAATCCAACAATCTCACCGACATGCAGGCTAATCTGGGTGAGGCTGCGTACAACCCTTTGGTGGTTATCACTTTGGTAAGAGGCTTGTGGTCGCTTCTCAACAACACTTTCGTGCCCCAGTCAAGTTGGTGGAAGTGCTCTAGACCCCATACACATGCCAGAGCTTCACGCTCGATAACCGAGTACTTCTCCTCTGTAGGAGTCAACGAGCCTGAAGCAAATGCAATGAAGCAAATGCAATTGTGTCCTCTTTGCCTTCCCTGTTCTTCTGGGTGAGTAGCACCCCAATGCCCCTCCCCCTGGTGTCCGTGGTGACTATGCTTGGCAGGTTGGGTCAAACCCCTGTAAGGCAGGTGCGTTGCAAACATCCTCTTTGAGAGAAACAAAGCTTCTTTGACACTCAGGGGTCCATTCAAACTGTTCTTACTTTTTAACAATTGCCTGATTTCATACGTTTTAGTTGAAAAACTGTTAACAAACTTGAAATAAAATTCCACTAACCCCAATAAAGCACTTACCTCTTCTTTGTTTTTGTAGGCACAGGAGCCCCTCTTATGGCACACAACAATTCTGTTTTGGGTCTGATATCGTCTAGTGTGATCTCGTGGCCTAAGTATGTCACCTGTTTCTGTGCGAACTTCAACTGTCCGCTATCAAACCTTTTTGGTGCAATTTGTGCAACCCATTACATAAATTAAGGTCATGCTCCTCTTTGCTCCTACCATCACCAAAATGTCATCTTGAAAGACCAGCAGCCTTTGATGCTGCAGGGGGTGGAGCGGCACCAAGCTGGGCAGACACGGCCGGCCGGCCGTGAGTTGACTGAAGGAGACAGGGGGGCTGGCGGGGAGGGGGAGGGTTTGGGGAAGAACGACAAAGAGATAGACTGAGACAGATGTGAAAGAGAGAGAGGCGGAAGAAAGAAAGAGGAGGGGGGGCAGAGAAGCACAGAGAAAGAGCTGGAGAGATAGTTGGGCGGAGAGAAAGAAGTTAAGTAGAAAGCGCGTGAGGATGGACCCATAGGCAAGAGGGAAGGCAGATGGATCTAATGTTACAAGAAGAGAGAAGGGTAATGAAGAGAAAGCGGCACAAGTTAAATAAGGAGACACGGCCGGCCGGCCGTGAAACTGAAAGCACGGCCAGCCGGCCGTGAAAGCCTTTGATGCTGCAGGGGGTGGAGCGGCACCAAGGTGGGCAGACACGGCCGGCCGGCCGTGAAACTGAAAGCGCAGCCGGCCGGCCGTGAAAGCCTTTGATGCTGCAGGGGGTGGAGCGGCACCAAGCTGGGCAACAGATGGCTGGCGATTTGATGCTGTGCACGCGCATTTTAGGTCAATGCGCTTGCGCATTGACCTAAAAGTGCACGGGCACAGCATCAAATAGCCAGTCTAGGTAAGGTCTGTTTAAGCCCCTATAGTCTCGCTCCGCTCAATGCGCATGCGCATTGAGAGGCGAGACCTAATAAGTGGGGGGACTCAACAAGTTAGGCAGAATGAGTGGGACATCACAGCGCATGACATCGCATGTGGCTGACACTGAAGTATAGATGAACTATCCTGCGTCCATACTACATTACTGGGCGGAATCACTTGCCATCATAGCTGCGCTCAATATGAGTCACAAATGAGCCAAGAAACAGCACTAGCTGTGTACACAGATGGATATCAACTGGTAGAAACTAAATGCTGTATAATACAACATTTTCCAGGATTCGCGACAACAATTTTAGATTCTATTACGGACACGGAGGCGAGGATTATGCTTCTCAAATCTTTACTACTCCAAATAGCAGCCTATTTAAAAAATATATATTTTAATTTTAAAAGTTTGATATAGCGCTAGCTTGACCCATGGGTATCAGAGCGCTTTACAAATACACAGGAGATAAAGGTTGCATTACGTACCATGATCTAAGGAAGCAAAAAAAAAAAGATATAACCAAAAACATAATAATTAGGCAAACAGTGAGGTAGAGGGAGACAAAAAAAGTAGGTGGTTGACACAGTCCAGTAACCACCTATCCTTGATGGTCTAGTGAGAGGGGAGTCAACTAGGTTATTAGAGTCTAGGTTAGTTGACATTGGTCAGTAAAGTATTTGTTGAGGAGATGTTGTGACTTTATCTGTGAAGAAGGAGGCAAGTTCTTAGCAACAATCTTTGGTGGCTTTGATTTCATGTGGGGATGTGGCGTTTGTTTGCCTTTTAACAATGTTGAAGAGTTTTCTAGGTCTATTCTTCGCCTGGTCTAGTTGGTTGCAGAAGAAGGTGGCATTTTCTCTGAAAATGTGTTTTTTATAGGCCAACAACGCAGATCTAAGTTGCGCTAGGTGCAAAGTCGATGGGTTTAGTCTCCAAGTCCTTTCCGAATGTCTGAGTTGTCGTCTTTCGTTAGTAAGATCCACGTTGAACCAGGATTTAGATTTGATCGGTCTCAGCTGTTTGAGTTTGAGTGGCGCTACTTGATCTAACACCTCCGTCATAGTTGAATTAAAGTGAGCTGTGAGGTCATCAGCCGTCAAAGTGGAAGGCTGGAGCTGTAGATGGGCACGAATCCTGGATTCAAGTTCGGTTATAGGGACTTCTTTGATGTTCCTGGTCCAGTGCTTCAGTTTGTCAGGTTGTATTGGTTGGAATCTGACATGCATGTCAATATTAAACAGTATAAGGTGGTGGTCAGACCAGTCAATGGGCGAAATCGCTCTCGGAGAGATCAGCTAATCTTTAGTGATGATCGTATCCAGAGTTGCCCCTTTGATGTGGGTAGGTTCACTGCAGAGTTGTTTGAGGTTGGTTATTTCAAGCAGGTTGGAGAGGTTCTGGACTGTGCTGTCTTCTGGGTTGTCCCAGTGAATATTGAGGTCACCCTGTTGGAACTGGGGTCACCAGTCCCCTAGGGTAGCATGGCACGAGCGGGTAGGCATCCGAAAGCACATGTGTTAAGCGATCATGCAGCACACACTCACACTGAGACAGAAACCTGGGCACGCAATAAATGACTCCACTCCAGAGCTTTTATAAAAACAAGTGATTTGTATTAAGATAAATAATCAGATAGATAGAGCAGGATCAGGGAAATCATAAATTCATTTAAAATACATGTCTCAAAACTTGCGATCAATATTAGATGAATAAATATCCGTTCTGCAATAAATATTAAATATTGGATCAATAAATAGTTAAATACATTTTTAGTGGGACACAGGCCCGACCTACGCCTTGCTTCTTGGTCAGTACCTGAAAGGAATACATCTCAAAGTCATAAGAACAACACTGCATTAAGCATCAATATCCATTTCCTCAGGTAAACAAAGGGACAGTTCCATAACAGAAACATCTCCCCGCTGTAGGAATAAACAATTCGTTAAGTGTAGTTCAAACATTTCCTTAAATATGAAACATTTCATTTGCCACAAAAGTATGTGGACGTAACTCTCCTCCTGTAATAGGAATTAAACATTTCATTAAGAATAATTATTCCATATAACAAGGTTGGGCATCCCTTTGGGAGAACTTCTCATTGGGCCCAGGTAACCATTGCATTAGCCAGCACTAACTAGGAGAAAACATTGCAATCTAGGTAACCATCCCCTTGTGCAGGTTTAACTGTATCAGGGCTACACCAACATTCCATCAGGGAAGTAGATATCCCTACATTGGGCAGGTGTAAGTAGATCTCTGTTATAGGAGGGGTATGAGACCCTTCCCTGGGCAGGAGTAAACATTGCCTCAAATGAGGTCAACACCTTTCATTAGGCAAAAAGTATTTCTTTAGGCATCACACACCATCCTATTACCTGATGCCTGAACAGGCAGGGCCTTCCCCCTATTAATCAGGAGCTTACAGGTAAAACATTTCCTGCAATAGAGATAATCAGTTTAGCAGAAGTAAAACACTTCACTGAGGGTAAAACATTTCATTAACCATTTCCTTAGGCAGGAATGAAACTCCTATGGCAGGAATAAAAACACGCCACTGCGGATAAAACATCTCATTAGGCAGTGTAACTATATCCTTATAGCATTAACGTTCCCCTACTCAGCAATCAACAGTTAACAACTCTTCAAGGCAGAGAACCATTTTTAACAGGCAAGCCTGAGCTTAGAAGACTTGGTTTATGCATGTAAAGCCTTTTAGTAAATGTAAACATTTCTTTAAAGCAAGGAGCACCTCACTCCATAACTGTGGGCATGTGCTCCACCTTTCAACCAACATGAATAAATGTTTCATTAGTCAGCAGACACAGTTCATTATGCAGCTGTTGGCGTTTCCACCCCAGGCCAGGATCAACATTCTAATTCCTACATTAAGCAGGCATAAACCTCTCAGCACCCAAGAGTAATCCTGTAAATAAGTAGAGGTTATAACACTGGGGCAGGGGTGTAATAAAACTTCTATAGTTCAGAATAATCCTGGTTCCAAGCAGGAATAACCACTTCAAAACTCTTCCCCAATCATAGGTAACATCCCCCTAATCAGGAGTAAACATTACAGGGAAGGAATTAGGCATAGGCATTTCATTAAGTAACTTATAAATAGAACATTACTCATCGCTAGAGAGCAACATCTCATTAAGTAAGCACAGGCCTTGCTTTAGATTAGTAAAACATTTCTGTTAATTAAGGTGAACATTTCAATAAGCAATTCAGTAAAGCATTCTCAATGAGCATTTTACTATGCCTTGGACTCCCCTATGCAGAGCTAAGCCATCGCAGATGAACTCAGTATGTCTTTAGGCCTACGCCGGAACCAGGGCCCAAACAGTTAATGAATGGCAAGCCTGTCCTCAGGCATAAACAGTAACTTAATGGCCTCCACGTCACTAGAGGCACATAGGGGCCAACAGGTGAGCACTTAAGGTCAAAAATACAGCGTTTCTCTGGGGCCTACAAGAGAGCGCTTGGAGGCACAATTACAGCGCTTCTATGGGACATTCAAGAAAGCGCTTGGAGTGAAATTACAGCGCTTCCCTGGGCACTACCTCAGTTCCTCACATGACAGCGCTTGGCCACAGGCAATGCTGGGGACAGCGCTTCAGCAGGCAATCAGGTTTAGATAATAGCACCCTGCAGGTACAGCACTTCACAAGGCAGCAACCCCCTTCAGTACCTCAGCACTCTTCACAGGGACAGCAAAGGAGCGTTGGGGGAGCAGGGAGTCAGCGCTTCAGAAGGCAGCAACTTCTAGAGCCACAGAAGTTCTTGGTGACACAGCGCTTCAGGGGGATAGCGCTTTTCAGGATTCACAGCGCTACGATATAGCAGGCAATTCACAGCAGAGGTAGCGCTCGGCAGACAGTTCATTCCAGGCAGCGCTGCTGAAGGGCACCACAGAATATAGCGCTTCAGGCAGGAATCACGCCCAGGATTCTAGCGCTTCACAGACAGCAGGGTGCAGGGCTATAGCGCTTTGGCCCACACGAGGTGGGGGCAAGACCAGCAGGTCTAATAACATTCAGTTCAGGGTGCTGCAGTTCAGGCAAATATAGCGCTTCAGAAGGCAGCAACCCCCTCCATTACTTCAGCGCTCTTCACAGGGTCAGCAAGGGCAGCGCTAGATATACAGGACAGGTGACACCCCAGTAGCAGGTTAGCAAGGGAGACCCCAGGTGACATCAGGAACTGCAGGGTCAGTACCGCGCCAATACCTGTTTGCTTCTTCAAAAGTCCTGTGATGATTTAATTTCTTCTTAGCGCTTTAGGTTTCTTGCGCCCTTGTAAATAGAGGCTTAGTTTCTTGTTGGCGTGATGTTTCTTGCGCCCTTGTAAATAGAAGCTTAGTTTCTTGTTGGCGTGATGTTCCTTACGCCCTTAGTTTTGTTGCTTGGTTTCTTGTTCCTTGAAGGGGGGAATAGTTTGGTGGCTGGTGTTCCAAGTTCTTCTCAGCCAATCCCTTCAAGTGGTCCCTGGGGGTTCCCTGCCGCGTGGTTAGGTCAGTGGGGGGGGTACAGGATGCCTCAATACTTGTAAAGCAGCACACTAGGCCCTGTCATTCCAGCATCATAAGACCCTGCCCTGACCCCCACTGCCTATCCTCCTGCGTAGGTACTTCCCCAGGTCTCCCCTTAGTCCCTCTGACAGGAAAGTTTACCTTCCTTTCCTTATACAGTGCCAGTTGACAGTTGGCAGTGGCAGTTGGTGTCACCTCACCTGTTCCAGAAGGTTCCAGGGGGTTCTAGGAGGTTCCACCATTCTACCTGTGGGCAGGCTGGCAGGCTAAGTTGATACATTGTTTGGAGGGTTCCAGCCAGGCCCTAGCCACTAGAATGCGCCCACTAAACCCCGCTGCAGCAGCAGTGGTCAGTGGCAGCCATGTTAGGGGTATAAGACACCTGCATCTTAACATCAGTTTCACAGTACACAGGGCTTTCCTCACTACACAAGGCCTATACATTGTTGTTACCATGAGGGCATTCTGATTTAAAAGGGAAATAAAAAGGCGAAAAATTTTGGGGAAAGGGCCAAGTCTCACACATCTCCCCCCCCAGCCAAAAGCCAGGGTAGACCGATCATTCCCTTGATGGGCTTCCCTGCTTGGGGCGGAAAAAGGTGGACGCAGGCCCAATACCACCATGACATTCTCGCTAATCCAACCACCCCACTGGTGTTCCTAGTGGGATGCGGCCAGGACAGACCTCCAATCCAGATGTCTCTGGCCCTTACTCTCAGAGTGGGGGCAGTCGCCCCAGGCCCGTGGTACCTTTTTCCACTCTCCTCCTCAACCTAGGGTCTAAACCCTTAAGTTGAATTGGTGACAGGGGCGAGACCTACCTCTCCCTGCACCCCCTCCCAGGGTTCCGCACCCTCCCACCTGGAGTAGTACCCCTGAGAGTCACAACCGGGGGAACTCTGAATACAGAGATTCCTCCCGCCAGGTCAGGCAACCCCTGAACCTGGCCACCCAACCCAGGATCTTTAACCCCGTGGCTGGACCGGTGCCAGAGGAGAGTCCTTCCTCCCTCTGCACCCCCTTCCAGGGTTCCGCACCCTCCTCCCCGGATAGGTACCCCTGGAAGTCACAACCGGGGGAACTCTGAATACAGAGATTCCTCCCGCCAGGTCAGGCAACCCCTGAACCTGGCCACCCAACCCAGGATCTTTAACCCCGTGGCTGGACCAGTGCCAGAGGAGAGTCCTTCCTCCCTCTGCACCCCCTTCCAGGGTTCCGCACCCTCCTCCCCGGATAGGTACCCCTGGAAGTCACACTGGTAGGGTCCATAGTTACTGGTACCCCACCCTCCAGGTCAGGCAATCCCTGCACCTGAAACCCCAGTCCAGGTTCTACACCCCGTGACTGGTCCAAACCCCGAGCCTCGGGTACGCTGCCACCATGGAAGTACCTGGCACACATGATTTCAAGGTCTTCAGCTCTGTCTCTGTTAGCTGAAACCTGTGCACCAGCTTCCCTTCCTTCATTGCAAGGCTCACACTCTCCCTTTTCTGCTCTAACCTCTTTGACGACACACACCCCCTTCCAAGGTTCTCTGGTGTGCCCGCCTCCCTGGGTGTGACCTGCCCCTCCTGTCCCCCATCCCCTCTCCCCTCTGGGTGGGTCCTACCCATGCCCCAAAGTGGTACGGAGTTCCTTCTTCCCTCCGCCCAACAGGCACCCCCATCCCCTGACACAACACTCCAGTGCCAGGTGAGGACTCAGATAATTCAGGAAAAGGTTCTAGGATGTGGGTGACAGTATAGGTCCAACAGGCCCTGATACACTCACAGGCTAGACAGTGGAGGGGTCAATTCCTAAGGCTTGCACACACAATAATTGTGCAGCCCAATTGCTGTGCACCCTGTCCCAATGGAGGGTGCTGCATGGTCACAGGTCCTGGATCCCACCGCTCGACACCAATATGTTGGAACTGGGGTCACCAGTCCCCTAGGGTAGCATGGCACGAGCGGGTAGGCATCCGAAAGCACATGTGTTAAGCGATCATGCAGCACACACTCACACTGAGACAGAAACCTGGGCACGCAATAAATGACTCCACTCCAGAGCTTGTATAAAAACAAGTGATTTGTATTAAGATAAATAATCAGATAGATAGAGCGGGATCAGGGAAATCATAAATTCATTTAAAATACATGTCTCAAAACTTGCGATCAATATTAGATGAATAAATATCCGTTCTGCAATAAATATTAAATATTGGATCAATAAATAGTTAAATACATTTTTAGTGGGACACAGGCCCGACCTACGCCTTGCTTCTTGGTCAGTACCTGAAAGGAATACATCTCAAAGTCATAAGAACAACACTGCATTAAGCATCAATATCCATTTCCTCAGGTAAACAAAGGGACAGTTCCATAACAGAAACATCTCCCCGCTGTAGGAATAAACAATTCGTTAAGTGTAGTTCAAACATTTCCTTAAATATGAAACATTTCATTTGCCACAAAAGTATGTGGACGTAATTCTCCTCCTGTAATAGGAATTAAACATTTCATTAAGAATAATTATTCCATATAACAAGGTTGGGCATCCCTTTGGGAGAACTTCTCATTAGGCCCAGCTAACCATTGCATTAGCCAGCACTAACTAGGAGAAAACATTGCAATCTAGGTAACCATCCCCTTGTGCAGGTTTAACTGTATCAGGGCTACACCAACATTCCATCAGGGAAGTAGATATCCCTACATTGGGCAGGTGTAAGTAGATCTCTGTTATAGGAGGGGTATGAGACCCTTCCCTGGGCAGGAGTAAACATTGCCTCAAATGAGGTCAACACCTTTCATTAGGCATAAAGTATTTCTTTAGGCATCACACACCATCCTATTACCTGATGCCTGAACAGGCAGGGCCTTCCCCCTATTAATCAGGAGCTTACAGGTAAAACATTTCCTGCAATAGAGATAATCAGTTTAGCAGAAGTAAAACACTTCACTGAGGGTAAAACATTTCATTAACCATTTCCTTAGGCAGGAATGAAACTCCTATGGCAGGAATAAAAACACGCCACTGCGGATAAAACATCTCATTAGGCAGTGTAACTATATCCTTATAGCATTAACGTTCCCCTACTCAGCAATCAACAGTTAACAACTCTTCAAGGCAGAGATAACCATTTTTAACAGGCAAGCCTGAGCTTAGAAGACTTGGTTTATGCATGTAAAGCCTTTTAGTAAATGTAAACATTTCTTTAAAGCAAGGAGCACCTCACTCCATAACTGTGGGCATGTGCTCCACCTTTCAACCAACATGAATAAATGTTTCATTAGTCAGCAGACACAGTTCATTATGCAGCTGTTGGCGTTTCCACCCCAGGCCAGGATCAACATTCTAATTCCTACATTAAGCAGGCATAAACCTCTCAGCACCCAAGAGTAATCCTGTAAATAAGTAGAGGTTATAACACTGGAGCAGGGGTGTAATAAAACTTCTATAGTTCAGAATAATCCTGGTTCCAAACATTTTGGGGAAAGGGCCAAGTCTCACACACCCATTATCACGACTTTCGTGTCTGTTAGGGAGAAACGTGTTATGAGGTCGGTAAGTTCTTCGGCGAAGAGGTCACGCTCCCCCGGAGGATGGTAGATGGTGTGAAATTTGATGGGTGTGGTGCATTTGACTGTGAGTTCAACACCCAGGTACTCAAGAGTCAGGTATTCTGTAGGTTTTAATGTAGTCAGCTGTATTCCTACTGTGTGAATGGTGGCTAGTCCGCCACCAGTTTTGATCAGTCTGTCGAGTCTGATGATGTTGTAACCTGGGGGGGGGGTGAGTATGTCAAGAAGGGGGGTAGAGTGGTCATTGAGCCAGGATTCTGTGAGGAGTGGGATGTCTATTTCTTCAGCGAGTAAAACTTCAGCAATGTCTGAATGAAAAAACAGTAAACATACTCTAATGAAAAATACTTGTAGTAGTAGTTCCAAATAAGTTTATTCTTCCAGTAGTAACAGCACATCGGGCAGGAGGCAGACAACGTAGTTACCACAGCGTGTCAACGCCTCATGACAATTCTAAACTGACAGGCTTATCAGCTGTCGTTCTATAACGCCAGCTGATACGTCATAACACTGTAGGCACCCGCTATGGTACGGGTGCCCAGGAAGGGGCGAGGAAAGAGAGGGAGACCTACGTTACAACACATCTCATTCCTAAAGGTGGGGAAAAGGAGGGGGAACCTAAACAGCTGCAAAGCAGTTAAACATAGTACAATAAACAGTTCCAAGTACATTTCCTTTAGATCTGATAACCCTGCAGGCAGTTGTAACCAGTGACCCATTGCTAATAACACTCGAAATCCTTAAACCAACATGGTTTGGCAATTACACGCCCAGTCCTGGTCGTGTTGATTTCACTTTTGGTCTTATTTACCACAGACTCGTGCACACTCACTGTGGTATGACTCTGAGCCTCCCCTATACCTGCATCACTGGTAACTACACTCTCATCTAAGGTTGCTTCAGCAGGTGCCACATGCACCCCTTGGGTCTGGTCATCCACACGGTGGGTTTCTAAATCAGAATCAACACCGTAGGTATCTATGTCAGAATCAAAACCCTACACATTTCCCATACTCCTTTTTCTATGCACACCATCCTCCTCAAGTTCTGGGTACGAGTCTGCTTCCCCTTGGCCCAATCGCACATTCTTTTTCTTACTCCAAGAGAGTGCCGAAAAGTGCCAGACCTTACCGTCACTCAGCAAAGCTGAATTGAAAAAAATCTCTTTACCTCTAAGGGGTGGGTGTAGCGACTATGCCCTTTCTATATGAACCCTGTGTGTCTTACTCTAACCATGTCACCTACCTCCAGTGATACTGGTTTGCAATTGTTTCAAACCGTGATGCTCTTTACTATTTTATTGTGAGCGTAACAAGTTCTCTTTCACGGTCTCCGGGGACCATTCAGCCCTCCTGGCTGTTTCCAGCCATCCAACATTGTCTTTGCACATGAGTGTCCTACCTCTCATTAAGACAAAGGGACTTCAGCCCCTACATTCATTTGGAGCTACTCAGTACACCCCCAGCATTTTGAACAATTCATTTTTCCAGGCTAAACCATTATTGTTTGCCAGCTGCACTATGCCCTTGATGACACGGTTGAACCGTTCCACCGCACCATTTCCGGCGGGGTGGTTCACAGAGGTGGTTTTGTGCATTATGCCATTCCTCTCCATATACTTTTTGAAGTAGGCAGCCATGAACTGGGGCCCATTTTCGCTTATGATGAACTTGGGTCAGCCCTCCCTAATGAAAATCTTGTCGAGGAATTTGGTGATGCTGCAAGAGTCAGTTTTATGGAGTATGCCCACCTCAGGGCCATTTTGAGAAATAATCTACCACCACCACAATGTGCACCTGATCATCCTGCTCCCTTTTGGGTCCAACTAAATCAATGCCAATTCTCTCCGAGGACATTTCCGGGCTGGATATGGGGTGTAACATGGGTCTGAAAGGCACCTGTGACTTATCTGAGTTCTCACATTTAATGCAGTCCCTCACTTATTTCAATGGCAATGTCACATCCAATACCACAGTTTGACCCTACTCTTGGTTTTGCTTACTCCTAAGTGCCCTTCGTGGCAAATCACTAAGATCCTTTGTCTTAAGATTTCAGGGGGTACTACCTTGCCTTGTCTCAAAACTAGGCCCCTTCCAATGACAATTCGTCTCTGAGTTCCCAGAAGGTTCTGAGTTCCTTGTGGATTTTCCTCTTTTCTAGCCAACCACCCTGTATCATTTTACTTAATTCTTGCAGCGTGTCATCATCTTGAGCTCTGGTCCACTAATCCTTGAAAATCCCAGGGAATTCCTCGATGATATTGGCCACACAAAACTCACCCACGTCCTCAACACATTCATTCATGGGAAGGAGCAGGTGGCTCAAGAAGTCCGCAACCAGATTCTTGGAACCTAGAAAATACTGCACATCATAATCAAAATCCAACAATCTCACCGACATGCAGGCTAATCTGGGTGAGGCTGCGTACATCCCTTTGGTGGTTATCACTTTGGTAAGAGGCTTGTGGTCGCTTCTCAACAACACTTTCGTGCCCCAGTCAAGTTGGTGGAAGTGCTCTAGACCCCATACACATGCCAGAGCTTCACGCTCGATAACCGAGTACTTCTCCTCTGTAGGAGTCAACGAGCCTGAAGCAAATGCAATGAAGCAAATGCAATTGTGTCCTCTTTGCCTTCCCTGTTCTTCTGGGTGAGTAGCACCCCAATGCCCCTCCCCCTGGTGTCCGTGGTGACTATGCTTGGCAGGTTGGGTCAAACCCCTGTAAGGCAGGTGCGTTGCAAACATCCTCTTTGAGAGAAACAAAGCTTCTTTGACACTCAGGGGTCCATTCAAATTTGTTCTTACTTTTTAACAATTGCCTGATTTCATACGTTTTAGTTGAAAAACTCTTAACAAACTTGAAATAAAATTCCACCAACCCCAATAAAGCACTTACTTCTTCTTTATTTTTGTAGGCACAGGAGCCTCTCTTATGGCACACAACAATTCTGTTTTGGGTCTGATACTGTCTAGTGTGATCTCGTGGCCTAAGTATGTCACCTGTTTCTGTGCGAACTTCAACTGTCCGCTATCAAACCTTTTTCGTGCAATTTGTGCAACCCATTACATTAATTAAGGTCATGCTCCTCTTTGCTCCTACCATCTCCAAAATGTCATCTTGAAAGACCAGCAGACTCTTAAAACCCTTGAATAGCACATGCATGAGCCTCTGAAACATAGCGGCTGCAGACGCTAGCTCGAAGGGATCTCTCTTAAATCTGTAACACCCAAAAGGTCTTATGAATGTTGTAAGTGCTCTGCTCTCAGGGTGTAAGGACACCTGGTGATAGGCTGCCATGAGGTTGATGGTGGAGAACCACCGCATGTGTTTCGTATGAGCCAACATCTCATTGATCTTAGGCAGGGGATGCTGATTCACTTGGATGCCTGATTGAGATTGCGCAAATCAATGCAAAGTCTGAATTTGCCATTGGCCTTTCTTACTGCGACCCATGGCGAAACCCACTCAGAGATTTCAGTGGTTTCTATAATCCCAGCTTTGAGCAACGCATCAAGTTGTGTTCGTACTTCATCTCTCAATGTAAAGGGCATGTTCCTTACTTTGTGTATGCATGCTTTAGCATATGCCGTACGTTGTTTTCTATGCTTAAACCCTTTGAGTTTCCCGATGCGACCGTTAAAAATCTCGGTAAATTTCTTCGACATGAGCATGCCTGGGTTATCTTCTGTCTGTGTGATTAGTACTGGTTCTGGGCTGTTAGGATCCTGGGTGATACCTAATTTCCTTTGAACCCTCCAGCCCAAAACCGAGGGACCCGTGAAAGACACATACAATTTGCCTAGGGTGACTCTGTTGAAAACAAATTCCAATTTCCTGTAGCCTAACATCTCAATGGGTTCCCCCGTGAATGTTTTTAAAGACATGTCCGATTTGGTTAAGTCCTGGCTCAAAGTGTGTGCGAACTTTTCATTCCACACATCCTTATTAACTATGGTGTAAGGGGAGCCTGAATCCGCCACTATTTCCATGTCCATGCCCCCTATAGCCATGCTGCATATGGGGTTTTGTTCCTTTTCCCGAGAAGAAGAGAAAACTTGAAGGACCCAGCCGCTGAGAGCGGTCAGCTGTGCCCTCGGCAGGGGGCCCATTCAAGGAGAGCCGCAGAGTGGTTTGAAGCGCCGGAAGAGGAGAAATCTGACTAGAACGGGGGATAACTTCCTGGTGGGAGTAGAGATGTGAACAAAGGCGAGAAAGAGATGGAAAACGAAAGATAGATAAAGGATTGCACAGAATCACACAACTGCAAATAATATTGTAACTAAACAGGAACGATCGCCTGGGGCCTAAACAGAGTTTTTAATGTCGAAGAGCAGGAGCAGAGGCGGCTAAGTGGTGACTGTGTCGCAAAGGGAACAAGGCTGCAGGCTCGGATCACGCTCGCCTAACGCTTCTCCTTCCTACGCCGTACTGTGTCACTGAATGCAAGAGTATTCGCCCTAATCTGGCCACAGAAGTAATCCTCGCGCGACACTCCCACAGATGGGAGGCGACACAGTACTGTGTCGCAACACACACTTTGGAAAGCTCTGGCCTAGAGGATCAAAGTATTTTTGGATACAAATACTGGGATCCAGACCACTGAACATTAGAAGTCATCTGGATCAAGAAGACTGCCAAGAAGAAGAGCTGGAGAACTGTGAGGCGGAACGATCGCTTTGCTGAGTGCTTTGCTGGGCTGATCTGCAGTGGCTGCTTCTGTCTTGGGCACTGAACACCATAGATGCACTAATTTGGATCTTCCTCCATATAGAAGGGGTAAGAGTGTGTACCGAATGCAGAGAATCGAATGAAAGTGTCTTGCATGAGTTCCTCACCCCGCCCGTAATAATTTCCACATCGAAATGGATTCGGAGGGAAACTAGATGTCCACAGAGGCTATTGTAATGCGAAGCCTGAAATATGGAGTTAACTGAATATAAGGCACATAATGCATATATAATCAAAACCAGCGAGTTTTTACCAACTGGTTACTACATATGTACTCGAACAACTGTATCATCAATATAGGCACATGTGAGAGATACTACTGTACTGGGTGTTATTGTTTAAAAAAAACCAGACTTATGAGAGGTTGATAACCTATACTTCAAGCCAGTGACACCCTATTTTTCTCTTCATATACCTGCAGAGAAGGTGCTAGTCACCACTTATTCAAGTGAGAAACCCCGAATAAAGAAGTCCTGAAGAAGGTGCCAATATATCAGTTGCTCTGCACCGAAACGCGTCGACGCATTGTTTGTACATACAGAGAATCCAACCAGGGCCCAGTAAACAACGGATGTACATGTAATACTGTTACTGTTGTTTAAACTGATGTAAAAAGTTGCAAGCCTTTGGATCCAGAGACAAGTAGTGGCAAAGAGACTAAGTAGCCACAGTTAAACTAGGGGTTATATACTATTAGGCTTTTGTTCACCGTTTCCATATATGAGTTGTTGAGATGTTTTGTGTGTTTTATTTTATCTTTAACTTCAAATTTTGAGTTGCAGATTGTGATGAAATATTGCGATTAATTGTCTTTTACCATATGTTTTTTTAAAAAGAAATGCGTTGAAATTTTAAAATATGATGTCCAAGCGCTTATATTTGTCATGTATATGGTTTTATTAAAAATAGATTGTAAACGATTCAATTTGGTTGTGGAAATTGATATATTTTCTCTATAGTACGGCTAACGGGCCTTCTATATTCAGATTTGTATGTGTGCCCACAGTGGTATGAAAGAATAACGAGTGCTCCCCAGGGATTTCCTTTTGACTTACTTGGGCAGTGAAAAGCCTGGACTTGACTTTCTGCACCCTAATTTGTGAGTCTCTCCAAGGGCTTGAGGTAGATCTTGCCCTCTGGTCACGAAGTCTAAGGAACAGCAAAGACTTCAAGCTCTTGTGCCCTCAGCACTGGGGACTGTGTGTTTTGTGCTGCAACAGAAGAAATGCAACTCAACGACTTCTACAACGCCGCTGCTGTCTCCGTGTCCTGAAGGCACCGCAGAGGGCAATGCCGCACTGCAACCCTGGTCATACCGGCGACGCCTGCTGACGACACCACCGAAACGCAACTCGCAACGCGACCTGTGGGCACCGCACTCTGTACCGCCTCGCTTCATGCCGAAGCCTGGGCACTGCAGAGAGAACAGCCGCAATGCAGCACCGCATCCCTCGTCTCACCGACTACGCCTGCTGTCTCCGCCACCGAACAGCTGCTTGCACCAAGATCTGTGGGCTCCGCACCGCCTTGCTTTACGACAGCGCCTTGCCTCCCCAACAACGCCCCTCCATGCCGAAATGGATGCTGCTGCTTGCACTGTGGTTCGTAAACCGCTCGTAAAGTGTCACTATGCACCGCCCTCATCCCGCACCGCAGCCTTGGTCTACTGACTCCAGTGCCATCGACTCCAGTTCGTCAACCGATGACAGTGCTTCAGCAACGACGATGCGGCTGCTTGCAGCGTGACCTGCTAGCACTGTGACGAGCACCGCCTTCATCTCGCACGCGACCCTGGACTCACCGACGATGCCATCTGACGCCTCCACCAAGCCGGTGCTCACACCGCGACCTGAGGGCAGTGCACATCGCACAGCAGCACCCGACGCCTGCGCTCTTGACTCCAACAGAGAGGAAATCGACCCTCTACACACGTGAGACTTCGAGGGCCCCCGACGACTCCTGTACCCACCTTGGGAGCCTATGCCTGCGGACGCCGTGTTTTCGAAAGCTCAACGAGAGGTCGCCAGTGCCCTGCATTTCTAAAAGGTACTGTTTTCAGGTCTTCCCGACACCATAGCTGGCCCACGACGCCGCAGTCAGCCAGAACTGTTTGTATTTGTTTGCTCGCGACACCGTGACGGGGCTATCGACATCAAGGAACTTTTTTTAAAGCGAATTTTGATAACTGTGGATTTTTAAGTACTGTATTGTGGATTTTTATCGTTTTTGATCTTGCCTTAAGTATATAAAAATATTTGATATTTTTCTAAACTGGTCTGGTGTCCTTTTGTAGTGCTTACACTGTATTACTGTTGGTGATGTGCAAATGCTTTACACACTGCCTCTAAGATAAGCCTGACTGCTCGTGCCAAGCTACCAATGTTGTATGGCGTTTTAGATTCTGAATGGATTTTCCAGATTCATGCCCTTATATACGTACAATTCTCGTTGCCCCTATATAGGCATAGAAATCAAGCCCTTATTTAGGCATAGCTCATGCTGCCCAAATACAGGCACAGCTTCCATCCGTTCACCAAAAGTCACAATGATTTCTTGGAAAACCTGCTTAAGCCGTTAGGGACTTCCCCTTGCTTGAATATTGATTTCTCCAAGAACTCAGTGAGTTTTACAATGAACATCTATTCCTTAGGGGTTCATTCATGACGTTCTTATGCCCGACTTTATGTCAAACATGCCATTCCTAAACACCTTCAAGGTATAAATATACCTTCACTTGCTATGGCAAAGCACGGTGGTTCGGAGCAGTTTGACGACCTACTTGCCCGACGCAGCTTGCTACAGCAAGCCGACTCTCCAGTTGACGCACTGATCAGGAAGCTGCCCTCCTCTGCTGAGAAATCCAGCTCCAGTGTTTCTGACTCCTCTTGCGGGGTGTTGGGAAATCGAGTCCCGAGACAGAGATACCTGACCTCCTTCATTCTAAGGTATGGAGTTGATAAGAACCTAGAGAAACCTTTGGTAGATTCTTGGCAAAAATCTAAACCTATGCTAAAGACCATACTTACTTCTTACCTTGTACTAGATCTAGGTTAGGTACATTAGGGTAGGCGTATTTTAGAAGCACCAGTTGAGTATTTTAGTCTATGTTATTTATGTATGTATTTTTATATGGCTTAGAAACCATACAATGCTATTACAGTATTATTTTATAATACTATTCTCGCTGTATGCATTATACTTTGCATTCTGTCTAACGATTGTAGCAGTTCACGTCTCTTGCATGAGAAAGAAGACTGTTCAATAAACCTTTTATTGAAAACGCCCGTCTTTCTATTTCTCTGTAACTCTGCAGAAACGAAGCATGCACGATTGACTGAGTGAAATACTTATCTATTGTTTAAACAACTCTCAGGATAGTTATTCCAGTCATAGGGAACAAAGTTGTCATGTTTATGCGGTTGTCAGAAACTAATCTCTTCTTGTGAATTCGAGAAAGTTTCTAGTGACCTTTGAGCTAGCTGGAACTCACAATTAAGTTTAGTACATTTGATAGAGACCTACTGACCTAAGTCCTACGTCATATCTATAGGATATATTATTCCAATACGCAGAGCCTACTGGAAATATAGGAACTACACTACATGGCGCCCAACGTTTGGTAATGCACTAATTTAACGCTGGTTACTAAAGTAACTCAGTCGTGCTTTTCTCAGTGACCCCTTTTTTCATAATACTCCAATAGTTGTCTGGAGTGGGTAAAAAGATAATATCCGCCAAAGCTGAGTAGGACGGAAAATCCTATGTACTAGTTTTTGGTTTGTTCAAAGTTGAAGGATACAGTTTTCCAAAATATTCTGCACCTTATCTTTGTTTCCTTGAAACTTGTTCTGCAAACTTTCAGTCAACAAAATGACGGATAGCGACACCGGGAACGGTGGAGCTGCAGCTAATCCAGCAGCTTTTAACAAATCAGGTTTACAAGAAACCAACGAGGATGCCATAAGCATACCTCTAAATTTAAGGAAAGTCATCACTTTAAAACTTATAAAAAATGGCCTATCAGCAAGAGGTGGGAGGGTAGTTTTTTGATAGAGGCACATGAACATCATCAGACAGAGGTATTCTACTCATGGATAATCTTCCCCGAAGCAAATCCAGTAACACAGGTGTTTCATTCTACAAAGAAGATGAACCACCAACGGAATACATTCCTTTCGGGGATATTGAAATTCCACTAACATTCCAGGAGCATGCACTCTGGTTTTAAGGTGCAATAAAACATATAAATCACATTACCCGGCTCGATCCACTAGGTAGACCAGGAGCAACATGGCTAGCTTTAGCCAACTACAGACCTGATCCTGAACAATTACTTAGTAATCTACAACATTTCATAGAATTATACAGTTAAATCCCAACTGTCTGAAAATCCTGAAAAGGTCTTTACTAAAAACACTCCTAATCTCATTAAAAAGAAGTGGGAGAACACCAAACAAACTTCTAAAGAGAAGCGTTCTCAATCCCGAGGTAGATCTCCTCAAAAGGAGCCCTCTGAAAGGAGGTATAACCTCAGGAATATGGATAATTTGAGAAAACCTGATAGATATCAAGATACTGATACATTCTCCTCTCGTACCTTTCAGACTTCGTCTCAGAAATCCAAAAGAAGAGGACGGTCAGAAAACAAGGAAGAACACGTGAAGTCCAAAGACGATCAACATGTTCAGAAAAACAAGAAACCTCAACTCATCAAAAAGAAGGTTACAGGTCTAAAAATCAGACATGCCAAGGATCTTGAGGACACAACTCAAGAACGGGGAATGGGCTCAGACAATGTTGGACAGCGCAGCAGCAGTCACCATAGCTCGCAAGAACTTGAAGGATCATCTGGATTCAGTGGACTTGAATTAATTAATTCAAGTTGAAACTGGAGATACCAGGGTTAGTTGCCCACATAAGTTATATGAAATAACTCTTCGGATGGAGGGGGACATACCAAGAAAAGTGAGAGCACTCCTTAGGGAACGACTCTCCAAGGGTTATGACATTCTTCTAGCTGAACAAGACTGGCCACCACAATTTGTCAGGGAGTGCCCACATAGCGAAGACATCATTATGCCAGACTTCTTCAACCATATTTAAATTAATTTAAAATATACTTATGCCAGGAAATGGGCAGTCACCCAAGCTTCTGCATTATATAAAAATCAAGTAGCATGGGATGAGTATTCTCCTCACCATAAAATCCAGTTGAAAAATCAACCAACTGCACAAAGGCAGTACCCAGTTAAGCAAGAAGCTAAAAAACAGGTTCGGGAGATATTAGATCAACTTGAATACCAAGGGGTGATTGAAACATGCACCTCGTCAATGAACAATCCTTTGTTTCCTGTCTCAAACCAGACAATACGTATCGTCTAGTATTGGATTACAGATATCTAAACTCTTGTTGCAAAACTTTTGCAGTACAAAATGCACACAATGCAGCATTCATGAACAACATTGTTAAAAAATATAAAACCACATTAGATATTTCTAATGGTTTCTTCTGTTAAAACATTGCACCAGAAAGTAGGTATTTGACCGCTTTCTCAATTATAGGGACACAGTGTCACTTCTGTCGTCTCCCACGGGGATTCAAGAATAGACCTGGGTTATTCTCAGCAAGGGTAACAGATTTACTACAAACTTATGATAATGAAGCATTATCATATGTCGAAGACATCTATCTAACAGATGATGACTTGGATAGGCACTTGAATAGGGTGAATACAATTATATTGGGAATTTTTGCGTTCATTGCAAACAGATGTTAGCAGCCGCGTAGCTAGGGGGGGCGAGGGGGACGGTCCGTCCCAGGCGGCACTATTTTGGAGGCGGCAGCCTATCGGGCCCCATCAGGTTGTGTGCTAGTAAGTACGTGCCCGCGCCACGGTGGACGTAACCGTCGTCACATCCTGTCTGTTATTGAGCGGGGAGTTCAGTTTATTGCAGACGACTCAGGCTGGCTGCTGAATTTGCCTCACCGCCCGCAAACCATTAGTGGCTCTCGTAGCTTTCTGCTGCAGCTCGCAGCAGCCCCTAGCCAGCCTGGCCCTGGTGAAGTGTGCTGTCAGCTGCTGCACCCTGGCAAATTCAATTTTTGCCACAGCCGAGGCCGAGGGACACAGAGGAAGGAGTCAGTGACCCGTGGGGCACCAGCCCGGCAGGACAGACTCCAGTCCGTCACGAAACAGCCCCACGCTCGGGACTCACTCAACAGCCTGGACGACTCGCATCTCAATTACGCAACGTGAGTGAAAAGAAAATATACTTTTGCATTTACTTTCATTTGCTGTAACTGAACATGGAATGAGTACACTGCACCACGTGTCGGACGTGTTTTTTGCTAAATGTCAATACAGAGGAATTTAAATACTTGCTGCCAGCTTCATGTGTAGTCATAGTATGCTACATTCACAGTCGGAGTAGACTGCTATTCAAGCGAGAAAAAATAATCTACAAGTCTCTGGACAATCCCCACGGTAGAGAGGGGCAGGGGTCATAGCGAGAGCTGGTTTCACTGCTCTCCCCGCCCCCTACCAGCAGCACACCACATTAATCCAGCATGTGCAGAGGTGAGGTGAGCCGCCCTGAATGCCATCCCGCCCGGCGTTTCGCGGCCTGTGTCATACTTGTGATTGCGTCCACAAGAGGCCTTTACTTAATTGCCACGCTCACCAGCATTAATTTACAGATAAAAGTAAGCAGAGTAATGTATTCTAATTCTCCGGTTTTATTTTCTAAATCACAGCCGGTGAATGTTAAGATCTAAATACTTCTTTGTCGGGGCAGGCTCCTTTCAATGTAATGCTTCCACAACCTGGCTGGCTCTTTCAAGGTATGGCGCGTAACTAACTCCTAACTGGATGGATCAGGTATGTTTGTTTTACAACTCCTGTGGCTGCCGAGCCCCAGGAAGACATAGACAAAATGATGTACTCGACTGCACGTTTCATTACGGTGAGCGCTGCTTTTTAAAAGACACCCACCGCGCACTGCAATGTAAGTTATTTCTGCTGCTAAGAGCATTTGCCTTTTTCTGCCCACGTCAGAGCACTGTGGTGTATCGACTGCCCGACGGACTCGAGCATAGCACTGTCTGTGAGCAGCTCTGAGCAGAGCAGCTGTCAGCAGTGAGTCTCACATTGCAGCTTAGACACTACAGCCCTAGGCAGGATTTTCCCATTTGTGAGTGGCCTGTTACACTACGGGGCAAGCGCTAGAATCAGTGATGTGTGTGTTTAGGAACAGAGCATGCAATAACGTTCAGATTACAAAAAGAAAAGGAGTTGGATTGCTGAACAAAGTGCGATCAGGTGCTCCGTGGCCAAACATGATCTAGCAATTTTACACTGGCAAATGCAATTTCTGTGGCTCTGCAAGAATCAACAATGATCACAAGTGTGAAATAACTACAGTAGATTGTGGGTATACAATCGTTTTACAGTGGGATTAGGTGTTTTGCAGCAGTTTCAAGTTCTTTTCAAAGCTTATACTTGCTCAAATTAATGTAATTTGTTATGTTTATCTGTTTCCATGTACTTAATTTGTTGATTTTGCTTGCAAAAAAGTGTCACTCTTAGTGTCATACATTTAGTAGCTGAATGCCCTTCATAGGTACCCTAAAACCATGAAAATGTCACACAAAGCACTCTTAAAACGTGGCAGCTAAGCAGTTTGTGTTTCTTGTCAGATAGTGCCCTTCCATTTCTGGTGGTTTGCAATAGTTTTAAGATCTTCGTAGTGTTTCTCGTTGCTGAAATGGCTGTAATTTCTGATATATATATATATATGTTTCCCTCATCCTAATTGTTTGATTTTTGCTCGCGATAAAGTGTCACTCGTAGTTGTTGAATGTCACTCATAATTACACTCAAATGACGAAAATATCACACATAAGCAATCTGAAACCTTGGCAGCTATGGGCCTTTATAATTTATTTGGGACACTCATTCTCAGTGACTGCAGTCAGTGTCCTCAAATAAATTATAAAGGCCGCCCCCAGTGCCGCGCAGCTCCCGTGTAAAGAGCAAGGCAAGAGCACCTGCTTGTAAATGCTGCCTGCAGTGCAGCATGCGCTAAGTACCCCGTTTGGGGTTTCTTGTGGGTCCCGTCCCAGGGCCTTCAATCTTGTAGCACGAAAGCTGCGGATGCCATGAGCGGCAATCTGAGGGATAGCCCCGGGCGCCACAAGCTCTAGCTACGCCCCTGGATGTTAGCAACAAAACATTTGCAAACACGTGTAAACGTATGTAACTTAGTGATCTGAATCATTCCAGGACAATGCGGATTCACGTACTTAACTTTTAAAGAAGGTGAAAAAGTACCAATAGCTTACAAATCACATTTGTGCACACAAGCAAAAATGAAATTCACTTTAACAGAAAAAAGTCTGCCAGCGGTTCAAACTGCAGTAGCAAAAGAGAGAGCCCTCGCACAGGGTAAACTAATTATGGTTGTTACACCTGTACCTGCCTTAGAAGCAGTGACAAAAGTGAGCATTCCAAATGCAAAAGCTTTACATCCAAGATGGATACAATGGGTTAATTCTCTTGCTGCAACAGACATTGAATACGTTTTTGACCCTTATTTGAAAACACAAGCATTTCTACAATACGAACAAGAATGTCCTCTGCCTACTGAAATTCTGCCTCTAGAACAGTATGAATATACAATTTACACTGACGGATCAGCTGAACCCGCTACGTGAGGGTAAACAAGCCTATAGTGCAGCATGTGCGATCGTTAAAGGTCGTTGTTGCGATGGCAAATTCCGACCAATGGTCACTAAAACTGAGTCTCTAGGAGATTGTACAGCTCAGCGAGCTGAACTACAAGCATTCAAGATGGCGCTTGAGAATACGGACCGCGAATTCCCCATACTTATAGTGTGTAATTCGTATTATTGTGTTTAATCTTACAATGAATACTTGCAAAACTGAATTAAAAACGGTTACAAAGATGCAAAAGGTGGCACAATCAAGCATAAATTGCTTTGGGAACAAGTAGTTCAGTCACGACAGGGACTACAAAACACTCATGTTATACATACGCTGAGTTATCAACGTGATGGCGTTCACGTTGCAAGGAATACATTGGCTGATGAAGCCGCGAAGGCAGCTGTGCAAACGGCTTCCGTAGCTGCAATCACTCGTTCAAAAACGAAAATAGACGGCGAAATAAAGCTAGCTGTCAATGCCACAAGCAAAGACAGCGGTGCAGCGTTACCTAATAAGTTTCCACTCAAATACTCATATATAATTGATGTAAACTCCGTTCCTTTTGCTCGATACCCTGGAGTGGGGGATAGGGTAATTCCAAACAGGAGACGTAGAGTAGCTTTGATACACGAAGGACAATTGGGAGAGGGTCTGATACATCAGGGGATATCTAAGACTATACTAGAATTAAAAGAGATGTACTGGTGGCCAGGAATGAATGCACACATTCACACATTTGTAATTAACTGCAATGACTGCAACAGAGCTCGCAGCACAGTACGTCGCCAGATACCTGACTACAGCTTAGCCAGCCCAGTACAGACACCATTGTTAGACAGCATTAGACTTTCTAAACGCAAACGTCCCTGTGTACAAACGCGGTCCCACAAATATTAAGACAAGATTCATTTGGATGTGGCCTCCGCGCTCGGCTGACGCTCAAACTGTTATAAAAGATTTGAGAGTCTTTACTGGCACATACCTAGTCGGCACGCTACATTCTGACCAGGGTCCCGCATTTAACTCTTGAGCTTACAAGGAGGCCATGGCCAATTTGGGCGTTGCATTGCGATACTCTAGTCCATTCCATCCTGAGGGAAATTCGGTAGTGGAGAGAAAAAAACGAGACATAAAGCAATCTATTTCAGCTAGGGTATTAGGCTCGGGTGACGGGTGGGTCAACCATCTAATAAGTGTCCAACGTAGTCTTAACAATTTGCCAAGAAGTTCTCTAGAGGGTATCACTCCATATGAAGTCCTTTTTGGGGCCAGAATGTTAGTATTGGACCTCGATTGTCATACTTCAGTGGTAGACCAAAAACCCTTTGATATCAAATACCGTTTGGCTATTTTACAGGACTTAAATTAAATAAGAACAAAACAAAGTAACGTGTTCCTGAAGCCAACCACCACTGGATTCCTAAGCTTGGGGATCTAGTCAGAGAGCAGACCGGGGACAAGAAGGAATTTGGGCCTTCTTACAGACAACCAGTACCTGTCCTAGCAATCCACGGATCAAGAACAGTATTACTGCCGCCCCTTGTTGGTAAAAAGGAGAACAGGTTTGTGTCAGTCAACCTGGTCAAACCACATCATGTGGCCGATCATAAGCAGTAGGCCAAGTGGACCCCGCCAATGTAGCAGACTACCTAATCTTGGTACTATCCAAGAGGTTCAAACTGAGAGACTCATCACTTTTGAATAATCTGCAGTGCAAAATGAAGGACTAAGCAACAGAGCTATAGAACTTGTACCTCTTGAGACCCAAATAACAGTTTGTCAAGAAACACCTGCCTACAACGAAGTTGCATCAGACTACACAAATGTATCAAGTGATCAAGTGGTTCCAGCGATTTCAACGAATCCTAATGCAATCCCAACAATTGACCGAACTGCCTCTGGCTATTTCATTAACTTTGATACGTTTTCCGAGGATCCCAGGAACCTGACACAATGCCAGTAAAAAGAACTTTGAAAGAACAAGCAACATACCTTTTTCATCACTTGGAAAAGACTTATCTGGTTTCACCGTGGATTGAACTTTGGATTGTGTTGGGTGTACTTTTTCTTCTAATTTGGTTGACTCTGGTGATAACTTTGGGAATGCTGATAAATGGAAGATATGTAAAAAAAGGACACGGCAAGTAAGAACATCAACTTACTACTCAAGCCACACAATCATCTCATCATGAACAAAGAGACTTGTCATCAGTGAACATCACAGCCGTTCCTATACCTGGGGGTATAGCTTGGGACAGAACTGATTATGACATTTGTGGCCCTGCGGAGCTGTTGAGGATTCCACACCAGTTCAAGATTTCCTTGAATGACTTTGTTTCATCTAGTCCCTTTACTGATGATTGGGACTTCAAGACTTAATAATATGATGTCAGACTTAGAAATGTCTGTTGTATTTACAAACCATGAATACTTAGAAGGTTCATCAGATTATGAACAAATGTATTATTATAATCACTATGGTCATCATTTCTTGCACAAATCTGCATACCTTAGAAATGTATTGATGTATAACCAATGGGAACATTGTCCTACGCCACCAAAGGGTAGCTCCAAAACATTTTTGGGAAAATTTCCATACTTTTCAGGGTTCAATGTATCCAATGCTGAATCATTTTACTTTAAAAATGTTAATAAGACAGAAATGAAAAGTATGTTGACAAATACCAAGCAAATTTATTCTGCAGCCTTTTGGAAAGACAACATTGAGACAAAAACTGTCTGGGGCACAAAAGATTGGCAAGTGCAAGGGATAGAAGCTTTATTTAGAGCCTGCTTCATCCCAGAGCAAATATGTTTTTGAATGACACTGTCCAACAGACATCTTGTCTTAGGTTGGCCATCCGTCCATACCTACACCTGATAGCTATAACACTTCAGAGGGGGAGGTCGACGTACATAGTATTTTGCATCACAACAGAACAGATACAGATTGGAAAAAATGGTTAATCTGGTCTACAGACACAAACAACTGTCAAGATAGATTCCTGAATGAAACACGGGGGTTCACATTCACTAGGCCAGATCCAAGATATGTTCAGAGACAGCATCCAGGAAAAGTAACAACATACAGTGTAAGGAAACTATACCTTGAATGGCTGCATATATCTACACTTAGGGATGTTAAACAACACTTATCTTTACTTAAAGATGGCGCTGATCTTAGGGAATTCTTGATAGGACCAAGAACACCGCGTCATAAACGTTTTCTATATGCCAGTATCTATGCTGCTTATAATGAAGCATGCAAGATTACGCAAACAGAGACTGCAGAAAGAATACGAGAAATTGATCTTATTAATTTAGAGAAAGCTCTCTCTGTAGTTGACAATGGGTTAACGACTCTGTCGTCCAGGATATATTCTTTGGACAGCATAGTATCCTCTGCCATAGACATCATGGAACCGGACTTGGTCATGTTGCAACATGGTCAGTCGCAATTACGTTCTATCATGCTATTAGGCTGGACGTTACAAAACCTACTTTCAGGCTATGTGCCTTGGCGTTTAATCAATACTACGCCTCTGTTTTCAGAATTCAATCTCACTTATAAACAGATCACATTGGCACAGAGGGGAGCAGAATATACGGCGCTGAGCATTGAAAAACTGGAAAGATTGCCATTGACTGTCGCTGAAAAGCCAGCCACAGAATGGATTATACATGGAATAATCACTCTGCTTGTTACAATTTTCCATTTTCAATATTGCCTAAAACTAAAACATATACCAGCAGGTACATATAAACGGTTGGATAAAGAATACATCAAGACATCCTGGGAATTACCATACACACACAGATGTGGGAGTGGGGGAAAAGAAGTGTTTCTTAGTGGTAAAAATTGTGAAAACGCACTAAGCGGTTCTCTCCTTTGTCAGGGTATTAATTTACAAGGGCCTGCGATGGTTCCTCCAACAACTTATCCTGCCACCTGCAAGGTTCACCAGCTGCGGTGATTGATCACATTTTTGGACAGATTTCTAATGGAAGTTACCTCATGTTGAACGATCACAGCTGCTGTGGCATGTTGCCAGGTTTACCCTATCTAGTAACTGTGTCAGCTAGGGTCACTTGCTGTATGCAAGTATTGTTTCCAAAAACCAAGACAGGCCGGGAGTCACCGTTATGGCCTTCGCTGAACATCTCTTCTATACAAATTGATACTTTAAGCAGAATGAAAGCCATTCTTTTACAGAACACTGTGCCACTGACCTCAGCCGAAGAAACCTATGATCTGCAAGTCGCAAAGATACATGCCCTCTTAACTACAAATTGTCCTATATATTTCTCGGAAATGTTAAGTCGTATCTTAAACATGTCTGATACGAGTGTTATTGTACATGTATTTAAGACAGTATTTTCGGGACTGTTAACACCTTTTGAAGCAGTCCTAGGAATATTTCCAAACTTCGTGCACTCCGTGTTTGGCGGATTGCCTCTCATTTTGGGACTCGCTGCAGGGATACTATTTTTTCTCCTATTGCTGCGATACGGCAAGCCAATCCACAAGCGACACCCAGTTCACCATGGCGACAACTATACTGGCGATGAAGTGTCGTGAGCGCATCGTCCAAATTTTAGGACTACCTCGTCTAAGAGAATTGAGTACCACATGGTTTCTATCATTCAGACCAATTTGGCAAGATTGCATCTTACCTGTTCTATGCTGCTTGCTATGCAGAGAAGAATGCGTGCTAGACACATGTCTGACACTCCCATCAGTCATGCCAACGGATATTGATACTTTAATTGAACCAGTAACGGCCCATGCACTGTATTGTCCCCAGCGGCTACCAATTCTGATGACAGCATTCATTGAGAGCTCACAGACGCATATTGCTGACGGTGAGGTACGAGAGGAAACAGGCACACAGGTATCATCCACTACGAACATTGCTAATGCGACCAATGCTGACGGCGATGCTTCACATCTATGTGCGTTTGATCTTCTTAACAAGGTAATTCAACTTTCACCTACAATGGTAGACAAATTCTTTACAGACTTAGAAGATTTGATGTTTTCTCCAAACAATAACACTGACTTTTGATTTGGCACACAGTGTTCTGAGAGACTCTGAATTCGACCTTCATTTTTTCAAAACAAAATTCTAACTTTGGAACTCTTTTTTCTATGATTATTAATTTTTCCAAATTTGTATTTTTCTTTTTTTGGCACAAAGTAATCTGCTTAAAGCAGAACTATTCATAGAGAAGTAGACTTATTTGAAAAACTTCCAGAGACAATATTTGACCTTGTCCACATAACAAACAGTTTTATGTATTCTGACATGAAATGATTTCGGCACTTTTTCTTCTGTATTTAGGAGCCATTTCATAAATGTATTTTCATGATTCATGCAGAAAGCATTTACAAATGTAATAATAATAATAATAATAACACCTTTTGTATAGCGCCTGGTTACACTAGGCAACAGTGTGTCCCCGCGCTTTGAAACTAATTACTAGAACAAAACCCCAGAAAAAGAAAGGCCACTGAAGGAAAGGTCGAGAGGATCTCAAAATTTAGGAAAAAGGTAAGTTTTCAATTTGCGCCTAAAGCTTCCTTCAGATGGCTCCATCCGGAGCTCAATGGGGAGGTCATTCCACTGTTGCTAGCCAAATATTTGAATGACCGTCCACCCATCCGTGCCCGTTGGATTCTGGGCACCTGAAAGAGCATACGGCCCTGAGATCGTAAATAACGATTAGGGTGGTACTTGGTAAGTAGTTTTTGAAGATAGACGGGACCTCTCTCATAAGCGATGCGATGGGTCATGCACATGCTTTTAAAAATAATGCGCTCCCGTATGGGGAGCCAGTGGAGTCGCACTAAGGCTTGTTTCCCTGAAGATCTTCTAGAGAGGTTAAGAGCCAGTCTAGCTGCTGCGTTTTGGACACATTGAAGCCTATGCAGGCCTTTCCTACTCAGACCTAAGTATAAAACGTTACTGTAGTCGAGATGGGGCGTCACCAGAGTATGGATTAACGTTTTCCTGCTGTTAGCAGGGAGCGAGTCCAAGGTCTTGCGTAAGATCTTAAGAATCCCATAGCATTTACCTGCTATCCCTCTGGTGTGTTGTTCAAAGGATAGAGTCTCGTCCAGTTTAACCCCTAAATTCTTAACCTGTTCCAATGGTTTAGGAACGGTGCCAAGTTCTTTAGGCCACCATGCCGATGACCAAATGGATGGAGATTTCCCCAACACCAAAAGTTCAGTTTTGTTAGCGTTGAGGCGTAAACAATTTGTATTCATCCATCCCGCTAATCCGCTCAGACAGGCTGTGAAGTTGGCTGATGCCTCTTCCGGAGGCTGAGATAGTGTCACTACCAGCTGGGTGTCATCAGCATATG
Source organism: Lissotriton helveticus (assembly GCF_964261635.1). NCBI lineage: Eukaryota > Metazoa > Chordata > Amphibia > Caudata > Salamandridae > Lissotriton > Lissotriton helveticus. The sequence continues at coordinate 1,565,179,415 of NC_136065.1, read as the reverse complement.
ACACTATCTCAACCCCGTACGCCGCAACCAGCTTGGCCAGGGGCGCCATATAAAGGTTAAACAAAGTTGGGCTCAAAATTGAGCCCTAAGGCACCCCGTGTCTGAGCGAACGCACCTCGGATTTAAAAGGTAGACAGTAGACTTGGAATTGCCTATTCGCCAAGAATGTACGCATCCACTCGTGAGCCAGACCCTCAATGCCAGCCTCGCTAAGACGAGAGAGCAGCAGGGGATGGGAGACGGTGTCAAATGCCGCGCTCAGATCTAGTAAAAGGAGCGCGGCTGTCTTCCCTCATCAACTCTACTCCTTAATAGCTCAGTGGAAAAGAGGAGGGCCGATTCAGTCGAGTGGTGCGCTCTGAATCCTGACTGCGAGGGATGGAGATGAAGTCCTCTATCCAAATATTCAGAGAGCTGCTTGTTAACTATCTTTTCCACCACCTTAGCGCAGAAAGACAGCAGCGATATAGGTCGATAGTTATCCAACTGCGCGGCACTCAGATGGGGTTTTTTCTTTAGGGGAATGACCTGCGCTATTTTCCAGTCTTGATGTATGTGGCTTGTTAAAAAGGACTGTTTCGCCATGTGGCCTATATGAGTCGCCAGAAGCTCGGCTTGATTCCTGAGGATGTTGGGACGAGCCACATCCTTAGGAGAGCCTGATTTAATGCTGCGAATAATATTCAGCAACTCCGTGGTGTTAGGCACCACAAACTGATTAAGGCACCCGTTTTTAGTCCTCTCACTACTAGTAGAGGTTTCCCTAAAGGGTTCTTCCAGTACCTCTGGAAAGGTTTTATAGATATTGTCCACTTTCTGCACAAAAAAATCAGCAATAGCTTCACACATAGCTGTTGAGTGCAGATCAGGAACTATAGTTCTCTCCAATGAGGTGAGTTCTTTGTAAATAACAAAGAGTTCTTTAATAAAGTTCTCCGCCAATTCAATTCTGTTCTTTAAGAAAATGCGTTTGGTAGATCTAATCAGTTTATGATAACTCTTTATACTCTTTTTATAATTGAGTCTAGCCGCGTCATCATAATTACTGCGCCATATGCGCTCCAACTTTTTGCATTCCGTTTTACATGCTTTTAAGTCTGCATTGAACCACTGAGCTGTTTTCGAGCACCTCGCTGGGGCCTTGGTAGTCCACGGGGCAGTTTCATCTAAGGCTCCTGACAGCCACTTTTCATAGTCTGTCCAGGCTTCGTCTACACTAGCTTTAAGTGGGGGGCTGCCTCTTTTTAAAGCCAGCTCTAACTCGTCCTGCTTAATTTTCCCCCATTGCCTACGTTTACATGCCATCAGTTTGGTACTAAACAATAGTTTGGACTCCCCACGGATGGTGAACTCCACCAAAAAATGGTCTGACCATAATACCTTACTGGGGGGTTGCACCGCCACCCCCTCCCAGTTGGCAAAGATCGGGTCCAAAAGATGGCCTGCTTTATGGGTAGGAATCAGGGATTGAATGTTAAGATTGAACATTTTTAAAGATGCAAGTAAACTTAAAGCTTCCTTGTCGTTTTCATCCTCAATATGAAAATTGAGGTCCCCCAAAATGAGAAACTTATTATACCGTAGTGCAGGATGGGCAATTACTTCCATCAGGCTGTCCAAAAAAAGCGACGTCTTACCTGGCGGACGATAAATCAAGTAGCCATTAATAGCCCTATTAGGGCGGTATTTTATAGTAAAGAGAGCAGCTTCACATTCTTTAATTAACACTGTCTCTAAAGTGCATGACAGATCCAGTTTATGAATAATGGTGATACCGCCTCCCCTCCGTTTGACCCGGTCTAGTCTTAATATCCCATAATCCTGCGGGAGTGCTTCCAATATATCTGGATTGGACTCTGCATCCAGCCAAGTCTCGGTCAGGAAGAGTGCATCTGGTTGTTTTTCCACTAAGAGGCCATAGATATCCAACTTGTGCTTCCTAAGAAAACGACAATTAATCAGTAGCATGTTCAGAGACTCTGTCTTACCCTCTACAGTGGGGTTATTAACTGGGTTGTACCGGCAGGTCTCACAAATCAGGGGTAAGCTATCGATAATATATGTCAACATATATGCTTAGAATAAAACATTGCTTTTAATCCATACAGCACCAATGCGCTTTTCTGTACAACTAGTACCATTGCTTTTTTATGTCTTCGGGGTGGGGTTTTAACACATCATGTTTAGATATGTTTAACGTGTTTAGAACTTAGTAATGTTGTACATAAGAAAGTGGAGTGGGTGTTGTATGGCTTTTTAGATTCCAATGGATTTTCCTGATTCATGCCCTTATATAGGTACAATTCTCGTTGCCCTTATATAGGCATACAAATCAAGCCCTTATTTAGGCATAGCCCAGGCAGCCCAAATACAGGTAGGGCTACTTCCATCCGTTCACCATACGTCACAACGATTTCTTGGAAAACAAACTTAAGCCGTTAGGGACTTCCCCTTGCTTGAATATTGATTTTTCCAAGAACTCAGTTAGTTTTACAGTGAACATCTATTCCTTAGGGGTTCATTCATGACGTTCATATGCCCGACTTTACGTCAAACATGCCATTCCTAAACACCTTCAAGGTGTCTTGTGGGAACACAAGACACCAAAGCATTTTGTACTGGAGTGTTGCAAATTGGCTCTGACTGAAAACTATTTCGAATACAATGGGACACTCTTTGCACAACAACACGGTACATCCATGGGAAGCGCCTTTGGCTTAATGAGAGAGATGAATGTTTAACATTTACTTTCACAGCTGATAAAAAAGAACTAGATTTTTTGGACATAAATGTATATGTTAAAAACAATGTAATCCAAACCAAAACATATTTTAAACCGACTTCTAAGAACAGTTTGTTGTCATATAAAAGTTTCCACCCGAAGCCATTGCGAGAGAACTTGCCATATGGACAGTTCTTGAGATTGAAGCACAATTGCAGCAAATTAGAGGATTACAAAACACAGGCACAAGACCTAACTGAGGAATTAACGAAAAGGGATTATCCAAGGAGAATCATACAAAAGTGTCAGAAAAGGGCTAGACACCAACCACGTTAATGTCTGTTAGCAACTCAACAAAAAGAAAATGAAGGCGTAATTACATGTGTTACTACATATACTACAGCAAGTAATGCAGTAAAGAAACTGATCAATACAAATTGGAAAATCCTTACATAAGGAAATCTGAAGTGGCAAAAACCAAGGTTTGCGAACCGCAGGCAGAAAAATTTGAGAGATGTATTGGTCCATACTCGACCACAAATAACTCCTAGAAATGAGAGCATCACCAGGTCATGGAACATGACTCCAATTGTTGGACATTATCCATGTGGTTCATGTACAGTTTGTAAGTTAACTTCACCAACCAAAGAGCTGCGACTATCGGACAAACTACTATGGACACAACGCCAACACACAAATTGTAATTCCTCACATGTAATTTATATGATAACATGCCTGTGTGTACTAAAATACATCGGGATGACATGCAGAAAAGCCAAAACAAGAATCTGCGAACATAAAAGTAATATCAACACGAAGAAGATCACAACAAAAATGAGCAAACACTTTCTTGATTTTAATCATAAAGCTGATAACATGAAGTGGACAATTATAGAAATGTTGACCATAAAAAACAACAATGCGGAAAGAACACTATATGAAAAGGAGCAAAGGTGGGTGGACCGGTTAAAAACAAACAGCAAAGGGATGAATGATGATATACAATGGCATCATTTTTTCTAAAGATTAACCCCCAATAAATATTGAGTAATGGAATATAACAGTTAACAAATAACTACTAATGGCTGTAGGTATAAGAATAAGAGCTACAATTAGTGTCCACCCTACACGTCATCCAATTGACTACATACAAACAGTAGTCTTTCCTTTATTTTCATAGTAATTTCTCTCTCCTTTTTTTAAGCATGATTAAATTAAGAGAAAAGAATAAATTGCACGTTCAAGTTCTGGCGTGATTTACATGATCTGTAGCGTGCATATTACACGTGGCAGTCTTCTTACAGTGTTTACTAACTATCAACACTATAAGAGGACGAGAGGGATACCGACCACCATTTCCGGGGGCAGAGACAGCACCAGTGAGGAAATCCCACACAGCCGGTGAGATCCATCACACCGACACAGTCATTTACAGCTTAACAAGTAAGAGTGTTCCGTGTTTTAAACTTACTGCCTCACACTACAGGTAATGGACATACCTTCTCTTTAGTCCCTGATGAAACGTCCGCTTCATGACTAACAAGGTATGGGCACTTGAATTTAATGACGTGCACTTGGCAAGAAGCGCGATGTTTTTCTCCTGATGTAACATGACCTTTAATACAGTGCCACAATAAGCAATCACAAGCATTTTTGTGAAAATATCGCTGTATGTGGCTCTCCGCTAAGCATAAGTATAAAATCCTAAGTAATGACGAGTACTTTTGTTTACGAAAGAAGCATCTGACTTTCTTCTAAGCATAAGCATAAAACGCCAGGTAATGACAAGTACTCTGATTACAATATAAGCGGGTAGTGATTAATCTTGCATGCTATCATGTCCATTTACCATATATTCAGACATGAAGCGCGATGCCTATTCTTTGACTTACTGCGCAGGAGCATAATCTCTAGTTTGAAACACAGTTAACAACATCACTTTCCTCTTTTTTATACTAAATAAAGACACGAGCAATTGAATTGACAAATCCAAACTTTATTAGTGAGATTAAACTTGTAACACCTTAGTAATGAGTTCACCGAGACACTCCCATATCATTCTTCTTCCTATAAAATAATTCACAACAAGAAATTGTTTAGATAATATCATAGGGCAATGTGCATAACTAGTTAACTATACAGTTATTCTCCTAATTACAGGTACTATTGGCCTTGTAGAGCGAACACGTGGGGAACCACTCCATAGTGCAACTACACAAATCGTGCAAGTATTCTTAATCTTTTAATTATACCATCTCGGTCCTGACGAAAGCCCCATAGACCCGACTGGGCATAGTGGGGCTGAAACATGTTGACCATTTTTTATGTACAGAGGGTCTAGTAACTTGACCTTTCATTACAGCAAAACATTTTAAGTATCCTTGATCTATATCTCTAATAAATTTATTTTTTAGATTTAAGGATTTTTAAGTTCTATCACTTTTTGGGAGCACTATTTCTGGAGCACTGCTAGAAAAAACAGTGGTTACCTCCTGGTGGAGGTTGCATATACAAAAAAGAACCCTATGATAATGCACCCACGCTACGTTACTTGGTGGAGAATCAAGATATACCACCTTACCGAAGAACGTGCGTGCATGAGGGTTTTTTAAAGAAGGGCGTCCTAAAAAACCCTGGTGCTGTAGTTCACTAGTGATCCATTCTCCTTTGACTTTTTGATATACAGCGTGGAAGTTGAATGGAATAATACTTCTACCTCCCCCACCCTTGATTATATAATTATAAATATACCTTCATCTGCTATGGCAAAGCACGGTGGTTCGGAGTAGTTCGACGACCTACTTGCACGACACAGCTCGCTACAGCAAGTGCCGAAGAAAGCCAACTCTCCAGCTGGCGCACTGATCAGGAAGCTGCCCTCCTCTGCTGAGAAATCCAGCTCCAGTGTTACTGACTCCCCTTGCGGGGTGTTGGGAAGTCAAGTCCAGAGACAGAGATACCAGACCTCCTTCATTCTAAGGTATGGAGTTGATTAGAACCTAGAGAAACCTTTGGTAGATTCTCGGCAAAAAACGAAACTCATGCTAAAGATCATACTTACTTCTTCCCTCGTACTAGACCTAGGTTAGGTACATTGGTGTAGGCATATTTTAGAAGCACCAGTTGAGTATTTCACACCCACATGCATCAATAATTTTTTTTGCGATTCCTTATTTGCGAAAAATAGCGAATCGCAAATAAAGAATCCCAAAAAGCAATGCATCAAAAAATTCGCATATTTTTTTCGATTCGGTAAAAATCGCAATTTTTACCGAATCGCAAAAAAAATGCGAATTTTCAATTGCGAATTCGCATATTGCGAATTCGCATTTTCTTGCATTACAATCAAGACACACCCAGGAAGCCAGCAGACTAATTACACACACCTGCAGCCCACTTCAAACTGCAGGAGTGGCTTTTGGCAGTTGGAGCTCAGACTGCAGCTAGAGAAGGAGGGATTTTTTGTTTGCAGCTGAAGGAGAAATGGCTACAGAAAGTTCAAAAGAAGACCAACAAGCAATAAAAATAAAAATAAAGTTTAGTGACCAGGAGCTGGAGATTTTGATAGAAGAGGTCACTTTGAGGCATAACCAGCTTTTTGGGAAATATTCCCTTAAGGTCCCTGAAGGAGTGAAGAGAAGACTTTGGCTGGCAATACAAGCAAAAGTTAATGCTGTGGGGGTTGCCCACCGTGACATCACCAATCTCCAGAAACGCTGGTATGATTTACGCAGTCGTGCCAAAGAAAAAATTGCGACCAGGATTAAAAGTGCCAAAAAAACTGGTGGTGGCAACCCAATGGATAGACCTCCCTCCATGACAGCCTAGACGGATGTCCGGAGTACCGACGGACAGAGCGGTGCTCCGTCTATACCTGCGCTGTAGCCAGGTGAGGTGGGGTGTTTATTCCCCACAATTTGGGTGACATCTTTTTACACTTTCTATTTCATAACACTGATGCAGTAGCAATCAATTGAGGTCCTGATGAAGCAGGAGGAGATCTCGAGACTCCAGTTTACCGCAGAAACATGTTGACCTTCTTACCATCTGGGTAGTTATTTGTACAACACTACCTTGCACTGTTTTTTATCATTGGGTATGGATAGGATACTATTAAAATACATTTTCCCACTTTCATAACCCATTTTATATCACGCACGTTCTATGCACTATCATTCTACTTATTTCTTTTGCACTGCTAGTCATTTATCTTCCTTATGCCATTTACAGTACTCCCTCAATTGGAGATCCCTTCCGTTTGACTGGGTGGCAGTTCACCTAGTCTTTTTGTGGTTATACATCACAACATTCGGTTGAAGGATCCCAAATGATGTAGGGCGGCACAGGACGGGTATCTGATGGGAATCAATTGATGGTCACGTCGTATCATTCCAAATGGACTCTGTGACTGCTCCCCAATGAAACACTCCATTATAGACAGTTTATGCACGTTCAATGGACTGACCTCCTGATATCTATTGTTCTTTCATTGATGTAGGGGATGATATTAGTGTATGGTCATTAAACATTCCCCTTTGACCTTCTTTGTTGTTACTAGACCAAATACCCCCCTGGAGGACATGGTTGAGGGGACCCTTGTTACTGAAGCAGTGATTGGAGTGATCCAAATAGACACCTCAGAGCATGCTGGAACATCGCAAGGTAAGTGTGTTTTATTTTTCTTTGACTTCTTGCTATATTTGTTATAGTGCAGATGCCCTTATTTAACTCTTTGAATGGACTTTACAAATCCCCAACAGGTTCCCTGATGTACATCAGAAGAGGGTGGTTATAGGGTCATTGTAATGCATTGAAGCAATGCATTTTGGGAGATGTCGTTTTTCACCATATGTAAAATTACATTTAAGAACATAGAAATTACAAAGGCAATAAAAAAAAAAACATTAGTCCATGTGACTTTGCAAGCATGATGCATGTTTATTTAAGTTGTAATGTATATTGAGACAGTGTTCCCAAAGTTTAAAAATGAGGAAAGTAAAAAAAACATTCATTTCTTTATTCATAAAACATGAAAAGGAAAATGAAACAGTTGATTTGGACAACACTTTCAACATAGATTTTCAGACCCCAGCAGAACAAAGTAATTTGACATCCTCACCCACTGTAACCAAAAAAAAAACAAAGAAAAGAGTGCAGCAAATACAAGACTCAGACACTGAAGAAGAGCCCAATGCACAAGTACATGAGCAGCAGACTGTTCAAAACACTGCTCCTCAAAAGACACAGTTAAGTCGTCGCTCTAGAATCCAACAATTTTATAGGCGAAGGTCCCGTCCTGCAAACCAAAGAATATCCTCACAAGATGACAGCAATGCCAGTGTGGTGGAAAAGAAGCTGCTCAAAGTCCAACGGCTGCAAGGGAAAGATATAAGGGTAATGAAGGGCACACTCTATCATATTAGTAAAGACATCAGTGCCATGAGTAGCTGTGTAAGTCAATTCACAAAGGTATTTGAAACTGCACACATGGCGTAAAATAGTAAACTGGACCGCATGGCAACAGCTATGGAAACCATGTGTGAAGCAATACAGGCTCAAAACATTGCCAATTGCAATAGACACTTGAGATTAATGTCAAGCATGCACACTTACACCAGGGCATTACATCGTTTGACCAATAGCAATGCACACATCATTAAACATACCATGTGCATGCAGAAGGAGTTAAGTAAATGATGCAGTCAGCTTTCTATGGGAATGATGGCCATCAAAAGTACTGAGGATGTCATGCAACCTGACATTAGTATGCTGCAGTCATTGCAAGAGGGCAAAAGTGATCATTGTGCTAAAACCAGTGGTTTAGAAAAACCTCATCAAGTTGGAGAACGACGCAGCTCAAGACATCTTGAACAAAAAACAAGCACATCTAAGGGTGCAGGTAATTTAAAAACCAAAGCATTAGGTGTGCGTGGGAGAAAATAACGTTTAGTCAAATCAATTGACTGCATTCTGAAGGATTGTCCACATTAAAATACTGTGCATTGATTGGAGAATCTAAAAAAAATGTGTAATTTTTTTTAACTATACATGCATTAATGTGTCCTAAGTTGCATCATACTTGCTTTGAAGTTTGCAAATAAATATAACTGACTTTTGAACACAATTGACATGGTTCTCACCTATTTTAAAAGTAATGTTCTGTAATTTCCGCTCTTCTTCTTCTTCCTTCTGCTGCATCTGGGCCATGAAGTCTTGCATGGGGTTGTTGGGGCTGGTTGTCAATGTTAGGTAGTATATCATCAAATTCAAGTTCTAAGCCTCTCCTAGTTGCTATGTTGTGCAGCATGGCACATGTTGCAACCATTTTACAGCACACCTCTGGCCGATATTGCAATGCTCCGCCAGTCTTATGCAGGATGCGAAACCTAGACTTCATGACACCAAAAGTCCTCTCTATCACATTGCGGGTGGATATGTGGGCATGGTTGTAGTGCTGTTCTTTGCGGGTTAATGCTGTAAGATATGGTATGACTATATATGACCTCACAGCATAAGCACTATCACCTATGGGGTGGGGAAATGATAGACATGAAGTTAAAATATCATGCCACTTCTTGGTACAAATTGATAAAAAATCTAAATTTGACTATATTTACCAAGCAAATAACCATCTCCAAATTCTCCAGAAAGCAGACGAGCATGGATGGCACTATGTTTGAAAATGTAGGAGTCATGGGCACTCCCAGGGTAACTTGCAACTACATCTGGGATGATTGTTTTTGAATTACAAATTACTTGTATGTTTAAAGAATGGTAATTTTTTCTATTTCTAAAAATTTACTCATTCAAAGATGGGGGACAAATAGGGTCATGTGTGCCATCTACACAGCCTATTACATGAGGAAAATTAGCTATGTTGTAAAAGTCTAACTTTGTTTCTAACAATTCCTGCTGTGTCTTTGGAAAAAAATATGATGCCTTATCCTCTGCAGCATTGCATTGAGGAAATCATTGAAAAATCTATATAGTGCACTCTGTGAAACACCCCCAGCAACAGCAATGACTCCCTGAAAGGACCCCGAGGCTAGAAGGTGAAGAGAACATAGCACATGGGTTGGTATGGCTAGGGTCCTACGTGTTTCTCTATGCAAAATTGGGTCTAATTCAGCTATGAGGTCTAAAATGGAGTCAGCATTAAGCCTATACTTGTCATAGATTTCAGCCTGTGTCTGCCCAGACAAAGTTATGCGCAATCTGAATATTCTTCCATTCAGCATCCTTCTTCTCCTTCCTGCTGCTCTCAACCTCCACCTACGTGCCAGGACAATGACTGTTGCCATCCTCAAAGAGATCTGGAACTACTGTGGAACTCCTTAAATATAAATACTCTCCAAATTAGTTTCACATGTGTCCCAAAAAAAAAAAATAGCACCTGCTTTCAGTACTTCTAAATTTTAGAATTCCTAATTGCGATTTTTTGGCGAATTGCAATTTGCGATTTTTGATGCATGCACTTTTTTGAGTTCATTTTGCGATTCCTTAAAATTGCGATTATTTAAGGAATCGCAAATCCATTTGCGATTTCTAATTTTGCGAAAAATTGATTTCTACATGATGCATCCCAAAATTAAGAATTGCATTCGCAAACGGCCGAAATTTGCGATTCGCACTGTTTGCGAATGCAATTCTGCTTGATGCATGTGGGTGTTAGTCTATGTTATTTATGTATTTATTTTTATATGGCTTAGAAACCATACAATGCTATTACAGTTTTATTTTACAATACTATTCTCACTGTACGCATTATACTTTGCATTCTGTCTAATGATTGTAGCAGTTCACCTCTCTTGCATAAGAAAGAAGACTGTTCAATAAACCTTTTATTGAAAACGCACGTCTTTCTATTTCTCTGTAACTCTGCAGAAACGAAGCATGCACGATTGACAGGGGTGAAATACCTATCTATTGTTTAAACAACTCTGAAGATAGTTATTCCAGTCATAGGGAACAAAGTTGTCATGTTTATGCAGTTGTCAGACACTAATCTCTTCTTGTGAATTCGAGAAAGTTTCTTGTGACCTCTGAGCTAGCTGGTACTCACAATTAAGTTTAGTATATTCGATAGAGACCTACTGACCTAAGTCCTACGTCATATCTATAGGATATAGTATTCCAATGCGCAGAGCCTATTGGGAATATAGGAACTACACAACACCAAGGGTGTGAGCCGGGGTTATTTTAGAAGTGTAACTCTCTTATCCTGACTAGTGGTGGTTTCTGCCTGGCTTTGGTGCATGCCCTAGACTGCCAAAAATCTAATTTCTAACATTGGTTGTCAGCGGTGAGGATAGGACTTGTGTTTGCACTTGACTTACAGTGATTGGTGTACACTACTACCATATCGCAGACCATTACGTACCACATACAGTCTTTTTGGGTCTATTTTTGCCTTTCCATTGGTTTTGAACTTCAATTTTCCAGTACAACATGCTTTTTTTTATTTTATTTTTTAATATATTTTTATTTGCATTTTGTTATAGTTGAACAATACCATCATGTCGGTAGCATAGCACACGTTTTACACCCCTCCCCCACCTCCCCCGTGTCACTGCCCAATTTGGCTCAACTAGTTTCCAAATTACAAAGACCTCTAGATTATCACTTCCCCGTGTCGTCAGCATTCAATCTATTCTGCAACCCCTCCGTAACCCCCTGTGCGTCCTCCACCCTTGCCCCATCACACCCCTATATCCAGGCCATGGTATTGTCGCCATTTCCCCCACACCGTGCGAAACTTCCTTGGGCATCCCCTCGCTTTATATGTGACTCTCTCAGCCGCCATATATAAGTCCAAACCTCTTATCCACTCTTCTAACGTTGGTATCTCCGGTGCACCCCAATGTTTTGCTATGTCCCTTTTGGCCACTACCATAGCCAGCACCAAAAAGGTCAATAGAGGACGTGCCAGATCTACATCATTTGTCATGCCTAGTAGGGCCAGCTTAGGGTCAGTTCGAATTTGGCTCTCCAATACTGCATTTAGTTCCATAAAAATGTCTGTCCAGTATCCCTGTATTTTAGTGCATGTCCACAAGACATGGAAAAAGTCCCCTCTGGGGTCTTGGCATCTTAGACATCTTGCATCATCTATCTTCCCCATCCTTTGGAGCCGCACCCTATCAAAATAAGTCTTGTGCAAAATATTAAATTGGATTAAGCGAAGTCGGGACTTTACGGCCACCTCTCTAGGATGTGTTAACACCAATTCCCAGTCTATGTCCTCCATGCCACCCACGTCCGTCTCCCACTGCTGTCTAAGCTTGGCCAAATCGCCTAACATGTTATTTGTGAGAGTTTTATACGTTAGGGAGACCGCCTTTTGCTGAATGTGTTCCTGTAGGAGTCTGCCTTCGAGCGGGGCAAATTCCACCAGTTCTGCAGTCCTGACATTGTGGGCCCCCCATGCATGTCTGAGTCTTATGTACTTATAGCGCTGTGAGGGATGGAGTCCGAACTCTAAAGTCAGTGCTGCAAACGATTTCAGTTCCCCCTTGGCCACGATATCCCATAGGGTAGAAATTCCTATGTCATCCCACCGTTGGTAACCCTTCAGCTTGTGCAATTCCGCCAGCCACGTGCAATGCCAGATTGGCGTCTGTCTCGTGGGTTTCCTATCCCAACCCGTGCGTTTCACTGCAGTGTGCCATACCTGTAGAGTGATCTCCGTTGCCGGCAGAAGACGTCTGCGGCCAGTCCCCCCATATAGATAAGATAGTATGTGATGGGGTGCTAACCTGTGGCGCTCTAACGCGTATGAGGGGTGGTCAGCCGGCGCATGCAACCAGTCATTTATCGGGGTCAGGTGTTCCGCACAATAATAGGCCTCCAAGTTCAGGAGTGAGATCCCCCCGCTGTATTGATGCCTTTGAAGCGTGGTCAACGCAACTCTGGGTTGTTTGCCCAACCAGAAGAAGGCACGTAGATCTGCGTGTATTCTGGTGAAAACTTTTGGGGGCAGCGGATAATACTCATTTTGTAAAGCGTACAAGTACTTGGGGAGGATGTTCATCTTGTACATAGCCGCGCTGCCCAAAAGAGTGAGCGGGAGCAGCCTCCATCGATCCATATCTGCTATGGAGTTCACCATGATGCGGTCTATGTTTCGTTGGTACGCTATGTGCCTGTCAAGAGTAAGATACACTCCGAGGTATTGAAAGCCCTCCGTTGTCGTCAATAGCCTTCTTGGGAGTTCCGGCCAGGCGTCCCGTCCCTTGGGGTCATACAGAACTGACTTGTGCCAATTTATTTGGTAGCCAGCGTATCTACCGTATTGCTCTGGTTCAAGGAACAACTCTGGGATCGACGTCTCCGGCGATGTGACATACTTTTTTCTTCTGTGATGTCTCCCTCACTCATTCTAAATCCCTTAATGCCTATGTTTTGGCGAATTCTAGTCGCCAAGATCTCGATAGTGAGGGCGAACAAAAGTGGGGACAGTGGGCAACCTTGTCTGGTCCCTCGTTGCAACCGGAATTCCCGCAACAGGACGCCATTCACCCGTACTCTGGCGCTTGGCTCGGTGTACAACAGCCGAACCCATTGCCGGAACTTTGGCCCGAAACCAAATTTCAGTAATACTCCTTCAAGGAACGGCCAATGAACTGCATCAAAGGCTTTTTCTGCGTCCAGGGACAGGAACCAATGAGGGTCCTCTCTGTCCCGGACCTCCTGCAGCCAGTTGTGGTTTCGCCGGAGGTTCATTCTGGTGGCCCTGTTTGGAAGGAATCCTGTCTGGTCCAAATGGATCAGATGCGATATCACCGATCGGAGCCGCATTGCCAGGATAGTTGCCAGGAGTTTTGTTTCCGTGTTCAGTAACGAGATGGGGCAGTAGGACGCACAATCCTCCTGCGGTTTACCCTCCTTATAGATTGGGATTATGGTTGCCATGGCCAGGTCTGGGGGGAGCCTCCCCTCCTGCAGGGCTCCCTCATATAAACCCTTCAGGTGTCGCGTCAAGAGGTCCGCTGTACGTTTAAAAAATTCCGCCGGGAAGCCGTTGGGTCCCGGCGTTTTCCCCGGTCGCAATCTGGCCAGGGCCTCAGAGATGTCATCTATGGTAATGTCAGATTCCAGGTCTTTAATGTCCTCTGCGGACAGGGTTGGAAGGTCGACTTGGTCCATATAGTGTATGGCCTCGCCACAGGTCCCTAAGTTCCTAGCTCCATAAAAGCCTTCATAGTGGTCCGCGAATGCTTCTGCAATGAGTGCATCCGATCTGAGAAGCACCCCCTGTGGGTCTCTGATCTGCTCCACCCATCTCCCTGCGCGCTCCTTTTTACTGAGCCATGCCAATAGTTTACCTGATTTGTCCCCTACGTCATAGGCGTTGTAGGGTGGCCCAGTACAACATGTTTGAATCAATTACATCATCTGTTTCATCCTTGGAAGTGGCCTTTGAAGAGGAGAGGTTAGAAACCCCACAATGTGAAGGAATTGAAGGCGATCTGCAAAAACCTCAAAATCCAAATCAGGGGACTCACCAGAAAAGAGGAGCTACAAAAGGCGCTGAGGGCCTGAGTAGCAGCCAGGCATGCTAGTGAGCTGTCTGGAGATCTTGGCATGGAGGCAGAGGAGCCTATTCCCAGGGTGGATGTGCTTTTGGGAAGGAGAACCCTTCCGGCCAGGCAGCAGTAGCCTGTCCCCAGAATTGCTGGAGGACAGGCGGGAAGCAAGGAAGTTCGAGTTGGAAAAACTCAGGATAGCCATGGAGGAAAGGAGGACGATGTTAGACCATGAGTTTAAAATGAGAGCGCTGGACTGGGAAGCCAGTGGTGCTAGGCCCAGCCCTGATGGTGGTAGCAAAAGTGTTCACTCCAGTACTGAGGATGAGGTAGGCGCACACACACAGATTTGGGACCTTGCTTCAAGGAGGGAGTTGAAATACACCAGGCGGTTCAGGATTTTGAGGTAACTCCAGTGGTACTCAGTGTCCCTGAGGTGGATTGGGGAACTGGCACAGGGAATCATTTTCTTGGTAGTGGGAGGGGTACTCTACTGAGTATAGATGAAAGGTACAGGGAGAGGGGTTCCACCGTGATAGAAGCCCTGGTATGTGAGTATGGAGACCAGCCACAAGAGCATGAGTTGAGGGACAGCAACAGTCAGACACTATCTCACCAGTCTTGTGAGAATGATGTGGGGTACTTTTCTGAGGCACTGTATGGTTGGGTGAAGGTTAGTTTGGTTAACACCTGTGTAGGGCTGTATGATTCAATTGTTGGAGAGCATTTTTGAAGTCCCCTGTTTTTCAGAGCTATGTCAACACCCAGTGGATTGTGAGTTCTCTGATCCCAGAGAGCTTGCACTGGAGGCAGACCTTTTAGTGGATTCCAGATGGTCTGGAGAAGCATCTGGGGGTGACCCAGAAGGAAGTCGCTTAGTTATTTCCCATCCGAGGGTGGTGGGAAAGGTTTGTGGAAGCCCAGAACGGTCCCAGTATCGTGGGAAGGGTGTAGGGACTGACGTCCTGTCTCTGCGGAGAAGGAGTGGGAATGGGCTCAGGCCCAAGGTGCCTGAAACCCGATCCCAGATCCTGGGTGGTTCCAGGAGGGATCACGTGGTGGGGAGACTAGGCTGTACTGGTAGGCAGTCCGTTGAGGGGGATCCCCTAGTGTCAAGAGAACAGGGAGTGTCTGTGAACAGAGCTCCAGCGGTACAGGTGTCTGGCGGTGCCGCTCCTAAGTGGAGGGTGCAGAAGTCCAGATTGAGGGGTGTGAGGGGGATGCGTTCCCCAGTGGGAGAACCAGTGGGTCAGGGGCCAGCCAGAAGGGCTGAGCCTCCTAAGAGTGACATTAGTGACATCACTTCTGTCCTGGGGAATCTTTGTGCACAGTCAGATGGACAGGGTTCGGGAGATCTGCGCCAGGCAGACTGTCACACGAATCATGTGTTACCCTCAAGGGGGGCATGCGTGCTCCCAAGGAAGTCCTGGTGCACCAGGCAGGTGCTCAGCCACAGGGGTTGGTCCCTGGGTTGGGAGGCCTGGTCTAATTGGTTGTGGAAGAAGGTGGCCTTTTCTCTGAAAATGTATTTTTATAGGCCAACCACGCAGATCTAAGTTGCCCTAGGTGCAAAGTCGATGGGTATAGTCTCCAAGTTCTTTCCGAATGTCTGAGTTGTCGTCTTTCGTTATTAAGATCCACGTTGAACCAGGATTTAGATTTGATCGGTCTCAGCTGTTTGAGTTTGAGTGGCGCTACTTGATCTAACACCTCCGTCATAGTTGAATTAAAGTGAGCTGTGAGGTCATCAGCCGTCAAAGTGGAAGGCTGGAGCTGTAGATGGGCACGAATCCTGGATTCAAGTTCGGTTATAGGGACTTCTTTGATGTTCCTTGTCCAGTGCTTCAGTTTGGCAGGTTGTATTGGTTGGAATCTGATATGCATGTCAATATTAAACAGTATAAGGTGGTGGTCAGACCAGTCAATGGGCGAAATCGCTCATGGAGAGAGCAGCTACATTTTGGTGATGATCGTATCCAGAGTTGCCCTTTTGATGTGGGTAGGTTCATTGCAGAGTTGTTTGAGGTTGGTTATTTCAAGCAGGTTGGAGAGGTTCTGGACTGTGCTGTCTTCTGGGTTGTTCCAGTGTATATTGAGGTCACCCATGATCACGTCTTTCATGTCTGTTAGGGAGAAACGTCTTATGAGGTCGGTAAGTTCTTCGGGGAAGAGGGCACGCTCCCCCGGAGGATGGTAGATGGTGTGAAATTTGATGGGTGTGGTGCATTTGACTGTGAGTTCAACACCCAGGTACTCAGAGTCAGGTATTCTGTAGTTTTTAATGTGGTCAGCTGTATTCCTACTTTGTGAATGATGGCTAGTCTACCACCAGTTTTGATCGGTCAGTCGAATCTGATGATGTTGTAACCTGGGGGGGGGGGTGAGTATGTCAAGAATGGAGGTAGAGTGGTCATTGAGCCAGGATTCTGTGAGAAATGTGATGTCTATTTCTTCAGCGAGTAAAACTTCAGCAAGGTCTGAATGAAAAAACAGTAAACATCCTCTAATGAAAAATACTTGTAGTAGTAGTTTCAAGTAAGTTTATTCTTCCAGTAGTAACAGCACATCGGGCAGGAGGCGGACAACGTAGTTACCACAGCGTGTCGACGCCTCATGACAATTCTAAACTGACAGGCTTATCAGCTGTCGTTCTATAACGCCAGCTGATACGTCATAACACTGTAGGCACACGCTATGGTGCGGGTCCCCAGGGGAAGGGAGTGGGGAGGAAGGGAGGAGAGGGAGACCTACGTTACAACACATCTTGTTCCTAAAGGCGGGGAAAAGGAGGGGGAACCTCAACAGCCGCAAAGCAGTTAAACATAATACAATAAACAGTTCCAAGTACATTTCCTTTAGATCTGATAACCCTGCAGGCAGTTGTAACCAGTGACCCATTGCTAATAACACTCGAAATCCTTAAACCAACATGGTTTGGCAATTGCACGTCCAGTCCTGGTCCTGTTGATTTCACTGTTGGTCTTGTTTACCACAGACCCGTGCAGACTCACTGTGGCATGTCTCTGAGCCTCCCCTATACCTGCATCACTGGTAACTTCACTCTCATCTAGGGTTGCTTCAGCAGGTGCCACATTCACACCTTGGGTCTGGTCATCCACACTGTGGGTGTCTACATCAGAATCAACATCGTAGGTGTCTATGTCGAAATCAAAACCGTACACATTTCCCATACTCCTTTTTCTATGCACACCATCCTCCTCAAGTTCTGGGTATGAGTCTGCAATCGTACACTCTTACTCTTACTCCTAGAGAGTGCCGAAAAGCGCCAGACCTTACCGTCGCTCAGCAAAGCTGAATTGCAAAAAATTCTCTCCTCACCTCCAGGGGTGGGTGTAGCGACTCTGCCCTTTCTCTATGAACTCTGTGCGTCTTACTCTAACCATGTCTCCTACCTCCAGTGATACCGGTTTGCAATTGTGCTTCAAATCGTGATGCTCTTTACTATTTTATTGTGAGCGTAACAAGTTCTCTTTCACGGTCTCCAGGGACCATTCAGCCCTCCTGGCTGTTTCCAGCCATCCAACATTGTCTTTGCACATGGGTGTCCTACCTCTCATTAAGACAAAGGGACTTGAGCCCGTACATTCATTTGGAGTTACTCAGTACGCCCACACCATTTTGAACAATTCATTTTTCCAGGCTAAACCATTCTTGTTTGCCAGCTGCAGTATGCCCTTGATGACACGGTTGAACCGTTCCACCGCACCATTTCCGGCTTGGTGGTACACAGAGGTGGTTTTGTGCGTTATGCCAATGCTCTCCATATATTTTTTGAAGTTAGCAGCCATGTAATGGGGCCCATTGTCGCTTATGATGAACTTATGATGAACTTGGGTCAGCCCTCCCTAATGAAAATCTTGTGGAGGAATTTGGTGATGCTGCAAGTGTCAGTTTTATGGAGTATGCCCACCTCAGGCCATTTCGAGAAATAATCTATGTGCACCTGATCATCCTGCTCCCTTATGGGTCCAACTAAATCAATGCCAATTCTCTCCGAGGGCATTTCCGGGCTGGATAGTGGGTGTAGCAGGGGTCTGAAAGGCACCTGTGACTTATCTGAGTACTCAAATTTAATGCAGTCCCTCCCTTTTTTTTCAATGGCAATGTCACATCCAGGACACCAGTACCACAGTTTTACCTTACTCTTGGTTTTGCTTATTCCTAAGTGCCCTTCTTGGCAAATCTCTAAGATCCTTCGTCTTAAGATTTCAGGGGGTACTACCTTGCCTTGTCTCAAAACTAGGCCCCCTTCCAATGACAATTCTTTTCTGAGTTCCCAGAAGGGTCTGGATTCCTTGTGGATTTTCCTCTTTTCTAGCCAACCACCCTGTATCATTTTACTTAATTCTTGCAGAGTGTCATCTTGAGCTCTTGTCCACTCATCCTTGGAAATCCCAGGGATTTCCTTGATGATATTGGCCACACAAAGCTCCTCACCCACGTCCTCGACACATTCATTCATGGGGAGGAGCAGGCGGCTCAAGAAGTCCGCAACCACATTCTTGGAACCTGGGAAATACTGCACATCGTAATCAAAATCCAACAATCTCACCGACATGGAAGCTAATCTGGGTGAGGCTGCGTACAACCCTTTGGTGGTTAACACTTTGGTAAGAGGCTTGTGGTCGCTTCTCAACAACACTTTCTTGCCCCAGACAAGTTGGCGGAAGTGCTCTGGACCCCATACACATGCCAGAGCTTCACGCGCGATAACCGAGTACTTCTCTGTGGGAGTCAACGAGTGTGAAGCAAATGCAATGGTGTCCTCTTTGCTTTCCCTGTTCTTCTGGGTGTGTACCACCCCAATGCCCCTCCCCCTGGCGTCTGTGGTGACTATGCTTGTCAGGTTGGGATCAAACCCCTGTAAGGCAGGGGTGTTGTAAACATCCTCTTTGAGAGAAACAAAGCTTCTTTGACACTCAGGGGTCCATTCAAATTTGCTCTTACTTTTTAACAATTGCCTGATTTCGTACATTTTAGTTGAAAAACTCTTTAACAAACTTGGAATAAAATTCCACCAACCCAAAGAAAGCACTTACCTCTTCTTTGTTTTTAGGCACAGGAGCCTCTCTTATGGCACACAACAATTCTGTTTTGGGTGTGATACCGTCTTGTTTGATCTCGTGGCCTAAGTATGTCACCTGTTTCTGTGCGAACTTCACCTGTGCGCTGTCAAACCTTTTTACTGCAATTTGTGCAACACATTACATAAATTAAGGTCATGCTCCTCTTTGTTCCTACCCATCACCAAAATGTCATCTTGAAAGATCAGCAGACTCTTAAAACCCTTGAATAGCACATGCATGAGCCTCTGAAACATAGCGGCTGCTGACGCTAACTCGAAAGGAACTCTCTTAAATATGTAGCACCCGAAAGGTATTATGAATGTTGTAAGTGCTCTGCTCTCAGGGTGTAAGGACACCTGGTGATAGGCTGCCATGAGGTCGATGGTGGAGAACCACCGCATGTGTTTCATATGAGCCAACATCTCATTGATCTTAGGCAGGGGATGCTGATCCACTTGGATGCTCTCATTGCGATTGCGCAAATCAATGCAAAGTCTGAATTTGCCATTGGCCTTTCTTAATGTGACCAATGGCGAAACCCACTCAGAGAATTCATTGGTTTCTATAATCCAAGGTTTGAGCAGAGCCTCAATTTGTGTTCTTACTTCATCTCTCAATGTAAAGGGTATGTTCCTTTCTTTGTGTATGCATGGTTTAGCATCTGCCGTAAGTTTTATTCTATGCTTAAACCCTTTGAGTTTCCCGATGCAACCGTTAAAAATCTCTGTAAATTTCATCGACATGAGCATGCCTGGGTTATCTTCTGCCTGTGTGATTAGTACTGGTTCCGGGCTGTAAGGATCCAGGGTGATACCTAATATCCCTTGATCCCTCCAGCCCAAAAAAGCTTTCTTCCTTCTGCAAACCTTCGTGAAATGGCCTATAATGCCACAATTGCTACATTTTTGTGAGCGTGCAGGACACCTTTTGTCGTCAGCCAAATGTGCAGTACTACCACATCTGTAACACTTCTTCTGTGCCGATGCCTTCGTGAAGTTCTGGTGCTTTGACAAATCTGTATTTCCCCACCTGTTGTTGTGTGAAGGCTGAGATCGATGCTTCACTCCACTAATTCTTGCTACTGTCCAGAGCCCTCTTGCTTGGATTTGCTTTCGGCCATAACTGCTGTTGCGAACAGTTGGAAATGGCCCTTTTTGCAGGGTTATCCCCAAACGTTTTGCTTCTTCCTCCTATTTTTTTCTGACTTGTTTGTGCCACTGCTAATCAGTGCTAAAGTGCCTATGCTCTCTGTGTAAATTGTGTTATGGATTGGTGTTTCCATGATTGGATATTTGAATTACTTGTTAGTCTCCAGTAAAGTGCACTGAGTGTGCCAGGGCCTGTAAATCAAATGCTACTAGTGGGCCTGCAGCATTGATTGTGCCACCCACGTGAGTAGCCTTAAAAATGTAACTCAGACCTGCCATTGCAGAGTCTGCGCGCAGTTGGTAACTGCCATGTCGACTTGGCCAGTGCACACACTTGCCAGGTCCTAAACCTTCCCTTTTCTACATGTCAGTCACCCCTAAGGAAGGCCCAAGGTACCCCTGTGGGAAGAATGCACTGTTTATGAAAGGTAGGACATGCCATGGTGTGTGTGGCATGTCCTGATAGTGAATAACAGCCAATTTCGTTTTTCACTATTTCAAGGCTATCTGTTCTCATAGACCAGAATTAGGCATGGGCGGATTTTGCGGATCCGCGGATTTGCGGATTTACGGATCGTGGATCCGCAAAATCGGCGGATTTGCGGATCCGCGGATTTGCCCTGCTGCAGTGCTGAATGAGTCACTGATTTTGGGCTTCAACTAGTTCCAGCGACCATGTGTGTTACTATGCAATCGCCCCGAGGGGCGCAGGGGTCCCTTGGGTGAGCTGTCCATCATAGTGGGTCAATGGCGGGAAGACGGTGCACACTGCGAGTGTGGGGGGGGGGCTTCCATGCGAGTGCACAATCATGCACAGCCGATTTTCGACGGTAGATTTGGGAAGAAGGCACACATGCCCAGCCTCAACGACGCTCACAATTGTTTTTGGGCTGATGAATGAGTCACTGAATTTCAGCTTCAACTAGTTCCAGCGACCATGTGTGTGTTACTATGCAATCGCCCCGAGGGGCGCAGGGGTCCCTTGGGTGAGCTGTCCATCATAGTGGGTCAATGGCGGGAAGACGGTGCACACTGCGAGTGTGTGGGGGGGAGCTTCCATGCAAGTGCACAATCATGCACAGCCGATTTTCGACGGTAGATTTGGGAAGAAGGCACACATGCCCAGCCTCGACGACGCTCACGATTGTTTTTGGGCTGATGAATGAGTCACTGAATTTCAGCTTCAACTAGTTCCAGCGACCATGTGTGTGTTACTATGGAATCGCCCCGAGGGGTGCAGGGGTCCCTTCAGCTCCTGGCCACAGGAACAGCACGAGGATTGCGCTCGTGAAAGTCAAGGATGCAAAGGCCTCTATCCAGCATCACAGGCACAGCTGATTTTCGACGGTAGATTTGGGAAGAAGGCACACATGCCCAGCCTCGACGACACTCACGATTGTTTTTGGGCTGATGAATGAGTCACTGAATTTCAGCTTCAACTAGTTCCAGCGACCATGTGTGTGTTACTATGCAATCGCCCCGAGGGGTGCAGGGGTCCCTTCAGCTCCTGGCCACAGGAACAGCACGAGGATTGCGCTCGTGAAAGTCAAGGATGCAAAGGCCTCTATCCAGCATCACAGGCACAGCTGATTTTCGACGGTAGATTTGGGAAGAAGGCACACATGCCCAGCCTCGACGACGCTCACGATTGTTTTTGGGCTGATGAATGAGTCACTGAAGTCACAGGAAGGGCCTGTTGTAACTATTTTACGATGGCGCCGGCAAGCTGCCAGCGCCATCCTAAAATAGTTACTAAATTAGCTTCAACAGGAAGCTCTAATAGATAAAATAAAGCAGGTGCTCGAGCACCTGCTTTATTTTATCTATTAGAGCTTCCTGTTGAAGCTAACTTAGTAACTATTTTAGGATGGCGCTGGCAGCTTGCCGGCGCCATCGTAAAATAGTTACAACAGGCCAGCCAGGCTTGAACTTTTGCCCCCGGAATCCGCCGCTCGCGGATTTGCAAATTCTCGCAAATTCGCGGGAGTTCGCGGATCGCGAATTTACTGAAAATTCGCAAAATCCGCTAGCGGGACGGATTTTCCACCCATGCTTAACCAGAATGGGCAGTTTAATTACAACATTTTATAATCCTAAACTGACCAAGGGAACAAGGTAGAAATTCGAGTTTAGTATGCCTTAACTCAGAATGTTAAAATACATCTTTTATTGAAGGTGATTTTTAGGTCTCGGCTAGCATAGGCTGCGCATGCGCAGTCTCGCTGGAGAGATTTTATGACTCTGAGTAGCGAGGGTAAACCCCGCCCCTCTTCTCCATTGGCTGGCCTCCTAAACGGCGGCCAACCATTGGAGAAGAGTTACGTCATTCTCTCCATCTAAGCCCCGTCCTTTTTGGATTGTGGGGCGTGTTTTTTAGGTTTGTTCTACCCACTTCTCCATTGGCTGGAATGGTAAACAACAGTCAAAAACACACCCGTTGTTTACATTCCAACCAATGGAGAAGAGGGGAGAAAGAAAAACACACCCCCAGTCTGAAAAGGACGGGGCTTAGTTCTTTCGTGTTTACCTCATCCTCGTCGCCGGATGTATGACGTTACAACGCATACTTTTACAACGCCTACCTTTACATCGCAAGTATTACAACGCATACCATTACAACGCATAATGCTTTTGGGCGCTGGATAGTGAATAGTTTAATGTACTATTCCAACTCCAGTCCCCGTGGATAGTAGGGAAGGTGTTGGATAGTACATTAAACCTATTCCCTATCCTAGAGCGCCCCCAGCGCTATGCGTTGTAATGGTTTGCGTTGTAAAAGTTGCATTGTAATGGTAGTTAGTTGTAAAAGTTTAGTTGTAAAGGCTGTATACCTCGTCGCCTCCTCTCCCCCCACCCCTCTTCTCACCTCTCTCCTCCTCTCCTTTCTCCTGGGCTCTCCCCCTCCTGTCCCTGCCAGTGCACTCCCTGGCTGCCGCTGCTGCTGGGCTGTGTGGGCAGCCCGCCTTCCGCCAGCTCCTCCTCCTCCCTTCCCCGGCCGAGACAGAGAAGGCTTCCCCCGCTGCCCTCGGTTGTATCCCCTGCTCCTTGCACCGCGCGGAGGCTGCGGCAGGCAGACTGCTCCCGGAGCCCCACGCTCAGGCCATGCACCCTGGCCCTCGAAGCAAGCAACCGGCCTCCGGCAGCAGCAGCAAACCGCCGAGGACGCGCCGCTGAGACCCCCAGAGCACCGTGCTTTCTGCACCCGTATTCCCCAGCTGGACGCGCCCCAGGGGCAGGAGAGGCTGGAGCGGCCCGCGCCCCTCCCCGCCGCCGCCTCTGGATGTGGGTTGCGGCGGAGCTCCCCGAGCGTCTGGCATGGGGCAGAGCAGATCTGCGTGGGGCAGAACCACAGCGAGGACAGCGGAGGGCCCCTGCCGGGCGGAGGAGGCGGCAGCCCGGGTCTTCTCACCACTCCGCCGCCACACCACCGCCTAGCCCGCAGCCCCCACGCTATGCCACGCCCGAGCGACCATTCGACTGCCCGCGGGTGCTCAAGGTGCCCCCGTACCTCAACTAGCGCTTTCTGGGCGAGAAGGACTGCGCCGCTCCCTGCGAACCTGACCAGCCCGACGGCTCCCTCTTCTTCACAGCTGAAGAGACGCGGTTCGCCCGCCTCTGGATCCTGGTGTGGTCTGTTCTCTGCTGCGTCTCCACCTTTTTTACCGTGGCCACTTACCTGGTGGACATGCAACGCTTCCGCTACCCAGAGCAGCCCATAATCTTCCTGTCAGGCTGCTACACCATGGTCTCTGTGGCCTACATCGCGGGCTACGTTCTGGGCGACTGAGTGGCCTGCAACGACCGCTTCACGGACGACGGATAGCGCAAGTTATTTTTTTTGTTAAATCTTTTAATTTCAATTAAGGTGCATGAGGAAAAGTATAACCTTTATCAAAAACAATGATTACTTCTCATATTGTCAATACCTCACTGTCCTGCCCTCAGCTGGCTCCGGAGATTGTGCCTTTCTGTAGTTGCCACCCACCCCTTTTGTAAGGCGAGAGGAGAATAAGGCTACTCACTCATCTTCACCTATCATCTCCCGTTTCTTTATGTTCCGCAGTTAGGAGGGCTTATTCTACCCTGGCACTTCCTGTTCACTCCTAAGGCATCATCCGCTCTCATGATCCAGCTTTGATCAGCCCATCGGGGGTAAGAGCGCAGTGCATACGTCTGCATTGACTCTACCCTGACCCCTAACTCCAGCCACGACATCCCACACTTCTGATATATGTCCAAAGGGATTCGGAGTCAGGCTATTGAACAAAAGCTACGATAGTTCCACATACTTTGTAGTGCGGACTTTGGCACTTTGTCCCCGGGGGCCCCCGCCCTCTCTGTTGCTGCAGCCTTAGATTGCTCCCACGCCTTTATTTTGCCTGCTGGGAGCTGCGCTGGGAGGGGCCTTTCCTTAACAGTGTTTTGCCTTGGTATGCCGTCCTGTGCTTGTGGTGAATGCCCCCCACCCACTCCTTACTATTTGCTGCCTCATCGCCCCTGGCTTCTCCACTCTGCACACATCTCATCCATCTACTTAGTCCATGCTTCCTCAAGCACGACGACCCCCCTCTCCTTGAGCCGTCCTTCCGAACTCACGGCCCCAGCAAGCCCCCGCCTGCCGGCTGCCCCGTGAATCCCCCTACCCGCTCTCTCCTTTATCAACCGCACTGCAACCCACCCACGCCCCCCCATCCACCCCCATCTCACCTCACACTTTGTCGCCGCGGCACCTCTTCTCCTGACAAAATTCCCCGGTGTGTGTGGGTCTATGTGTGTGTGTGGTCTGTGTGTGTGTGTGTGTGGGTCTGTGTGTGTGTGAGGGGGTCTGTGTGTGTGTATGGGGGTCTATGTGTGTGTGTGTGTTTGAAGAAATAAAATGAAGGTGCACTTTTGTGTAAAGGTTTTTCAAAAGAACAATTGCACTAGAACAGGATTACATGACTTTGGCCCCTGGGGGCAGATCCATAGCAGATTTTCAAGATAACTACTGACTGCGCGCTCCTATCTGAGAACTCTGTGTGTGTGGCTCTGTGTGTGTGTGGCTGTGTGTGTGTGTGGCTCTGTGCGTGTGTGGCTCTGTGTGCGTGTGTGGCTCTGTGTGTGTGTGTGGCTCTGTGTGTGTATGTGTGGCTCTCTGTGTGTGGCTCTGTCTGCGTGGCTCTGCGTGAGTGTGTGTGTGTGGCTCTGTGTGAGTGTGTGTGTGTGTGGCTCTGTGTGTGTGTGTGGCTCTGTGTGTGTGTGGCTCTGTATGTGTGTGGCTCTGTGTGTGTGTGTGTGGCTCTGTGTGTGGCTCTGTGTGTGTGTGTGTGTGGCTCTCTGTGTGTGTGTAGCTCTGTGTGTGTGTGTGTGTCTGTGTGTGTGGCTTTGTGTGTGTGTGTGGCTCTGTGTGTGTGTGTGGCTCTGTGTGTGTGTGTGTGTGTGGCTCTCTGTGTGTGGGTGTGGTGCAAATGCAATAGGTCTCGTATTTGCGAGAGATTAAGCTATTGGGATTGTAAATGACAATGCCATTTATTTATCCGTTTTCAAAACCAACACATAAATAAAAAGTTTGTCATTTACAATGCCAATAGCTCTAACTTTTCCAAAGGCTAGACCGTTGCATTGTAAATGCTTGTTACATTCTGTGTTTGAAAATACCACTTTTAGAAAGTACTATTCTCTTGCTCAGTCATCCCCTGGGCCTCTGCTGGAATGTGGATTGCCGGTCTGGGTTTCGGATGACAGAAGGCTGGGGAGCTGGAGGGCTTCAGATAGTCTGGGTAGGGTCAGGAGAAAGGGCTGAATAGACCTGGGCTGCAATGGGGTATGGTTGAGGAGATTTCCTTGCACCTCAAAGGGCCTGGTCTCCCTCTGACGATGCCGTCTCCACCTCCTGCCAGGATTTCACACCAAAGAAGGCAGAACTGGTTCTGGCTGGGCACTGACACCCTCTGCCTAAAGGATCAAAGGATTTTGGGATACAAATACTGGGGCCCAGACCCCTGAACTTTAGAACTCATCTGGATCATGAAGACTGCCAAGAAGAAGAGTCGGAGAAGCTGTGAGGAGGAACGACCGCTTTGCTGAGAGCTTTACTGGGCTGACCTGCAGCGGCTGCTTCTGTCTTGGGCAGTGAAAGGCCTGGACTGGACTTTCTGCACCCTAATTCATGAGTCTCTCCAAGGGCTTGAGGTAGAGCTTGCTCCCTGTTCACAAAGTCTCAGGAACAGCAAAGACTTCAAGCTCTTCCGCCCTCAGCACTGGGGACTGTGTGTTTTGTGCTGCAACAGAAAAAAAGCTGCCGACTCCGTGTCCTGAAGACACCGCCCCAACGTTGTACCACGACCCTGGTCTAACTGCCGACGCCTGCTGACGCCACCACAGAGCCACTGCTCGCACCGGGACCTGTGGGCACAGCACTCCGCACCGCCTCACTTCACACCAAAGCCCGGGCACTGCAGAGAGCAACACTGCAACGCGACCCTGGTCTCACCGACGATGCCTGCTGCCGCTGCCACCGAGTCATTGCTCTCACCGCGACCTGTGGGCACTGCACTCCGCTTGCGATGCCTTGGTCTCCCTGACAACGCCACTCCAGATCGAAATCAACGCCGCTGCTCGTCTCGTGGTGCGGGGGCACCGCTCGTAAAGACACATGACGCGCTGCCCTCATCCCGCACCGCAGCCTTGGCCTACCGATGCGGGTGCCATCGACTCCAGTTCGTCAGTCCACAACAGTGCTTCAGCAATGACGGCGCCACTGCTTGCACCATGACCTGCCAGCACCGTGACGAGCACCGCCTTCATCTCGCGCCGCGACCCTGGTCTCACCGACGACGCCATCTGATGCAGCCAACAAGCCTCAGCTCGCACCGCGACCTGAGGGCACCACACGCCGCACCGCTACACTTTGCACAGCAGCACCCGACACCAGCCGACGCCAGTGCTCCTGACTCCAACAATGATCGACCTGCAATGCGTGTGACTTCGAGGGTCCCCGACAACTCCTGTACCGACATCCGGAACCGACGCCTGCGGACACCGTGTTTTCGGAAGCTCAACTAAAGGTCGCCGACGCCCTGCAATTCTAAAAGGTACTGTTTGTGGGTGTTCCCGACACCGTAGCTGGCCCGCAACGCCGCGGTCAGCCAAAACTGTTTGGATTTGTTTGCTCACGACGCCCTGATAGCCCCGGACTGAGATATCGACATCAGGAAACTGTTTTTAAAGCGTATTTTGATAACTGTGGATTTTTAAGTACTGTATTGTGGATTTTTATCATTTTTGGTCTTGTCTTAAGTATATAAAAATACTGGATATTTTTCTAAACTGGTGTGGTGTCCTTCTGTAGTGCTTACACTGTATTACTGCTGGGTATGTGCAAATGCTTTACACACTGCCTCTAAGATAAGCCTGACTGCTCGTGCCAAGTTACCAAGGGGGTGAGCAGGGGTTATTTTAGGAGTGAAACTCCCTTCTCCTGACTAAAGTGGTGGTCTCTGCCTGGCTTTGGCGCATGCCCTAGCCTGCCAAAAATCCCATTTCGAACATGCACCTACCAGTTAATTCAGCTCTCTTAACTATATCAATAACTTCCTGTAGGGGCTTCTCACCTTTTGCCCATAATGATTATTGGAAGGCAGGATTGGACGGGCACATGACAATCTGATCTCTTATGAGATCATCATGTAGATCTCCCCAACTACATGTTACAGCCAAATTCTTGAGAACAGCAACATAACCCTCTACTGACTCATCCTTGCCTTGTTTCCTGTGGTAGAATCTGTACCTATCTACTGCAACGCATACCGTAGGCTTGTAGTGATTGTCTAAGTCTTCCAATGCGTTCAAATATTCATCCCCAAGACCACTTGGGCATATTTTTTTATTTATGCGATTGGAAACTTTAAGCCCCCCAGCTCTTTTTCTTCTCCGGAGTTACCTCATCCTCCTCATCATCAAATGTGGGAATATAATTTGTGAAATATTCTCGCCACACCTCCCATTTCACTACAGGTTCCCCAGCAGCAGGCAGAAACGCTTGCGGTGGTTATAAATTGAACACATGGTGGGGGAACATGCACTGAGTAAGCAAGTGTCTGAAGGAACAATACACCCTACAATATGAGTGTGGCTTAGGTGGAGCTGGGGGAAAAGTTACACAGATGCACCCGTAGTAGCAGGGGAAGAGACAATGCCCAAGATGAGGAATCTTCTGCAGCAGGAGGCCAGAAACCTAGAGGAGGTGCTGGCAAGTTCAGCCCTAAATGCGCAGTCAAATGAGAACCGGAGCCACGAATGGCCGATCCGAATGTTGCAATAAACTGTAGAAACGAAACGAGACACTAGAAGAGAACGTTAAATAAGCGCGGTTAAGATTCCGACAGCTGGTCCAGTTAGGAGACGTTCCGTTTGCTGCTTCCACCAAGTCACTTAAAGACAGCTGAAGTAAATACCCCTTTATGCGTGGGTTCGTCGATGTGATGTTCTGTGCTTGTCACCATTCTAATGAAGAATACATGTAGTAGTAGTTCCAAGAAAGTTTATTCATCCAGTAGTAACAGCACATCAGGCAGGAGGCGGACAATGCAGTGACCACAGCGTGTCGACGCCGAACGACAATTAGAAACTGACAGGCTTATCAACTGGCGTTCTAGAACGCCAACTGATATGTCATAAAACTGTAGGCACGCTCTATGGCACGGGTGCCCAGGGGAATGGAGGGGGGAGGGAGGAGAGGGAGACCTACATTACAACACATACGTAAAACCCTACATGTCCCACAAGGCTTTGAACCACATTAACCAACCAACAAAGTCCATAACATACAAAATAGCGATGCACCATCTTGACTGTCTCAGTCAGAACAAAACAGGATACAGTTACGGCTCTCAACGGAGAGCAACTCCAATAACAGGTCCCCAATGAGACAACTTATCCACCATCAGCGAAGACTTTGTTACCAAGTGACATTCCAAGTCTAGCTCTGTTTGGAATCCGTTCCTGAAATCAGAAACAAATTTGAAAACCACAGAACCCAAGTTTGGTATTTAAGGGTGAGAAAGAAAAAACATGTCTTTATGCATCATAAGACAACATGACAGTTGTAAATCATTCTTACCTGTTCCAACGTGTGGAATAATTCTCGCCTCCGTGTCCTTAATAGAATCTAACATTCTTGTTGCGAATGCCTGAAAATTTTGTATTCTACGCCAGGAACGGAGGCTCACATTATGCTGGTTCAAAGCTGACCAACAACCACAGAAGAAACATGTGCAATGGATTTAAAATAAAATACTTTAAACATTGAGTCTGATGACCAATTGGCTGCCTTCAATATATCCTCTAATCTAGAGCCCATAATAAAGGCTTTAGAAGCCATGGCACCCCTCCTTGAATGCGCTCCATACACAGAAACGTCTATACCTGCTTCAGCCATGACCCATCTGACCCATTGCCCGTAGGTCGCCGCCAATACTGGGTGAAAGTGTTTCTGTATTGACAAAAGTAAAGGTCCTAAAGGATCTGATCTATGAGATAAGGTACGTTCTTCATATACTTTCAAAGAATCTCAAAACACATAACTTATTGTGAGGAAATGCAGTACACTCAACTGAATGAGACATCGTCTTTGTTCTTCTAGAAATAATGACTGACACACCCTGGGGAGAGAAAATCCTGCCTGCAAGATCTAAAGCATGCACATCAGAAAATCTACGACATGAAATAAGACATAACAATATAGTGAGTTTTGCTGATAATTGTTTCAGCAATACATTTTTATTGTCAGGCCAAGATTCAAGTAACGAGAGAACATTAGACACATCCCATAATGTAGTATGTCTGGGTTTCGGTGGACGAGCAACCTTAATACCTTTCATTAACTTGCACACCGTCGGATGGATCCCCACTGGTTTCCCATCAATATGATCATGTCCAGCTGATAAAGCCGACCTGAAATTATTCACTGACCTATAACATAGGCCTGAATCTGCACATTCGGACAAAAAAATTAAAAATTTCCTTCAAATCGGATCCGACGGGATCCACCTGTCATTGAAGGCACCAACCCATCCATCGCTTCCATGCTGCAGAATATCTCTTACGGGTGGATGGGGCCCAAGCTTGTTGTATAAACCCAGCAGCCACAGCTGAAAGGCCTTCAATTCGCTCATGTCTCCTGAGAGCTTCCACACCATGAGGGATAGCTGACTCTGAAGGACCAGAAGATGCGGGGAGCCCACTGGGTCCTGAAGGAGAAGCGGAAAAACGGCAGTTGAAATGGCAGATCCACAGTCCGTTCCAACAGAGTCGGTAACCACGATTGTGTCTTCCATAGTGGAGTGACTAATATCAATGAGGCAGATTGCCTCCGGACCAGAGCCTCTACTCTCCGGATTAATGTGAAGGGAGGAAAAGTGAAATTCTTCTGGGATCCCCGGTGAGGAAGAAACGCATCCATTCCCAATGCCATTGGGTCCGGTCTCCAGCTGAAAAAGTGTGGAATCTGGCTGTTGAGGCGAGAGGCAAAAAGATCTATCTGACATGGGCCTTGAATAGTCATGATCTCTTGAAACTCAGTCGGATGGAGCTTCCAGTCGCTGAAATCCCTGAGAAATTTGGAATTCCAATCCGCTACTTGGTTCCGCTTGCCAGGAATGTATTCTACAACTATCATGATCTTCTGAGCCAGACAAAAGTGCCAAAACTCTTGGGCAATGTTGGCCAACAGTCACGATCTAATCCCTCCTAGGTGTTTGATATACCTCACTGTTGACACATTGTCCATCCTGAGGAGGATGTAACAATTATTCTATGGGGAAATTGACCTGATGGCAAACGAGACGGCTAACAACTCTAGACGGTTGTTGTGTAATTTAAATTCTTCTGCCGACCACCGACCTCCTGTAGCAAAGTATTCGCATCTTGCTCCCCAACCCCATTAACCGGCGTCTGACTCGATAATTACATCGGGAGAAGCTCCGAAAGTGGCCTTGCCATTCCAGGCTACAACGTGAGTTAACCACCATTGCAGCTCATCTTGAGCATCTGGAGACAGATCAATGAAATGATCGTAGCTGAACTTTTTCTGGAGATAATAAATCTTGAGACGTTGGAACACTCTGTAATGGAAGGGTCCTGGGAAGATTGCCTGGATGGAAGAAGCCAGAAGACCCACAATTCTCACTAGAGACCTCAAAGATATCATTTGTCTCAACGAGTCGTTCGAATTTCTCTTTTGATGGATTTGATCTTAGTTGCTGGGAGGAGCAACTGAGCCTTCACGGAATCTATCTGTAAACCTAAGAAAACTACCTGTTGGGCCGAGTTCATCATGGATTTTTTTAGGTTGATTACAAAACCCAGCTCTTGCAAGAGAGAAATCGTCCATTGCAAGTGAATGCACAATTGACCCCGATCTTGAGCTAACAGAAGCATGTCGTCGAGATAGATGATCTTGCAAACTTCCATTTCTCGAAGAGGAGTGACTAATGGCTTCAACAGTTTGGTGAAAACCCAAGGAGCTGATGAGAGGCCGAAGGGGAGTGATTGGCATCAAAACCATTGACCCTTCCATTGGAATTGTAGGTATTTCTGGTATGAGGGACAAATAGGCACTGTTAGGTAAGCATCTTGTAGGTCCAAACAAACCATCCAGTCCTTCTCTCACAACTGGTCTCTTAAAAGATGGATCCCTCTCATCTTGAAATGTCTGTAGACAGCAAAGTGGTTGAACTCCCTTAGATTTAACTCCTTTCTTTTGGACCAAGAAGATGTTCGGGATAAAGGGTCCTGCAGCAATGGCCAAAAAGTCTAATAGTTCTGAGTCAATAAAAGACTGTTCTTGTTGGGAAAAATAGAGAGGAACAGGAGGGGCTTGCTGAATGGGAAAACAGATTTACTTTATTTGATATCCCTGAACAGTGTTCAGGATCCACACATCTGCTGAGACCTTTGCCCAGTTGTACACAAAATGCATCAGTCTGCCCCCCAAAGGAATCGAAGGGAGAAAGGGGGTGTTACCTGAAGATTGGGCATCATTGTTCCTGAATCCTAGGTTGACCCCTCTATTGTATTTTCCACGGAAACCCCGGGATCTCGTGAGGTAAAATCCGGCCTGGTCGGGTTCTTGAGTGTAATCCCTGCATCTAGGGGCAAAGACCCGCTGAGGACTCTGCTGACTTAACTGGCCGGCTGAGCGTCCTCTGCCATGGCAGGCCCTACCAGAGAGGGGATGGAAAACTCTCTTGAGGGAGGATTGCGACTTGTCCAGGAAGGTGAAGGTGTTAACAAACTTCGCAATGTCTTTCACAAAACGTTCGCCGAAAAGCTGGCCCTCCGTCAAAAGGCCTGGTTAAACTGAAGCTAATTCTACTGGCTGTGGGTCGATTCTTAGGAGGAAATCGTGCAGTTAGCATTGCCAAGAAGGCAGATCGCCCTCTGGGTCCATCCAGCTAGGACCTCTGGGTGGATGGCTGCACCAGTCTCCTGCTCTTGCAAGGATAGTTCCAGAATTGTATCCAAAGGCAAGAGACATCGAGGAGTTTGTCTTGACAAGCCCTAAGAGCCCTGTCAATACCTTTTTTATATTTCTTTAGAAAGGTCTTCATGGACATGTCTTATCTCGGGGGTCAAGGCAGTTTTATTCGGATGGTTTGGGCGAGGGCACTCTGATCCCTGGCGGGCAGGAAGCTCTTTGTTGAAGCTCTTGCAGAGGTTCGTATGCATGTAATCCACCACCGCTAGGGCGGGAGCCCAATCCGAAGAACAGGAATGTACAATGCTAGAAGGTTCAAAGGTAAAGGGGGTAGAAATAACAGGTGCGTAAGAGTGCTTGCGCTTCTTGGAACATTTGCGTGGTCACGATTCCTAGGAGGAATCAGTGTCTGTGTTGGTCAGTGGGGGAAGATACGGGGTGCTAGGCAATGGAGAAGGGGCCAGAGGATCCGTGGTGTACCCATGATCTCTGGCTGTCTGTAACTTTGAGTTAATGGTGACATGGGGCCAAACGTGGCCTGGGGGTTCAGAGGGCAGGGGGTAGGGGTTGGGTCGCCAGAAGGGATTTTAGGGGTGGCACCCACCAATTGGTCCAGGTGGAGGTAAATGGGCAAGAGGGCAGAAGAGAGTACCTTATCTAGCTTTTTATCAAGAGTCTTGTCTTTGAGAGTATTGTCCATGAAGGACTCCATGGTTTCATCATAATAGTAGTCCTCATCTTCTGCAGGACCATATGAAGCCAGCTCCTCCTCATAGACCTCGCAGTCTGACATCTCTGATGAATATCTCTATATTGTACTCCAAATCTCCAGTGGGAAGCAACATTTTACAACCCAGACCACAGTGAAAAAGGGCGTCAAATAGGAGTCAATGCTGGGACAGTGAGGCCACAGAAGGTACCATACCCCCTGAAGTTAGGACTAATGGAGGACTGTTAGCCCCTCCTGCCTAAATCAATCAGGAGATTTCCCAAAATTATTTCTGGCAGTCAGCTATAGTGACAGGAAGGAGTTAATGCCCAGAAAAAGTGCTCGAAAGAGCTAAAAAGATGTTATCTCCGACCCGGTACCGGCACAAACACTGTCGAGCTGCTTCCCTCTATTGTGCTAGCCCGGGGCGAGGCGTCAACCAGCGTGTATGTGGGAGTCCTGTAAGCGCGTCCACAGATGCATGCAGGCTCCTGAGAGAATTTGCGTAAACAGCCCGACCGTGCTCTTGTATGCGACCTCACTCCCAGAGGGGGGGGGGGCAGATCCAGCCGGAAGCATGAGGAGTATGCAGGCACACATGGCACCCACCGCTCGCAGAAGCGGGTTGAACCGGTTATGAGAACAGGTAAAAAAGGAAACAAGCATTGGAAATGCAATAGGTCTCGCATTAGGAAAGTTTGAGCGATTGGTATTGTAAATGACACTTTTTTTATTTATGTGTTGGTTTTGAAAATACCAAAATTAACAGCTTTGTCAGTTACAATGTCAATAGTTTTAACTTTCGCAAATGTGACACCTATAGCATTTGTAATGCAATGTGTGTTGTATTTAAGTGACTTAGATGTATTGATATTACAAATAACAATGGCTTTTGATTTTGTAAATAATTAATACTTAAATAAAAGTTATTGTAATTTATAATGGCAATAGCTTAAACGTTTGTAAATAACTTTTGTGAAGATTATGTTCAGTGTATTTTATTGTGACGAAAATCCAAGAACATTGCATTTGCACCTACACACACACAGAGCCACACACACACACACACATATATAGATGTGGTGGTGGTGGATCTGGGGGATATGGTGGTGGTGGATGTGGTGGTGGATGTGGTGATGGTGGTGGATGTGGGGGTGGATGTGGTGGTGGATGTGGTGGTGGTGGTGGATGTGGTGGTTGTGGAGGTGGTGGATGTGGTGAAAGTAGTGGTGGATGTGGTGGTGGATGTGGTGGTGGAAGTGATGGTGGTGGTTGTGGTGGATGTGGTGGTGGTGGATGCGGTGGTGGATGTGGTGGTGGATGTGGTGGCGGTGGATGCGGTGGTGGTGGTTGATGTGGTGGCGGTGGATGCGGTGGTGGTGGTTGATGTGGTGGTGGTGGATGCGGTGGTGGTGGAAGTGGTGGTGGATGTGTTGGATGTGGTGGTGGATGTGGTGGTGGTGGATGCGGTGGATGTGGTGGTGGATGTGGTGGTGGTGGGTGTGGTGGATGTGGTGGTGGGGGTGGATGCGGTGGTGGTGGATGTGGTGGTGGTGGATGTGGTGGATGTGGTGGATGTGGCGGTGGATGTCATGGTGGATGTGATGGTGGATGTGGTGGTGGATGTGGTGATGGTGGATGCGGTGGTGGTGGTGGATGTGATGGTGGATGTGGATGGGGTGGTGGATGTAGTGGTGGTTGTGGATGTGGCGGTGGATGTGGTGGAGTATGTGGTGGTGGATGTGGTGGTGGATGTGGTGGATGTGGTGGTGGTGGATGTGGTGGTGGTGGATGCAGTGGTGGTGGAAGCGGTGGATGTGGTGGTGGATGTGGTGGTGGTGGATGTGGTGGTGGATGTGGTGGTGGATGTCGTGGTGGATGTGGTGGTGGTGGTGGATGTCGTGGTGGTGGATGCGGTGGTGGTGGATGTGGTGGTGGTGGATGTGGTGGTGGATGTGGCGGTGGATGTCATGGTGGATGTGGAGGTGGTGGTGGATGTGGTGGTGATGGTGGATGTGGTGGTTGATGCAGTGGATGTGGTGGTGGTGGATGTGGTGATGGTGGATGCGGTGATGGTGATGGTGGTGGATGCAGTGGTGGTGGATGGGGTGGTGGTGGTGGATGGGGTGGTGGATGTAGTGGTGGTGGGTGTGGTGGATGTGGTGGGTGTGGTGGATGTGGTGGTGGATGTGGCAGTGGATGTGGATGTGATGGGGGATGTGGTGGTGGATGTGGTGGTGGATGTGGTGGTGGATGTGGTGGTGCATGTGGAGGTGGATATAGAGTTGATGAAGGGATGTGGTGGTGGTGGATGTGGTGGATGTGGTAGTGGTGGATGTGGTGGTGGTGGATGCGGTGGATGTGGTGGTGGATGTGGTGGTGGTGGGTGTGGTGGATGTGGTGGTGGATGCGGTGGTGGTGGTGGATGTGGTGGATGTGGTGGTGGTGGATGTGGCGGTGGATGTCATGGTGGATCTGGAGGTGATGGTGGATGTGGTGGTGGATGTGGTGGTGGATATGGTGGATGTGGTGGTGGATGCGGTGGATGTGGTGGTGGTGGATGCGGTGATGGTGGATGCAGTGGTGGTGGGGGATGCGGTGGTGGTGGTGGATGGGGTGGTGGATGTGGTGGTGGTGGTGGATGCGGTGGTGGATGTGGCAGTGGATGTGGCGGTGGATGTGGATGTGGCGGTGGATGTGGTGGGGGATGTGATGGTGGATGTGATGGTGGATGTGGTGGTGGATGTGGAGGTGGATGTGGAGGTGGATGTGGAGGTGGATGTGGAGGTGATGGTGGATGTGGTGGTGGTGGTGGATGTGGTGGTGTTGGTGGATGTGGTGGTGGTGGATGCGGTGGATGTGGTGGTGGTGGATGGGGTGGTGGAAGTGGTGGTGGAAGTGGATGTGGATATAGCGCATACTTATGGCATGACTAAAAAAAAAGCAAGCTGGTTCTGAGACGCTGCGGGCTCTTAACGCCTGAGATGAAATCAGCAGCATTCCTGGATATCTTAAAGTTTGTCGGAGGGGAGGGGGGCCGTAGGCTTTGCAGCACGGAGCGCACAGCGAAGTGAGTTGTGCTGTTTCTACTCCTTGGTTCAGGGTGAACCCTTAAGGAACTTTAAACGAGTGAATATTGCGGACTTCGTCTTTCTATTGTTCATGAAGGTTTTATTAAATTCGTGAAGGCAAAGAATATGAATGACGAGGCTGTATCTCATTCTAAACTGAATCTATGCTCTTCTGAGAGCTTTAAGGCAAATGTGTTATATAAAACAAGCATTGAAAAGCCAATAGGACCAGCTTATTTTAGTCAAAGGCAATAGTATGCACACACACACACATTCATACATATGGTGACAAACGACAGTTGTATGAGGACATGCACATAGTATTAATGCGGTGGATGCATGGATAAGTTTGAGGTTGGATGGCCGTGCCTGCATGCAGCGGTGGGTTGGTGGGTAGGGGTAGCTGCACACATGGATGGATGCAAGTGTGAATGGGTGGGTGAATGGATGCATGGATACGTTTATAGTTGATAGGTGTATACTTGGATGAATATATGGTTGGATGGGCGTGCCTGCATGCGAGGGTGGATGGGTAGGAGTGGCAGCACACAGAGATGGATGAAAGTGTGAATGGGTGGATTTATAGAAACTGGATAATTTCAGATACAATTTATAATAAGAGGCGCTTTGCAGAGCTGGCGACGCTGCCCCTCTCTAGATGTCACGTTAAGTTTGCTGAACTATGGGAATGTCACACCGCAGTGAAACCCTTCCGTTAACGAGCTGTGCAGGTTCCCGGGCCGACTCTCTGCACTTTATCCACAGTGGGAGAGTGACATGAGTCGAGAAAAACATTCAGTTAATAAAACCGCATCCGAACCAAGTCCTGCAGCTATGAAAAGAGCAAATACATGTAATAAAGGTATTGTTTTGAACGTTTGACGCTGAAGCAGATAGCAAGCACAGGGGCTGGGGGGGAATAGTTCCTCCATGGTCTATGTTCCGGCAACACACGTAGATGGATGAAAGTGTGAATGGGTGGGTGAATGCTTGGGTGAAACGATGCATGGGTGGATGTTGAATGATGGATGTCGGAAGCAGCTCATTGAGGGAGTTCTGTGAAATAAAATATTCACCAAATGGCCCCATGCGTGTCACCTGAGCCAACCTTGGGTTTGTATTTAGATCACACACCGAACATTAAGAACGCAAGGTACAGGGAAGAATCCCAAAAAGTGTGGGCAGTATGCGCAATGACAGAACGGAAGGCAAGAAACTGAACAAGCAGAAACAGACTGAGTAACTGGAACGTAACCTCATCTCTGTGTGTCTGCTGTGTCCAGGATTCAAATGAAGTGAGGGGCATGGAGGCAGCAGACGCATGGGAAGGGGTGACAGGATGACATAGGTGGGGGCTGGGAGGGGAGAGAGCAGAGGCCGTATAATAGATACATTCACTCCGATGTCATTCTTTCATCAAAACTCCTAGGTTTTACCAAGTCTGCAGCAAACTTTCAGTCCGTCTAGGACCTTACGAATTTCTCATGAGGCGGTTTTATACATTTTGGTTATCCATTCGTTGTGGGCAGGAGGTGGGGAGATTACCAGTGACGGAGGGCGGACGGACGGCACAACTGGGGCAGAAAAAAAGAAACGCGGCCGCGAAATGAAAGCCTTTGATGCAGCAGGGGTCGAAGCGGATCCCTTTGAAGAGCTGCTGGCGTGAAGTGGCAGAGGGGGGCAGAGCATTCCTTTGAAGAGCGCAGGCTGGGGGATGCCTGTGGGAGGGAAGCATGTGCACGCGCTTTTTATGTCAATGCGCTTGCACATTGAGCTTCCTTTTCACGGGCACTGCATGGAATCGCCCGATAGTTAAACTCTGGTTAAGCCCCTAAAAGCTTTGCAAGCTCAAAGCGCATGCGCTTTGATAGGCTCGACCTAAAAAGGGCATAGATTTCCTATGAGAAGGGAAGCGCAACACAAGCTGAAGGAAAAATGGGAAGTCTATAACAGACCGCGAGCGGAGCGTGGCACCGTTAACTGGGTAAACATAAAATTCAAGAAGAATATAATCATAATCAAGAAATATATTATAATATACAGTCCTTATCACTTTTAACAATGAGCAAAATAACGTGGCACTTATCTTGACTTCGCAGCAGTAAAGAAAGAGTCAGTCTATATGGTGCCTCGCTATTTTGTATGTTATGGACCTTGTTGATTGGTTAATGAAGGAGGCGTGGTTTAAAGCCTCATGGGCGATGTAGTGTTTTACATATGTTTACTGCATAATCTGAGCCTCCGGTCCTGCCATAGAATCACATCAGCGAATATTTCTACATACATCATAGCAATACAATATACAAAACAACACCAAGACAAGAAATGTTAACATTTCTGATTGCCTACTTCTACACATACCGCATTCATACCACAAACATTTATCACATTCTAAAAGCAACAAAAAAGACATAGAAATCTGGGAGAACCATCCCGCTATAGTGTACAGAACGAAACCTTATCCCTAAGGCCATTTCTAGAAATCCCATTCCCCTGGGATGGATTTACAAATTATCAATCAAAAGGCTGAACTGCTCGGAGTCAATAACCTCATTTGTGTGCCTATTTTATAATGGATAGGAAGTCAAATCATAAGTTGATTGGTCCTCTGGAGATAGGCTGAACGCTTAGAAGGCATAAACAAGTTCTTTGCACAGAGAAAAATGGGTTCTTGCACACACCAAGACAGCAGAGCTCTGCCACAAACAGACCTCATCATCTTGTAGAGCTGAGTTCCAGCGCAAATTCAGCCAAGTCTCTGCATAGATGGTGCTGAGCAGATAAACAGATGGAGCAGTGACCATGCACCCATAGGTAATTTCTTTCGTTGGGCCTTAGATGATTTCCTGAATACATAGCTTCCTGGTCCTGAGCAGATAGAGCTGAGGTCTTCAAGTATGCAGCTAAACTCAATTGTACACAGTGCTGAGCCCCTGCACAGACATAGATCGAGGTGAGCTAGTTTCCAGGCAGAGTTGAGACCTTTCAGTCTTCATTCCTATAATGTAAATGCTGAGGTTCCGTGGGGACTGAGAAACCGGGACCAGCTAACGTTCCAAGGGAGTCTCACACGCCTCTCACCCAGGTTAATTTTGCATATGGCCAGTTTCTGATAGAGAGTGAGTAGGAGAAGGGAGGGAGGATGACAGTGCGGCAGAAGGGATTGACAGAAACTATTAAAGAGAGAGAGAGACAAGATAGGCTTTTCGGTGATATAGAATTAAACATGTATGAGACTCTTGACAGAATATGAGAAAGAGGGGAGAAAGAAATGAGAGGCTATTGTTTACATTTCCGGTGCTAAAGGTAAATCTGTAATCCTAGCGCTGAGTGTTGTGTGTGAGAAGCGTATTACACACTCCACAAATGCCTGAGTGAACCAGAGTGACACAGGTCTGCACGTTCCTTGGCTTGTGCATGTGCACAATATGAAGGTGAGGGAGATACCAGCAGAAGTAGAAGTGACCCATGAGGAGAGATGGAAGGGGAAAGTGAAAAGCTAGAGTAGGAGAGAGTACTGGAGTGAGAGAGGAAAGCTTTGGAAAAAGAGAAGCTCAGGGTGGCTACTGGGATAGCAATATGTGGGAAAAGTGATTCCATTGCAAACGCCTCAGAGTTCTTACCAAGGTTCCAAAACAGCATGTGCACATATAGGTAGAGGGACAAGATATTTTGGAATGGTTTGTGAGTTTTAGGATGGTGTCTAAAGCTCAGGCTTTGAATAATGTGTCTAAGGCACCATCTCTCATGAGTCAGTTGTCTGTGGAAGGCACAGCCGCCATTGCAAAGATGCCTGTTGCTGAATAAATGTTGAATGAGCAATTGAAAGAAGCTTGGATTTAATTTTTTGGGCTGATGTCAGCTTAGTACCTACGAAAGTTTAAAGATAGCACACGAACAGATGGCGTTCAGTTCATGAAGTATTGCATAATTGCAATGAGTGGGTGAAAGGGATGGAGGTAAGGGATTTTCATGCCCTGAAACAGTTGATGGCTAGAGAGCAATTCATTGAGGAAAGCTCTACCCCTCTTAAGCAATACCCTTGAGATTTGACTGAGAGGGATTCAGAGGAACTTGTAATGTTGGCAAATAATTGTTAGATAAAAGG
This sequence comes from Lissotriton helveticus, assembly GCF_964261635.1. Taxonomy (NCBI): domain Eukaryota; kingdom Metazoa; phylum Chordata; class Amphibia; order Caudata; family Salamandridae; genus Lissotriton; species Lissotriton helveticus. The sequence goes on along the minus strand of NC_136065.1, from coordinate 1,565,138,588 downwards.
TTTAACAAATGGCTGAATCAGCATGACTCTAAGCTGACAGGGGAGGGAAACACTCCCCCTTATCCTCCAATTTGAAACTATTCTATGCAGACTGGCTCCAAACTGGAGGGTAAGCACCAGTGCAATTCCCTAAGTTCCAGAAGAATACAGAGCGGAACTAGGATTCCAAGTCAGTTCTTCCCTGCCAAGGGTATTTAAGTGTTACAGAGAGGGGCATATAAGAGACTGCCTGGTCTGTTATGTACCCCAATCTAACCCTAGGTAGCTATACAACCTTTTACCTACATTTGTCCTATCTTGCTCTGCATAACGGTTCTAGCACTGACCGTTTCCCAGTTTTGTACTGAATAGATGTCAATCAGTTTCCTTGAAACTAGCCTAATTTATTGTGCATGAGGATTCTTAGAAAAGTCCCTACACGTGACGTACATAACAGCATGAACATACTCTGTGTAATAGTCATGGCCATCTTCATCTTAGGGCAAAACAACTACTTTGTATAATCACAGGTATTGTTCTAGGCTCATTTGCATAACCGTATTCACAAAATATCGATTCTGTAAGGAACCCAAAGGCTATCTTTACTGTATATACAAACAATACCAACACTAGATTGGCAGAGGAGAAGCTTCCACACTGACACTAGACGCTGGGGTCCCAGTTTGCAGAAGGAACAACATGCAGCTGTATAGGATCAAAGATAAGCATAACGTCAACAAGTGATTGGAGAGGTAGCAGGTTTGTGGCTATTTAATATATTGTGAAGTAATGTTTAAAGAGGTGAGTCTTCAACACCTTCCTAAACTCGGGCGGTCCTGTTGAATATGGGGATGTTGTTCCAGATTTTAGGTGCAGAGATGGAAAATACCTGCACCCTTTTTTATGAATTGTTCCCCCTGTTGTGTATCAGCCTGTGCCCTGTGAGTGGACTAAGAAGTGCCTCCCTGGTGGGCGGAGCTTTCGTGCATGAGCTCGAGGTTTGCAGTGGCGGCCGTCTGCAGTAGCAGCTGGGAAGAAGTGAGAAGCGGCCCAAAGAAACCCGAAAGAAACAGCTGAACGACAGAGGAGGGCACCTCATGGGCTGCCTGCCTTACTGGACCCATGGAGCTGTGGTCCTAAAGACCGGTCTTGCTGGTGTTGTATAGCGTTTTAGGACCCTAGTGTAATTTTCTCGATTCATGCCCTTATATAGGTATGAAATACCGTATACTTATATAGGCAGTGAAATCATAACCATATTAAGACATAACTCAAGTAGTCCTAATACGGCTTGGCTACTTCCACTAGTTCCGAAAATCTACAACGATTTCTTGGAAAAACCTGCCTTCAGCAGTCAGGGACCTCCCACTGCATGAATATTGATTTATCCAAGAACTCATGGAGTTTTCAGAGAATTAAGTCTCTAATGACGTTATTATGTCCAATCTTACGTCAAACTCGACACCTTCAAGGTATAAATATGCCCACACTTGTCCAAACAAACACACAGTGGTTTGGAGCAGTCCTACTATCTACTTGCCCGACGTGCCCTGCTGCAGCAAGTGCCGAAGGAAGCCGACCCTCCAGCTGACGCACTGAGAGACGCTGTACTTTCTCCAGCCTGGAAATCCAGCTCCGGTGTTTCCAGGCTATCCTTGCGGGTTGCTGGGAAATTGAGTCCTGAGAGAGAGATACCAGGCCTCCTACATTCTAAAAACCAAGGTACGGAGCTGATTAGACCCTTCGAGAATTCTTGGATAAGATTCTTGGCAAAAGAATACTGAAACTAAGCTACAACTCACTTACTTCTTCCCTAGTACTAGACCTAGGTTAGGTACACCGGGGTAGGCGTATTTTAGAAGCACCAGTTGAGTACTTTTAGTCATTATTTATCAATGTATGTATTTTATATATTATATGGCTTAGAAATCATATCATGCTTTTACAGTATTATTTTATAATACTCCTCGTATTGTACGCTTTGTACTTTACAACAAGTATTACGATTGCAGCAGTTAATTTCTTATGCTTGAGAAAGAAGACTGTTCAATAAATACATTTTATTGAAAACGCCCGTCTCTCTATTTTCTCTGCACCTCTGGTGAAACGAAGCATGCACGATTGACTGAGTGAAATACCTATCTATTATTTCCGCAACTCTAGAGATACATTTCTTATTCTTGGGAAACAAAGTTTTCATGTTTTAAGCGCTTGTCAGAAACTAATCCCTTCTTGTGAATTCGAGAAAGTTTCTAGTGACCTCTGAGCTAGCTGGCACTCACAATTAAGTCTATTATATTCGATAGAGATCTAGTAGACCTCAGTCCTACGTCAAATCTATAGGATATATTATTCCAATGCGCAGAGCCTATTGGGAATATAGGAACTACACTACATGGCACCCAATGTTTGGTAAGGCGATAATTTAACGCTAGATACTAGAGTAACTCAGTTGTGCTTTTCACACAGACCCCCTTTTTCCCGTAAAATACTCCAATAGACGTCTGGAGTGGGTTAAAGGATAAAATATCCGCCATAACTGAGTAGGAGGAAAATCCTATGTATTAGTTTTTGGTTTATTCAACGTAGAAGGATACAGTGTTCCAAAATATTGTGCACCTATTCTTTCTTTCCTTGAAACTTGCTCTGCAAACTTTCGGTCAACACAATGAGTGACGACGAAAGGGATAGAGCTGCAGCAGCAGCTCATGCTGTTTTAGACAACACAAATCTCCAACAAAATAACCCTGATGCTATACTCATCCCGGTAAATATAAGGAAAACCATCACTATAAAACTTATAGAAAATGGAGTATCATCGAGAGGTGGTAAAGTAATATTTGTTATAGAGGCACATGAATATCGGCAGACAGAGGTATTCTATCATGGATTCTGTTTCCTGCAGCAAATCCAGTAACACACGAGGTCCATCTACAAAGTAGATGAACCTCCAGCGGAATACGTTCCCTTCGAGGACGTTTAAATTCCACTAACTTACCAAGAGCATCAGCTCTGGTTTAATGGCGCCCTCCAACATCAAAATCACTTTACCAGGCTCGGTCCATTAGGGAGACCAGGAGCAACATGGCCAGTACTAGCCAGCTATACACCACATCCTGACATTGAAAGAATGACAGGTCCAGAACTATTAGCTCATCTAAAACAGCTAATTAAAATACATAGACAATTGGTTCAATATGTTATGCGGACTTTAACAGTACAACCGACTATAAGAATTCCACAGCACACCCCTCAAAAGGGGAACACAAACAAAATTACACCACAGACTATACAGTCAGTAATTGGTAAATTGCCCGCAAAACGGGAACAAATTGCGTTCTGGTTAGCTCAAAAAATAACTCAAATAGAGGCAGTATTCCCTGATAGTACACCTCATGTGAAACACAGGATTCTAACAATCTGTTTACCAATGGGGATTGCACCACACGTAGAGGACTGCGACACTTGGGGTGCAGTCTTTGCTTCAATCTACACAAAAACACATGGTGTCCTGTCTATGGCGGTAATACCACACGTTCTGAGACAGATTCAAAATGAATACGGTCCAGAACCAGCCTTACATCTGGGTATAAAATTACTGAAAGATTTCAAACAGGTCTCGGCTATACTATTAGCCAACATTAAAGGTGAAGCAGCATCTGTGGCAATTCGCCAAAAGCTAAAAGAAACAGATATTACTGAGCAACCATATGGGCTTGCCAGAATTATTGAAAAATCCTATGAAGAACTAGGTAGAGATAGTTTGGGTGGGAAACCAGTAAAACCCCAACTAACTGAAAATCCTGAAACGTTTTTATTAAAAATAATCTCCCTACTCCTAAGAAGAAGTGGTAAAACACCAAACAGACACTTCCTAAAGAGAAGCGTTCCCAGTCCAGAGGAAGGTCTCCTCAACAGGAGCCCTCTGAAAAGAGATATAACCTTATAAATAGGGATAATTTGAGAAAACCTGATAGATTAAATACACAAAGAAGGGTCAGAGGGAATTTTTAAGTCCTATCTGAATCCAATCCCCCTTTCAGTACTATTCAAAACAATTAGAATCCAAAGGACAGATGATGACACTGGGCACATGAATGTGTATTGATGGGATACCAGCTATCCTGAGGCGATCCTGAGTACTATCATTTCTTGTGTTGCCTTTTCTTTATTTCCACATTTCACATTGAGCGAACTACTACAGTTCAAGAGATATATATGTAATATTCTCTTTTTTAGTCCTTTGGATTCTAATTGTTTTGGAAAAAACCTGATAGATATCAAGATATCTCGTACCTTTCAGACTTCCTCGCAGAAATCCAAAAGAAGAGGCCGATCAGAACAAAAAGACGACTAGCACGTTCCAAAAAATAAGAAAACTCAATTCATCAAGAAGAAGGTAGCAAGTCTAAAGATCAGATATGTCGAGGATCTTAAGGACACAACTCAAGAACGGGGAGTGGGCCCAGACAATGCTAGACAGCGCAGCAGAGGTCACCATAGCTCGCAAGATCCTGAAGGATCATCTGGGGACAGTGGACTTGAATGAATGCATTCAAGTTGAAACTGCCGACACCAGGGTTAGTGTACCCCGTAAGTTATATGAAGTAACACTCCGGATGGAGGGGGAAATACCTAGGAAAATAAAAGCACTCTTTTGGGAGAAGCTATCTAAGGGTTATGACATTCTTCTAGCTGAACAAGACTGGCCACCTGAATTTGTCAGGGAGTACCCACATGGCGAAGAGATAATTATGCCAGCCTTCTCAAATCACATTCCAATTCATAAAAAATATACCTATGCCAGAAAATGGGCTGTAGCCCAGGCTCCAGCATTATACAAAAATCACGTAGGTTACGATGAGGATTCCCCTCACCATAAAATCCAGTTGAAAACACAACCAACAATGCAAAGGCAATATCCTGTAAAACAGGAAGCTAAAAAACAAGTCAGGGATATTTTAAATCAACTTGAATACCAAGGGGTGATTGAAACATGCACATCGTCCATGAACAATCCTTTGTTTCCTGTCTCCAAACCAGACAATTCATATCGTCTAGTTTTGGACTACAGACATCTAAACTCTTGTTGCAAAACTTTTGCAGTACAAAATGCATACAGTGCAGCACTGAAGAATAACATAGTGCGAGAAAAATACAAAACTACATTAGATATCTCAAATGGTTTCTTTTGTCAAAACATTGCACCTGAAAGCGGGTATTTGACCACTTTCTCAATAATGGGGACACAGTGACAATTTTGCCGTCTCCCCCAGGGATTCAAGAATAGTCCAGGTTTATTTTCAGCCAGAGTAACAGAGTTACTATAAACGTATGATGATGAGGTATTATCCTACGTCGATGACATCTACTTTACAGACGATGATTTGGACGTACACTTGAAAAGAGTGAACACTATAATACATGGGTTCGCTTCTGAAGGGTATAAATTCAATTTCAAGAAATCACGAATTGCCCACCTCAATGTCCTATTCTTAGCTACGAGTTATCAAGTGAAGGCAAAAGCCTGGCAGCCAACTTTCTAGAGAAATGTGCGCTGCTACAACCTCCAAAAACGCTGAAAAACTTAGTCAATTCTAGGTTTCCTGAATTTTGGAAGAACTTATGTTCTAAATTACGCAGAAAGGGTTAAACCTCTCTACGAACTAATCAAACCTGATTTGAAATCAACTAATTGGACACAAAAACACACAGAAATGTTGCGTTCAGTGCAAACAGACATGTTAGCAAAAACACAGTTACAAACACGCGACAACGTGCGCAACCTTGTGATCCGAATCATCCCAGGGAGATGCGGATTCACATACCTAACCTTTAATGAAGGTGAAAAGGTACCAATAGCATACAAATCACACTTGTAAACACAAGCTGAAATGAAATTCACTTCAACAGAAAAGATTCTGACAGCGGTTCAGACTGCTGTAGCAAAGGAGAGAGCCCTCGCACAGGGTAAACGCATTACAATCGTTACACCTGTACCTGCCATAGAGGCTGTGACAAAGGCAAGCATTCCAAATGCTAAAGCTTTACATCCAAGATGGATACAATGGGTTAACTCTCTTGAAGGCACAAGGATTTCTACAATAAGAATTAGAATGTCCTCTGCCGACTGAAATTCTATCTCTAGAACATTACGGATATATAATCTATACAGATGGATCAGCACAGCCCGCAATAGGGGGTAAACAAGCCTATAGTGCTGCGTGCGCGAATGTTAAAGGTCGCTGGCGCAAAGGTAAATTTCGACCTATGGTCACTAAAACTCAATCACTCGGAGACTGTACAGCTCAACGAGCTGAACTGCAGGCTTTCAAGATGGCGCTTGAAAATACCAATCGCGAATTCCCCACACTCGTAGTGTGCGATTCGTATTACTGCGTTCAGTATTACAATTAATATTTACATAACTGGGTTCAAAACGGCTTCGAAGACGCTAAAGGTGGCACAATTAAGCATAAATTGCTTTGGGAACAAGTAGTTCTTTTGCAAAAAGAGCTACGAAAGACTCACGTGATTCATACACTGAGTCATCAGCGTGATGGCGTTCACGTTGCAGGGAATTCATTGGGTGATGAGGCCGCGAAGGCAGCTGTGCAAACGGCTTCCGTAGCTGCAATCACTCGTTCAAAAACAAAAATAGACGGTGAAACAATGCTAGCAGTGAATGCCTCAATGAAAAGCAGTTATGCAGCGTTACCTCTAAATTATCCACTCGGATATACATATATAATTGATGAAAACTCCGTTCCTTTTGCTCTTATCCCTGGAGTGGGGGATAGAGTAATTCCAAACAGGAACCAGAGAGGTGTTTTGGTATACGAAGCACATATGGGAGAGGGTCTGACACATCAAGGGATCTTAAAATCTCTAATAGAATTAGAAGAGATGTACTGGTGGCCGGGAATGAGCGTCGAAGTTTACAAATTCGAAATCAACTGTGATACCTGTTACAGAGATCATAGCTTCGAAAGCCATCAGGTACTTGACTACAGTGTAGCCAGCCCAGTACAGACACCACTGTTAGACAGCATTAGACTTTCTACACGCAGACGTCACCATGGACGGATGCGGTCCCACAACTATTAGGACAAGATTCATTTGGATGTGGCCTCAGCGCTCGACTGACGCCAGAACTGTTATAAAAGATTTGCAAGTCTTTATCGGCACATACACAATCGGCACGCTACATTCTGACCAGGGTCCTGCGTTTAGCTTTAGAGCTTACAAGGATGCCATGCCCAGCTTGGGCGTCGCATTGCGGTTTTCGAGTCCCTTCCATCCTGAGGGAATGCGGTAGTGGAAAGAAAAAACCATGACATAAAGCAACCTATAACAGCTAGGGTATTAGGCTCGGGTGACAGGTGGGTAAAACATCTAAATAGTGTCCAACGTAGTCCTAATAATCTGCCAAAAAATTCTCTGGGGGGAATCACTCCATATGAATTTCTATTTGGTACTAGAATGCTCATCCAGGATCTTGATTGTCAAACTTCGGTGGTGGAACAGAAACCCTTTGATATCAAAGACCGTTTGGCTGTTTTACAGGTCTTAAATGAAACAAGAAGAAGTCTGAGTAACACAACACAAATCCCAACGACCACTGAAGAAAAACCACCTGTCCCAGCAAGACCTGTCTGGATTCCAAAGATTGGGGATCTAGTCAGGGAAAAGATCGCGGTGAAGAAGGAATTTGGGCCTTCTTACAGAAAAGCAGTACCTGTCTTAGCAATCCTTGGAACAAGATCAGTGTTACTACTGCCGCTTGCTGGTAAAAAGGAGATATGAACGGTATCAATCGACCTGGTAAAACCACATCATGTGGCCGATAATAAGTAGTAGGCCCAGTGGACTCCCAAGAAATAGCAGGCGACCAAATCTGGCTACTATCCAAGAGGTTCAAACTGAAAGACTTATCGCCTTTGATAAACATGCAGTAAGAAAAGAAGGACTATGCAACAGAGCCATGGAACTTGTACCTCTTGAAACCCAAATAACAGTTTGTCAAGAAACACCTGTCTACAATGATATAGCCTCTGACTATACTAATATGACAAAGGAAGAACCAGCTCCAGCGATTCCGAAAAATCGGGATGCAATCCCAACCATTGACAGAACTGCCTCTGTCTATTTCATCAACTTTGATACATTTTCTGAGGATCCAAGTGATCCTGAAACTACGCCAGCAAATACAACTTTCAAAGAAAAAATAACAGAACTCTTTCATAAACTTGAGAAAACTTATCTGGGTTCGCCAAGGGTTGAATTTTGGATTGGATTAGGTGTAGTTTTTCTCCTGCTACGGCTCATTCTTGTTTTAAGTTAGGGAAAAATGATAGATGGAAAATACTGTACAATGGACACAGCAAGTAAGAACATCAACTTGCTCCTGCAACCTTACAAATCATCTCACCGTGAACGAAGAGACCTGTCATCAGTGAACATCACAGCTGTTCCTATACCTGGTGGTATAGCATAGGACACAACTGATTATGACATTTATGGCCCGGTGGAGCTATTGAAGATTCCACATCAGTTTAAGGTTTCTTTGAGTGACTTTGTTTCACCCAGCACATTTTCTGATGATTGGGACTTTGAAACTGTTAATAATATGATGACAGATTTAGAAATGTCAGCTAAATTAACTAAACATGAATACTTAGAAGGTTCATCAGATTATGAACAAATGTATTGTTATAACCATTATGGTCACCATTATTTGCACAAATCTGCAAACCCTAGAAATGTTTTTACTTATAATGAATGGAAACATTGTCCAATGCCGCCAAAGGGCAGCTCAAAAACATTTTATGAAAAGTTTCCATACTTCTCAGGTTTTAATGTCACAAATCCAGAAACGTTTTATTTAAAAATTTTGAATAAGACCGGAATGAAAAACATGCTGACTAATACTGAACAAATTTATTCTGCGAACTTTTATGCTCAGCTGTCTACATTAGGTTTTAACTTTTGGAAAGACAACATTGAGACAAAAACTGTCTGGGGCACAAAAGACTGGCAGGTGCAGGGTTTAGAAGCCTTGTTCATAGCCTGCATTATCCCAGAACAAATTATATTTTTAAATGACACTGTTCAACAAACATCAGGTCTTGGCATAGCTAAGATAAAAGATTTAAACAAACCGTCCATACCTAAAGCCACATCTGACAGTAATGACACTGCAGATGAGGAGGTAGATATAAAACAGATTTTACAACACAATAGAACTAATCCTAATTGGAAAAAATAGTTAATCTGGCCCACAGAAACGAATAACTGTCCAGATAGATTCCTGAACAAAACACAAGGGTTCAAAATGAATAGACCAGATCCAAGATATTCACAGAGACAACATCCAGGGATAGTAACAACTTACAGTGTAGGAAAACTATGCCTTGAGTGGCTACAGAAATCCACACTTCCTGAAATTAAACAACACTTAACTTTACTTAAAGAAGGGGTTGACTTATGAGACTTCTTACTAGGGCCTCGTAAACAACGTCAAAAACGTTTCATATACGCCGGTATATATGCTGCGTATAACGAAGCTTGGAAAATAACACAAATGGAAACTGCAGAAAAAATACGTGAAATTGATCGTATTAATTTAGAGAAAGCTCTCTCTGTAGTGGACAATGGGTTAACAACTCTATCCTTCAGAATCTATTCTTTGGACCGCATTGTATCATCTGCCATTGACATAATAGAACAGGATTTGCTAATGTTACAACATGGCCAGTCTCAATTACGTTCTATAATGCTGCTAGGCTGGACGTTACAAAATCTCCGTTCAGGCTACGTGCCATGGCGTCTAATCAATACCGCATCATTGATTACTGTCTTTAACCTTACAGATAAACAAATCTCTTTGGCACAAAGAGGAGCAGACTATACGGTGCAGAGCATTGAAAAACTGGAAAGGTTACCATTAACAGTTTCTGAGAAGCCTGTCGTAGAATGGATAACACATGGCACAATCATCATACCAGTGATGATTTTCCAATTTCAGTATTGTCTACGGCATATACCAGCAGGCCTGTATGAAAGGTTGGGTAAAGGATACATTAAGTCAACCTGGAATTTACCATACACACACAAATGTTGGAGTGGGGGAAAGGAGGTATTTCTTAGTACCAAAAATTGTAAAAACTCACTAAGCGGTACACTTTTATGTGAAGGTATTAATTTACATGGAGCCTGCGAAGGTTCTTTAAATAACCTTTCTTGCCACATGCACGGTAGTTCAGCAGCAGTGATAGACCCGATTTTTAGGCAGCTTTCCAATGGTAGCTACGTTATGCTCAATGATCACAGCTGTTGTGGCATGTTGCCAGGAAAAGCCTATCTAGTTAGTGTGTCGGCCAGGGTCACTTGTTGTATGCAAGTATTGTATATAAAAAGCAAGACAGACGGGGAGACGATGTACTGCATTTGCCATTTTAAACATGCAAAATCACATGTTGACTTCGATTCCATGCAATGCTCTGATCTTCCATTTTGTTGCATCACACTTCCATTTTGTGCTGCCTTGACCTGTAGTTACACTTCAGCAGTAACATAAACATGTTTTTCAAGTAAACCAGTACAAATGGGTGCAAGGCATCTCGTGAGGATGCCTTGTGAGGTTATGTTGTACCTTCAGAGTGTTTTTCATGCATTCCATACTTATCTCGAGGACAGAGGGAGGATGGCCGTGCAAAGCTCCAAGGCCATAGATAGGGAAAGGAATGTCTTTGGCCTCAGCACAGCCCAAACAGAATCTGGCCAGGTCTGTCCGGGCGGGTCTGATGCAAAGATGGGGGCCAGCACCTGTGAATAAATAGGCGAGAGCGCCTGCTAGAGGCTTCTCGAACAAGTTTATTTAAGCTATAAAAACGGTGTCTGTGGGGTGGAGCTCAGGAACTCAGTCTTGGAGTGGACGCACTCGCGGGACAACTTTGGTCCCGAAGAGATTACTCCCTGAGCCCCAGTCTACGGGGTCCCGACTTGGTGTTCAGTGCTTGGCCCAGGGATGTTGAAGTCTCCGGTGCTGCAAATGAATCTGGTGAGGTGCTTTGTACATTAACTGTTTATATACATGTATTCACGGTTTCATGTTTCTGTATATAGTGTGGTGTATTCATTGTTTATTGCCTTTCACCTAAGAATTTATTAGTTTCAGTGCCTTATTACCTTTGCCTACAATATTAATAAAGCTAATTTTTCACCTCCAGAGTAGTGTTGGAGTTTCTGTGTGAGTAAGTGGTGTGCATAAGTTCAGATTACGCAAGTGGGCAAAGCAATACAGACGGCGTTATGGCCTTCACTGAATATCTCTTCTATACAAATTGATACTTTAAGCAGAATGAAAGCCATTGTTTTGCAAAAAACTGTGCCACTGACCTATGTATGTATGATCTTCAAGTTGCAAGGACTTCTGCAGAGATACATGCATTATTATCAACAAACTGCCCAGTACATTTCGCAGAAATGTTAGGTCAAATCTTAAACATGTCTGATACCAGTCGCATCACACATGTATTTAAGATGATCTTTTCTGGACTGTTAACACCATTCGAAGCAGTCCAAATTTCGTGCACTCTGGGTTTGGTGGTCTGCTTCTCATTTTGGGACTCGTAGCAGGAATGCTATTTTTGTTCCTTCTGCTCCGATGTGGCAAATCCAGTCACCGACGATACCCATACTACAATGGAACGGGCTCTCCCGGCCATGCGGTATCATGACAGATTCTTTGCTTGGCTCGTTTAAGAGATCTGAATACCACTTGGTTCCTTTCATTCAGACCAATCTGGCAAGATTGTATTTTACCTGTTCTACGATGCCTGCTTTGCGGAGAAGAATGCGTGTTAGACATTTGTCTTACACTTCCATCAGCACTGCCAACGCATGTTGACACTTTGCTGGGTCCCGTAACGACTCATACATTGTGTTGGCCCCAACGGCTGTCAATCCTGATGACGGCATTCATTGAGATCTGACCGAAGAATGCAACTATTGGTGAGGTACGTGGAACAACAGGCACACAGGTACCATCTACAGCGAACATTGCTAATGCGGATGACGCTGACGGCGATGCTTCACATCTATGCACATTTGATCTACTTGATGAAGTAGTTCCACTTTCACCAACTGTGGTAGACGGTTTCTTTGCCAGCTTAGATGATTTGATGTTTTCTCCCGACACCGAGAATAACTTTTGAAAAGTGCACACGGCGTTCCATGAACTCTGAAATTCGGCCTTCGGGTTTTTCAAAACAAGCCCTCTAACTTGGGAACTCTATGTTTCTATAATCTACATTCAAATTTTTTTTTCTCTTCTCTTCTTACCAGAATAGAACTTTTTCGCTTGGCACAAAGTAATCTGCTTAAAGTAGAGAACAAGAAATTCATTTTTTTATACTTTCCATAGACAATATTTTGCATTCTCGCATGTAAAACGATAACAGTTTATATTTTATGGCATGGAATGGTCTCGATTTTTTCCTCTTTTGTAAATTTAGAAGCCATTTCATAAATGTCATTTTATCTTTTAAAGATAGCTATGGTTAGTAAAATAGGTGCTAGATAAATACTCATGTATGTGTATAACCATGTTTGATGCATTTCATGTATTTTAGGTGGGATTATGAACACATGCTTCAGTTATGTTTTTTTTTAGGCTCGTAGATTTAGTAATATTAGACATAATACGTGGAGTGAGTGTTGTATAGTGCTGTAGGACCCTAGTGTGATTTTCCTGATTCATGCCCTTATATAGGTATGAAATACCGTATCCTTATATAGGCAGTGAAATCATAACCATATTAAGACATAACTCAAGTAGTCCTAATACGGCTTGGCTACTTCCACTAGTTCAGAAAATCTACAGCGGTTTCTTGGAAAAACCCGCCTTCAGCAGTCAGGGACCTCCCACTGCATGAATATTGATTTATTCAAGAACTCATGGAGTTTTCGGAGAATTAAGTCTCTAATGACGTTATTATGTCCAATCTTACGTCAAACTCGGCACCTTCGAGGTATAAATATGCACACACTTGTCCAAACAAACACACAGTGGTTTGGAGCAGTCCGACTATCTACTTGCCCGACGCGCCCTGCTGCAGCAAGTGCCGAAGGAAGCCGACCCTTTAGCTGAGGCACTGAGAGATGCTGTACTTTCTCCAATCTAGAAATCCAGCTCCAGTGTTTCCAGGCTATCCTTGCGGGTTGCTGGGAAATCGAGTCCTGAGAGAAAGATTCCAGACCTCCTACATTCTAAAAACCGAGGTACGGAGCTGATTAGACCCTAGGAGAATTCTTGGATTAGATTCTTGGCAAAAGAATACTGAAACTAAGCTACACCTCACTTACTTCTTCCCTAGTACTAGACCTAGGTTAGGTACACCAGGGTAGGCGTATTTTAGAAGCACCAGTTGAGTACTTGTAGTCATTATTTATCAATGTATGTAATTTATATATTATATGGCTTAGAAACCATATCATGCTTTTACAGTATTATTTTATAATACTCCTCGTATTGTACGCTTTGTACTTTATTTATTTATTTGTCTTATAAAGCGCACTATCACCTTGCAGTCATCCTGGCGCTGATGGCTCAAAAAAAAGGCGGAAGAGTGCTTGACAGGACAGCACGGACAAAATGCATTTACTTAGGAAACAGCCAAGTTTTAACCTTTTTTCTGAAGGGAAGGAGCTCCCTAGTATGCCTCATCTCACACGGGAGCAAGTTCCACAGCTTGGCCGCGGCCACCTCAAAGGATCTGCCCCCTGATCTAATCTTCCTAAATTTAGGCACTCTCACCAGCCTAGCTGCCGAAGATCGCAGTAGCCTGGTTGGGGTATACCAAACGAATTTAGATTGCAGGGGTAGAGGGCCTAATCCATGAAGGGCCTTAAAAACAAGGCATAAGGGCTTGAATTGTACCCTCTGTCTCCACGGGAGCCAATGCAGTTTGGCCAGAGCAACCAGCGCATGTGCTCTCCTAGGAAGCCCCAGAACCAACCTGGCGGCCGCTGATTGCATTCTTTGGAGCCTATCCAGCAAAAAGCCAGGGGACTCCAACAATAGAGCATTACAGTAATCCAACCTACTGAGGATCGTGCACCTTGCCACTTGGGCACGTGCCTGAAATGGCAGTAGAGGCAGGATCTTCCGTAAAGACCGCAGAATAGCAAAACAGCAGGCGGTCGTTTTTTTTTACATGAGTCTCCATGCTGAGCTTCTGGTCCAGCATAACCCCTAAGTTACGGACTGATTCCACCGGCCGCACTTTAGTCGCTGTCTCAGGAGGCCAAAAACTCTCTGGAAACGGACGGGAGATCTTATTCCCAGTGCTAAAAAGCACCTCCGTCTTCCCAGCATTAAACTGAAGGAAGTTGCTCTTTAGCCAACGTGACGTATCCCGCAGACAGTTGTGGAATACCTCCACAGATGTCGATTCTTCACCCTCAAAGGAGAGGATCATCTGCGTATCGTCAGCGTAGTTTATAATCTTGATTTTATAAGCTTTAATAAGCGAGATTAAAGATCTTAAATACAGATTGAAAATAATGGGGCTGATTGCTGAACCCTGTGGCACCCCGTGTGGAATGTGAGAAAACGCCGATTGAAAAGGGGGCAAAGACGCTGCCTGCTGTCTATCCTGCAAAAATGACTGAAGCCATCTCAGAGCGCTACCTCTCACCCCAGCATCACTTAAACGACCCAGCAAGATCTCGTGGTTAACCGTATCAAAGGCGGCAGACATGTCTAACAGAATCAGAACCGCTGCCTGTCCCCTGTCTGCACGCCTTTGAAGTTCATCCACGGCGGTGACAATGCCGTTTCGGTCCCATGAGCCGGCCGGAAACCAAATTGATCGTCCTCTAATAAGAGATGCTGTTCCAGATGTTTGGAGAGGGTTAAGTTAACCAAACGCTCGACAATTTTGGCTGGAAAAGGCAGCAGAGAGATAGGTCTATAATTCTTGGAACAATCTGGGTCTAAAGAAGGCTTCTTCAACAGAGGGAAATCACAGCCTGCTTCCACTGGGCAGGAACAATACCCGAGGCAAGAGATTGGTTGCAGATCAGGTGGAGAGTCGGAAATAGTTCCTCCTCAAACTCCTTCCAAATCTTATGTGACACGAGGTCCAAAGGAGAACCAGAAGAGATCCCCCTTGCTAGCCCACTGAAGGAGTCTTACATAAGAGGTGGAAACTCTACTAAAGGATCACCCAGCGACCAGACTAGATCGTTAATCTTATCTACCGGAAACCCATGTCCGGAGGCCGCAGGGCGACCGATCTCCGGGGAGTCCTGCAAATCCTCAATAATTAACTCAATTTTCTCCTTAAAGAATTTGTCAAGATTCTCACAAAGTTCCTGAGACGGGACAATGGAGTTCTTAGAGCACTCAGGGTTAGTAAGACTATTTAATACGTTAAAAATACTCCTGGAGGTATTGGTAGCGTTACAAATCAAGGAAGAGTAATAGTCAGCCTTAGATCTCCTAATCATACTCTTATATTCCACGATTTTATGCTTCCACTGCACCCTGTTAGATTCCTCATAATTAAGCCTCCAACTTCTCTCCACTTGTTTACAACCCCGCTTCAAATTTTTCAGCGTGTCATTAAACCAAGGGGCAGAATTTTTCCCTTTGCAGCTGCGTACTTTAAGGGGGGCATGAGAATCCAACACTGACGTAATCCCTGTGCAAATTGAGGCATAGTTCTCCTCAACTTGCTTATCCACAGCAAAACACTCTCCCACTTTAAACACCATGCCGGAAGGCTTCAATCGAACAAGAGCCTTCCAATCCCTGCACACAAACTCCTTGGTAACCTCAGGAGCCATTATCTGAGAACCCTTAATATTGACATAAAATTTAACGAGGGAATGGTCTGTCCAATCCATAGGCAGAATATCCCCCATAACCAGCAGGTCAGGGACTGTGAACACCAAGTCAACGAGGTGCCCCGCTTTAAGAGTAGCTTCTGTGACTTGCTGATGAGGCCGAAGCGTTCGCAGGAATGCAGTAAATTTAATAGACCTGCATTTAAAGAGCCATTAGACCAAAGGTTAAAATCCCCTAAAATTATCAGCCTGTGGTGGGAGACAGCCATATTAGTAAGGGTGGCTAGTAGCGATTGTTGCTGTAGGACGCTAAAATCCCCTGGGGGTCTATAGCATAAGATCCCAGTAAAAATAGTCCCGGAACAGCTCTGAATGGATAGGCCCAGCAGTTCCGTTCCATCAGCCGGGTCCAGGTCAATGGTTCCAATTTTACAAGTTGCTTTTATAAATACCCCCTACCCCTCCACCCCTTCCATTGGACCTGGGGAGATATAGAAATTTAAAACCAGAGGGGCACGCCCAGCCTGGGTCAACCAAACAATCAGAGCGTGTCCATGTTTCCGTCATGAACAGGACATCGAGCTCGTGTGTCTCTATCATCAGCTGAATCTCCACGCTGTGCCTTAGCAGGGACCTCACATTCAAAAGCCCACACGTCAAAAGGCCGTCAGCAAGAAAATGAGCCCGTGGGTGGACTGAATGCAACAGCCTGAGTGTCCCCCTGTGTACATAAAGCTTACCGATGTCTAGGAGGGTCTCTCTAGGGTAAGTCGGGCCGAATAGATTCTGCTGTTCCTCCATGTGATCAAAACGGGCAGCATTGCTGGCACTAGGCGCTACCTTGGCGCAGACGGGCTTGCCTATGGCGCGCCTTCGGCGTGCGGCCGGCGTGTTCGCTCCAGTGTTGTTTTTATGGAGCCCAGAGCGTGCAGCCCCAACCACTAGAACGTGGCCCAACTACCCCCAAGATGGCGGGTCCGCTCGCACGGACGGACCCGACCAGGGGAAGGCACCCGAGAGCCTCAGGAGACCACTCCGGTCCACCACGAGGTAAGACAGTGCAAACTAGCAATTATAGCAGCAAGTGACACATTTTCAGCAGGACATACATTTAAAACCCAGGTCAACTATTTTTAAAAATCGCGGCGATTAAAAACAGCAACAGCTTCAAAAGTGCACAAGCGTGCTGATAGAGCCCTGCCAAACACGTCAGCCTCCTTATGAGCCAGGTTATGCTTTACAACAAGTATTATGATTGCAGCAGTTCATTTCTTATGCTTGAGAAAGAAGATTGTTCAATAAATACATTTTATTGAAAACTCCTGTCTCTCTATTTTCTCTGCACCTCTGGTGAAACGAAGCATGCACGATTGACTGAGTGAAATAACTATCTATTGTTTCTGTGACTCTAGAGATACATTTCTTATTCTTGGGAAACAAAGTTGTCATGTTTGAAGCGGTTGTCAGAAACTAATCCCTTCTTGTGAATTCGAGAAAGTTTCTAGTGACCTCCGAGCTAGCTGGCACTCACAATTAAGTCTAGTATATTCGATAGAGACCTGGTAGACCTCAGTCCTACATCAAATCTATAGGATATATCATTCCAATGCCCAGAGCCTATTGGGAATATAGGAACTACACTACACTGGCACCTGTTCCTTCTTAAGTACTCACACACACCCCACGCTGACAAGGAGGCATATGCGGTATGCGCCCAACCTCCGCATTTTGCTTTGCTGTTTTGCCCGCTTGCCCACACATCCACCCATTTCCACCACTGCCTACATTCCTCCCTCCTGCTTTCTCCAGTACCTAGCAGTATCCAGCAGCATCCAGCTCTAAGCAACTTGACTGACCAACCCCTTTCCGGCTTCTACCTGCCTCCACCCTGCCTGATGTCCCACTTGGTGCTCCTCAGTACCTTGAAGTGATCATCAGTGGATTGCAGGGCTGCACGATTGAAGGACGATCGCGCCTTGCAGAGAATTCTGTGACCGAGCTGGCCCCATCCCCTGCCCCATTGGCCTCTCTGCCTTCCCGCTCCCCCGCCAACTTGAACTTTTTATTCGGCTGGGGGGCGCCAAGAGCCAATTGATCACCAGCTTTGAGCACTGGCCTATGGCATTATATGCTGTACGGAGATGGCCTGCATTAGTCAGGTGCGACTTGTGCACATTTCAGAGTCCGCCTCGTCCGTGACTACTCCCCGGGGAGTAGGAATTCAAGTACATCAACAAGCAAAAATCCTTCAAACGGCAAAAAGGACTCTGCCTCATCTCTGAGAGAACGCGCAAAGAGAACAGACATATGGACCGATTGAACAATTCAGCAGATGCCCAGTCCCCACATTATACAGCTCTCCGACACGCTTTCCACAAATTATCTGCTAGGAAGGGTAATATCGTCGGAACTTGAAGCCTAAATTGAGAGTGGATCACGATTGCTACCCAAAACATAAAGAGAAGGCCTTCTCTATAATGGCTCTCAAAAACCTGAGAAATCGTACGATATTTATTTATGAAGTGACTGGGAACAGCACAATCTCTGAGGAAGAGCAAACTGAGATCGGCGCATAAAGGGGCCCTACCAGGATAGCTTATAATATTTGAGTTCTTTCCTTCTTCCGCATCACCTAGAATAAAAGATAAAATGACAAAAGGAAAATCTGAACAAGTCGAAACAAGTTTGCATAATACAGACAAAACCTTACGCCACAACACAAGAGCTACAGGTGGAAGCAAAGGTTGGAAATAACTTGCCGACCCTACAATAGCAATAGACCAGCAACAGCAATCTATCCAAGTTACTTCAACTCATATCCCTATTACGAATTATACAATACCAGACATAAACTTGAGCCAGTTCCTTAATTCAGGAGAAGCTAAACTACCAAAAGAGACACTTGAACTGTTCAACAGTACTCCAAGCCATCCATCTGACCTAGAAGAAAATGCATCTAATTTTGGTCAAGCGTGATTCCTTCAATAGCGCTACAGGAGCGCAGAAAACTGCACAAAAACGGGTTAGAAGTAGTATGAGTAAGCCATAACAACTCAACAGCACTACCCAGAATGCATACGAAAAATAATAAGGCAAATCAACAAATCCCATTATCAAAACGCTCCAACGGAGAGCCAAATCATGTCTCAGATGACAAATTAACAATATGCATTGATGATTGAAACAGGCAGATATGGAACCATAGCTCACTAAAAATAGATAAAATACAAATGGATAACACTTAATCTTGGCTTTCAGGCAATGTAAATGGCAATAGACAAGGAAGAGGATCAAAACATCCCTTTTAGCAAAAGCCTCAAAATCATTTCTTGGAACAACGCCGGACTGGAACCATCAAATTTATCCTGTCTACTGGAAAATTCCCCAGCATTTGTCTGCCTCCAAGAGACTTGGGGCCAGATGTAGGTAGCCCAATACCAGTCGGTAAGGGCCGAAATTACCGAATTTCGGCCGTTACCGACCGGTATTGGGCATTTGGGATGTAGGTGGCTACATTTCAGATTCGGTAATTTACTGAATCGGTAATTTAAGGAATCGGTAACTTACCGATTCCTTAAAATACCGAATCGGTAAATTACCGACTCTGAAATGTAGGGAGCACTCAAATGAGTGCATTGCACAGTTAAGGATTCAATATTTACCACCAAATAAAGGTTGTTCGTAAATATCGAAAACCTTAATAAAAAGCAATTTTGTGCTTTTTTTACTGTGCCATGTGGCAGACATTAGGGCATGTATGTGTGCCACATGTGCACCCATGCACTATTCAGGGGTGCAACAGGGTGTCAATGTGACACCCTGCCACCCTTGAACACGGTCCCCCTATTACCGATTCGGTATTTTCAGAATCGTTTTTTACCGATTTGGTAAATACCGAATCGGTAATTCCCAATCATTCCTATGGGCCTCCAGGCCCATAGGAATGAATGGGAATTACTGATTCGGTAAATACAGAATCGGTATTTACCGATTCGGTAAATACCGAATCGGTAATACCGAATCCTACCGATTCGGTAAAATTTACCAAATAATTAGCTACATCCCATTTACCGATTCTGAAATACAGAATCTGTAAAATTCGGTATTTTAAAATTGGTAAAATAGGATTACCTACATCTGGCCCTTGATCTCTAGAAAAAGTCTACCCAAAAAAGGACTTTATTTTCGACATTCCTGCCACAACGGTAAGATGAGTCCATCAAAGGGCGGCCTGTCAATTTTATTGTTGGAGTTAAGGGGGGACTTTGAAATAATCAATTTCCCTAGTGATAATTTACAATGTATCAAGATAACATTTTTGAAAGAAAAAGCTCACACAGTCGAGTCATTATTCCATTTTAACATTTATGTTCCACCAGGCCCCGAATTCAATCCATTGATGAGAAAGATATTCTAACAGATAGAAACTACCTTAGAGGCAAATGGAAATTTGCAAGTACTACTAATGGAAGATTTTAATGTGAACATTTCCAACGTCATAATGAACATAGACCTAGAAGAAACCTGATCCGTCTTTCCAGACTCCATTAAAGGTGACAAACAAGGAAAGATGTTATTGGAGTTATTAAATGGAGTTAACGGAACGATCATGAATAGAAGAATAGAAGGAGACGATCCAGCAGCTTTCCCAAAGATAGGTCCTACTGGCTATTCGATATTAGACTATGTCACCAGCAGCCAGGATCTATTCCACAAATTCTGGCATTTCAAAACTCAATTTGCACAAAGCGGTGATCATGCAAAACTTCACTTAAGAACTAGAATAAAACTTACACCTCATGGCCCCTATCAAATGGAAATGGAGATGAAGTAATAGAACATAAACAGGGCCGAATTATATGGAATGCTGATAGTACGAGTAAAATGACCGTGGGAGTAGCGTCTCAACTGTCAAATCGGATTAGTAAAGGAAACAACTCCATTCTAAATTTTGAACGTACTTTCCCTTCAGTCATCTATACCCTGCAGAGGCAGGCAGTCTCCTTTAAACCCTCTACATTAAGAAAGAAAGCAACTAGTAGACAGCCTCTTGAGTAAGCTGAATAACTTAATTCGACTGCGATTCATCGACTTCTTAACTTCCAGAAGGAAAGAAATTTCCATCCTACAGAAAAAACGGAAGAGAATCAACAAGAAAAGCAGCAAAGATATAATGGACAAAAACTAGGTCAACTTGCAAGAGGCAGTCCTGCAAAAAACAGTAAGGCTTTCTGGGGTCTAATCGTAAAAGTTATCAGAAGCAAGAAACCACCTAAAACTTCACTGATTCCTCAGAACGAATCTGAAAACTGTCTCTCCAAACTCTACAGAAAAATCTGGTAAATTTTTTGTAATAGAAAATCTCTCATCCTCAGGACATTGAACGAATCTAACCAGCAAATAACAGGCCCATCCAGAAAACAAATCTAACTATATAAGGAAGGCAAGACACTCTGCTGTAATGGGTCCTATAAGATCCCCATAAAATTTCTACAGAGTAATTTGGAAGGATGGGGCAAATTTGTAGCCCCTCTCTTTACCTACTGCTACAAAACCAGCCACAATCCAAGCTCATGGTCAGGAAGCATCGCCGTTTCACTCCTTAAAAAGGGCTCTCAGCTCTACCCTAGTAATTATCACGAAATTACTTACCTAGATGCAACAGGGAAGTCCTATTCAGCCAGCATTTTAAACCAGCTGTAAGACTGGGCCCTTTCCAGAGGTGCGATTCCCATGGTTCAAACAGGGTTCTGGCCAAAACATTTAATGACTGATAACATCGCACCTTTGCAGTGAATGTAGAACTATTCTCTATCTTGCCACCCAGTTTTATTTTGGGTGATCAACAAGGTAGGCAGACGCATTCTCATTACCTCATGTCACCTTTGAGGTTTCAAAAATTAATTTCAGCTATACTAAAACCCATTTTAATGTAGTTGGGTTAGGGTTACTAGTTCCTTGTTTGCGCCTGCTGTGGTTGGAGCTGGGAATTTTGTTTCTCCAAATAGTATGTTTTCGTGTTGTTTCTAAATTGATTTGGATAGGTACTTTATTATTTATTATCCCTTCCACTTCCTTTATTTGAGTAATACATACATCATCCTCTTCAACAATAGAAGTAGATATGAGTGTTAAATTCCAGTTGGTAGACCACCATCTCATATTAGAGGAGCAACACAATTCAGTTTGAGATTGAATTTGTTGTTGCTCAGCCAGTTGATGTCTTTGGTTTTTGATGCTGCTTCCACGATAATTTATACAACATGCACTGTTTCAAATGTATAACCAGTGACTGATTCCAGATGTGTATTCAAATATCAGTTGTTTCAGTTAATTTCGGTTAATATATAACCATAAACACAAATGTATACAATATATAATAATTGCATAATAACATTCATTTAAAATCCTTGAATTCATTGTAAAGCAGAGTAGTTGATCAGCAAAACGTGCCTATCGTTAATAGCAAGCCATAACAAGAAAGCCCTCAGACTGACAAATCATGGGTCTCTGTAACAAAAAACAGGCATGCAGACTGTCAAACCACAGTTTCTCAACACAAGTATAAGCAATGTATTTCATGAGGATTTTAAATAGCTACATAAAAAAACAACAGTAAAGTCCATCAATGTTTGAGCTGCTCTATGATCATAAGGGCATAATCTAAGCTGTCAATAGAGCCCAACCTTTTGGAAATGGCAACATGTAATGGACAGTGCCCTTCTTTTACCTAGCAAGGATGCCACATTCTTGCGTACGAGAGACCAAATGTAAATTCAGTCCCATGTACGTTCGTTTTCAGTATCAGAAATTATCTGAACGATGACCTAGATAACTCTCTGCAGTCTCTTGTTGAACGTCTTTTTTGTTAAAATAAAGAACATTCTTATATTTTTTCCCAAATGGACCACATTCTTGAACAGACCTGATCTGCCCAGTTGTGGGAAAATATCACTGGGTTCTTAAATGAGTGTTGGAGCTCAAACAATCTTTTATAATTCATTTTAGAGTAGCAACTGGATTAGCCCAAATGCACACTCATAAAAGAATGAGTGAAGGCTTAATAGCCTCTTCTAAGTAGCTCAGCCCCAGCTTTTTGTGACGTGAAAAACTTTAGATTTCCATTGTGGAAGCCCCAGAAGTTATCTACAAAGCCTGTCTTTTACACATGTAGACTCTTGGGGAAGGCAATCTTCATCACCAGCCATAGAGCATACTAATGAAACACATTTTTTATGTTAATATTCAGTATATAATTAGGTGGTTTGTTCTTAAGCCTGGCTGCAAAATTGAAAACAGCTCCAAGCGACTGTTTGAATATTTTTTCTCCTTAAATACAGTGAATTGAGCCAGCAACACGAGTTATTAAATATTATTCCAATGCAGGGGAAGCCACTAACTTTCTCTAATATAACATTTTGAAATGTAATTTTTTTTAATAAAGAAAGTTTGTGGTCTTAGGGTCTATGGTCAATATGCTGGTCGACGGAGATTTGTGTTAAATTCTCCATCGTCATTAAGGACACATAGCAGTTTATCAGTTTCTTCAGGCAGCTAGCTGTACAGGCTATAGGCACCGTTTCATCAGCATGATATAAAACTGGAATAGTATTATAACCTCATTTGTATAAAGCGTAAAAAGCAGAGCTGCTAGAAATCATGTAGTCAAAGCACCATCATTTTAAATACTTTTTTTAAAATAATGGGAAAAAACGATTGTAACTTTAATGAAAAAATAATAATAATTAATTTTGCACATAATGTTTTCTAATTATACATTTTGCTATATGTAGAATTTTTAAAATGTATCTTTACAAAATAATTTTATTTTCATTTATTTTATTTAAAGTAATTACATTAATTTAATATTTTAAAATTGAGCCAGAATTTCTTGATATTTTTTCATTTCAGTTCTACATTGTTGCACTCAGTCGATTGCCGTTCCCTGGATATGGTCAAATCGACATAAAAGTTTTATTTTTCTGTTCTGTTCTACACGGTGCAGAATTTATCAAATGATTAAGTTGTATTTGGTGAAGAGAAGGGTGACTGATATCATTGCAGCTTTTGTTTTTTTTTGGTTGTATTTAAACAAGATATAGAAGCTCAAGGCACAGTAATGTCACGTGCATACCCAAACACTATCACAGTTTTTGATGTTTTCCTCCTCCCCTTCCAGCATACAGGTTCATTATTGGCTTGAGTCTCTTAATATAGTTGGCTATAAACAGTCCATCTTTGAGTGTACTAAAGTATTCCCCAGGCTTTATTCTGAATAGGAGACCTGGGGCCAGATGTAGGTCGCCCAATACCGGTCGGTAACGGCCGAAATGACGAATTTCGGCCATTACCGACCGGTATTGGGCTTTTTAGATGTAGGTGGCATTTTTGTAGGATTCGGTATTTTACCGAAACAGTAATTTAAAGATTCGGTAAAATACCGAATTCTTAACATACCAATTCGGTAAATTACCGAATCCAGGATGTAGGGAGCACTCAAGTTAGTGCATTCCTCAGTTAAGGATTCGTTATTTACCACCAACCACAAGTTGGTGGTAAATAATGAAAACCTTTGAAAAAGCATTTTTGTGCTTTTCCAACAGTGCCATGCTGCAGACATACATGCCCTTAGGGCATGTATGTCTGCAACATGTGCACCCATACACAATTGAGGGGTGCAACAGGGTGTCAAAGTGACACCCTGCCACCCTTCAATGTTTTCCCCCTTTTACCCAATCGGTATTTACCGATTCGGTAATTGACATTCGAATGGCAATTACCGAATCGGTAGCGCCACATTCTTTTGTAGCCCAGGATTCCCATCCCGACTTGCTTTTCCAGTGCCTGAGCTTATCCAAGAAATTTTCTGCGTTAACCACACAAATCACTTTTGAAGGTTCCATGATAGCCTCTAGAGCCGGTTTGTAAAGGATTCATCCATGACCATCTGTCTGGAAAGAGAGTCAGCCTTCCTGTTTTCAATTCCAGGCCTAAAAGTAATCACAAAATCATATTCGGCAAAAAATAACATCCATCTCATTTGCCGCTGAGTGAGGTGTCTAGCTGTCTTCATATATTGGAGATTTCTATGATCTGAGTACACAGTCACCGGAAAAAGAAGCTCCCCACAAGTACTGTCTCCATTC
Organism: Lissotriton helveticus; assembly: GCF_964261635.1. Lineage (NCBI taxonomy): Eukaryota > Metazoa > Chordata > Amphibia > Caudata > Salamandridae > Lissotriton > Lissotriton helveticus. The sequence goes on along the minus strand of NC_136065.1, from coordinate 1,565,113,608 downwards.
CTGAAAGGCTTTCTTGATTGCTAGTAACTCTTTTTCAGCAATTGTATAGTTTCTTTCTGCTACACTTAGTTTCTTTGACAGATAGGCCACAGGATGGAGTTGGCCCGTGGTTTGATCTCGCTGTGATAGAATGGCTCCGATTGCTTCATCCGAAGCCTCTGCTTCAACCACAAAAGGAGACTCCGGTTTAGGATGAGCCAGCACTGGAGCAGACGTAAACGCTTGTTTGAGATACTCAAAAGCTACCTCAGCTTCGTTGAACCATTGGAAAGTTACCCCTTTCCTGAGCAAACATGACAAGTGAACAGCTACCTGGGAAAAACGAAGAATGAATCTGCGATAATAGTTCGCAAACCCCAGAAAACACTGAACATCTCTCACGTTTTTGGGAGTAGGCCACGACTGCACTGCCTGTATCTTACGTTCGGACATATGTAAACCTTCCGGGCAAAGCATGACTCCCAAGAATTCCACCTCAGTCACTCCAAACTCACATTTGCTCAGTTTACAAAACAGTTTGTGATTCCGCAGTTTCTGTAACACACTCTTAACATGTTTTATACGTAACTCTGTTTCTTCGGAATAGATAAGGATGTCATCTATGTACACCACAACACACAGGTCCACGTACTCTTCAAGACATCGTTCAGGAAATACTGAAAAGCTGCTGGGGCGTTACAAAGGCCGAATGGCATTACAGTATATTCATATAAACTGTAATGTGTCTTGAAATCCGTCTTCCATTCGTCCCCTTCACGAACCCGAACCAAATGGTAGGCCCCCCCTTAGATCCAACCTAGTGTAGATCTTGGCATCCCTCACTTGATCAAGCAACACTGATATAAGGGGCAAGGGATATCTGTTGCGTATGGTATGCTTATTTAGCATGCGATAGTCCACACATACCCTCAAATAACCATTTGCCTTCGCTATAAAAAACAGAGGAGAAGCAGCAGGTGATCGAGAAGGCCTAATGAAACCTATCTTCAAATAATGGTCTAAATACTCCTTCAAATGTTTAGTCTCTGGTACTGACAAGGCATACACACGACAGGCTGGGATGGTAGCCCCCTCTACCAGATCGATCCGGCAATCATACTCTCTGTGGGGGGGTAATTGCTCTGCCTTGGTTTCACTGAAAACATCCCTGTAAAATTGGTATTCACTAGGTAGTGTCACCTCTTTTTCCACTGCTGTAGCTACTATGAAGGGAAATGATACTGTAACTGCCTGTGTGAGTTCTTGCGGGACAAATTGACTGACATTCATCAGATAGGAACTGTACTGTTTTTGTTTTCCAATCAATGGACGGTTTGTGATGGCTTCGCCATGGCATTCCTAAAATGACTTCATACTGTGGAGCCTCTATGATATTCAAGGATAGTTCATCTCTATGTCTACCATTGCTAACCAGGACGGTTAATACCACCACCTCAGTTTGTTCTGTAATAAGACCAGACTTCAAGGGTTTACCGTCAACTGCCAATACCTCCTCAGGTGTCTCCCTAGACACCCTGGTTAAGGCAAGGTTTGACACTAACCCACTGTCTATAAAATTACCTGTAGCCCCAGAGTCTATCGTAACGAAAACCTGATGGTATTGTCGATTACTCTCGAGGCTCTGGGAAGCACTATATGTGACTCGGTGTCTTGTAAGGCCATTATAGTTAAAGAAGGGATTTGCCAGTTCTTTCTTTTCACAGACTACCCTTCGTATTCCTCCCCTATTCCAGCAACGTGAGCGATAGAAGACACCGCCACCTTTTTACTCCTGGACCAACTCCCCGTGTTTTTAGGTTTGGTGGGACATTCCCAAACATAGGGGCCGATTAGGATTGCGGACGGAAACTGGTTCCGTCCGCCAAGGAAGCGGCCAAGATACTCCGGACCGCACCGCGGAGAAACCTCCATAGCAATTAGGATGAAAATGGGACTAAAGTCCGACCGCAGCGGATGGACCACATCAAACTCCGTCCGCGGCGAACGGAGTACACCGGAGACCGCCGCAAGCGGACGGAACCTAAGAAACACCCACCGCCGCGGACGAACATGACCGCCGGAACAGCCACAACCACCGCAATACCAGCGGAGGCTCCGTGGGCGCGATTAGGATAACGCCGCCTGTTCCCCGGTACGCACCTCCATCCACGGCCGCAGCAGAAACAATGCAACGAGAAACTGTGCATCCCAGCAACACGAACAACATCCCTACCGTCAAACCAATGGCAAAATGTCTGACGGAAGTTAATAGAAAACACACGAAACAGGACTACCACCCACCTGAAACACCCACACCAATCACAAGCCACAATGACATCCCCCCAAGCACCTACTAATCCACACTAGTCAACACACCCACCTAGCACCTGACTGTCAACAACCATTGGGACACAACCACGACACCGACTATAAAATTACTCCCACCCACTACCACAATCCTTTGCATCACAGCATAGCTGCTAGCAAGAGGCCCGAGACGACGGACAGCAGACACAAATTGCACACATACAACCACCACCCAAACAAACCCACCACACAAACACCCACCACACCATTCCCACACACCACACACCTGCACCTCCCAAACCAATCAACCCACACCTTGAGCACCACACACCATGGCACCCAAGAAAAACCCGAAATTCACGGAGACAGAGTTGAAGGTCATGGTGAATGAAATCATCCGTGTTGAACCCCACCTATTCGGGACACTAGTCCAGCAGACCACCGTGGCCCACAAAAATCACATGTGGGACAGGATAGTAACTCTGGTGAATGCGTCAAAAGGACAAAGCACGAGATCCAGAGGCGGTGGCATGAACTAAAAACCAGGGTCAAAGGCATCCGTGCTAAAAACCATCTGCGAGCACATCACACTGGCGGCGGCACACCTCCGGAGCCCATACCCTATACTGATTGGGAGGAAAAGGTGCTGGGCATACTGCACCCAGAGAGCCTGGAAGGAATTGAGAAAGGAGAAGAGGCTGGTAAGTACAAACCAAGCTCCACGAGCACATAGACATGGCCTGCCTCACACAACTGAGAAGAAAAAGCTCCCAGGCTCTAACCCATGCATGTGGGCTACATACTCACCAAAATGTAAACGACTCCCAACAGGCCCCCATGCCCACAGGGAGGGTGGTGGAGGGTGGGGCGTGTGAGAGAGGATAGTACTACAACTCCCAACAGGCCCCCATGTCCACAGGGAGGGTGGTGGAGGGTGGGGTGTGTGAGAGAGGTCACAACTACAACTCCCAACAGGCCCCCATGCCCACAGGGAGGGTGGTGGAGGGTGGGGCGTGTGAGAGAGGCTAGTACTACAACTCCCAACAGGCCCCCATGCCCACAGGGAGGGTGGTGGAGGGTGGGGCGTGTGAGAGAGGATAGTACTACAACTCCCAACAGGCCCCCATGTCCACAGGGAGGGTGGTGGAGGGTGGGGTGTGTGAGAGAGGTCACAACTACAACTCCCAACAGGCCCCCATGCCCACAGGGAGGGTGGTGGAGGGTGGGGCGTGTGAGAGAGGATAGTACTTCAACTCCCAACAGGCCCCCATGTCCACAGGGAGGGTGGTGGAGGGTGGGGTGTGTGAGAGAGGTCACAACTACAACTCCCAACAGGCCCCCATGCCCACAGGGAGGGTGGTGGAGGGTGGGGCGTGTGAGAGAGGATAGTACTACAACTCCCAACAGGCCCCCATGTCCACAGGGAGGGTGGTGGAGGGCGGGGTGTGTGAGAGAGGTCACAACTACAACTCCCAACAGGCCCCCATGCCCACAGGGAGGGTGTTGGAGGGTGGGGCGTGTGAGAGAGGATAGTACTACAACTCCCAACAGGCCCCCATGTCCACAGGGAGGGTGGTGGAGGGTGGGGTGTGTGAGAGAGGTCACAACTACAACTTTCAATAGGCCCCCCATGTCCACAGGGAGGGTGGTGGAGGGTGGGGTGTGTGAGAGAGGTCACAACTACAACCCCCAACAGGCCCCCATGTCCACAGGGAGGGTGGTGGAGGGCGGGGTGTGTGAGAGAGGTCACAACTACAACTCCCAACAGGCCCCCATGCCCACAGGGAGGGTGTTGGAGGGTGGGGCGTGTGAGAGAGGATAGTACTACAACTCCCAACAGGCCCCCATGTCCACAGGGAGGGTGGTGGAGGGTGGGGTGTGTGAGAGAGGTCACAACTACAACTCCCAACAGGCCCCCATGCCCACAGGGAGGGTGGTGGAGGGTGGGGCGTGTGAGAGAGGATAGTACTACAACTCCCAACAGGCCCCCATGTCCACAGGGAGGGTGGTGGAGGGTGGGGTGTGTGAAAGAGGTCACAACTACAACTCCCAACAGGCCCCCATGCCCACAGGGAGGGTGGTGGAGGGTGGGGCGTGTGAGAGAGGATAGTACTACAACTCCCAACAGGCCCCCATGTCCATAGGGAGGGTGGTGGAGGGCGGGGTGTGTGAGAGAGGTCACAACTACAACTCCCAACAGGCCCCCATGCCCACAGGGAGGGTGTTGGAGGGTGGGGCGTGTGAGAGAGGATAGTACTACAACTCCCAACAGGCCCCCATGTCCACAGGGAGGGTGGTGGAGGGTGGTGTGTGTGAGAGAGGTCACAACTACAACTCTCAATAGGCCCCCCATGTCCACAGGGAGGGTGGTGGAGGGTGGGGTGTGTGAGAGAGGTCACAACTACAACTCCCAACAGGCCCCCATGCCCACAGGGAGGGTGGTGGAGGGTGGGGCGTGTGGGAGAGGATAGTACTACAACTCCCAACAGGCCCCCATGTCCACAGGGAGGGTGGTAGAGGGTGGGGTGTGTGAGAGAGGTCACAACTACAACTCCCAACAGGCCCCCATGCCCACAGGGAGGGTGGTGGAGGGTGGGGCGTGTGAGAGAGGATAGTACTACAACTCCCAACAGGCCCCCATGCCCACAGGGAGGGTGGTGGAGGGTGGGGCGCGTGAGAGAGGATAGTACTACAACTCCCAACAGGCCCCCATGTCCACAGGGGGAGTGTTGGAGGGTGGGACGTGTGAGAGAGGATAGTGCTACAACTCCCAACAGGCCCCCATGTCCACAGGGAGGGTGGTAGAGGGTGGGGTGTGTGAGAGAGGTCACAACTACAACAGGCCCCCATGTCCACAGGGAGGGTGGGGGAGGGTGGGGTGTGTGAGAGAGGTCACAACTACAACTCCCAACAGGCCCCCATGCCCACAGGGAGGGTGGTGGAGGGTGGGGCGTGTGAGAGAGGCTAGTACTACAACTCCCAACAGGCCCCCATGTCCACTGGGAGGGTGGTGGAGGGTGGGGTGTGTGAGAGAGGTCACAACTACAACTCCCAACAGGCCCCCATGCCCACAGGGAGGGTGGTGGAGGGTGGGGCATGTGAGAGAGGATAGTACTACAACTCCCAACAGGCCCCCATGTCCACAGGGAGGGTGGTGGAGGGTGGGGTGTGTGAGAGAGGTCACAACTACAACTCCCAACAGGCCCCCATGCCCACAGGGAGGGTGGTGGAGGGTGGGGCGTGTGAGAGAGGATAGTACTACAACTCCCAACAGGCCCCCATGTCCACAGGGAGGGTGGTGGAGGGTGGGGTGTGTGAGAGAGGTCACAACTACAACTCCCAACAGGCCCCCATGCCCACAGGGAGGGTGGTGGAGGGTGGGGCGTGTGAGAGAGGATAGTACTACAACTCCCAACAGGCCCCCATGTCCATAGGGAGGGTGGTGGAGGGCGGGGTGTGTGAGAGAGGTCACAACTACAACTCCCAACAGGCCCCCATGCCCACAGGGAGGGTGTTGGAGGGTGGGGCGTGTGAGAGAGGACAGTACTACAACTCCCAACAGGCCCCCATGTCCACAGGGAGGGTGGTGGAGGGTGGTGTGTGTGAGAGAGGTCACAACTACAACTCTCAATAGGCCCCCCATGTCCACAGGGAGGGTGGTGGAGGGTGGGGTGTGTGAGAGAGGTCACAACTACAACTCCCAACAGGCCCCCATGCCCACAGGGAGGGTGGTGGAGGGTGGGGCGTGTGGGAGAGGATAGTACTACAACTCCCAACAGGCCCCCATGTCCACAGGGAGGGTGGTAGAGGGTGGGGTGTGTGAGAGAGGTCACAACTACAACTCCCAACAGGCCCCCATGCCCACAGGGAGGGTGGTGGAGGGTGGGGCGTGTGAGAGAGGATAGTACTACAACTCCCAACAGGCCCCCATGCCCACAGGGAGGGTGGTGGAGGGTGGGGCGTGTGAGAGAGGATAGTACTACAACTCCCAACAGGCCCCCATGTCCACAGGGGGAGTGTTGGAGGGTGGGACGTGTGAGAGAGGATAGTGCTACAACTCCCAACAGGCCCCCATGTCCACAGGGAGGGTGGTAGAGGGTGGGGTGTGTGAGAGAGGTCACAACTACAACAGGCCCCCATGTCCACAGGGAGGGTGGGGTGTGTGAGAGAGGTCACAACTACAACTCCCAACAGGCCCCCATGCCCACAGGGAGGGTGGTGGAGGGTGGGGCGTGTGAGAGAGGATAGTACTACAACTCCCAACAGGCCCCCATGTCCACAGGGAGGGTGGTAGAGGGTGGGGTGTGTGAGAGAGGTCACAACTACAACTCTCAACAGGCCCCCATGTCCACAGGGAGGGTGGTGGAGGGTGGGGTGTGTGAGAGAGGTCACAACTACAACTCCCAACAGGCCCCCATGCCCACAGGGAGGGTGGTGGAGGGTGGGGCGTGTGAGAGAGGATAGTACTACAACTCCCAACAGGCCCCCATGTCCACAGGGAGGGTGGTGGAGGGTGGGGTGTGTGAGAGAGGTCACAACTACAAATCCCAACAGGCCCCCATGCCCACAAGGAGGGTGGTGGTGGGTGGGGTGTGTGAGAGAGGTCACGACTACAACTCCCAACAGGCCCCCATGCCCACAGGGAGGGTGGTGGAGGGTGGGGCGTGTGAGAGAGGTCACAACTACAACTCCCAACAGGTCCCCTTGCCCACAGGGAGGGTGGTGCAGGGTGGGTCATGTGAGAGAGGACACTGAAAAGTAATGTATGGCAAACAAAACATGTCATGTCCAAGGTATTGATCATCAAAATCTTGTCCCTCAGGTGATCGCAATTTGACTGCTGAAACCAGCAACCCGCCGCAACACTCTCCTCACTCACATCCAGGACTCTCTTGGGACGATGCGACAGCCAGCTCCGGTGCGGAGGAGGGAGCGGGCCAATGCACAGTGCCAGGGCCATCAGCCTCACTGGAAATCCCTGCCTCAACAACCGTGACCTGTGTCACTCCTGCAACACCTGCCACAGTGAGCTGTAGACCCACCACCACCACCTCCACCACCACCATTACCACCACTCCTGCCTGTGCCACCCTGCCTGACCCACCGCAAGACGCAGGGGCATTAACATCTCAGCCAAGCAGGGAGAGTGGACGGGAAAGGAGAGAGCCAAGGCAACATCCCCCAAGCAGGAGTACCTCACACTGGCGAGCTGGGGAAGGACACCCACCCCATCCTGCCGCTGAGACACTGGAAGCCCTAGGCAGAGTCCAGGCTTCCTATGAGCGTGGCCAGGGGCATGCTGATCGTGCCCACCAAGACTCGGTTGATAACACCAATGTGTTGCGGTCCATTGACAGCCGCCTTGGCCAAATAGTGGACCTCCTGGGCCAGCACACATCACTGTGGAGGGAATGGTTAGACCGCAACACCCCCCCCCTCAACCAAGTGTCCAGCCGCCACGGTCAGCAACACCACCGCCACCTCTGCCCCTGGACACGGATGTGGCCCCTGAGCAACCTGCCCCACAAGCTGACTCCCTACCGGCTCAAAGACGGAGGGGCCGTCCGAGGCTGGATGGAGGTGAGAGCAGTGGGGATGCTCCATCTACACGCTCAAAGAGGGGCCGACAATGACTGTAACACTGCCTGAGGCTGCCATCCACCCGCAAACTATCCTGTCCCACTACGCCAAGTATTGCCACAGGTCTGCTGGACTAGCCCGACATCACCCAATGTGGTGTCAGCACAGACATTTCATCTACCATGACCTTCAACTCACACTCCCCCACCCAACACTTACTTGCATATATCCACCAGCACCAATGCACAACCTGTAAATAAATTTCACCTACACACTCAATGATGTGTTGCCTCCATGTTTATTCACATGATTGTCTCAGAAACAGACCTGACCAGGTGCAGGGAACCATGTCGTACAGAATCCTGCCGCTGTGGGAGTGACCTAGGGAAAATCAGAGACAGCAAACACAAGTCAGGAAAGTGAATCACACCCATCACAACACACAGCAGTGCAAAATTTCACAAACCGCACCCATCACAAATTCAGTGGATGAGAGGACACACATCATGGAGACTTGCATGTCCAGAGAAATAAACACACATACATGCAAACATAACATACCAGACCAGGCAGCTGATGAACACCACATCCACAAACATACATAACGCATTGTCAACCGGCACAGGAGGTAGTCACTCACATTCAAGGGAAATAGCGATCAATGAGCTGACGCCTCTGGTCCACACCTTCCTCCTCACCACTATCCTCATCAGTCGACATGGGTGGGATGGGAGGCCGAGGAACTTGTTGGTCTTCAGGGTCCAAGATCAGTTCAATGTTATTGCGCACTGCCAGGTTGTGGAGCATGCAGCAGGCAATCACGATCCTGCATACTTTGCCTGGTGAGTAAGGCAGGGCCCCTCCGGTCTTATCCAGGCACCGAAACCTGGACTTTAGCAGTCCATAAGTACGTTCCACCACTATACGTGTCCTTCCATGGGCATCATTGTAGCGCATTTCACCCGCTGTAGTAGGATTACGTATGGGACTCAGGAGCCAGGGCCGGTTTGGGTACGCCGAGTCGCCTATGTAGGGGGATGACAGACACAAATATCACAACCAGAATTGGTGGGTACCCCATGCCACACAGAAATCACAAATGTCCCCACAGCATACTCACCAACAAGCCACGCATGTCCTGGACACAGATTTGCCATCAGTTGGGGGACAATGCTGCTCCGCATGATGTGGGAGTCATGTGCAGAGCCTGGAAATCTTGCACACACATGGGAGATGATTTTGTCGGCCAGGCACACCATTTGCACGTTGAGCGAATGAAAGTGCTTGCGATTCCTATATACCGGCTCACGTGCCCGTGGTGGAATGAGAGCGATATGTGTGCCATCAATGGAACCCACTACGTGTGGTATCTGGCCCAGTGCATAGAAGTCTGCTTTGACTGCTGCCAACTCTGCCGGCCGTGGGAAATGGATGTAGTCATCCTTGTACAGCATCATGGCTTTTAGAACATCCCGAAGTACCATGCTGAACATGGACTGTGACATCCCCCCGGCATGTCCAACTGTGTACTGAAAGGCGCCAGTAGCAAAAAAGTGTAGTGCCGCCATCACCTTAGCTGTGGGTGTAATGGAAACAGGATACGTCCTTCGTGGCTGCACATGAGGAGACAATTGGTCTACAAGCTCCTTCAATCTACGTCGATCTAGCCGGAATTTCCTGATCACCTCCTCGTCAACCATATCCTCCAGCACAGTGTATGGGCGATGGACATTTGGTGCCCTCCTGTGTGGGAGTAGATGTAATATTAGTCAACTTACAAACAACGCATGGCTGTGCAACTCCATCACATGTAAGCCAACACTAGCAAGAAGATAAATGTTGTGGACAATAGTCATATGTGTGACATCTCAGAAAGTTACGACAATACGGAGTGCCCTATGAACAATGTGCAGCCACTAGCAACATGAAGTGTGTCAACATGTACAATGCAACTTAGTCTCATGTCAACATTACTGCCAACAAGACATGTGTAAGGACCCAAATGTCTACAAGCCTCATCACAGACACACATGCACGTGCAAACACTAAACGATAATGCTACACACACTCCATGTCATCATGCACCAATGACAACACTGACAATGGTGAGCATCCGCTCATTACATGCATGGTCAAACAACAGGCAACACACATACGCATACACAGAATGCATGTGTACCCCCACCATTGTTATTAGCACACATTAACTACACACAATGTGGCGAGACAGGCCTGATGTACTGTGTAGATGTGAAGAATTTGAAACGTGTGTAGGGCAATACAAGACGTCGACACGTCGACATGCACATGTGTAGCACATTGTGTGCACATCAATGGGCATAGTATGAACACACATGATATAGTGCATGACATATGCACTTTCGCCAGCACGGTCACAACCCTCATAACGCAATAGCGGACTATACAGCACGGTGCAGCGTCCAATTAATAACATCATTGGCGCCGCCATGGCGTTGCACTGCTTCCGCGATTTTCAAATGGGAATACGCGGCCCGCGTTCCCTCTTCCCATTGGCTGCATGTGCACGGACCGTCACGGTCACACATCGGCAACCGCATGTGGAAGCTTGCGGGACGGATGCTTCTCTTGCAACAATGTTCAATCACTGGCACCACCATGGCGGTGCACGCATTCCGCGGGGAGGTGCAGGCCAACACATCTTTCTGATGATGTCAATGGACATGGCAGTTCATGACCCCCCTTACAGTCACATTGCATCATCCACCGTACACCGGCCGTGCCAGGCCGGTGCACACCCGCCGTGCTAGGCATGTCACCCACCGCCGGGCCAGGCCGGTGCACACCCGCCGTGCTAGGCATGTCACCCACCGCCGTGCTAGGCATGTCACCCACCGCCGGGCCAGGCCGGTGCACACCCGCCGTGCTAGGCATGTCACCCACCGCCGGGCTAAGCATGTCACCCACCGCCGGGCCAGGCTGGTGCACACCCGCCGTGCTAGGCATGTCACCCACCGCCGTGCCAGGCATGTCACCCACCGCCGGGCCAGGCCGGTGCACACCCGCCGTGCTAGGCATGTCACCCACCGCCGGGCCAGGCAGGTGCACGCCTAGCATGGCGGGTGTGCACCGGCCTGGCCCGGCGGTGGGTGACATGCCTGGCCCGGCGGTGGGTGACATGCCTAGCACGGCGGGTGTGCACCGGCCTGGCCCGGCGGTGGGTGACATGCCTGGCACGGCGGTGGGTGACATGCCTAGCACGGCGGGTGTGCACCGGCCTGGCCCGGCGGTGGGTGACATGCCTGGCCCGGCGGTGGGTGACATGCCTGGCACGGCGATGGGTGACATGCCTAGCACGGCGGGTGTGCACCGGCCTGGCCCGGCGGTGAGTGACATGCCTAGCACGGCGGGTGTGCACCGGCCTGGCCCGGCGGTGGGTGACATGCCTGGCATGGCGGTTGGTGACATGCCTAGCACGGCGGGTGTGCACCGGCCTGGCCCGGCGGTGGGTGACATGCCTGGCCCGGCGGTGGGTGACATGCTTGGCACGGCGGTGGGTGACATGCCTAGCACGGCGGGTGTGCACCGGCCTGGCCCGGCGGTGGGTGACATGCCTAGCACGGCGGGTGTGCACCGGCCTGGCCCGGCGGTGGGTGACATGCCTGGCACGGCGGTGGGTGACATACCTGGCACGGCGGGTGTGCACCGGGCAGGGACGGTCGGTCTACGGTGGATGATGCAATGTGACTGTAAGGAGGGTCATGACCTGCCATTTCGATTTCCATAATTACAAGTATGTGTTGGCCTGCACCTCCCCCGCGGAATGCGTGCACCGCCATGGTGGCGCCACTGATTGAACATTGTTGCAAAAGATGCAACCGTCGCGGAAGTGCGCACATGCGGTTGCCGATGTGTGTCCGTGACGGCACGTGCCCAGGCAGCCAATGGGAAGGGGTAACGCGGTGCACGTATGCGCCATCGACAATGGCGGAAACAGTGCACCGCCACACCAGGGCCTGTCATTGGGCCTTTTCGAATGAGGCATCCAGGGGGAACCAATAGCTGGCCACGTGTACCACTGACATGGGCTCTGGGCCCTATATATGTGTGACTTTCACAAGCACACATTCACTGCTTTGATCCAGTGCTGCCTGTGACCATCACCTCGACCTGCTGCTGCTGAGCTGACCAACAGCTGCTGCCTGTGACCATCACCTCGACCTGCTGCTGCTGAGCTGACCAACGGCTGCTGCCAGTGACCATCACCTTGACCTGCTGCTGCTGAGCTGACCAATGGCTGCTGCCTGAGACCATCACCTCGACCTGCTGCTGCTGCTGAGCTGACCAACGGCTCCTGCCTGTGACCATCACCTCGACCTGCTGCTGCTGAGCTGACCAACGGCTGCTGCTGTTGTGCCACAGTCCAGGACCTTGCCATGCAGGGAGTGCGAGAGACCCGGTCGCGTCCTTTCACCGCAGTGGAGCTGGATGTCCTTGTGGACGGGGTGCTCAGCCACTACCAACAGCTCTACGGTGCACCCGGACAGGTGGTAAGTACAGTGGTGTACATGTTGTTGCTCATGAGGTGTTCTGTGGCTCCTGTCTTCTGCAGGCCGTGCGGTGTGCTGTGGGACCTTTACATGTGTAGTGCTGAGCATGGCTGCATGTTGAAACGTGCTACTACGATGTTTGTGCATGACATACTGTCCACTTATGTTACCCTCTTGTCTCCCATCATGGCAGGTAAAGCTGCACCTTCGCAAGGTCGTGTGGAGGACGATTGCACGTGATGTACGGGCAGTGGAGGGGTTCAATAGACGACACACACACTGCCACAAGCGCTGGGACGACATCTCCAGGCTTAGCAAGAATGTGGCGGAGATGACACTGGGGATAATTCCGAGATCTACACGTCTGGCCCGCCGCACCATGACCCCTCTTATGCACCGTATCATTGCTGTGACGCATCCTGACTGGTCCCCCCAGCTGAGTGGGGAAGCACAGCAAACTAGCGGTGAGCAGATTGTATGTGTATGTTACTTGGGCCTGCAATGCATGTATTGCTGCTCAGACACAGTAGTGGCTTCCGTGGTGCGTATGTTTATCTGAAATACCATGCTGGTGCCATTAGCGGAGTAGGCGTTGGCATCCATGTCCGCCAGGTGGACAGCCCACTTGCTTGGTAGTGGAGGGTTCCAGGACATGCCGTTGAGGTCTGTGGTCCCATGGCATGACATGTGTGCAGATAGTAGGGGTGTGACGTGTGCAGGATGTGTGCTACATGTACAATGTATGTAATGGAATCCTAGATCTGTTGTCCTTCAGTACGTCAGTGTGGCACTTACTCACACCGCGTTTCTCTCTATTTCAGCTTTGGCAGAGGGCACTGACCCACAGACGACGGAGATGAGTGGTGGCAAAGATTCCGAATCAGAGGTCACACACACGCAGACTGACACTGAAGAGGGCAGCCCCGGAGAGGGGGACAGGACCGTCCCTGAGGACTCGCATGTGGAAACACCATCGCCCTCATCCTCTGAAAGTGTTGGTGAGTCCGCACTGTTGGCACAGACAAGGAGTGGGCAATCGACACCTTCAGTCGGGACACAGCACAGGGCCCACACTGCCACCCACTGCAATATGTACTGCTCGTGCTCGCCAGAGGAGGGGGAGCAGAGTTGCCTTTGGTGCAGGAACCGCCGCCCCTGCCCCAGTGACACAAAGTGCACTTTGTGCAGAGGCTGTTGATCTGCTGCGACAGCTGTGTGTAGGGCAGACCAACATGATCAATGCATTCCAAGACCACGATAGGAAGTTGGGGCAGGTGGTGTCATTCATGGAGGGGATGCATGGCGATGTTGCTGGTCTCCACAGAACAGTTCAGTCATTGGCAAACACTGTGTCCTCAGCCATTGTACAGTCGCATAGACAGGGTGCTACTTCTGTACAACCATCCACACTACTTGATGTTACAGGGGAGAGTGAGTCCTCAGACCAGGCCTCCTATTCTGGTCATTACACTAGGAGCAGCCACAGGCAGCAAGGCAGGGCACGGAGGGCACAGACACCATCCCCTAAGCCTGTGATCTCTTTATCCGAAGACGACGTGTCCAACACTGGAGTTGACAGACAGGATCATGTAGGAGTGTGTATGGAAATGGATTCACATGCTACACAGCCATCCCCTACCAAAGTGACTCCCAAGCCAAGGCCACCTCCCAAGAGCAGGGACACTTCCAAGGACAAGGACAGTACAAAGGAAAGGGCACCTCCCAAGAGAAGGGACACTCACAAGGACAAGGACAGTACAAAGGAAAGGGCACCTCCCAAGAGCAGGGACACTCACAAGGACAAGGACAGTACAAAGGAAAGGGCACCTCCCAAGAGCAGGGACACTCACAAGGACAAGGACAGTACCAAGGAAAGGGCACCTCCCAAGAGCAGGGACACTCACAAGGACAGTACCAAGGAAAGGGCACCTCCCAAGAGCAGGGACACTCACAGGGACAAGGATAGTAGCAAGGAAAGGGCACCTCCCAAGAGCAGGGACACTCCAAGGACATGGACAGTACCAAGGTAAGGGCACCTCCCAAGAGCAAGGTAGCTTCAAAGGAGAGGGACAGTACAATGGACATGTCTGCACCCAGGGACAGGGCACCGGAAAGGGATCAGGCCCATTCCAGGGACAGGACACCTCCGACGTCCAAGGCACATCCCATGGCCAAGGGTTCTCCCATGGACACGAGCACCATCAAGGACAGGCATATTTCACCCCTGGCTGCACTGAGGATGATGTTTAAGGAATGTACAACACATGTATCAGCGGTGGAGTCCCCCCATACCTCTACTCCCATCCACGCCCCGCTAAAGCAGAGGAAGGAGTACACTGTTGTTGCATCCCCCATTACACATGATGCAGAGGGCAGAAGGCAGGCCCACAGCAAACGGCAGGCAGGGTCCAGCACGTCCCCATAGAGCAGACCACCACAAGCACATGATACACCTTTGATGTCTGGTGATGCCACTCCACTTACCAGTCCAGGCATGTCCGGGGTGCCCCTACGTTTCACTAGGAAACGGAGACACACACCACTGAGACCTGACCACCCAATGTCGCTCCAGTCCAGCTGTCCCCAGCTCCCAGAGCCACCCTGCCTCCTGGCCCATACAGCCCTGTGGCTCACCATTTCAGTGGTCCTATTGGCTCAGCTGCTGTTCACTCACATGTGTCAGGTGCAGGCATGGTCTTTGTTGGTCAGTGTACAGGGACATGTCCGGGCAGTGTGTCTGGGTCTATGACACATGTGTCAGTCACCACAGCTGTGGCTGTGTCTCACACTCCTGTTTCTGGTGCTGGCGGTGTGTCTGGGTCTAGGGCTCATGTGTCAGTCAGTAGATCGGTGGCTGTGTCTCACACTCCTGTTGCTGGTGTTGGCGGTGTGTCTGGGTCTAGGGCTCATGTGTCAGTCAGTAGATCCGTGGCTGTGTCTCACACTCCTGTTGCTAGTGCTGGCGGTGTGTCTGGGTCTAGGGCCCATGTGTCAGTCAGTAGATCGGAGGCTGTGTCTCACACTCCTGTTGCTGGTGCTGGCGGTGTGTCTGGGTCTAGGGCCCATGTGTCAGTCAGTAGATCGGTGGCTGTGTCTCACACTCCTGTTGCTGGCGGTAGGTCTGGGTCTATGGCACATGTGTCAATCACCACAGCTGTGGCTATGTCTCACACTCCTGTTTCTGGTGCTGGCGGTATGTCTGGGTCTAGGGCTCATGTGTCAGTCAGTAGATCGGTGGCTGTGTCTCACACTCCTGTTGCTGGTGCTGGCGGTGTGTCTGGGTCTAGGGTTCATGTTTCAGTCAGTAGATCAGTGGCTGTGTCTCACACTCCTGTTGCTGGTGCTGGCGGTGTGTCCGAGGCGAGTTGTTCAACAAGTCCACCTGATTCTATGGTGTGAGGTCTAGTTGCCATCAGTCACATGTCATTTAAGCTTGTGTGTAGATTGACGAATGTAACCACGTAGGTTTTATTAATCTCCTTGTGACGGGTCGCTTGACACACGTACTTGGGTAGCCTCTGATGTACCTGCTCAGTTGGGCACAATGCCCTGTTGCTGTTCTGATACTGCATTCTGCCCTCTCACGTGCTGCCAATGATGTACCTGCTCTGTTGTCAACAATGCCCTGTTGCTGTTCTGATACTGCATTCTGCCCTCTCACGTGCTGCCAATGATGTACCTGCTCTGTTGTCCACAATGCCCTGTTGCTGTTGTGATACTGCATTCTGCCCTCTCACGTGCTGCCTCTGATGTACCTGCTCAGTTGGGCACAATGCCCTGTTGCTGTTCTGATACTGCATTCTGCCCTCTCACGTGCTGCCAATGATGTACCTGCTCTGTTGTCCACAATGCCCTGTTGCTGTTCTGATACTGCATTCTGCCCTCTCACGTGCTGCCTCTGATGTACCTGCTCTGTTGTCCACAATGCCCTGTAGCTGTTGTGATACTGCATTCTGCCCTCTCACGTGCTGCCAATGATGTACCTGCTCTGTTGTCCACAATGCCCTGTTGCTGTTGTGATACTGCATTCTGCCCTCTCACGTGCTGCCTCTGATGTACCTGCTCTGTTGTCCACAATGCCCTGTAGCTGTTGTGATACTGCATTCTGCCCTCTCACGTGCTGCCAATGATGTACCTGCTCAGTTGGGCACAATGCCCTGTTGCTGTTGTGATACTGCATTCTGCCCTCTCACGTGCTGCCAATGATGTACCTGCTCTGTTGTCCACAATGCCATGTTGCTGTTCTGATACTGCATTCTGCCCTCTCACGTGCTGCCTCTGATGTACCTGCTCTGTTGTCCACGATGCCCTGTTGCTGTTGTGATACTGCATTCTGCCCTCTCACGTGCTGCCAATGATGTACCTGCTCTGTTGTCCACAATGCCCTGTTGCTGTTCTGATACTGCATTCTGCCCTCTCACGTGCTGCCAATGATGTACATGATCTGCTGTACCCAGTGCCCATGCTCTTGGATAATCTGATATTATGCAACTATTATGTTGAATAAAGCTAATAAATCATGTTTTGTGGTTTGTCGCTGTCATTCCTGGTTGTGTACTTCAATTGTGTATATTTTGGTGCGTTCGAAAAATGTATTTCCTGTGACATGACACTCCCCCTCCCAACGTCACAGCCCTGCAGGTACTCCCCTTCCGGCAGTAAATGGTGTGTAGCGTACCTGCGTCATCGTCGATGATGGTCCATGACTTGCTGGTGGAGGATCGCGAAGAGTATCGGAAAAGCGTGTAGCGCTGTGTCCATGTGGGCGAGCTGCTTGTGGTGGGTATCTTCGCAATGTGTGGTTTGTTGGCCGTGGGGAATCCGCCGTGTTCAGGCTGCGGTTTTATGTGTGTTTTCCGCCATCGTGATTTGGGACACGGTCGAAGACGTCATTCCGTACAGCGGTGTGTCTGGATTGGTTACGTCCGCCGCGGGGTCGGGTGTCATTCCGCGGTGGTGCGTTCTCTTCCGCCGCGTACGGAGTTTCGACAGTGTTTCCCATCCTAATATGGCGGTCAGACTGTCCGCGGCAGGCAGACGGAAAAAGGCTTTTTCCGCCTACTCCAGGACGGCGGTCGTCCTTCCGTCCGCCATCCTAATGAGCCCCTTAGTGTCCTTTTTTACCACAGTACATGCAAAGCCCTTGCACTCTACGGCTCTCCCTTTCATCTCTGGATAAAGGGGATCTGACTGCACCAATTTCCATGGGCTCATTCCCTGACTCTGAAGACACCAAGGGTTTGCGAGGAGACGTGTCTGACCTGTAGTGTCCTCTATCCCACCTTCTTCTCTCGCCTCCTCTTTCCGCTAGTCTACCATCCAATCTCAAAGTCAAGTTAATCATATCTCCGCAAGTAGTGGGTTGTGGATCTATCTGGGCGATGATGTCTTTCAAACCTTCCCTCAAACCCTGGTAGAATAATGACATTCGCTTCTCTTCTGGCCAGGCAGTCTCGGCTACTAACCTATTAAAGGTAGTTTAGTATGTAACTAGATCATTTCTACCCTGTTTGAGTTCTAGTAATTCCATATCTGCGCTGAATGTAGGTGCCCGTCAGCCAAAAACCCTCTCAAATTCTGTCCTAAATGCTGACCAGTCTGAGAGCACAGCATCGTTGTTCCTCCCTAAAGGAACTGCCCAATTGGCAGCATCTCCTATCAAATAAGAAATGGCAAAAGCCACCCTAGAATGATTGCTGGGGACAGAGGCGGGTTTACAGGAGAAATGTAGCATGATTTGTGTCAAGAATACCTGTGTCTTTGATGTGTTTTGCTCTTTGATGGATCCCCTGAATAACTTTCAGGGCTAGCCAGAGGGATAGGGGGTGGGACTGTGACCTGTATTGGTGGATTTGTATGGGAAGCATCAACGGGGTTCCTGGCTAACTTGTCAACCTTTTCTCTTAGAGCGGCAGTTTCTGCTCGCGAGGAAGCTAACTCCTGTTGTTCCAAGACCAACACCTGGAGGACGTCCTCCATGGAAGCTATTACCCCAGACACCTGTATCGGGCGGAGCAGAATTCGTGGACGCGTAATTCTGTCAGGATATGCTCCGCAGGATCCAGTTGCCGCAAGTAAGGGTCCACCTCCAGATGTTACCAACACCCTGATTACAATGTACAGGGTGTTCAAACCATCAGGCGAGGGAAATGAAAGGGAAGGGACAGCAGGGAAAGGAACCTGAAACAACAAAAGACAATAATATAATAAGTCTCATATGGTCTCACTAAAACTCCAGAATACCTGTATACAACGAAACACAGACATCAATGGTATACTCCCAAGACTGGTTTCTGACCATAATCAATAGCCTGTAAAAATAGAGAAATACATATGAGTGACACAACCTCTTTATCAATCGCACACAACCAAGGCTGGTAAAGACTCATACACACATACGTAAGCCTAGAATTCTATAGTAAGATATTGGGTTTCCTTTAGTTCTTTGTCACTGAAGGATACCTTTCTCAGTTTCTCAGTTTCCATGAATGGTCAATAATAAGGCAAAAAATCAGATTCCTGGTTTGTCAACGAACTAAACAGTACTGTGTTAAGACACACCGCAATGTTCCCCTGCCAATAATGAGTAGTACAAACATAAGAAATGCAGAGCAAAGAAATGAATCTACACGGGTTGAATGTCACCAATGTGCTTAATAATGTTCCTTTGATCAATAAGGGTCTGTAATGAAATGAATACGGCAACGTGTGGCAGCACCACCGCGCTCCGCTTCTGTCCTACAATAACGATCCACTTGTAAACGGTAACGCGTGGTGCTCCTACCACTGCGCTCCGCTTCTTTCCTTAAATAAATTTAAATATGGAATACGGCAGCGTGTGGCAGCCGCCACCGCGCTCCGCTTCCTCCCCAAGTACTTCAATAAGTAAACGGTAGCACGTGGTTGCCACCACTGTGCTCCGCTTCAAATCCAAGAAAGGCCAGAATCCTCGAAATAGACAATAAAGGAAACGGCAGCGTGTGGCAGTCACCACTACGTTCCGCTCCTTGCACTAATCCTACCGTCAACCAAGCTGCTGCCAAGAACGCTGGTTCCGAATCCTTCGTCCTGAAAAATACCTCAAAGGATAGGCGAACACTCCACACAGCAGGCAGCGTCTCCCAGTGAAGGCGTCCGGAAACAAACAGGAAACGAATCAGGATTTGGCGCATCAGTTCCTGCGCTTCCCAGCCTGAAGTACCTCCTCCCCAAGGATTTATGGGAGTTGTAGTTCTTTACGTGAGCAAGGCAGGCACCGCTATTCCGACCCTGACAATCTTGTTCTAGGTGCACATTCTTTTGCAGACTGCAATTTCATGCCTAGATCACTCACAGCCTTCATTATTGCCACTGCACTACTAAGCACACTTCTGTTCAAGGTTTGCTCTTGGATTTTGTACTCAAAACCCTCCATGCTCAACCCTGCTCCGTTCTTATCCTTCATTAGCCCATCCCAGACTCTTTTGCAGATACATTGAATAATATCATAAACAAATGATTCCATCATCAACACCAACCACACCCAATACTCTTAACATCATTGATGCCTGTGATCCAACCTTTTGCAATTACTTGCAAATTGTTTGCAATAGTGAAGTCCTTCACTCATCCTAAAGCCTTACAGGCCGAAATACCTCCCTCTCAAGATCTCTGCAATCAAATAGCAGACTTCTTTGAAGAGAAAATCAAGCTCATTCAGAAAGACTTTCCCCCATACCAAACCCCTCAGTCCCCCTTCACCCAGGAACCAGAGGGTAAAACAACTGGATACCTAAAGACCTTTTCACAGGTCTCTCTAGCACAGACCAGGGAAGTCATCCTAGCATGTAATTCAGGAGCCCCTTCTGATTCCTGCCCTCCCAGAATCCTTCACCAATTGATTGATACCGTTAATCCTATCATCAACACAATAGTGAATACCTCCCTCAGCACTGGCATCGTTCCGAGTGCATGGAAACAAGGTATTGTCAAGCCTTTAATGAAAAAACTTAACAAATCCCCTTCTGACCTGACCAACCTCCGTCCAATCTCCCTTCTCCCAGTTCTGGGGAAAATCACTGAGCAAATGGTCTATAGGGAGCTCAAAAACCATCTTGAAACGAACAACATCCTACACCCCCAACAATCAGGCTTCCGCCCCCAGCACTCGACTGAAACAGCCTTGATTGAACTGACTGATTCAATAAAACTGTTACAGGACCAAAGAAAGAACGCTGTACTGATCTTGTTGGACCTCACAGCAGCGTTCGACACTATCTCCCATCTTATACTCCTGGACAGACTTAGGGACATCGGCATCTCCGACCGGGCATTGGACTGGATAACATCGTTCCTAACAGAAAGATCGCAAACCATCACACTAGGACCTTTCAGTTCTGCAGAGAAAAAGAATCGGTCGGGAGTCCCACAAGGCGCCATCCTGAGCCCTTTGCTTTTCAATATCTACCTTATTCCCCTGATCTCCCTGATCGAATCATTCGGCATCACTGTTACATCATACGCCGACGATACCCAACTTATTGTCCCGTTAGAGGATAACTCTACGACTGCCGAACATAATCTAAAAAGATGCCTGAAAGATGTCTTTCTGTGGATGGAAACAAACCACCTTAAGTGTAACTCAAGTAAGACAGAAATCCTCCCCATGGGGAAAAATGTCAACTTCAGTCCTCATCTATGGTGGCCAGAGGATTCCATAGCCCCCCCTCAGACCGTCACAGCCGCACGCAACCTTGGAGTCACCTTCGATACTGATCTTTCCTTCGATCTGCACATCAGGAAGGTGGCAGGAAGCTGTTTCGGAATCATTAAATCTCTCAAAAAAATTTTTGACTTCCTACCAACGGAAGCTAGAAAGGCAGTAGCTGTGGCACTAATCCTTTCACGCATAGACTACTGTAACAGTCTAATGGCTGGTGTGAAAAAAGCCTCACTCAAAAAACTGCAAAGCGTTCAGCATGCAGCTGCCAGACTGGTGCTCAAACTTCCCAGGAGGTCCTCAGCCTCTACTGCTCTGAGAAACCTCCACTGGTTGCCCTTACACAAGAGAATCCTTTTTAAGATCCTAATTGTTGCATTCCGAGCATTTAACCACACTGGCCCTCAATACCTTATCAGACGCTACCCCCATTACAACCCCCAGAGGATTCTGAGATCATCCAACAATAACCTACTAAAAGTAGCTAACTTTAACTTAAAAACTAAAGGGGGTAAAACTCTTACCCACCTATCCTCCAAAGCATGGAACTCTATGCCTCAGCATTTGAGATCCCTCACCAAGGAAACCCACTTCAGGAAACAATTAAAAACATGGATCTACAGTCTATCTGACGAGTATGTGCTGCATGCCATCTAATCCTGCTTTCATTCGACCTCTCACTCATTTTCCAGTCAGCGCCAGGATGCTCCTTCCGGAGCGACAGTTGCGCTCTACAAATACCAAAATACAAATACAAATACAAATACATCCTTAGAAATTACTCAATTCCCACAGCAAACAACTGGTCATTTGTGGTTACCAAAACAAGAAATTCTAATTACATGTCAGTCTCTACCATAACGATAAAATGATGCAATCCTCTGACATCAAAAATGCATATCAACCATCCTCTTTACAGACCTCCAGAAATGTACAACGCCCAAACTCACACCAAACGTCTCCATCTCCACCTCCTCTTCATCTCTAGACTCTCCTAACTCTCTACACTCAATACCCCCTGTGAAACCAACCCACCCCTCTTTAGCTCTCTAAATCTTTCACCACCTCCTTCTCTCTGTCCACTAACTATTCTTTGACCTCTGCCATTTAATACTTCCAGTTCTCCCTTTTGCACGTTATGTCATCTCTCTCACAACGGACCCTGTCTTTCATTAACACTCACTTCTACCTATGCCTTAATTTTTGGCAGCCTTCCTAAAGTTATCGCTTCCAAAGGCTCACTACCAGTCTTACGAATTTGTATTTGAACTCTTGCGACACGTGATACTCTATTCTATTCGGCTGGTGAGTGCCAATATTCTTCAATGACTATATGCATCTGCCTTGAAGAAGTCTAATGGTTGGCCCCATTATAAGACAAACATGTGTTGGCTAGAAGTATGTTGAAACTTATCAAGAGTAAATAAAGAAGACAAACAAAAGCCTGTCACGAACACCGTTGTGGATTTTTTCTAAAAACTTGGATAATTTGTTGCTCAGGACATTAACCCATTTTCCGTGTTTGTTGTAGAACTTTGTTCTATATAGTTAGGGATGGTGGATGTCCCTCACTTATGTCCTTAGAGCATTTTGGGATTGAGAAACCTTTACTTTATGCAACTCAGCACGAAACATATCCCAACCATCCTTTGCTGTGATACAAAGACTCTTTGACCCTAATACCCCTACTTCCAACATGTGTCTTCCTCTTGCTCCAATTTCCACATCACAACTTCTCTCTCTCTCTCTCTTCTTCTCCCTGTCTCCCTCTTTCTGGGGCACATTAACAAACGATTACCCTGGAATTCCCTAACTAAAATTCTACTATCAACCTTGCTACCCCTACTTCCTCTCTCCCCCCCCCTCTCATCTACATCTCAACAATCACCTTAGAGTCTTCCTATTTCCACCTAGATCAGATAATGCTTACCAAAAGCATCTCCACCCAGAAGACTTTGTAAAGCAAACCTCATTTAAATAAGTACTGTCCCCTACAGATCCTGACATTCTTGTTTTAACTGAAGCCTGGCTTATTCAGCACTCTCAACTCATCATAGGCCCAGATGCCCCCCTCATACAAATTATGGCATTATCGGACATAGGGTTGTATTGAAAAACGCAGGGTGTTACTGTTATTCACAGAAGTAATCCATTGTGTTCAACTATTGCTACACTATCATTCTCCTTTCTTGAACTCCTGTGGATTGATCTCTCTCTTAAAACAAGTAAGCTGAAATTAGGAGCTATTTACCAACCCCCTGGCAACAGCCCTACCTTTTTAACTAAGTTCTTAACCTCCAATATTCTTCTCCTTTTATCACTATTTTCTTAGAGATGTCAACATCAGGCGAAATAAAGCCTCTCACCTGATTATCTCTGAAATGGGCCACTTTCCTCTCAGCTAATAATCTGTCAATTTTGTAAGAAACCTACTCATGACAAAAAGTTCGCCCTAGACCTTATTATCTCCAAACAAGACTTATGCCCTGTTCTAGATCCAATCATCTTGGACTGGTCTGACCATTTCCTTATCACTGTCTCCGTTTCCCATGCCCCCAGAATGTGGTCTCAAATCAAGTGTCTAAACCTTAAGTTCTGTGATAGAGACCATTCGATTGGCACTGTCTAGCTACCTCCGACTCCACTACATACCACCCTTCCTGTTATGACACTATTCACCTCCTAGATAATTTACGTTCTGTCATTGAAAGTGTTGCCAATTATAGCATCCCTCTCTCCAGGAAATCCTTGCACAAAACTAGGACGTTTAGCTGGTCTCACCCAGTCTCTGACTCAAGAAATGCTTTGTCAGAAAAGCTGGAAGACTTTGCAGAATTGGTACAGGAGAAGTTACAAATTCTCCAACCTCTCGGCCAAAATCCTTTGCTTCAACTCTCCAATCAATATTGCCAAGAACAAATCCAAGTAACTGCTTCAAATAATTTACTTAGAGACCTCAGCCTCCTCTCCTGCCAGACCTGCTAACTCCAGGAGCAAATTAATTATTGTAATTTATTAATGACAAAGTAAGAAAATCAGCCAGGAACTTGACATCACCCATATAATCTCTTCCATTAGGGTGGAAATGTCTGACATGACTCCCCCTGAACTCTTCATCATTCTCCCTCCGGAATCTGCCTTCAGTTCTAACTATAAACCTATTTCTCTATGGACCTCCATCGCCCTCATCTCAGAAGAAAAACCATCCTCAGCTATGTTTGACTCCAAATCCTCCTTTTAATTGGCTGTTCCAATCCCCACCCCACCTTGGCTAAAGTCTTTGTTCGTCTCAACAAAGTGGAATTCTGTTTAACTGCTCATGTAAATCCTTTTCTAAAAAAACAACCTTAAACCCTCTGGTGTGGAAAACTACTGCCCTATTTCAACTCTGGTACAAATGGGGGTAGTAATGGATGGAACATTTGAACCAATCAAACACTCACACCCAGTCAACAGATCTAGGTTGAATCCATTACCGTTCTTTAGCCCACTCTGCCACCCCAGTTCAGACATGGCCATATGCAAATCAGTCTGACCCTGTGCCTCGTGGGAACAGTCCAGCCCGAACTGCCAAGCCATGCGTTCCCTGGACCGGAATCCAGCTTCCTAGGACCGGTTTCTGGCATTCCAGCCGTCTTCAGCCAGGCTTGCTTGAATCCAGTGGCAAAGTGAGCAAGGGACTCAACGTCTGAGCATACCCTGCCAACTTATGGCGACAAAGCAGTACAAAAGGGGGTGGTAATGGAGTAATTTCAACTCTGTCATTTCTGGCCAAAGTAATTAGCAAATGAATATCTTCTCAGTTGATAGGTCATATGCAATAAATAATCTATTGAGAATGTTCAAATCTACATGCCACAGTACAGAATCTCTAAAACTCACTGTGATTGATGACATCCTCCACAACTTTGATGAAGACCATTCCTGCCTCCTCTCCCTTCTTGGTCTAACCATAGCTTTTGATACAGTTGATCATCAAGTTTTAGTGGACATTTTGGAAAACAGACGGGCCTGCGGGGAACTG
Organism: Lissotriton helveticus; assembly: GCF_964261635.1. NCBI lineage: Eukaryota > Metazoa > Chordata > Amphibia > Caudata > Salamandridae > Lissotriton > Lissotriton helveticus. The sequence continues at coordinate 1,565,088,491 of NC_136065.1, read as the reverse complement.
TTCTACAGTGGTTTCACTCCTAGCTCTCCTTATGCTCACAAATGGTCACAATTGGCAATAACCGTTCTGCACCCTCTCCCATCTCATATAGTGGTCCTGAGGGGTCCATCCTGATGCCAATTCACTTTTAGTTATATATATAAATAACTCCTCTGCAAACACCTTCAAGAGATTAGCATTTCCTTCCACCAATACTCTGATGACCCTCAGGTCTACCTTAAACTGGACTCCCCCGAATCCTTTGTCAAGCTAAAATCCCCACCCTTTAGCATATCAAAAAATGCATGGGGCAAAAGCATCTCAAATATAATTCTCTGAAGACTATATTTCTCCTCCTCGCACCCAAACCTGACCTTGCCACTGACGTTCATCATCTTTATTCCCTAAAATCAAATATCATTCCACAAATAGCCACCTTTGCTAGGTTCACCGGGTTCCCTCTGGTCCCCAACCTGAAGCTTAGCAGCCACATGCAAGTCATGGCTTAAACTTAAATTTAAGCCAAGCTTAAACACATTCTCTCTTTCCAGGATCTGAAGGAGGCAGTGGAAGCCCTTGCAATCTTTCATTTTACTACGGCTCCTCCCTCCTCACTGAATGACCTTCTAAAAAGTAGAGTAGTCCCTGTCAGAGTAGTTCTTCATTCTTCAACCAGAAGAGTTCACCATTCTTCAACCAGATTACTCGTGAACAGAACAAAAATGGGATCATTTTACTCCCCTATTTCCCTACCTTAAATGGCTCCATTGAATCCACGCCAAGCTGTGGTCTGTCCTGGAGGATTTGGGAGTCGATCCGCCGCTCATTAAATTTTTGCGCGAGCTTTATTCAGAAGCTTCCGCTTGCGTAAGATTCGGAACGGCTGGCGATTTAACACCTTCTTTTCCAATAACTCGCGGAGTTAGACAGGACTGTGTCCTGGCTCCCTTTTTGTTTAATTTATACACCAATGGCTTGAAAGCAGCCATGCTTGAAGGAAGTCAGGATCTACCCACTATTAATCGTCGCCCTATTCCAGCATTACTATATGCTGATGATTCTGTAATCTTCGCTAGGTCCCTAGTACAACTTCATAAACAGTTGGATAAATACTGTAACTATATGCTCTCACTTGGGTTAAAGGTGAATAAGACCAAGACCTTTGTTATGCAAACAGGGCCCAAGGTGAAAAGCTCCAAACACCTTTGCATTGAGCAATCCAAACTGGAACGTGTTAGGGAATACCCCTATCTGGGTATCTTAATAGACGATCAGCTAACCTGGAAAAGGGCACTGATAACTAGAAAATTGCTCTACCAACGCGCCACCTCCGCCCTTGTTTCATTTTCTAGAAAGATGGGTAAACCAACTCCCCCTGCATTACTTAAAATCCACCAAGCCAAATGCCAGAGCATTGCTACATACGGAGCCGGTGTGTGGGGCTATGTAAACACGACTGATCTCCAAAAAATCCAAAATGGCTTTGCTAAATATCTGTTGGCTCTCCCACAGAGCGCCCCCACATACGGATGTCATATTGAGCTTGGGATTGACTACCTAGCTGATTACATCAAATGTCAACCAATGCTACTATGGCACCGTATCTGGTCTAAGCCAGAATGTCATCTCACTCGTGCCTTGATCCTAGATTGCTTAGGGTTGACATCCTGGAGAAATATTCCATGGTTGGCATATGTTGTCAACTTTTTGAAAGATCTGGACTTTAACCAATATGTCATAGAACCATCACTAATCAGTGAGTTAAGCAGAAAAACCCTTAAGTGCCACTGTCTTAACCATCTTAGGGAACTTCGTTTGTGCGGCGAAGTACCCAAGCTAACTAATGCTCACATTTTGATGGTCCAAGTGTCACCAGGTATACAGCCATATCTCACTTACCATTTAACCAACCACGAAAAATTTCTACTAACCAGGTTTCGCTTTCATTTGTTTTTTCGTTTGGTGACTTTTCCAAATCCACTAAATTGGTCGCATGACCTAGAGAAATGCCCATGTGATAAGGTCTCGTCCCAAACAATCATGCACATAGCCTTTTTCTGCCATTTCTATGCCATAATACGCAAACGCTGGGTACTCCCAGTGTTGCGCCAGATGGGGCTGAGGACCTGTCGACTGGCGTTCCTAGCATTGCAACAGCTTGATTCACAATACGTGGCAAAGAATCTAGCAATGTTTTTGAAATCATGTTTAACAATTCGTAAAGCAATAAGAAATGAAGACCTAAATCCTTGAGAACCTGTATTAACTATGTAGATGATGTAAAGTGTGTTTTTCCTCTTTTATTCTTCTTAATCGTACTGTAAACATTGTAATATTAATAACATGTTTTCTTTTATGAGGTTACTTTTTAAAAATTATGATGTACTTTTTATGATTAACAAAATGTTCAATCGAATAAAAGACTTTGATATGATATGTCTCCATTGAAGACACGCTGCACCATAAGACCTGCCTGCTTTACCTTTAATGTTCGGAATCACCATACTCCAAAATACCTCTTCCAGAAACTTTCCTTCCCAGGAGGTTCTTGCTTACTCTACTGAAAAGACCGAAGATCACTCTCAAAATCTCACTTCGGAGAAAAATCTACCTTAGACAGATCCTTCTCTGACAACACCCAGAGAGTAAGGTATGCCCACACTCTCCACAATAAAGCACCCTCTCTTTTCAAAGCTTCTGATCCCTCCTCAAGAAACTCTTAGTTGAGAAACATGTGTACCTACCTGTTTTAATCATGCTTTCTAGCTGAACCCTATGTTCTTTTAGATACCTACAACAGTGTGTCCTTTTATCTTACTATTTACCTTCATACCAACTACGGTTTTACATGACATCCTTAAATCTCCCCATTTTCAAGGTTCTGCATTCTACCACTAACAGTTGCTTGCCATCACCGTTCAACCTCGAAAACTTCTTGTGACCAATGGCACCTTATATTAAGGATTATTACACTCTATATATTCCAGCGTTTTTGTACTTTGATTACTTGCAGTCCAGTCCTTTCTGTTGCTCACAGACTCTCTTTATATATCCATGGATGCCTTCGTTTTTTCTACTTACAAGGCTATTTATTTCCTGATATCTGTATGTTATTCCGTTTTTGACAATTCGGGATTTACCCCAGTTTTCCCTCCATAAATATATACTTCTAACTACTAAATATTTATTTGCTCATCATCTTTACTGGTTAATGACTACCTAACTGTTATGCAATTACACTGTAATCTTGTTTAATCCCCACGCATTGCACTTCAACCCTTCTTATACACGATTACCGACGCTCTATGGTGCTTAATAAAACACTGTAAATCTTTATTTTTGCCATGTCTCCAGTCACCACACGGCTGGTTTCCACACCCACTTTAAGTACAACACTCTGAAACCCTGCTGAATGAAGCCCATGCCATATAAAAAGACTATTCAACACATGTAACCGGTCCTTCTGTGCTGCCTTACAGAACCTATTCCTTCGTCAAAACTGTCGAGCATTACCCTCGCAGATTTAAAATTTGTAAATATTGTATTTATACAATTTGTGGCAATTGTTATAAAAATGTGCTTACATTTTGTATTTTACTCGGTTATTTTTTATAAATCAAAAAGAAATATTATTTGGAAATGCTGCTTATACACATTAATAACATCTCACTTAAAACTACTGCTTACTTTATGCATGTGTTCATATGTTTATATTTCGCACAAAAGTGATGTTGTTGATCGTATTCTGTTTCTGTAACTCATAGACCTCAAGGCTCTTTCTTATGTTTTCATAGTGCTATGTAAAATGTTCTCATTTTCCCTGGGTCTGGCCTATCAAATATAAAATGAAAAATAATAATAACTACGAGATAGATGTAATTTTCAAATATTTTGGGTATTCTTGTTTGAGCCGCATTTTCGTGAATACAAATGTCCTGTCTTCCTTTGAAGGAACACCCCTGTTTTCTATATCTTTCAGGAAGCGACATTCTTGAATGTGTCACTTTATTGATGAGGTGTCTGCTATCTTTCTGGCGGCCCGTATGAGCAATTAGAGCTGAAACGCTTTCATCTCATTGGCTTAATCAGAGCTGCGAAGAACGTGCTCATGCACAGACACCCACACTTGCCAGTGGTGAATGGTCTGTTTTCTGCATTCGTCCTAGAACACTCTACGCTCTCTGTGGGCAAAGTGCCTGGCTGTGCACTCTTGTCCTAAGCAGATAGGACTCGCCTAACAACTGACTACTGTTCCTAGCAGCATCAGTTGCATGTGGCTGCTTCACCGCCCATCACCCCTTAGGTATCAGCATTGCTGCACACAGCGGTAGGGCTGACAAGCTGGTAAGCCATATTGGGTGGCAATGGCTCAGTGAAGGCCCCTCCACAAGTCACTTTTTTTTTTTACATCTGTACTTATGTTTTCACAAGTAAACTCATGTAAAGCAAGGCAGAACCGAACAAGCAAAGGTGGTTTCACTTGAAGATACACAAACTGAGAAAAATATAAGCACTGCACATTCATGGGATTTAAACATTTCAAGCATAGTGTATTATCTAAGATATGGTTTACCAGAGTTAATAAACAGTGCAAAAAGTAGAAACCCCATTTGGGAGCACATCCATCAATGGATTTCCACGGTATATTATCATGGAGTTCACCAACTCATACACAAAGCGTTTTCAGTCAGTAAATCCTCTTTTTTATGGGAGTATTGTTCTTTTTTGTGGGAGTCGTATGGACTGCCTCAGCCTTAGACCACTTTAAGACGTTTTAAGCTAAGGATCCTGCCTGGGCAGTTCCGTATTTGGCCATTTATTACAATCCCTTTTAATCTTATCTTTCAAAATACAGGAACATATCCCTAGCAGACAAGCGTGGGGCCCACATTTACCTCGGTCCTAAGGAACCCTCTAGTAAGTAAATATGTATTGTTTTTGAATAATTAAAACCATTACAAAAATACACTTAAAAAAGGCTTTGTACTTGATAAGACAAGAGAAGTGCAATTCTAAAAGCTTAAAAGTCTCTGGCGAAGAGGTGCCTTTGTTCGGCTTCTTATGGTGGTTTTCAACATTCTGTGCTTTAAATTCCCAATTATGTGGATTAAGCCTACCTTATGTGGTTCTTGGGTTGAAGCGCTGCACTGCTCTCCCTTGCTTTGATTCTACTAGTGACAGGAATATCACTAGCTTCCCGTTTAGCTGCGGGTCTTTGAGGTCAAATCATGCAACCACGGCCTGTCTCCGGGTTCGATTCCCTCGTTCATTAAAGTGGGCTTTGATTAATCTTGTCCTTTCCTCCTTTAGTTCGGTACAGGAGAAGATTACATGTTCCATGTCTTCAGTGCCATTCCCACATAATCTGCATGTGTTTCCCCATTTCTCCCTCTGCCAAGGTGGAAGGTGGGGATGGCGGGCAGAATTCCAAGCCTGTATTTTAAGAAATGTTCTTTGGTCTTCCTGGAGTACCCCAGATTGAAGTATGACTGTGGCCCAAGTGATTTGTAACCGCTCAGTCTCATCCAGGCGTGTCTCCTGCGGGCAAAGGCGGCTTTGTCTTCGATAAGGGAGATTTTTTTGATTACTTTTTTACTACTTGCTTAAAAAGCAAGTGAGTAGTTTGAGTCTCCCATAGGTCGACTAGCCAGAACTGGTGGTTCAACGTGTTCAGTGAAGAGTTCTTAATTTTGTGTCAGCACATTATGTATGAGCTTTGCCTTGCCAAGAGTTGTTTAGTTAGGCCGAACTCCAAACGTATCTGTGCAGGTGAGCTTTGTTTTTAACTGCCGTAGTGTTATTGCTATTTTCATCCCCTTCTTCCTGATAGCCTCAAGTTGGTTGGTGAACTGACTGCCCTTATTGATGGATATGCCTAGGTATTTGTAGGCAGGGGTGTTCGCGATCAGAGCTTTTTCCAAGTACCAAGAGTGGGTTTGTCGTTAGCCATTTATTGTCCAAGTTTTTGTTTTATTGATGTTCACTTCTAAGTGGTTTTCCGTGGCGTACTCATGCATTTTATTGAACAAGCATTGCAAGCCGCTTATTAGGCTTATTAGGGCAACATCATCGGCGTACAAGATACTGGGGATAGCTGTGCCTCCAAGCCGTGCGGCATGCGATATGCAGGTGCCAAGGACTGATGTCATATCCGCTGTATACAGGTTCAACAACTTTAGCGCAAGCACGCATCCCTGTTTGAACCCTTTGTAGGTTGCTATACGCCTTGAAAGATGGGAGCCATTACCTAGTTTTACCTCTATCCATGTATTGGAATGGAGGTGTATTAAAAGATTCAAAGAGATGATGGAATTCCCCAGGAGGCCAGCTTCCTAACAGTCTTGCTCGATTGACATTGTCGAAGGCTGCCTTCAAGTTGATGAAACAAAGGTGGATCCCCTGGTTCGATGATTTCGACTTGTCAATAAGCAGTGACATAGTTAGTATGTTGGTTGATGTTCCTGTAACTTTGCAAAACCCTGTTTGGTGAGGGGTGATTATTTCCTTCTCTTTAGCCCAGTCTTGGAGCTCTGTGAGTAAAGTGCCGGTGAAATATTTTACTTCTATGTCTAATAGTGCAATCAGACGATAGTTTTTTGGAGAGGTTTTGTCACCGGCCTTGAAAATTGGGGAAATTATGGATCCCTTCCATGAAGCGGGTAGAAGTCCGTACTGTTTGGCGGTGTGAAAGAGGGGGGGCAATATTTCTGACCAGTACTCAGGGTCTTGTTTAAAGAGAGCTGGATGAATCCCATTATGCCACGTGGCCCCTTCTCTCCTTCCTTTTGAGATTTGTTTTTTGATTGTTGTTACTTCGTTTCCATTTGCCTCTTCCTCTGGGTTCCTTTCAGTTTGCTATTGATGTATCAGTTGGTTATTCAGAATTGCTTGATGACTATATGTTGCTGATTGAAATGGGATTCTAGAAATGTTGTCTATGAGTTCTCTGTGATATATGATATAAGGCCTCCCTGTGCCGGTTGTAAAATTTGGTTGACGGTGGCCGAGAAACGCGTGCCCAGAATTAAGTTTTTGGGTTTGGGCTTTTCTTTGGCGGAGTTGATGGTTTAGGCCGACGTTCCCAGGGTAAAGCCTCAACGCTCTGAGAGTTTTATTTACCGATTTCTTTAGCAATTTTAGTTTGGTTCACTGTGTTGTTGTGGCCCTCCCCTCAACTGTTGGATCACTTGAAGGGGTCTATCTGGTTATACTCGAAGAGGAACTTGCAAGTGTAACTGTGAAGGTTTCCCATGACCTGATCGGGGTGGCACTGAAATTGGTATGATCACGTAGCAGTGTTTTTGCAGCCAGGAGCACCTCCCCAGAATTTACAAGTGAGAACTTGATTCTTTTTAAGTTTATTGTGTGGTATACATGCCCGCCCACTGAATTAAATGTCAGTTTGTGCGGGAATGCTTGGATTGAGACTTCCTGGGGCCGGTGATCACTGTCCCCTTTGTCTCCTTAGCGAAATCCTGATACATATTGGAAGACTGAAAGAGAGACTAAAGTGTAATCGATGATGGAATTTGCAGTTTCTGAGTAGAATGTAGCGGCCGGAGGGGAATCATCAGTAAATCTTCCGTTTAAAACCCTTAGATTGATGTGCTCCAGATCTGTTAGCAGCTCTTTCCCTAGCTTGGTTGGTCTGCCATAATTGCCTTTATTTTGGGTTGGTATATTCCAGTAGAAGGACTGAGCCTGTATGTCGTCATTTACCGATGTGCCTAGGATTTGCTGGTTTAAATCCCCAGAGAGGATGAGGTTGGTGGTATTCTGAGAGCTAAAGATAGTCAGCAGGTGATCGATTAATTGTTTTGACTCTTGTTTTTTCCGTCTCGAATTTATATATGTGTTGACCACTAGCACCTCGTCTTTATGGCTATTGAGTTTTAGGTGGATCTTGACTGAGTTTACTGATGGCATTGGAGATTGAATTTCCTGTGCTATATCAAACTATGTTATGGCAATGTAGGTGGCTAGGCCCCAGATAGGTGACCATATTTCGATTTTCTCAGTGCCGGAGCATGGAAGCAAATGTACCCCTGTAGTTGATAAGGATCCTCTGACCATGTTTCCTGCAAAAGGACAATGTTGAAGGTTTTTAAGCATGCGAGGAATTCAGTATCAGCTACCTTACTGTTCAGCCCATTGGTGTTCCATGAGCATAGTCTCAGAGTTGTTTTGGCATAATTTTCCCAGATGTTGTGTGCTGGTTTTTGTCATTGCGTCGGTCCGGTAATGTTGATCGTTCTGAGAATCTAAGTGTTTACGGGAAGCGTTGGATGATCGTGATTGTGGTCAAGTTGGGTGCCCGGTGCCTGCTCCCTTTGGGGTGACCGGCCTAAAGTTCCCCTAAGCACCGAGGATGTTTTTTCTCTGGTGGTTCCCTGCCGCTTGCTGGCAAGTAGTGGGAGAGGGTATCCAATGTTGCGATAGTGTGAGATTCGAATGCCCCATGATTTAAAAATTTCTCATTCGTTCAGGACTTTCTTTGCAATGTTCGTTGATCCCCAGGTGGCCTTGGTGGATTCCCTACAATGGGCCCTGTCTGCCTTTAAAAATTCTATGGAGAGAAGATCGGTTGTGTTGATGTCTCTTAAGGTTGGTATTGTGACCAGTAGTTGGAGAATGTTCCCTCTGTTCAGGGTGCCACAGATGCCTTTGGAGTCATACTCTGGGGTAAAGAGAGTAATACTGGAGTTTGTTTGCTGCCGGGCTGATGGAGCACTTGGTGGGTGTTCCCCTGGATAATTTTGCCCAAAGGGACAAGAGCGCTGCAGGAATGGCCCAGTATAGTTATTAGACTTTGGACTTTCATGGCGACAAAGACCCCAAGAGTCTTCTGAGACATGTTGTCTGTTACTGGTTTCATGTTGAGATAAGGGAGCGTCCGAGATTCCCGTTGTCGTTGTTAGTGTCCCGTGGGACGTTCCCTGTGCCGTATCTTGCACCTGATTGTCACCGTCGTTTTCTTTTTTTTTTTACTTTGTTAATAATGTTAATTGCTGAGCAAGGCTCAGCACTGGCAGCACTGGAGACTCATTTACCATAGTTATTATGTTATTCTGTTATGTGGTTGCGGTGGGGGTAAGTTGGCGATAACCTTGTCCCATGAGTTGGCCCGTGTTCCTTCGGGTTTTTGTTTGGTGCCTGCATCTGCTTTGGTTCCTACATGGTAGGGGTGTCCTTTTCTTCTACTGTCGATAGGAATCAGCTGTGGTTACTGTCCTGCTGAGTCTGTATGGCTATGTTTTTGGTGACTAATGTAACTGTTGAGCTGTTTGAGGCTTCCATGTCAGCCCAGCAGGACACTGTTGCCGGTTGAACCGTGTTTGAAATTTCCATTGGCTGATTAGCTGTTTCATTTGCTATCGTTTCTTATTCAGCTATCGTCTGTGGTTGCTTATTGATGTCAAAGAGAGGGTATACTATTCTATGACTGGTGATTGTTGTTTAGTTGCGGCATTTCCTCCGAAGTTGGCATCGTTGTTTAGCGTTTTGAGCTGAAATTAGTGCCTTTTGGGACAGATTTGCCCCAGCGGTCGGCCTGCCCCCGGGCCGCTCTCTGGCGTTGCCGCTATGTGGTTTTTAGCAGCAGAGATCTTCGTGGTTGAGTTCTTGAAGGCCATTTTTTCAGAGTTAACAGTGACTTTTTTGTTATACTGTGCCTTAGGTAAGCCCTCTAGAAGTGTAGACATAATTGAAGGACGTGAAGTCAATTTGTCAATAATAGGACTGCAGCTCAGTTTGGCCTCCAGTTGGGCTCTATTGATTAGTGAGTTTAATTGCTCCAATTTTTCATTTATCTCACCTCCAAAAAGAGCCAAGGTGTCAAGTAGTGACAATTGCAGGTCCATTTTGTCTGACTGGTAGTGCAAGGCGTCAACACTTCTTTGCAATGTGTTTAGTAAGGTGTTCCAGGTGTTGGAAACTCGGCTTGTCAACTCCGTGATGTGGGTTCTGGGACTGTAGCACGAAGAGGGTGAGATCTTGGCTGCATTGTGGGCCTGGCATTGTTCTGTGCTGTGCTACTTGTGTGCGAGGAGGATTTATTTGGGTTGTCCACGGTGTAGGAGGCAACTAGATCGGCCCACGCCTGAGATCCTAGATAAGACAAAGCGCCGTACTCGCCTCCTCAGGCTTCTGGGGTTGCTTCTTGATTGAGTACGTACTTTCCCCTCTTGACATCTGAGAGGTTCCTTTCAGCCTTGTTTGTTGGCATCTGTGGGTGCCGGACTGGAGAGTGTTTTTGGATATGTAATAGGGGTAGCGTATTCAGTTGCAGTTTGCCAGAGATTTGATGTACTTGTCCTTTCTCCATATCGGCAGGTATCAGTGCTGTTTGAATTTCTGTGCACTTGTCTGGGCCATAGACTGTTGTTCCCTATTGGATGGGATCTTGGGGTATTACCCCATCCTTGCTTTTGCTGGGTTGGGTGGACAAATGAGTTAGAAATTCTGGCCCGTGGAGCAGCTGCCTGGAAGATGAATTAGAAGAATCTTGGGCGGCTCAAGTTGGATAGTTAACTCCCTCTGTCTCTACCTCTTCCTCTGTTCTAATGTGTGGATTGGTAATGTTGTGTTCAGTAAGGTCTGTAAGTTCCAGTGTCTTTCCAGTGGGCAGCCAAAGGTTGATCTGTGGGAGGTGAGGTGCTGGTTTGTGCAGCAGCCAGTTTAGTGATTGGCAGTAGCGGGGTAAGTGGGTTCTGGAGGCCTTGTATTTCGCGACTGGAAGGAAATATGGAAGAGACTGTGTCTTTAAGGGGAAAAAAATTGAGTACATTTTTGGTTGAAAAGAATGTGGTGCAGGCCTCCCCCTGAAGAACTCCTGTCTCCAGCGTTCAGTTGTAACAGCGCTTGTGGCTCCTGTAACTGAGGAAATGAGCCAGAGGGGATTGCCTCCTCTGTGTCTACTAGCTCCTCTAGGGAGGCCGCTGGGCTGGGTTTGGTAACCCTGGTGTTCCCTTTGCGTTTTGATTTTAGCAGCAGGGCAAGCACTTGACTCCTTTTCCTTCCTGACCTCATAACAGTGCTGGACTTCCTCTGGTCTGGTCTGTGCGCCAAAGGCTTGATTTTCTTTTAAACCAGGGCTTGGTGCCAGTTTTCCTCTCTTTTCCCGTTTCCTACGACCAGTTAATGTGACCAGAGGGCCGGTGAGTGAATGCCTGGGGTTAGGTTAGGCGGTGTGCAAGGGGGATAGTTGGATGACCTAGGTCTTCCTTAAGGTGTCCTTATGTACCAGTTACCAAGCCTTGGTACTATGTTTTTTATTTTTATTTAGACCTTGAATGTTTAGATCACTTTCACATTTCTCGCCTACAACCCATCGGGCCGGCTCTCCAGTAAGCATTACATTATAACCGTATGATAACACAGCCTCATGCCGTCAACCCGGGGGTACGGCGGCGCAATGAATTTCAAGGACAAGGGACTCTGAGGATAGTGGCGAAGGAGGAAGGTCATATGTACATAGTAGTTCGGATAGAAGGTCCATAGTACCTACGTTCTGTATCTAGAAAAAGAGGCTAACTAATAAACAACAACCCCAAAAACAAACCCCCCGGTATCCTGGTCGTCAGTGTACATTAGTGTTAGGATCAAGGCAGTGCTGGTGTGTTTGTATAGGCTCGAATTCAGCAAGTGAAATGAGTCATTCAACAATAGACAGTGTCATACATCAAAGGAGCTAGATTGCGTGGTTGGAGGAGGCTCGCATATATTCCCCCTGTATTCATTCCATCTTGTCCATATTTCCACCCATTTGCGGGAACATCCCCTTGAGACATACACCGTTTTCTCCTGCAGCATACACCAGTCCATATCACATTGCCAGTGTCTCAGTTTTGGCGGGTTAGGGTCCCCCCACAACCTTGCGATGTTCCGTTTAGCCACAACCATCCCAAGAGTCACCCACAGCCTCCCTCTGTGAGTCAGGTCCGTGGGTTCCCAAATGTTGAGTAGACATTTTTTGGCCTCAGGTCTAATTTCAACCTCCCACACCTCCTGCATACAGTGCACCACTCTCATCCAATATCGTTGCATTATCCGGCACCCCCAAAGGGTATGAAAGAAGGTGCCCGTCTCACCACATCCCCTGCGACAGAGCCCGTCTCCACCACCTCCCATCAGTTGCAGCTTTGTACAGGAGAAATACACTCTATGCAAGATTTTAAGTTGAATTAGGCGCAATCGGGCAGAGATGGCGACCTCACGGGGGGGAGGCCAGAGCAGACCCCCACTCCTCCTCATCGATTTCTAACCCATCAGCTATCCATTTCTCTTTTAAGGGTAGGAGCAGGTCTGGGGAATTGTTTATCAGTTTTTTGTATGTGAGTGATATGACATGTTCTGGAATGTTCCCGTCTAAAAGCCTATCTTCCAGGGAGGAGCTCTGAGTCAGTGTGGTGGCGGGTGGAATGTGTGTCAGTAGGGAGTGTCGCACCTGCAGGTACCTGAAGTACTCGGTATGCGACAGGTCATATGTGTCTTGCAGTTGAGCGAATGTGTGGACTCCTTTAGGGCCCCAGACGTCTTTAATTTGGGAGATACCTATGAGGTCCCAGTTCCTAAACCCTTTAGAGCGGCCCAGGTTGCCCAGCTTTTCGGAGGCCCAGAGTGGTGTAGCCATGGTGAGGACCCCTGACCATCCCATTTGTTTCTGTGCTATGTGCCAAATCTGCACCGAGTGTTGTGTAGGCCCAGTAAGACGAAGTTTGCCTGGTGTGGAGTAGAGAGCTATTTCATAGTTCCCCCCCGGGAGTTGCCACCTGTCCATCCTGTAGGCCGGGTCGTTCCCATCCCCATAGGTCCCCTGATTAATCGCGGAGAGATGAGCTGCCCAATAATACTTACGAATGTCGGGGAGGGCTATGCCACCGTCATACCACCCCAGCGTGAGTTTCGACAGGGCAATGCGTGGGGCTCCCGCCCAAAGGAGGGTGCGCTGAGCGGCCTCTATAGCTGCGAAGTAGGCATTAGGCACCTTGTCTGGAAAGTTTTGGAGGGCGTATAGGAACCTGGGCAGCGCCATCATTTTGAACAATGCAGCTCGGCCTAGTAATGACAATGGAAGGCTCTGCCAGGACCTGGCCTTTCGTTGGAGACGCTGTAGGGGAGGTTGAAGATTGCGCTCATATAAAAGGGTCTTGTTCTTAGAGATGAACACTCCCAGGTATTTGAAGCCGTCCTCCGCAACTGTGATGGGGCAGGTGTCGGGGAGCTGCGGGGGATCCCCATTGAGGACATAAAGATATGATTTGCTCCAGTTGATGCTGAAGCCGGAATTGCATCCGAAACTCGCAAAGATGTCAAGGGCTGCAAGGATGGACCGTCGCGGCTTAGAGAGGTAGAGGAGGATATCGTCCGCATAAAGGGATATTTTGTCCTCCCAGCCCTCCGCCCATTCTATTCCACGAAGGTAGACGTCCTGTCTAATCCAGGCAGCCAGAGGTTCAAGGGAGAGGGCGAACAGGAGAGGTGAGAGGGGGCAGCCCTGTCTAGTTCCCCGCTGTAGAGTAAAGACCTCTGACACTTTGTTGTTCACTAGGACCTGTGCCAGGGGTTCTGTATATAGGAGGCGGACCCACCCCAAAAATCGGGGCCCGAAACCCAGTTTATTCAGGACGGCGAACATATACGGCCACTCTAGGGTGTCAAACGCCATGGAGGCGTCCAGAGAGACCACCACCGCGTCCTCCTTTAGTCTGTGGCGCTGTCCGATCACCCCATGTAAGCGCCTTATATTGAGGGCCGTGTTTCGATGTGGCATGAAGCCGGACTGGTCCGGATGTACAAGCGTATTCAGTATCGGTTTGAGTCTGTTGGCGAGTGTTTTTGCCAGTATTTTGGGCTCCGCGTTGAGGAGGGAAATCGGCCTATATGAGGCACAGGATTCAACAGGTCTCCCCTCTTTGGGGATAGCCACGATAGTAGCTATGCGTTGGTCTCGTGGCAGTATCCCATCTTTTTGGCTGGCCTCAAACATGTCTTTAAGGTGCTTGCTGATTATCTCAGGTTTAATCCTATATAGTTCTATAGGGAGTCCGTTGGGGCCTAGTGCCTTCCCCGGTCGGAGTTCCATTACTGCACGTTGTATTTCGGCCACAGTTAGCGGGCCTTCTATGGTTTCTCGGTTCACATCTGACAGACATGGCATTCGGATGTCAGCGAGAAGGGCGATAGAATCCTCCTCAGGGCGGTCAGGCGTTCTCGTATAGACCTGCTTGTAATGTCTGGCAAACTCCTGAACCACGTCTCGCGGCTCAGTGAGAGTCGCCCCGTACTGGTCAAGGATTAGTGGCACAGTTTTCCTAGCCTGTTGTTTCCTGTCAAGCCAGGCTATAAGTTTTCCGGCTTTGTCTCCCTGATCATATAGTTTTCCCATTTTATGTCTAGCTATCGCTTGGGCCTCCTGAGAGACCAGCGCCCTATATTCTGCCAGCTTAAGCTGCCATTTGTGTCGGACCGTTCTGCCCTCTGTCTCAAGCGCTGCCGCCTCTAGCTCCACCAACTCTGCCTCAGCTGTAGTGACCTGACTTCGTTGTTCCCTGCGCCTGCCAGATATTATTGATAGCGCTTCCCCCCTTACTACCGTCTTAAACGCCTCCCATACTGTGACAGGGGAGCTGACTGAACCGTCATTCTCCGCAAAATAATGAGTGATAGAGGCATCGAGTTTCCCCCGTGTGTCCTCATTCCGCAGGTGCCAGGGGCTTATTGGTGCCACGCAGCCCTCCCTCCTCGTACCGAATGTGATGTGCGTCGTGACCGGGGAGTGGTCCGATATACCTCGCGGAAGGAGAGTCGCCTCCCGCACGAAAGTGTGATTTTGCATGACAGTAAGAATGTAGTCGAGGCGTGAGAAGGTATGGTGGGGCCCAGAGAAGAAGGTATATTGACTGGCTGTGGGGTGCAGATGGCGCCAGACGTCAGTGAGTCCAAAGGCCTCCAGAAACTCCGCCAACCATTGCTGTCCTTGGGGAGTGGCCCTGGGGGGGTGTCTATCTAACATGCCCGACATCACCGAGTTAAAATCTCCTCCCAGAACCAACTGGACATCGGGGAGGGAGATTAGCAGTTTACCCAAATCCGTAAAGGCTGAGGTCTGCAAGCCTGGCGGGACATACACCGAAAGCAAGTTTAACGTGTACCCCTCCCACCTGCCCGTGACCACCGTAAAGCGGCCCTGCGGGTCCAGTACAGTATTATCAACGTGGAGGGGCAAAGAACGGCGGATGAGAATTCCCACCCCTCTGGAGCCCGAGGTGAAGCCGGAGTGTGAGGCAAGTGTGTACCCCCACCTGTTGAGGGCATGACATGTGTTCCCCAGTAGATGAGTTTCCTGCAGCATAACTATGTCAGGTTGGTGCCGTTTAATGAATTGTAAAACGATCGTACGTTTGAGTCTGTCTCCAAGTCCGTTCACATTCCAGCTCATTATCTTAAGGCTTTTTTCCCATTTCCTAGCCATAGCCATTGCTGTAAAGGCAGTCCCCACTCAGCACTCCTGAACCAATGAGTTCCTCACGAACTAAGATCCTGTACGACCAAAACATACCCAGCACTACCCATCCCTTCCCGGATCCCCCCCCGCCGCAAACCTTCAAAACTTCAACTCCCACCCCGGTCCCCCCCCCAACAACTCGCATCTCGCAATCCGTAACATGCAATATTGACAGTCGAATCCAAAAGTCCCTACTCGGGACAACCGCCCCCATACCGCCCACCTCTGTAGAAACAAAACCCCCCCTCCCTGCCCCCTGCTCCGTGGGTTTCAAACTACCCACCACCCCAATTAGCAGAGCGCCTGTCGCCCAACCCTATCTCGGTGAAACACCGAGGAACTTCTAACTCGGGAGTAACGTGGCCGGCTCCGTCCCAGCCGCCCTCCCTCCATGTTAGGTCAAGCAGCCCCCAGGTCGTGGCTCATGAGTATATAGGGGGGACCATCTTGTAAACCCCGGACAGTCCCTTCACTTTCCCCTCGGAATGCCCAGGCATAAATGAAAACACACACAGTATACATTACTGTCCGGTATCTTCCAAGTCCAGTGCACGCCGCCTCATCGCGCTGTGTCATCCCCGGCCGAATCCCAGCGGGGACTGTTCGATCTCGAACGCCAGGATCGTTGGCTCTGTTCAACATTTTCTACTCCTCCCGACGCTGATCCAGGGGAGGGGTGTCCTGTGTCTCTCCACTGTCTGCCATGTTGAGGAGGGTGAGCCACCTTGAGCGTCGTGTCGATCCATTCCTGTACCACCGCTGGCGAAGTGAAGAAGTAGGATTTGCCTCCGTGTATAACCTTTAGTTTGGCGGGGAAAAACATCATGTACCGAACTCCTCGGTCCCGTAGCGCCGCCTTAACCCCTTGGAAGGAGCGCCTCTCCTGTTGCACCTGTAGCGTGAAGTCAGGAAAAAATTGGATCGTGGATCCCTCGTACTGTAGGTCTCCATGTTGTCTGGCGGCCTGTAGGATCGCATCTCGATCGCGGTAGTTGAGGATTTTAGCGATGATAGTTCGCGGTGGGGCCCCAGGCTTAGGTTTGGGAACAGGGGCCCGGTGGGCACGTTCAGTAGTAAATATCTTGGAGAGTCTCTTGGGCTTAAGATGGCGGAGAATAAGGTCCTCAAGAAACAACTCTGTACTATCACCCTCCAGTTCTTCCTCTACGCCCACAACGCGTATATTGCTCCTGCGGGCCCTACCTTCCTGGTCATCAAGCCGGATCGCCATCTGGCGGTGCTGGTGGACGAGTTCGCTGACCCTGCGTTCAAGCTTCTTCTCCGACTCCTGAAGGGCCTTTATGTCCATTTCGTTGGCCTTCGAGCGGTCCGAGGTCTTCCCCAGGTCAGTGCGCAGCAGATTTACTTCGATTGTGATCTTCATTTTTGTTTCAAGGCTGGTGCCCAGGGTCTGGATCGCCGCCATTATGGACATTAGGGAGGGTTCCGACTGTCCCGCGGCCTCCTTCGTCACCCCCCCTGACTGCGTCGGCGTTTTCGGTACCGTGTACTGATCCAGTTTGTTGGATTGGGACACCACACCCCCTTTAGGCCGCATGGTCAAGCCGGTGCCTCTGGGGCCGGACGGCCCGTCACCCACCTTCTTTCGAGTCGTCGCCAGTTCAGCTCCACTCCACGTCTGTGCAGACCTAAGCCAGACTGTAGGCGCCACTGAAGGTCGCTATCAACAAGGGCCCGCCGCTGGGTAGCACCTCAAGTCTATAAGCAGTGACCACCAGCCAGTATTTCTGCAGTCTCCTAACACCGGTCCTCCTCTAATCCAGTGGTCTGTGCACCAGTCCCCTCCAGATCAATTAGTAGGTGCCCCACCTCAAAGGCATGGAGGGGTAGCTCTCATCAGCAGTAGTGCCATGCAGGACCGGGCAGCAGAGGTCAGTGGTATCCCCTGCTCCCAATACCACGGTAGCGCTGTTTGTAGCCCCCTCCTTACTTTCTGGGCAGGCGCTGAGATGATCTGGAGTCCCCGTGAGTGAGCCCTTCGGGATGGAAGGGTCCCGCTGGCCGTTTACACTGCGGCGATTTGTTCGCGCCGTTTTCGGGGCCACGCCCCCCTTCTGTGCGCCTCTCGGGCCTTGGACCGGAGTAGGCCCAAATCCGGGGCCTCTGGTGAAAGCGGCGGCCGCTCGCGAGCTCCAGGCGCAAGGCGTCGGGTCTCCGCCACCGGTCGCAGCCGTTTCCCGGTGCCTCCGAGGGTGTCAGGAGCCGGAAAATCGCACGGCTGCGTCGCCCAACCTGGGGGAGCTGGAGGCTGCGTCTGGTGGCCTCCAAGCCCGGATTTAGAGCGGATTCAGGAAGGGACTCGAACGGTCCCGGCGGAGCTTAGGGATCAGGCGGCCATTTCCTTTGGCGCCTGGCCACGCCCCCGCCTTGGTACTATGTTGACGGAGTCACTGGTTGCTGACCTGTGGGTTAGGTTGAAGACGGTTGCTCAGCGGTTGCTCAGAGGCTTCCTGGGACCTGGTTATTGACCCCCAACCCCCACTGGATGAAGTATCCGACCACCTCTGTTTGCTCAGTCTGCTCCTCCTCTTTCGTATGCACGCTTGCCACTCTGGTAGACAGACCCCTTAATGGAGAATCCGGGAGAATTCAGGGGGGCTCCTGGTGTCGCTGACCCTTCTGGAGTGTAGTTCCTATATCCATGATAGGTTCTGAGCATTGGAATAATATACACTATAGTTTTGACATAGGACTGAGCCAGCTAACTCAGAGGTCACTAGAAACTTCTCGAATGAACAAGAAGGGATTCGTTTCTGACAACCGCATAAACATGACAACTTTGTTTCCCTTAGAAATGGAACAATCTCAGAATTGTGGAAACAATAGGTAACAGTTTCACTCAGTCCATCGTGCATGCTTCGTTTCTACAGAGTTGCACAAAAATAGAGAGACAGTTGTTTCAATAAAAAAGGGTTTATTGAACAGTCTTATTTCTCATGCAAGGGATATGAACTGCTACAATCGTAAGACAGAATGCGAAGTATAATACGAAAAGCGTTAGCAGTAAGATAAAATAATACTGCAAGAGCATGGTGTGTAGCTATGACATATATTCATAAAAATACATACATAAATAGCACAGGGTAAAATACCCATCTGGTGCTTCTAAAATAATCCTACCCCAGTGTACCTAACCTAAGTGTAGTACGAGGGAAGAAGTAGGTGCTGTTTAGCTATAGTCTAGTTTAGCCAAGAGTTGCCAAATGTTTCTCTAGGTTCCAGTCAGCTCCATTCCTTAGAATGAGTGAGGTTGGAATCTCTTTCCGAGTCTCGATCTCTAACACCCCGCAAGGGGAGTCAGAAACACTGGAGCTGGATTCTCTGCGAGGAGGATGACAGCGTCTGGTCAGTGCGTCAGTTGGGAATTCGACTTCCTCCCGAACTTGCCGTGGGGAGCTGCGTCGTGAAAGAAGACAGCCGAACCGTGGTTTACCATGGTAAGTGAAGGTATATTCATACCTTGAAAGTGTTTAGGAATACCAGCATTGACATACAAGTCGGGCATAAGAACGTCATGAATGAACCCCTAAGGAATAGATGTTCATGCATAATAAATCAGTTTGTGGAGAAATCAATATCCAGGCAAGGGGAAGTCCTAAAGACTTAAGAGTCTGGTTTTCCAAGAACTTGTTGTGACGCAGATGAACGGATGTAGTTGACCGATGCCTGTATTTGGTTAGCATGAGCAATGCCTAAATAAGGGCTGGATTTCTATTCCTAAATAAGGGCAATATGAATTGAACCTATATTAGGGCATACATCGGGAAATCTATATATAGTATCTAAATTGACAAACAACACCCACTCCACTTTCGTATGAACGACATTACTAAATCCTAAACATGTTAAATATATCTAAAACATAGCTACACACGAAGTGCTAAAAACATGTCTAAAATACATTGTAAAAAATGTATTAGAACTGGTTGTAAGCATAAAAAATGTGTTGGTGCTGTACATATTAAAGCAATGTTTCATTCTAGGCATATGTGGAAAGTTTGAATGCTACATGAATGAATCATAAGTATATGTACACATGATGAAATGGCTGGTAAATACAGAAGAAAAATGGCCGATACCATTTCATGCCAGATAACATAATCAAGTGTTGTGGACAAGGTCATATATTGCCTCTGGAAGTATTCAAAGAATTCTGTTCTCTATGAATAGTTCTACTATAAGCAGATTACTTATGCCAAAAATGAAAAATACAAATTTGGAAAAATAAATGTAATCATAGGAAAAAAGTTCCAAAGTTAGTCCATTGTTTTGAAAACATTAGGACCAAATTCATAGTCTCCCAGTACACCGTGTGCCAAAATCAAAAGTCAGTCTTAGTACTTGGAGAAAACATGAAATCTTCTAACTCTGTAGACAAAAAATTGTCTACCATTGTAGGTGAAAGTTGGATTACCTTGTTTAGAAGACTAACCGCACATAGATGAGAAGCATCGCCTTCAGCATTGGTTGCATCAGCAATGTTCTTATCGGATGTTACCTGCGTGGCTGTTGTTTCCTCTCGTACCTCAGCAGTAGCAATTTGCGTCTGTGAGATCTCAATGAATGCCGTTATCAGGATTGGTAGCCGCTGGGGACAACACAGCGCATGGGCCGTTACAGAGTCCAGCAGAGTATCGTCGTCCATAGTCATGACTGATGGGAGTGTTAGACAGATATCTAGCACACATTCTTCACCGCAAAGAAGGCAGCATAGAACAGATAAGATGCAATCTTGCCAGATTGGTCTTAATGACAGAAACCATCTTGCATTTAGTTCTCGTAGACAAGGTAAACCCAAAATTTGAACGATGCGCTCACAACAGTAGTAGTGGAGAAGCGTGGCTCAGTGGTTAGAGGCGGCAGACCCGGAAGCCCGGAAGCTGAGATCGACCGTGGACCAGGGTTCGATTCCCCGCCTCGGCGGGTCTCGGGCTCAAAAATTCCACGGACTCGACAATTCTTGCTCTGGTGCCTACTCAACTCACGGGGTCACACTCTGCGACTCTGGGCAATAGCTTGCTTAATCTCCACTACGGCCCCTCGCGGCGGGATGCCTGGCTTTCACCTTGTGGACACCCTGCCGGGGTTTCTCACAGGGGAATACCAGGACGGGTTCCCTAAGCAAGCGCCGGGACGCTCCCGGGCAGCCGTGCGCTTTACAAATCCAGCACATTTACATTCACATTTACATTTAACACTTCATCTCCAGCAGAGCTCTCTCCTCGGTGTATTGGGTGTCGCTGGTGATTTGGCTTGCCATATCGTAGCAGTAGGAGCAAAAATATGATTCCTGCAACGAGTGCTAAAAGGAGTGGCAGTCTGCCAAACACAGAGTGCACGAAGTTTGGAATTATTCGGAGGACTGCTTAAAAAGGTGCTAACAGTCCTGCACACACATTCTTAAATACATGTATAATACCGCTCGTATCAGACATGTTTAAGATATTGCCTAACATTTCTGAGAAATGTATAGGGCAGTTTGTATTCAAAAGGGCATGTATCTCGGCAGAAGTCCTTGCGATCATAGGTTTCTCTGGCCGAGGTCAGTGGCACTGTTTATTGCAAAAGAATGGCTTTCATTCTGCTTATAGTATCAATTCGTATAGAAGAGATGTTCAGTGAAGGCCATTAAATGCGCTCCCTGGCTGTCTTTGTTTGTGGAAACAATACTTGCATACAGCAAGTGACCCTGGATGTAACAGTCACTAGATATGGGATACCTCACAACATGCCACAGCCGCTGTGATCATTCCACATGAGGTAACTTCCACTAGAAAGTAGTCCTAAAATTGGATTAATCACTGCAGCTCGTGAGCCCTGTAGGTGACAGGATAGGTTTGTAGTGGAACCATCGCAGGCCCCGTGTAAATTAATACCCTGACAAAGGAGAGAACCGCTTAGTGCGTTTTCACAGTTTGTACCGCTAAGAAACACTTCACGTCCCCCACACCAACATCTATGTGTGTGGTAAATCCCAGGATGTCTTGATGTTTTCTTTACCCAACCTTTCATATTTGCCTGCTGGTATATTTTTTAGGCAATGCTGAAAATGGAAAATTGTAACAGGCAGAGTAATTTTACCATGTATTATCCACTCAGTCGCTGGTCTTTCTGCCACTGTGAATGGTAATTGGTAATTTCTCAAGTCTTTCAATGCTCAGCACCCTTTGTGCCAGTTTGATCTGCTGATCAGTGAGATTGAATTCTGAAAACAGTGACGCAGTGTTGATTAAACGCCAAGGCACATAGCCTGCAGGCAAGTTTTATAGCATCCAGCCTAATAGCATGATAGAATGTAATTGAGACTGACCATGTTGCAACATGACCAAGTCTTGTTCCATGATGTCTATGTCAGAAGACACAATGCTGTCAAATGAATATATCCTGGATGACAGAGTCGTTAACCCATTGTCTACTACAGAGAGAGATTTCTCTAAATTAATACGATCAATTTCTCGTATTCGTTCTGCAGTTTCTGCTTGGGTAATCTTCCATATTTCGTTATAAACAGCATAGATACCGGCATATATGAAACGTTTTTGAGGCGGTTTTCTTGGTCCTAGCAAGAATTCCCTAAGGTCTGCGCCATCTTTAAGTAAAGATAAGTGTTGTTTTACATCCTGTAGTGTAGCTTTCTGTAGCCAATCAAGGCATAGTTTCCCTACACTGTATGTTGTTATTACCCCAGGATGCTGTCTTTGAACATATCGTAGGTCTGGCCTAATGATAGTGAAACCGTGAGTTTTGTTCAGGAATCGATCTTGACAGTTGTTTGTGTCTATGGGCCAGAGCAACCATTTGTTCTAATCTGGATCTGATCTGTTGTGATGCAAAATATTATGTATGTCGACCTCCCCCGTGTAGTGCTATTACTTGCAGGTATAGGTATGGTCAATGTGTTCATGTCTTTGATCTTGGCTAACCCATGGCAAGATGTTTGTTGGACAGTGTAATTAAAAAATAACATTTGCTCAGGGATGATACAGGCTCTAAATAAAGCTTCTACCCCCTGCACTTGCCAATCTTTTGTACCCCACACAGATTTTGTCTCAATGTAGTCTTTCCAAAAGTCGAAACCCTGTCTAGACAGTTGGGCAATAAAGGCTGCAGAATAAATCTGTTTTGTTTTTGTTAGCATATTTTTCGTTCCTGTGTTGTTCACATTTTTAAAGTAAAATGTTTCTG
Source organism: Lissotriton helveticus (assembly GCF_964261635.1). Taxonomy (NCBI): domain Eukaryota; kingdom Metazoa; phylum Chordata; class Amphibia; order Caudata; family Salamandridae; genus Lissotriton; species Lissotriton helveticus. Next base: position 1,565,065,801 of record NC_136065.1, on the reverse strand, counting down.
CTTTGGTTACATTGAACCCTGAAAAATATGGAAACTTATTCGCAAAAGTTTTTGAGCTACCCTGGAGGTGTAGGATAATGTTCCCATTGGTTATACATAAATTCTTTTCATTTCTAGGCATTGCAGATTTGTGCAAGAAATGATGACCATAATGGTTATAACAATACATTTCTTCATAGTCTGATGAACCCTCTAAATATTCATGATTTGTGAATACTGCCGACATTTCTAGATCAGACATCATGTTATTAACAGTCTCGAAGTCCCAATCATCAGAAAAGGTACTAGAGGTAATAAAGTCACTTAATGAAATCTTGAATAAGTGTGGAATCTTCAAAAGCTCCGACGGGCCAAAAATGTCATATTCAATTCTGTCCCAAACTATACCATCTGGTTTAGGAATGGCTGTGACATTTACTGCTGACAAGTCTCTTTGTTCAGGATGGGATGAGTTGTGTGGCTGGAGAAGTAAGTTCACTCTTTTACTTGTTGTGTCCATTTGAATATATTTTCCATTTATCAGCATACCCAGAGTTATTACCAGAGCTAACCAAAGTAGAAAATATATCAATAGTTCAATCCATGGTGAAACCAGATAAGTCTTTTTCAGGTGATGAAAAAAGTCGGTTGCTTGTTCTTTGAAAGTTCTTTGTGCTGGCGTTGTTTCAGGTTCACTGGGATCCTCAGAAAACGTATCAAAGTTAATGAAATAGCCAGAGGCAGTTCTGTCAATGGTTAGAATTGCATCCGGATTTGTTGAAGTCGCTGGAACCACTTGTCCACTTGTTACTTCATTGTAGACAGGTGTTTCAGGATGAACTGTTATTTGGGTCCCAAGAGGTCCAAGTTCCATGGCATTGTTGCTTAGTCCTTCTTTTCTTACTGTAGAATCTTCAAAGGTGATGAGTCTTTCAGTTTGAACCTCATGGATTGTAGCTAGAGGAGTGCATCTGCTACATTGGCGGAGTCCACTTGGCCTTCTGCTTAGTATCGGCCACATAGTGTGGTTTGATTAGGTCAATGGACACAAATCTTTCCTCCTTTTTACAAGCAAGTGGCAGCAGTAGTACTGTTCTTGATCCGTGGATTGCTAGGACAGGTACTGGTTGTCTGTAAGAAGGCCCAAATTCCTTCTTGTCCGCGATGTTGACTAGATCACCAAGCTTTGGGATCCAGACAGGCCTTGCTAGGACGGTTGCTTTTTCCCCAGTGGTGGTAGGCTTCAGGAGTACATTGCTTTGTTTCGTTCTTAGTTCATTTAAGTCCTGTAAAACAGCCAAACGATCTTTGATATTCCATGACAATCACGGTCCAGAACCAACATTCTTGTCGCAATAGGACCTCATATGGAGTGACAACCCCTAGAGAACTTCTTGGCAAATTGTTTAATTCTCGTTGAACCTCATAAAGATGTTTGACCCACCCATCACCCGAACCTAATACCCTAGCTGTTATAGACTGCTTTATGTCCCGGTTTTGTCTTCCCACAACACAATTTCCCTCAGGATGGAATGGAGAAGAATACCGCAATTCAACACCCAAACTGGCCATGGCTTCTTTGCAAGCGCGAGAGTTCAACGCAGGGCCCTGGTCAGAGTGTGGTGTGCCTATTGCGTATGTGCCAATAAAGACTCGCAAATCTTTTAGAACAGTTCGCGCGTCAGCCGAGTGCTGAGGCCACATCCAAATGAACCTTGATTTAGTGTGTATTGGACTGCATTCGTCCGCAAGGACGCCTGCATGTAGATAGTCTAATGCTGTCTAACCATGGTGTCTGTACCGGGCTGGCTTCACTGTAGTCAAGTATCTGGTGGCGTTCTGTGCTGAGAACACAGATAAGACAGAAGTACTGATCTCTGGCAACAGCAGCAATACATGGAACGACTCCGGTTAGCCATCAGACCTAAGACCCGCACCCTCTCGCTTCAACCACGCCAGAAACCTCAGAATCACCAATGACAACCAGCTCACCATGAAATTAGAGATCAAGCTACAAACACAGGCTAAAATACTCATCTGGTGCTTCTAAAATAATCCTACCCCAGTGTACCTAACCTAAGTGTAGTAGGAGGGAAGAAGTAGGTGCTGTTTAGCTATAGTCTAGTTTAGCCAAGAGTTGCCAAAACTTTCTCTAGGTTCCAGTCAGCTCCATACCTTAGAATGAGTGAGGTTGGAATCTCTTTCCGAGTCTCGATCTCTAACACCCCGCAAGGGGAGTCAGAAACACTGGAGCTGGATTCTCTGCGAGGAGGATGACAGCGTCTGGTCAGTGCGTCAGTTGGGAACTCAATTTCCTTCCCAACTTGCCCTGGGAGCCGCATCGTGCAAGTAGGCAGCCGAACCGTGGTTTGCCGTGGTAAGTGAAGGTATATGTATACCTTGAAGGTGTTTAGGAAGGCCAGTATTGATGTACACGTCGGGCATAAGAACGTCATGAATAAACCCCTAAGGAATAGATGTTCATGCATAATAAAGGAGTTCTTGGAGAAATCAATATCCAGGCATGGTGAAGTCCTAAAGGCTTAAGAGTCTGGTTTACCAAGAACTCGTTGTGACGAAGATGAAGGATGTAGTTGATCAATATGTATTTTGTTAGCCCGAGCAATGCCTAAATAGGGGCTGGATTTCTATGCCTAAATAAGGGCAATGTGAATTGTACCTATATAAGGGCATAAATCCGGAAATCTATATATGGTATCTAAATCGACACACAACACTGCAGCTGCTGTTTACCACGGCTTTGCTTTCTTCCCATGTTGGAGCTCAAAGAGGCGCTTTGCCCCTCCCCAGAACTCCTACGCAGTGACGAAAGTGTAACAGCCAGGGCTGGGAGCCCTGAAGGTGATGGGGAGATGGGGGGGAGACCTGGAGGTGAAGGGGAGGCACTGGTAGCACTCTGGTGGTAGGCAGGTGCAGGCGGGCCCCCCACCCACAGAAATCCTGCAGAGCCTGAGACTCCTCACTTATTGGCCGCAAAAAGTACTGGGGCAGAGGAGAGGGAGTGCAAGGCTGCGCAGAGCTCCCGATGCCCTTACGACCTCCTCCTCCCTTTCCCCCTGTCGTAAAACACCCTCTGAGCACAGCCCGGCTCCTGCTGTGCCAACATTCTACTCCCACCCTTCTGCTGGCACCAGGCATGGGTAGCGGCAGATCCTGATCCCGCTTTGGAGTGTGCACACACTAGGAGAGGGGTCCTGGCGAGCAGGGCTCACGGACTGATCTGCAAGCCGCACCCAACCTGGTTGGGCCGCTTCCGCTGGGCTCGCTCTCCTCCATCGCCTGCTATTGGCAGCAGCGCTTGCCACCCTCCTTACCTCCTTGGCACCAGCCGCCTTGCCGCGAGAACTGTGCTGGACCGAGATCAGGGGTGGAGGTGAAGGTTCTGCTTGGCTGCTTCTTTCAACTTCGACTTCATCAGTCAGCGCATGGCGTCTGACGTCACGTCCACAGTTTGAGGAACCCTCTAATCTAGTAGCACTTAATAATTTGCAGGTAGTAGTTCCAAATGGCAATAAAGAACATTCTAGAGTCTAACAGATCATTGAAACACTGGAGAGTAAGAGCAAAAAACACGGAGCTGTTGTAATTGGTAGTAGTCATGGGGAGAAAATCAGACGCACGTCTGACATCTGATGCTGTCACATGGGACCACTTCATCCTGAGATTCCATAAGCAGCAAGGGCACACTAAAATGTGCTAATGATCAGGCAAGTGGCCAAATGAATCACTATGAATTGTACTCATAGCCTAACCCCAAACACTAGTTCAAGAGAAGCAATACATGTCTTAAGGCAGTCAAAAATGGGAGGAAGTAGCAAGAGCAATGGGTCAAGTGACTCTGGAACGTACAGATGTATGTAATTTTGCACCAATAAAACACATTTATAAAAAATTTAAAAAATGGGAGGAGGATAGAGGAGACCCCCCTCCAGGTGCCCACCTGAAGAGTCCAACGAAGGGGCAATATATATCACACAAAAGCAGCACAGTGGCAGCCTGAAGCAGCTAACATATCCAGAATAACAAATGTGAATAAAATGTCAACTAAACAACTGTAAAACCCTCAGCCAGGCTATTTGAAACTGCACTATATCAGAAGACCTTCAGCTGACACAATTCGCACTCAGCATCACGACCAATGTTGTTTATGACAAACTGGCAAAATTCCAGGCACTAATCTAGGAAATGGACTGTATGAAATAACTTGTTCCTTGCTCGCCCCCAAGTGAAACAAGTTATATGAGATATATGAAAGCTGGGAGAGATGGCTCCATTGAATAATAATATATTGTTTCCTAATGCACATCTACCAAGTAAAATCAGGTGTTGCTTTTACCCAGTTCAATAGAACTCAGTTTACTAACCTCAGGTCGGTGAAGGTCTAAGTTGGCCTTACTTGGATTTGAACTTGTGACACATAGATCAATGTATATGTTATTGCAGGTGCCTACAACCTTCTCTGTAAGAAGAGCTATTTATGTTCAATGAAAATGATTTAGAGCTACTAATATTATTAGTGTTGTAATAGCGACCACATCAGACTCGATTACATTAGTAGATAGAATATAGAAGATTACCAGCAGTGATTACCTCTGCACTATGCATCGCTGCCAGCAGTAATGTAAAAAAAGGCTTTGTCAGTCTGTATTGGTAATGCTTAACAGCCACAGCTGCAATGTCTCTGGCACCAAGGTAATAATATTAATAATAAGCCTCCCCAGCACTCCACGATCTATCACTGCCAGCTTTAAATATATTTTGGAAAGTCAACCATTTTTCTCCAAACATCAGCTTATGAGTTCTGAAAAAGCACACATTTTTTTCTCAAATACATGCTTTTCCATTTTGGCATACGTATATTAATTCAACCAAGCAAAAGCCTCCAATTTATTAGGGTGAGCTGCACACAGGAGTGCTACTTATGGGTAACTGAAGAGGTACCAGTAGCTCCTGAGCTATTCATTAGAAAATCCGGTGTCCGTGCATATTTTAGTGGTTATCATTCATACACTGTATTATCTGGCTAACTGTAAATTGAAACAGTGAAAGAGCAAACACCATGTTTTCTCACCAATATTGGGCATGCAGAAGGTCAGCTACATGTGAATCTGTGTAACAATTAGTCTGTCTAATCAGGTCCCCAAGTGCATAGAGACACCTAAATTCCACCATTGATGACATAGAGCCTGTCTTCAGTATAACCACATGAAATGGCCCTAAATGCCTTCTACTTCCAGCTGGACCTATAGGAGTAGTCCAGATACATAACCACTTTCTTTATGCACATTGGGCTCCACATATAGTTGGTTGTGTTTTGGAGTATCATCTCCTTTCGCGGTTCAGAATACCAATCTCAAATTTCAAATCATCCTGGCTAGACTCTACTAAGTGAGTTAATCCATGCTGAATTATACCCTGATAGAGAAGAAACATCATACCTGACTTCGGCGCACTTTGCTTCTGACCTACTGAAAAATATATAAAATATATGCTCCTTAAATGAAGTCACAATGTAATCTAAATGTACCACATATTAACTATCTAGATGTAGAATAAGATGTCATTAATCAAGTGTTGAAAGGCAGCAGGAACATTACGGAGCCTGAATGGTAGTACTAGACACTCTGTGTGTTCACATCTGGAGTAGATTGGGCTCTTTCATTCATCCTCTGTTCTTATCTGTACTACATAGTGCACAGACATCACAATTCCATCTTGTAAAACACAATCTAAAAGAGAAGGAAGTACAATAAGACAAACATCAGATAATAATAACTGATTGGAAGGACTAAATTATAAAGCAAGAGGTTGGCTTGACAAACACAGTAAATTCTGGGGACCATGGTGGGCACACTTTTAGATTGATGTTGACTTAATTACATTGAAGGAAAGAGCAGAGCCACAATAAGTATTGCTAAGGACTGGGACTTATGCAGAAAATAAATGGAGATAGCAAAATGTATCATTTGATATGGTTTATGCATACAATTAATAAAAATAATGTATATAAAAAGGCAAACAAACTGATGCTAAGATTTCCAGCCAATATTATAGATTGTCATGTCAGTATTTAACCCAAGTTATTATCAAAGTATTGCATCAAATCAAAGTGTGCACGTAAATTGAGAAGATAGATACAGCCATGTGATACCTACGTTCTCGGCTGAGAACATTTTTCGATCTTCTGACGTGGAAGAAGATCAGCTCCTTTCTCCAAAAACACAACTTCAAAATTATAATACTGTTACTTAAATTGATGCGGAAGTGGAGCTGCAAAGGTATAGCAGTGAAAAACAAGGGCTGACTTGATGAACCTTACGATTTATCCAGGAGTGTAACAGTAACAATTGCAAAAAAAGTGAATCCTCCCGCCAGACCAATTTCCGACCTTATTATGGAGGTGCCAGCATCAAAAACCAAGTATCGGTTGAAACTTTAAATAGTTTATTATATTGTAATACATTTATAGTAATCATATTATATTACCATGAAAAAGGACTACATTCTTATATATAAAATTCCCCAAAGTGGAAGGCCTGCTATATGCACATTTGACAGGTTTAGCTGGATATTTACAAACACGAATAACTTCCTGCAGTATAGTGAAAGAGCAATTATCTAAAAATTACCAAAGGCACCATAGTCGCTTAAACTAAGAAATTCCTAGCATAGAGAAGGGAGATTATGCAGACATATATTCAAACAATTGATTAAAAAGAGAGGAAGGTGCCAACATTTTTCCATTTTTAAATGTATTCAGCGGTTTCATATCTGTCCAAACAATATCTTCCCTTATTGAAAGGAAAGTTGATGATATTGTAAATCAGACTCGATATGTGTCACAATAAGGTGTTCTTTGTTCAAAACTTGAAAATCCAAGGGAATGAATTGGAACAGTGTCTTGATAAGCATCAAAAGTGGACATACCTTTAATCATAATGTCTCTCTATTAAGCACCAAAGAGATATAGGTTATTGCTTGCTACTTTCTTTAATCTATTCCACATATTTATGATGTGGCACGTTTCTCAACAACGTGTATCTTTTTCATGGCTGAAAACTTACAAAAACCTCTGCTACTCTTCGAAATAATATGTTTGTAGCAATATTACAATGCAAAATGAGTACTTCAGGTGCCAAGTATTTTCTTTTTGATCAGTGCTCAGGGGACATCAAACTGCCCCAGGAGCACCAATCAGTGTGGGAGAGGTACTGTGGGAAAGGGGGCAATGTCCCAGGTCCAATGGTACCTTTCCCAAGCGGATCCCTCTCTAAGCAGAGAACCACCCATGGAACACCAGTAATTAGTTTGGGTGGAGGGTCGTCTCCCCTGGGTAATGGGCAAGTGCTCCCCCAAAAGAAACATCAGTCATTCCGCCCCCTTGGCGGTGATTGGGGAGTTTACCTCCAATTGCACCCCCTTCCAGGGGAGGGGTGAGAGAAATCTCACTAGACACCTGGGATACATTATTTTGGTGCAGATGGAATGGGGGCCGCTCACCATTGCATCACCCCAGAATGACCTCAGCAATCTTTATGACTTCCACTGGGGGTGTTTAGCCCCATCATCCTTCCAGGCGTCAGAAAACCCATTAGACAGCAGGGATATTATTATTTAAAAAAGGGGGTGAGTATGGCTCACCTTGGCAATATGCTACTTTTCACCCCATAACTAGTCCAGCAGTCTTTTTGCCTTCCTAGGGGAAAGATTGGAGTATTTACCTCCAATCTACTGACAGGGGTGCAGAAAGCCTAGTGGATTTCTGGTTTCTTTTTAATAAATGGGGTAGGGTACCTCCCTAAAGCCTCAATATTCTTTCTGTCCCAAGGCATCATCTCTATCTCTATAGCAAATGAGAGGAAATGGGGATTCCTTTGGGAATAGTTTTGACATAGGGGCCAGCAGAGAGGGGGTACATCTCAATTTCCTCTCACTTGACATTGTAAATGGCCGTACTGTTCTGGGTCAGCCAGCAACCAACCCTCGGTGTTTCTTAAACCTAGAAACACATTTGAATCCAAGGTGGTGGTGCTTGCATCAATCCCACTACGATTTAAAAAAAATCTATAATCCCCTGCAAATATACTTTGGCCCACCTCCTGCATTTTCATCACATTCCTTTGAAGGAAAGTTCTTGAATAGGCATTTTTGTTGGGAGAAGTGTAAAAATGCTGAGTGGTAGGAATTTGTGGATCCCTGCAGATTCTGACTTGTGAAGAAGATGTATGATGTTAGCTAAAGTTTGAGATTTGCAGGGCATTAATAAACTGAGTGAGATCCACACAGGTTACACTATCCTGTATTCTCCTGTTTATCTAGTTTTCAGAAATAACTGGATTCAGTAGGTTTCCCTGGGAGCCGGCCGAAGCCCGGTCCAAATACAACTGTTGCCCACATCGCCAAGGTGAGTCACTTTTCCAGGCCAAAATGTGATGTCTCCACGTTGAGGTTTGGGCCTTTTATGTCTCAGGCACAAGGCCCAGCCACAAAGGTGGCTTACAATACTTATCAGGAGAAGTGTAGGACTACATAGTAGTAGACCATTTGTTATTATCACTTGAATTTCTGTTTTGCCTCTATTTGTAAACCAGTGTGCAAGAAAAAACACATTTATTAAAATGCCCTCTCAATCAATCAGGATTTATAAATCATGGCTAATCACCCGATAGGGTATAGATGCGGTTGCAGGTCCCGGAGGCTTATTCGAACAGCCAGGTCTTGGGGGCCATTCGGAATTCCGGAAGTGAGGTGATTGTCAGGGCTAGACAAATCTTGACACAAACTTTTTAAAGTTTTCTCCTTACTAGGCTTAGGTATAAAAGATTGCCTAATTACCCGTTTGGAAAGCGCCATCGTTCCATATCACAGAGACTCATGTTGCTATTCAAACTGATCCAAGAGTGTCAGAATTCCAAGATGATGGCTGCAGTTAATGGTCTAGATAGTTGCCGGTCTAGTGTTTTGCCATGACAGAAATTCTTCAGGGGAATAGTGTTTTCTCCAATGAAACTCTGCCTGTAAATTTCTTCTGGTTTCACAAAGTAACCTTCAACGTGAAATTCTTGAGTCTCACCTGTAAGAGGTATTTTTGGAGCACAGCTGCTGTCTGAGTATTCCGGTGAGCTGACAGCTGAGTTTCTCCATTCCATTCTTTCGTTGAATAGTGAGAGAGAGAAGAGTTCAAGTAAGTCACTGCTATTTAAATTGAACTGAGAATTTTTGAGCAACGCAAATACTCCGTCTTTCTTTCTGTCTTGAGTGTGAGGAATTTCTAGTAGTCAAGAGTATAATGTAAAATTGATGAGATACTGTCTGAATTGTTCTGATATTAGGTCAACGTTTATTTCTGGAGAAGAATGTAGTTTGCTTTTCAAGCATCATACTATCTTCTAGAAAAAGCACAAGGAAATATAATTGAATAAATCTCAGTAGATATACATTTATATATATATATTTGTACTTACCACCCAGAGTCTCCTCACATCTCCAAGATAAGGAAAGAAAGAGAAAGATCTGTGTACTATTTAATTCCGAAGAATATTATTCTCAGAAGTACAACACCTCATTAAATTAATAAAGGAGAGCAGCGAGTCCACTGTGTATAACAGGTAATTAGGAACTAGCTAGGGAGTTGCCAAGAGTGGGTATGAGTGAGTCTATTTAAGGAGTTGTAAAATTGTGTTTTATGTTTCCAGGTGCCCTAGAAGACACTCGCAAGGAACCAGTGAGGAAGAGGCACATCAGTGGCAGTCTCTCTTGTCATCCCCATCCCCTTTCCTCCTCTTTACTATGAGTGGATTATTAATTAGTTAACTTGCAGTGGAGTTTGTGATTGGGGGAAGTTATTCTGCTACTGTGGAAGCTGAGTTACAGGTGCATGGTACTGACAGTGATGGAAACTCAGTGATGAGTTGCGCGGAAAGGCTGTTCCAGGTCTTTGTTGCAATGTGGGAGAAGGAGCATCCTCCACTTCTACTTTAGTAGATGCGGGGAGTATGGGCAAGAGAGTTGGAGGTGGAGTGCAGTCTTTTTCAATGGTTGGCAGAAGTTCAGGTGGTGGTTAATTGTAGGAGAGTAGGGTCTGCTATCCTATGGTCACCCCAAATGTTTGCTTTTTGCTTCACTGGTTTTCGACTACTGAGGCTGTGGGCCTGCTGATCAGACCCCCAGCCTGCTGTTCTCTCACTAAATTAATGACACATGTGCTATAGGCACATACCAATTGGAAATGGACTCCTTGTCAGCCCCTGTAGAATGCACTATAGGTGCACAGGGCATAGGGGCCACCAAGGCCTACCAGGGGCTGCAGCATATCTTTTGCCACCCCTGGCTGGTTCTTAAATTGACACAACTGGCTGATCACTCAGCTGGGGTAAGGTGGTGTACACACCCCTTGCTTAGATATAGTATACCTATGTCTAAACCTATATCTGGACACATGTAAACCTGTGAGCCACTCCTATAGTCAGGCCTCACCAATCCTGGAGGCTGGGTGCATGGTTTTATGTGAGATGGAGCTCTAGCATGAGCTGAGCCTGTCTGCAGCCGTCGGGAACAAATCCCTAAGCTGTTTCAGGATAATGCCATACCATATACTATTAAGTGCCTTATAATCCTCGCGGTTATTTAGCAACTTTGGTTTGGCTTTATCAAAACATGTCGTGTAAGGTGTCATACGCTTTGGAATGGTGTCGTCGCCAGTTCTGGCGACGGGGATGGCATTCCACCCCTCTAGAGGGGTAAGACATGTTCCTTTACTAAATGCGGTTAATTTCTCCAAAGACCTTAAGATCCACAAAATGGATGCCTCTGCCACAGACAAATGTCTGGACCCCTGCAGTTGACCGAAACTCGACCAAATGGGTCCTGGACAAAGGGTTTCCTGTCACAGGAGGGTGTCACCGCCCTCCAGACAGGAGATAGTGTATTGTAGCAGGGAGGTTTGAAAGAAACCAGACACTGCCTGGGGCGCACAAGGCTGCCCCTTGCATAATCCGGCCAAACCGGTTCTGGGGCACTCCAGCCCTCGTGCCAGGGCGGCCTGGATCAAAGGAAGGGGGTGTATCCACCCACTTCCTGGGTCCCACCCATAGGAGGGGACCTAGCAGGTAATCACGCCCCCCAGATTGGAATAAGAGTGGGAGCAGTGCCAATGCACATCAGATTTTCCTGGAAGAAACATTAGAAACGAAACTCTGGACCCTTGGACCTCCATCTCAACGTGGAAGCCCGAAGAATCTCCCTTGTGGTCAAGGAGTGACCACCCTGCAGCAGCAGGCACCATCCAGCCCTCGACGTCTACTTAGTTGCAGTTCCCGCCGGAACTCGAGCGACTGAGATCGACGAGCTCAAGCTTGCCTGCCTTCCAACAGCCCGATCCACAGTCCCTGCAGAGCTGAGACCCGTGGAGGCGACCGGAAGCGTGGGGCACGCCATCTTGAATTGACCACGAGACGCTGACCGTGCAGCCCACGAGTGACCCTCGAAGCTGTGCACCGGGGTTTGAGAAGCCCCCACCCTGAGCTGCTCCTGAGCCGAAGTTCAGCCCTCCACACTCGACGAGTGCTGCGTGGGGCCCTTTGGCTCTATTTGGCTCAACGCGTTGGCCCGGTCACTTGCCAGCTGGCTAGTGGTCCCTGTGCCGACGAACTACCTAAGAAGACTCGTGAATCTGGTTGCTCCAGATCCACACCAGCTCCCCTGAAAAGGAGCCCCGACTCTGACCTTCCTGGTCCGAGTGAGAAGCAATCTTCCGATCCTGCGTGGATTGCTCTTACCAAGGCTTGTTTGCTCCAAACTTGAAGCCGACTGCACCGACGGTGAGAGCCTGCGTGGGACAGATCGTGACCTGCTCCTGGACGTCGCAGATGCCCCAGAGCCCACGTGACAGCGGAGAGAAGCTCCTCGACGACCACCTGATTGCGCCCGACATTGCCTGGTTCCGTCCTGGTTCCACCCTGGTCACTGCTGAGTGACCCAGACTCTGTCCCCTCTGCTTTCAGGTACTCTACAACTTGAGTCCACCCTTGGACTCCACCGGACACTTCATCTTCAACCTGCCTGCAGCCCTTTCAGCTCCAAGCACCAAGAGCCTGCGTGTCAAAACCCGACGCCACTTCGACCCTGTGCACCCACTTCCTGTGGGTGAGGTAACTTTGCTCCGCCGGTGTTCCCACACTGGTGCACACCTCTAGGGTCTGTGTGTTAAGTTTTGTTCCTCTGGGTTCAGCGGAAGTGTCCTTAAACTTTAACTCTATGACTTTTACGCACCATTGGTTAACATTGGTGCATGCGTGCGCTTTCCGCACATCTCCCGAATCCCGAGGGCCATTCCCGACTTCAGCATTGCTTGTCCTGACTGCTCCCAGCGATTCCCTAGGCCCTAGGCCTAACCACTGTTCGAGTGGCCTCTCTTATACCACTTGTTTAGTATATGGTTTGAGTGGCCACCCGCCCTCATCCATAATTGTGCAACTTGTATGTTTAAACAGTGCTTTTGATTTAACGCTTGTGCCCCTTTATTCATAAAGAATACTGGGGATTGTTTTTAGTAATAAACACATATATTTTTATAATATATACTTGTGTGGTGTCCTTTCATTTGGTATTACAGGATTGTATGTGGTAAAACAGCTCGCTTAACACGACCTCTTAAGTTAAGCCTTTAGGCTGCTTAGTCCATGCTACCCCTAGGATAGCTTGTCTAATAAGGTTGACTTACAACCAGACACCATAAGGGATTGTTTGGTCAGGTAGTAGGTGGTTCCAGAATTGGAAACATCCCCTACCAGGCCAACTTCTCACATTGGTGAGCAGCGGTGCGGATTTGAGCTTGCTGTTGTTTTACCATTGCAATCTTTATATCAAATTGAAAGACCACATCAAGTACCTCTAGGTACATATAAAATCAAAAGCTTAGCATATTAAGTTCTACTGAACTTAGTAGTTGTAGGTTGAAGGGATTAGCACACCCTGACTGCAACTAACTAGCAAGGTACAGTAGGAAAACACTTAGTGTAGGTAAGTGCACCACTTACACCTCACTAGTAACCATGTCTGACACAGGAAAAGCCTCAGGGTCTGCTCCTGTGACAGTTGACCCTACCCAGGCAACTTTTGGATATGACAAACTAACCCGCAGAGACTTGATTGCCTTGTGCAAAGCAAGAGGGTTAAAAAGGGGCAGAAGCCCCACCTGCCTAATCCTGGTGGAAATCCTAGAACAGGATGACTTAGAGAAGGCAAAAGCAGCTTCCCTAGACACAGGAAATGGAGGGAACCCCCCTGTAGTTGATCCCCCTGAAGAGGAGGATGATGATGACTTGGATGAGGACTCAGATGTTGAGGACTTAGAAGTACAGGATCAGGGTAGCCAGGTTCCAGTTGCCAGGCTTAGCCAGGCCAACTTGGACCTACTGGGGAATGGAGAGGGCCAGCACCTCCCCAGAACCCAACATGTTATTCTCCCAGGCAACAGAAGAGTGAGATCTCCCTCAGGGGACTCTCATGTTTCTAGTGCCTCCAGAGAATCACAGAGAGGCATGAATGCTTCTCAAAAGCTAGAACATAGGGCCAGAATGAGGGCTGTCAAACTCCAGATAGAGAGGGAGGAGGTAGCCTTGGCTCAAGCTAGACTTGCCTTGGCAAGAGAGCAGAAATTAAGTGGCTTAGATGTCACTGGTGGCAGCAATTTTCCAAGAGAAAAAGACAGGGCCTATGATAATAGAAACCTGACCAAAATTGTGCCCCCCTTTAAAGAAGGGGATGACATCCACAAATGGATGACTGCTCTTGAGAGAGCCTGCATGGTACAGCAGGTTCCTGAGAATCAGTGGGCTGCAATTTTGTGGTACTCCTTTTCTGAGAAAGGGAGGGACAGGCTCCTCACAGTTAGACCTGAGGATGCCAAAAACTACTCTGTTTTGAAGAGTGCTCTCATTGAAGGGTATGGCCTAACCACTGAGCAATAGAGGTTGTTGTTCAGAGACACCCAGAAAGCACAGACTCAAGACTGGACTGATTTTGTGGAGTGTGCCACTAAGGCTTTGGAGGGTTGGTTGCAGGGAAGTAAAGTTTCAGACTATACAGGATTGTACAATCTTATGATGAGAGAACAGATCCTTAATAACTGTACAAACCAGCTGTTGCATCAATACCTTATTGACTCTGATCTGACCTCTCCCCAAGAATTGGGAAAGAAGGCAGACAAATGGGTCAGAACAAGGATTAAGCAGAAACCCCAGAACCAAGGTGGTGACCAGAAGAAAACAGACCAGAAGGGTGGTAACCAGAATCAGAAAGATAAAGAAAAAGACCAGAAGTCTTCAGGCCCCCAAACTAATAGTAAGGAGGGTGGTTCCCAAAATGGTAACAAGAAGAAGAAGAACAAAGGTCCAAAGACACCTTGGTGTAATACCTGCAAATCAGTTTCACACTGGGGCAGTGAGTGCACCAAGGCAAATCCAGTTCCCACCACTACAGCTCCTAAAGCAACTGCAACCCCAAGTACAGTAAGCAGTGGTGGAACACAGTCCAAGGGTGTAGCTGGGTTGACCCTGGGTATTGAAGTAGGATCTGGCCTAGTCAGAGTCCCTACACAGGCAGTTCTCCTGTATGATGTGGACATTGAGTTGCCCACTGCAGTAAGCCCCACTAACCTGGGCAAATACAGGCAGACTCCCTTAATTAATGAGAAACTGGCTCAAGCATACAGGGACACATGTGCCAGTGTCACCATGGTGACACCTGACTTTGTGGACCCTGGACAGATTGTACTAGGAGAGAGCTACCTAGTAACCAACACCAGCAACTCCACTACCTCCCATAGTGTGGCAGTTGTGAACTTCTCCTGGGGAGGGGTTGATGGCCTAAAGAAAGTTGTGGTGAGTGCAGACCTACCAGTAGACTGTCTGTTAGGCAATGACCTTGAAAGCTCAGCATGGTCAGAAGTGGAGTACAGGACTCATGCAGAAATGCTAGGGATTTCAGAGCATGTCCTTGCCATGACAAGGGCTCAGGCTAAGAAGTGCCTTCCTGAACCAGTGGTGGATCTTGAGACAATAGACCAGCCACAACCCAAGAGAAGGAGCAAGAGAGGAAAGGCCCAGCCTTCCACCTTGCCCCAGGTTGAGGATCAAGTTTCAGAGGAAACTGATTCTGCAGTCCAAGAGGAGACTGTCTCAGAGGAGCTTGAACCTGACCAGGTTGAGTTTCTGGGGACAGGGGGACCCTCAAGGGCAGACCTGAGGCAGGCTCAGTTAGATTGCCCTTCCCTTGAACCCCTCAGACAGCAGGCTGCTGCTGAGGCTGCTGGGGATGCCAAAGGTACCCATACTGTGTATTGGGATGAGGGACTCCTTTACTCAGAGGCTAGAGACCCCAAGCCTGGCATGACCAGGAGGTTGGTCATACCTCTGCAGTTTAGGGGGTTCCTTCTTACCTTGGCCCATGATATTCCCCTTGCAGGACACTTAGGCCAGAACAAGACGTGGGACAGGCTTGTTCCACACTTTCACTGGCCTCACATGTCAGAGGATGTCAAGGAGTTTTGTCGCTCCTGTGTCACTTGCCAAGCCAGTGGTAAGTCAGGTGGCACAACAAAGGCCCCCCTAATACCACTACCTGTGGTGGGGGTCCCCTTTGAGAGAGTTGGAATTGATATTGTGGGTCCAATGGACCCCCAAACAGCATCTGGGAACAGATTCATACTGGTGGTAGTGGATCATGCCACCAGGTATCCAGAGGCTATTCCCCTAAGGACCACCACAGCACCTGTGGTGGCAAAAGCCCTCATTGCAGTTTTCTCAAGAGTGGGCTTTCCTAAGGAGGTACTATCAGATAGAGGGACGAATTTTATGTCCAGCTATCTGAAAGCAATGTGGAAGGAATGTGGAGTAAACTATAAGTTTACCACCCCATATCATCCACAATGCAATGGGCTTGTGGAGAGATTTAACAAGACCCTTAAAGGCATGATAAAAGGATTACCAGAGAAGCTCAGGCGGAAATGGGACATTCTTTTACCCTGCCTGCTCTTTGCTTACAGAGAGGTCCCACAGAAGGGGGTTGGCTACAGCCCTTTTGAACTTTTGTTTGGCCACCCTGTGAGAGGTCCATTGTGTTTGGTGAAGGAAGGATGGGAGTTACCTCTCAAAAAGCCCAAACTAGACATAGTGGACTATGTACTTGGTCTCCGCTCCAGGATGGCTGAGTACATGGAAAGAGCATCCAAAAACCTGGAGGCCAGCCAAGAATTACAGAAAGCTTGGCATGACCAAAAGGCTGTGCTGGTAGAGTTCCAACCAGGACAGAAGGTATGGGTACTGGAGCCAGTGGCTCCAGCAGCACTCCAAGACAAATGGAGTGGACCCTATCCTATTATTGAGAAGAAGGGGGAAGTCACCTACTTGGTAGACTTTGGAACACCCAGGAGCCCTCACAGGGTAATCCATGTGAATCGCTTGAAAGCATTTGTGGACAGGGAGGACATGAGCTTGCTCATGGCCACAGATGGGGAACAGGAGGAAGAGAGTGACCCTCTCCCAGACCTGCTTTCTCAGAACCCTGATGATGGTTCAGTTGATGGAGTAGCCTTGGCAGGCAGCCTCACTGACCAACAACAGAGGGACTGCAGACAAGTTTTGCAGGCTCACAGGCAAATGTTTTCACTCACACCCAGCCAGACTGACTGGTGTACCCATGTTGTGGACACTGGTGACAGTCTGCCTGTCAAGAATAAGATCTACAGGCAACCTGATCATGTCAGGGATTGCATCAAGGCTGAGGTGCAAAAGATGTTGGAGCTTGGAGTGATTGAGCCATCAGAGAGCCCATGGGCCAGCCCAGTAGTCCTGGTGCCAAAACCTCATACCCAAGATGGAAAGAGAGAAATGAGGTTTTGCGTGGATTACAGGGGTCTCAATGCTGTCACTAGGACAGATGCTCACCCCATTCCAAGAGCAGATGAGCTCATTGACAGATTGGCTTCTGCCAAGTTTCTGAGCACATTTGATCTGACAGCTGGCTACTGGCAAATCAGACTAGCTGAGGAGTCAAAAGCCAAAACAGCATTCTCTACCCCTAGTGGACATTATCAGTTTGTGGTAATGCCCTTTGGTTTGAAGAATGCACCTGCCACTTTCCAAAGGTTGGTGAACCAAGTCCTTACTGGGTTGGATGACTTTTGTGCAGCTTATCTAGATGATATTGCTGTCTTTAGCTCCACCTGGGAGGATCACCTGATCCACCTGAAGAAAGTTTTGGAGGCCCTGCAAAAGGCAGGCCTAACTATCAAGGCCACTAAGTGCCAGATAGGGCAGAGTAAGGTTGTATACCTGGGCCACCTAGTAGGTGGAGGCCAGGTTCAGCCACTGGAAAGCAAAATCCAGGCCATACAGGACTGGGCTCCTCCAGTTACCCAGACACAAGTCAGAGCCTTCTTGGGCCTGACTGGGTATTACAGGAAGTTTGTGAAGAACTATGGGTCTATAGTGACACCATTAAATGACTTGACATCCAAGAAGATGCCAAAAAAGGTTCAGTGGACAGTTAGCTGTCAGAAGGCATTTGAAGACCTGAAGAAGGCCATGTGCTCTGCACCTATCCTAAAGAGTCCTGACTACTCCAAACAGTTCATTGTTCAGACAGATGCTTCTGAGTTGGGGGTGGGAGCTGTGCTCTCACAACTTAATCAAGATGGTCAAGACCAGCCTATTGCTTTCATTAGCAGGAGGCTGACTCCCAGAGAGAAACGTTGGTCAGCCATTGAGAGGGAGGCCTTTGCTGTGGTTTGGGCATTAAAGAAGTTGAGGTCCTACTTGTTTGGAACTCACTTCCTGGTGCAGACAGACCATAAGCCCCTCTTATGGCTTAATCAGATGAAGGGTGAAAATCCCAAACTGCTCAGGTGGTCCATTTCCCTACAGGGGATGGACTTTACAGTGGAGCACCGCCCAGGGACTGACCATGGTAATGCAGATGGTCTCTCCAGGTACTTCCACTTAGAACATGAAGACTTATCTGGTCAAGGTTAGTTTAATGTCCCTGCGTTTGGGGGGGGGGGTTGTGTAGGAGAGTAGGGTCTGCTATCCTATGGTCACCCCAAATGTTTGCTTTTTGCTTCACTGGTTTTCGACTACTGAGGCTGTGGGCCTGCTGATCAGACCCCCAGCCTGCTGTTCTCTCACTAAATTAATGACACATGTGCTATAGGCACATACCAATTGGAAATGGACTCCTTGTCAGCCCCTGTAGAATGCACTATAGGTGCACAGGGCATAGGGGCCACCAAGGCCTACCAGGGGCTGCAGCATATCTTTTGCCACCCCTGGCTGGTTCTTAAATTGACACAACTGGCTGATCACTCAGCTGGGGTAAGGTGGTGTACACACCCCTTGCTTAGATATAGTATACCTATGTCTAAACCTATATCTGGACACATGTAAACCTGTGAGCCACTCCTATAGTCAGGCCTCACCAATCCTGGAGGCTGGGTGCATGGTTTTATGTGAGATGGAGCTCTAGCATGAGCTGAGCCTGTCTGCAGCCGTCGGGAACAAATCCCTAAGCTGTTTCAGGATAATGCCATACCATATACTATTAAGTGCCTTATAATCCTCACGGTTATTTAGCAACTTTGGTTTGGCTTTATCAAAACATGTCGTGTAAGGTGTCATACGCTTTGGAATACCATCCCCTCGCCAGTTCTGGCGACGGGGATGGCATTCCACCCCTCTAGAGGGGTAAGACATGTTCCTTTACTAAATGCGGTTAATTTCTCCAAAGACCTTAAGATCCACAAAATGGATGCCTCTGCCACAGACAAATGTCTGGACCCCTGCAGTTGACCGAAACTCGACCAAATGGGTCCTGGACAAAGGGTTTCCTGTCACAGGAGGGTGTCACCGCCCTCCAGACAGGAGATAGTGTATTGTAGCAGGGAGGTTTGAAAGAAACCAGACACTGCCTGGGGCGCACAAGGCTGCCCCTTGCATAATCCGGCCAAACCGGTTCTGGGGCGTTCCAGCCCTCGTGCCAGGGCGGCCTGGATCAAAGGAAGGGGGTGTATCCACCCACTTCCTGGGTCCCACCCATAGGAGGGGACCTAGCAGGTAATCACGCCCCCAGATTGGAATAAGAGTGGGAGCAGTGCCAATGCACATCAGATTTTCCTGGAAGAAACATTAGAAACGAAACTCTGGACCCTTGGACCTCCATCTCAACGTGGAAGCCCGAAGAATCTCCCTTGTGGTCAAGGAGTGACCACCCTGCAGCAGCAGGCACCATCCAGCCCTCGACGTCTACTTAGTTGCAGTTCCCGCCGGAACTCGAGTGACTGAGATCGACGAGATCAAGCTTGCCTGCCTTCCAACAGCCCGATCCACAGTCCCTGCAGAGCTGAGACCCGTGGAGGCGACCGGAAGCGTGGGGCACGCCATCTTGAATTGACCACGAGACGCTGACCGTGCAGCCCACGAGTGACCCTCGAAGCTGTGCACCGGGGTTTGAGAAGCCCCCACCCTGAGCTGCTCCTGAGCCGAAGTTCAGCCCTCCACACTCGACGAGTGCTGCGTGGGGCCCTTTGGCTCTATTTGGCTCAACGCGTTGGCCCGGTCACTTGCCAGCTGGCTAGTGGTCCCTGTGCCGACGAACTACCTAAGAAGACTCGTGAATCTGGTTGCTCCAGATCCACACCAGCTCCCCTGAAAAGGAGCCCCGACTCTGACCTTCCTGGTCCGAGTGAGAAGCAATCTTCCGATCCTGCGTGGATTGCTCTTACCAAGGCTTGTTTGCTCCAAACTTGAAGCCGACTGCACCGACGGTGAGAGCCTGCGTGGGACAGATCGTGACCTGCTCCTGGACGTCGCAGATGCCCCAGAGCCCACGTGACAGCGGAGAGAAGCTCCTCGACGACCACCTGATTGCGCCCGACATTGCCTGGTTCCGTCCTGGTTCCACCCTGGTCACTGCTGAGTGACCCAGACTCTGTCCCCTCTGCTTTCAGGTACTCTACAACTTGAGTCCACCCTTGGACTCCACCGGACACTTCATCTTCAACCTGCCTGCAGCCCTTTCAGCTCCAAGCACCAAGAGCCTGCGTGTCAAAACCCGACGCCACTTCGACCCTGTGCACCCACTTCCTGTGGGTGAGGTAACTTTGCTCCGCCGGTGTTCCCACACTGGTGCACACCTCTAGGGTCTGTGTGTTAAGTTTTGTTCCTTTGGGTTCAGCGGAAGTGTCCTTAAACTTTAACTCTATGACTTTTACGCACCATTGGTTAACATTGGTGCATGCGTGCGCTTTCCGCACATCTCCCGAATCCCGAGGGCCATTCCCGACTTCAGCATTGCTTGTCCTGACTGCTCCCAGCGATTCCCTAGGCCCTAGGCCTAACCACTGTTCGAGTGGTCTCTCTTATACCACTTGTTTAGTATATGGTTTGAGTGGCCACCCGCCCTCATCCATAATTGTGCAACTTGTATGTTTAAACAGTGCTTTTGATTTAACGCTTGTGCCCCTTTATTCATAAAGAATACTGGGGATTGTTTTTAGTAATAAACACATATATTTTTATAATATATACTTGTGTGGTGTCCTTTCATTTGGTATTACAGGATTGTATGTGGTAAAACAGCTCGCTTAACACGACCTCTTAAGTTAAGCCTTTAGGCTGCTTAGTCCATGCTACCCCTAGGATAGCTTGTCTAATAAGGTTGACTTACAACCAGACACCATAAGGGATTGTTTGGTCAGGTAGTAGGTGGTTCCAGAATTGGAAACATCCCCTACCAGGCCAACTTCTCACATTAATGTAAACTGGTCTTTGGTTGTGTAGACCGTTGTGTGCGTGGGTAAACAGTTTGAATTGGCATCTCTTCTGTATGAGGAGCCAGTGGAGTTGCCTGAGGTGGAGTGTGATGTGGGTTCACCGGGGAAAGCTGAGGATGTCTGGCTGCAGCGTTTTGCATGGTCTAAAGTCTCTGTAGGGGGTGTGCGGTGATTCCTACGTAGAGGACATTGCCGTAGTCCAGTCAGCTGGTGATGAGGTCCTGTGTCATTGTGCATCTGATGCATAGGGGCAGTCACTTTCACATCTTACATAGCATGCGCAGAGTGAGAAAGCAGGTGGAGGAGATAGCTTGATCTCTAATTTCATGGTGAGCTGGTTGTCATTGGTGATTCTGAGGTTTCTGGCGTGGTTGAAGCGAGAGGGTGCGGGTCTTAGGTCTGATGGCTAACCGGAGTCGTTCCATGTATTGCTGCTGTTGCCAGAGATCAGTACTTCTGTCTTATCTGTGTTCAGCTGCAGGCATTCGTTCTTCATCCAGTCAGCAACGCTTGTCAGGCATCTGTGGAAGTTGGTTCTGGTGGTGGTCGTCTATGAGTCAATGGATGAGTTGGGTGTCGTCAGCGTAGGAAAATATGTTGAGACCATGCGATCTGATGCTGTTGGCCAGTGTGTGATGGGATACAGTGTCGAAGGCTGCAGAAGGAGAAGGAGGATCAGTGCTGCTGTTTCGCATGTTTGACGCAGTCATCAGACCAGCTGACAAGGGAGGAGCAGTAGTCTTGTGGTCGAAAGAACTATACAAGGCAGAAGGCAGAAGTCATGTTTACAACCATGACTGGTACCGGCGCATCACACAGGATCCAACGCCACAAATCACACAAGACATATTGAGTTTGGTCAATGAGGCGAGAGAGAATGGAGTGGTCGGCCCGAAGGAAGCTGAATACTTGGTGAAAAAACATCCCCGGGTACCCCATTTGTACTTTCTCCCAAAAATACATAAAGACCTGTCGACACCCCCGGGCCGCCCCATCGTGTCGGGTTGCGATTCAGTGTTGGAACCAATCTCCAAGTTTGTGGACGTCTTTTTGAAACCATTTGTTCTGGAAGTACCATCCCATTTGCGAGACACGATGGAATTCATCAACAAGGTGGAGGGATTTCAGTTTGACCCCATGTCACAACTCCTTGTGACAATGGATGTGGCGTCCTTATACACGCAAATTCTCCAACAAAACGGACTGGATGCAATGGAAATCTATTTAGACAAAAGACCTCGCCCTCATAGAGTGCGACGGAACTAATCATCAAACTTGCGTCCTTAGCTTTGAAAAGGAATTTCTTCATTTTTGAAGACGAGCTGTTCCTTCAGGTGAAGGGGACAGCGATGGGTTGTCCTTTTGCGCCAGAGATGGCGATAGTGTACATGGCTCAATATGAAGAAAAATATGTGTACAATAACAACCCGTACAAGGCACATATCCTGCAATGGCTCAGGTATATAGACGACGTGTGGTGCATTTGGAATGGAACATCTCAATCCCTGGAGGAATTCCACAGTTGGCTCAATAATCGGAGCACCGACATCAAGTTCAGTCTTACGTATGATTCAAAATCTTTATCATTCTTAGATGTTGAGATCAAATCAACACCAGAAGGACTCATGTCAACCCTGTTCCTCAAGAAAACTGATAAAAACAATGCTCTGCATTTCAAGAGCTACCACCCGCGAAGCCTTAAAAACAACCTCCCCTACGGACAATTCCTTAGGGTGAGAAGGAATTGTTCACGAGTACAAGATTTCGAAATACATGGCCAATCATTGGTACAAAAGCTCCAAGAAAGAGGCTACCCACGCAAGCTCCTTAAACACTCGATGAAGAGAGCCAGATGGACACCAAGAGAGCATCTATTGCAAAGAAAGAAAAAACACCCACTCAACGCATGGTATGCGTATCTACCTTTGGACCTAACACGCATCCAGTGCAAAAAATCATCCGGAACAGTTGGCATCTAGTGAAGGAAGTCATCCCCAACATCGGGTTACCGCTGTTTGCGCTTAAAAAGAACCGGAGCATCGGACAGCAGATTACATCGACACGCCCGGCAACTAAAAAAGACACACAAAGCACATTGTTCAATCTAAGTCCGGTAAAAGTACACCACAAATGTGGTACTTGCTCTGTGTGCAGTACAACGATGGAGGGCACACTATTTACCGATGGCAAAAAGTATTGGCGTCATGATGAGTTTACTAATTGTAAAACAAAGTACGCAGTCTACGCGATTGTGTGTCCATGCAAAAAAGTCTACATCGGTAAAACCACACAGGAGGTGCGACAACGCATAATCCAGCACCGATCCAGAATAAACAAGAAAGTTCTTACTGCACCATTGGTATCCCACTACCTGAAAAAAATCACTCTGCTGACGATATAAACTGGACAATTCTATCAGTTATAAGGAGCCCAGCAGGAGCGGGAGGCGATCCTGATTTACGTCTCTCACAAAAAAAAGCTTCTTTAATTCTCAAATTTGACACAGCAATGACAGGTCTCAATGACCTAAATGAACTCAGTAACCTCTAAACTCTTACTCTCCGCCAGGGAGATCCAGTATCATTCAGCTGCCCGGTGTCTCTCAAGTTTGACCGATCCTAGCAAAATTACTCGAACTACAAACCCCAGAATTCCCTTTGTACGCCACGTATTCTTGTAGTGACTGCTGCCACTTTAAATATGAGCTTACACGTCTTTGACGTAACTACGCGTCACGCCTAGTGCAAGAAGATGGATGCCGGCACTAAGGAGCTAACAGCAGCTTTTTAAAGTAAGTCCCATGATTGTTTTGCAATCAGCCACTTCCCGTAATTTGCAAGGACTAGCCCCCACTTAAACGGCATCACATTTGATTCTGTTGCAGTGAGGACTCTCGCCGTGCGGCTCCCGTAAACAACAGCCTTGGCGTTTGGAATATCCGACAAGGTAGGAAGTTTTCCATTCGCCTCTGAAAGTCCGTGCACATCAATTCAGCGTGTGATTTATAACACGCTCGTTCCTTTACAGGACGATTAGATTACCAGCGACTAAGACTCATGTGAAGCCACGTCTTGGGCTGAACAGAATTCGGCATCCTCCTCCCCACGCCCAACACAATAAGGTACGCTAATTCACATAGTGGCACACATTAATGTAAAACACAGCCTAGCTAAGTGAAACTATAGCGGTTTTTCAATTTTTGTTCACTTCCAGAATACAATTGGGCGTTTTGATGACATCTTTCGACCTTTGTGGCCTGAGAAGTCTACAAAAGGTAAAATCCGGTTAGGGTTAAGGAAGTCTGAGCACAAGAGAAGAACCTACACAGGTTCACTCACACTGATACCACTGTTTATTATTATTGTTTACAGTGACAGCGACCCCCAGTCCGTGTCCTGAGGAGAACCCGAAAATAACAAAGGGTTCGAAACGCGTTGACCTTCCGCCTGAGATAGAACAAAGGGAGGCTCCAATCAGGGGCAAAAGAATGCACTACAACTGCATAATTGATCCTGCTCATTCCTCCTGAATTAGACCCCCTTGCAAATAAAACTACAAATCTCAGGCTGGTTTAGACAAGAAGGCTGTTATAATAAATTGAATGTCCGCTTGTCTTGATGTATATATAAAGGACTGGTGCCTCACAATTAAGTAATTTGAGGCATTCCACAGTAATTGGTTGTATATGTTTTTCTTATTTGTGTATTATTTTCAATGTATGTAATTGTCAATGAATGTGTTCTTTTGATGACATATGATGAATTTCTTTGAAAACTCAATTTAATCAACTTGTTGTCCAACCTAGTAATTTACTGACTAGGGGGGGCAGTACGAGTAATCGAACCTTTCTGGCCATTTGCTTCTGTTCATTCCATTGTAGTGGTCCAGGCCAGTCAGTGACAGGACCCAAGCCTCCCTTTGTTCCCCTGCTGTTTTTCCTCAGTAAGAGAGGGTTTGGATGTAGTCAGTGGGTGGATCAGGGCAGTTTATATGCTATAATTGCTTCACCTGATATATAGAATGCAAGGGAGAATGGTCATCTTAACTGCCGCCACATGCCCCATCCAGAAAAGAGAAGGTGCTTCCAGGTCAACAGACTCTCACAAATTTGAGTAACAAGAGACACATAATTTATGGCTAGGGTCTTGGGTATGGTTCGAGCTAAAGTGATGCCTAGGTCTGAAATGGCATCTATAGCCCAGTCAAAAGGGAACTGCGACTGCAAAACAGACTCGTTCACAGATGTACCTGAAAGATTTAAGATTTGTGACTTCTACATGTTATCCCTGAACCCAGAGATCACACTAAATGCCTGAAGCTCGGTAACTAAGGCCGGGAGTGAGGTCAGGAGATCTGCAACGGACGGGATGATGTCTTTGGCATCAAATGGTGGTCAGATTAAAAAGGAATCTCTGTGGCGGCCGGGTTATCACAGAGCCACTGTGCAAAGCGCTCCATAAATAAAGCAAATAAAAGCGGTGACAGTGGGCAACCGTGATGCATGCCCCGGCAAATAGAGAATGGGCTGGACTGAGCTACATTAAGCCTGACCGACTCCCGGGGTGCGCTGTATATGTGCTGGATCCATCTCCTAAATCTCTTGCCAATGCCCAAAACCCTCAATGTATCAAAGAGGTAAGGCCAGTGTACCCGTTTGAATGCATTTTCAGCTTCAAAAGAATAAAGTACGGCTTCTCTACACGACCGGTGTGCTTTAGCCATAAGGTGAAGTATACGCTTTGTGTTGTTTCCACACTGGTGAGAGGGCATAAAACCTGATTAATCTGAGTCTATAAGAGCCGACATTAACAGGATTAAGACGGTGTGCCAAGACGCTAGCAAATCGCATCGCGCCCACATTTAAAAGAGAAATGGGCCTATACAACCCGCAGAGGGCCAATCTTTGCCCTGCTTAGAAATTACCAAAATGACAGCTGCCAGCATGGAATCTGCCAGAGAGCCCATCTCGGAGAAAGAATTAAAAAGTCACGTGAGAAAGGGAGTAGGGCCCCCACAGGCATAGAGGAGCTTGGCCTAAAAGTCCAAAAGTCACACTAGTCCAGCAGCATCTAAATGTTATCCTCAGGCAAGGCACTGCTGTGACCCAGGCCGCTTACCTCCGTAGTCTGTGCTGCGGGTTCAGCTGGCCATCAGTGGGATCCAGGTGGTACAGAGGAGCCGTCCGAAGCAGCTACGGGGAGGAAGAGTGCCTCAGCTCCCCACCTGTGTCCGTCTGCTACTTAGGCAGCACACCATCAGGGGCAGGGGGATAGAGCCATTGCCATGGTCCAGGGGAGGAGCTCCCTTGTGACCCCACACTCCTGTAGTCCCCTAGGGTGGCAGCGTTAAAGGACAGAGGAGCAGCAGGGGTCCGTGCTGGGTCGATTGCCTCACCTCTCAAGTACGATGAGGCGCCGGGGTTGAGAAGTCTGCAGGGCCATGCTGTTCAGTGGATCAAAGAGTGCCGCCTCACCGCTCAGGCCTCCCCCGGCATCCCACGGCCTCCGGGTGCCTTGGCCACACCGTCTCCAAACCAGCTACGAGGGTGCCGAATCCTCTCCTGCCAGTGACCACGGAGATCACAGGCTCCCAATGTCAACATTTCGGCAGGTGATGGCTCAATACAATGCAGTTTAGGTGGCTAGGACCGAGCTCTGCTCATGCATATCCTAGCCAGCTGCCATCTTGGCCCCGACCCCCGCTTATTTGACTTTTGAGTGAAAAGCAGTGATGTACAATTTACTTAAACATTCATATCTCTGGAACACTCTAGTGGATTTTTATCATTTTGGTGTCTAAAAAATCATAAAAATATCTGTTTTTATAACTTGGTGCTGGATTGCCTTTGTGTTGCTCTCCTTTTTTAGGTCTCGCCTCTCAATGCGCATGCGCATTGAGCGGAGCGAGACTATAGGGGCTTAAACAGACCTTACCTAGACTGGCGATTTGATGCTGTGCCCGTGCGCAGCATCAAATCGCCAGCCATCTGTTGCCCAGCTTGGTGCCGCTCCACCCCCTGCGGGATCAAAGGCTTTCACGGCCGGCCGGCCGTGCTTTCAGTTTCATGCCGGATCAAAGGCTTTCACGGCCGGCTACCCGTGCTTTCAGTTTCACGGCCTGTCTCCTTATTTAACTTGTTTTTAGTGTCAGCGGTCCTCACCTGTGGCCTGCGTTTAACCCTTACTTCAATCCAGGGACTTAACGCATGCCCATGCAAGGGGCTTAATTTTAACAGGAGTCTGCCGGTATGTACATAGGCAAACTGATTTTAAACCTAATGGTTTGCAACTTTATTTCTGGTCTAAACAATGCCCCCGCCCCCTGCTTCACACTGCAAAGGAATGCGCCCCCGCCCTCGGGTACATCAGTGTATTTCAGCCTCCCTCCCAAAGCTTCCCCCAGCGTGCGCTCTTCTCCTCCCCTAATTATTCACGGCCGGCCGGCCGTACTTTCACTCATCCATGGAAATGTACCTCGCTTCTTCCCTTGTGTGTGAACTCCTCTCTACCACGGGGTTGCCTATGTTATATCTTTGTTATTTTTAGTGTCAGGCTTAATTTCAGCAGGAGTCTGCCAGTACACGCATAGGCAAACTGAATTAAAAGATGACATTGCCTGCTTCCTGCAATGCTTTACTTGCCATAACAACTGCTGCGTACAAACCACCACGTCTTTCAGTAACAATAATGCACAACACAAGCTTTGCCAGTACGCACGTGGTCAAACGAACTTAAAACCTGAAATGCCTACTTCCTGCAATATTTTACTTGCCATAACAAAAGCTGCGCCCAAACCACCACGTCTTTCAGTAACTTTGATTTCACGTGGCCAAACAAAATTAAAACCTGAAATGCCTACTTTCTGCAATATTTTACTTGCCATAACAAAAGCTGCGCCCAAACCACCCCGTCTTTTAGTAACTTTGATTTCAGCAGCAGTCTGCCAGTTCTCAGATGGGCAAACTTATTTAAAACATGATAGTTTACAACTTTATTTCTGTTCTAAACAATGCATAGGTCACTGCAGGTAAAAAATAGTATTTATACAGTGCCTCTACGGTCCAATGTTGCACCCCAGTTTTCACTCTCGGGATCGCAATGGTACATGAGAATATAGCTCGCTTCTTCCCTTGCGCGTGAAATCCTCTCCACCACCACAGCATCACTCAGGACCATCACAGCATCAATCTGTGCAACCATTCAACAACAACTGATTCTAATATGTTCTCTCAATGTTTCAAGCTTTATTACAAATGTCACAAAAAGATGTTAATATTTCACTTCTGTTCTTGGATTTTCGTCACAATAAAATACACTGAACATAATCTTCACAAAACTTATTTACAAAAGTTTAAGCTATTGCCATTATAAATTACAATCGCTTTTATTTAAGTATTAATTATTTAAAAAAATTAAAAGCCTATGTTATTGTAATATCAATACATCTAAGTCAGGTAAATACAAAACATGTTGCATTACAAATGCTATAGGTATCACATTTGCGAAAGTTATAACTATTGGCATTGTAAATGACAAAGCTATTAATTTAGCTATTTTAAAAAACAACACATAAATTAAAAAAATGTCATTTCTAAGACCAATAGCTCAAACTTTCCTAATGCGAGTCCTATTGCATTTCCAATGCTTGTTATTCAATTGTTTTTGTACCTATAAATGCTTTTCACTTGTTCCTTTGTTAAAGCTTGACTACTGGAAGCCACAGCTACCTAGGGTTGAGCTAAGGTTTTATAAATGAACCTTTCTGGACCCAAGACAGGGTTATGAGTTTATTACACGATGAGGTCGCACAACCACACCGTATAATAAACTGCATTTTGTAAAGAAACCACTGACCCTAAGTAACTTTACATTCCCCAAAATGTGGGGGAAAAGATGCAAATTCGGCGTGGATACATTTGGTGGGAAAAAGTTATGAACTTTGAGCACAAAGTGCCAAGAACATAAAAAAGGCTCCACACTGGGGGTAGGGAAAAACCTCAGCAGCTAAGAAGGTACGAAAAAGAAGGTTGACAAGCTATTTGTTTTATATGCAGCATTTCATAATGTGCCTCTGGTGCGGCCCTAAAGCAATAGTAGATATTTTCTGGTGCTGGGGCTGCAGCACAGGTTGGGAGAGAAAGCAATTGCAGGATATCCAGGTAGAGAGCGAGCAGGAGGGGGACAGTGAAGCTTATGACAGGCTCTGAAAGGCTTACACCAGGACAGCAAAATGGAAACTCACTGTTTTTGGCACAGTTTGTTGTGATTCATAAATTACAAATTACAGCTGGGAGAGTTTTTCAATTAAAAGAAAACAATGCTTAATTTAAATGTGCTTTAATTAGCATAACCAGGCTTCAGTTGACATAACTAGGCCTAGTCAGCATGCATTTTATATTACATGAATGAGTTTCCTATGAGCATGTGTATCTCTTCTGTCTTTCCAATTCTGAAAATGTGCAAAATAGAATTCATTTCATGGTACTGTTTATTTGTCAAGCGGAAATATATTAATTTGAGTTCCTTGTTATGGAAGCCATGTGCAGAATGTTTCTGTATTTGCAACAAATTCAAGGCTCTCTACCCGAGTCTGCTCTAAACAGTTGTAGTCTATTGTTTTTATTTGTTGCACAAATGTCATGTTATTTCCTTAATTTCCTATGTACGTCTTATTATGATGATGCACGAAAGTTGGTGTTCCTAATTGTTTCTTATTTGATGTATTATATTTTCTTGAAAAAATAATAGTTTATGTGTAGGTTACTTTATTAGTACTGCCCTATGATGTCAGATGTCACCAGGTCGAGAGTGTAGTTTTCACTGCCTAAAACGTACTAAATCTGCCCTCTTTTGGATGTGTGCTAGATTTTCTTCTTGATTTCTGAACGATACAGACTCTACATTGGTCCTTCTTCTGATTAATACTTTTGCTTACTGCTTGCTGCAAAGGCAGACTCCATGTCAGTCTGTTTATACTTAGACCTTTCTTGACTTTGAACTGAACTGATTTATGCTAGTTCTCTTGCTGAACTATACCACTTCATACTTGTCTGGAGCACTCCAAATGAGTATAACCACACAAGAGATTACAAAAAAGTGTTCCAGTTTGTTACAGTATATCTAATATAGATTCATCATTAATAATTCAATCAAAGCTCAATTAAAATGCAAAAATACGAACATGTTTCTTAAATACAGTACAGAAAAGGCATAGTTGGACCATTGTGCCAGTCTATTAGATCAACCAAATGTAACATCAGATCAGATTGGACATGAACTACAAAATAAATTCTTATCGTATAATGTCTGATCTCTAAATTGATTGCATATACATTGTAAATGTGTGTATGTTTTGTATATTGCTGTTGCATTGCGTTGTATCTAATAGATCGGCACAACGATCCAATGCCTTTTCTGTACTATATATTTCTATTTTTTTGTATTTTAATTGTTCTTTGTATTTATAATTAATGATGAATCTATGCTAGATACACTGTAATAAATTGGAATACTCTTCAATGTTTTTATATTTGGTATTGCTGTTATCAATTTCCATAATTACACTGTTTTGCAGCAGAAGTGTTGTCTGTTGTAGCATTTTCTTCATTCTGATTTTACTGTTTCTTTTCTCATATTGACCACATTTTGTGGGGGGCTTGTTCAGGTAGTTTTCCACTGCTGCAAGCTGTATTAGCTCTTGCTGAGCTATACTTTGGTTCTGGCTGTTTACTTGTTTTGGAGACTGGCCTTATGTTGATTCCACTCACATCTGTATTAGTTGATACATTATTGATATTGATTTGAATTTGACTAACAAGCTACTTTTTCCCTTCTGTAATGATTCTTAAATTTGAATAAATCTTGATTGTTTTAACATTGAATTGTATCCTGTGAATGCTTCCTTTATTTGCACAGGGCCATTGTCTATTGAGACTCACATGGCACCTATCCTGCATCTCAACACTTTTATTTTATTAGTTAAAAGCAGTGACCTGTCGTCACGCAGCTAGGAGACACAACCACTAAGAGGCTTTAAGGGCACAAAAACAAAGGATTTTAATGCAGATAGTTCTCTAGTTACAATAGGATTCCACTATACAGGAGGGCAACAATCGTAAAGAAAAAAAAAACAACAAAATATATATGGATTCAATTGGTAGTAGTTCGTAAGGACTTTCTTGGTTTGACGTTCTTCCCTCTCCTCCCGGAATTCTTTCCGGCTCTGAAGCCACAGTATGGAGGTCCTCAAAAAGAATGACACAAGTATACACTTGTTATTGGGGTTGTTCTCTGCCGGGTTCCTTCACCACACCGAAGTGCTCAGGGGGGCTTCAGCGGGTGAAGAGGGATTTTTGGGGCACAGGGGTTAAGTGCTCAGGGAGTTTCAGGGGGGTGGAGAGGGTTTCTTGTGGTACAGTGGTGACGTGCTCAGTGCCCTTGGGTTTAGAACGACTCTGGGCATCATGCGGTCCTCCCTTTCACCATTGTTGAAAAATATATTGTAAGAACAGGACTTGCCTGAAGCTACGACCCTCCAGGATCGTGGCGCTGGTCGCCTTCGCCTCCTCCTCCTCTGCCTCACCCGGACCTTTCAGTGATGGTCCTTCTCCTCCTCTTCGATGTTGCTTTTCTGGACCAGACCTCTTCGGTGCGTCCCTCTCCGCGTTTTCTCATCTCCAGCTTTCCGCGTCCTCTCTCACTCCCTCGCTGTTCCGGCCGCTGTCGTCTTCTTGAGCTGGCTCTGGGCTCATTGGATCGAGGTCGGGTGACCTCGTGCTGTAGGCGCCGACCGCAAGACTGCTCACTTCGCTTCCGCCTGTACAAGACGGCATAACTGGGGTCTCGTGTGTGTCCGCGACGCCGGATCACACTGCTCCTCTTCCATGCATGGATGGTCGGGCCATGTCGAAATTGGGTATTGAGACAGGAAGTCCACATTTCCATGTCGTTTTCCTGGTACATGATACGTCTGAAACGAGAAAGGTTGTATAGCCAAAAACCATCTTAGTATCTTGGGGTTCGTGTCTTTGTGAGTAGCAAGCCAAGTAAGGGGTGCATGATCTGTAAGAAGAATAAAAGACCTTCCTGGCAGATAATACTGAAGGGCTTCCAATGCCCACTTTATTGCTAGACATTCTTTCTCCATGGTGGCATAGTGTGTCTCTCTTTGGAACAGTTTCCGACTGATAAACAATATGGGTCTCAAGTCTCCCTTTGGTCTGGTTGTGAGAGAACAGCATCCAGACCTCTACCAGAGGCATCCGTTTGGAGAATGAACACTTTGGAAAAATCGGGACACATTAATACAGGGGCGTTGGTAAGGCATTCCTTTAATTGACGTAAGCTGTTTTCTTGGGTCATTGTCCAAGGAATGCCCTTACTAGGGTGTTGTGACAAGAGGTCTGTAAGGGGGCTGGCTATGTCTGAAAAATGTGGGATAAAACGACGGTAGTACCCCTCCAGTCCTAGGAAGGCACGTTCTTCTTTTTTTGTTAAGGGACGAGGAATGCTTTCTATCGCTTCTAATTTATTAATTTGTGGACTAATGGTGCCTGCCTTGATCGTATACCCCAGATATTCTATGTGGTCAGTTGCGAAGGCCATTTTATGGGGATTTAATGTAAGGTCTGCCTGATGCAAGGTAGAAAAGACTTGGTGGAGATGGTGTAGTTGTGTCTCTCAATCAGGACTGTACACGACTATCTCATCTAAGTATGCAACAGCATATCTTTGAGGAGCCCTGAGTATTGCATCCATAAGCCTTTGAAAAGTGACTGGGGCTCTGTGTAGTCCGAAAGGCATCACTTTAAATTGATAGAGGCCGGATGGAGTGGAGAAAGCTGTTTTTTGTCTCCCTGCTTGTGACAGGGGTATCTGCCAATACCCCTTTGTCAGGTCAATACTGGACATTACCATGGCCCCACCCAGACGTTCCATAAGTTCATCTTCCCGGGGTATCGGGTATGTATCGAATTGGGAGTGAACATTCAGTTGTCGGAAGTTGATACAAAAGTGAATACTGCTGTCTGGTTTTGGGACGAGTATGACGGGTGAGCACCAGGCACTTCGGGAGGGTTCAATAATGTCTTCTTGTAACATGGACTTTATTTCCTGTTCGACGGCCTGCCATCGTGCGGCTGGGATCCTATATGGTTTCAACTTGATAACTCGCCCTGCTTCCGTTACGATGTCATGCTCTATCAAGGAAGTTCGTCCTGGGTGTTGTGACGCTAACCCAGGGAATTGATTTAACAGTTGAAGTATTGTTTGCTTTTGTTCACTGGTTGTTTTAGGTCCTTGGTTAGGTATTTCTCCGGGGAAGGAAGGGATAGGTTGATGTATAATATCTAAAGGTTGGTGAAGGTTAATGTGCTTTTTGGATGTCTTATTCTGTTCTGAGTGTTCCTCCCATTTCTTCAATAGGTTAATGTGAAAAACCTGTCCCATTCCGTTTTTACGAGGGACATTGATTTTGTACGTTACGGGGGTTACTTTCTCTATGACTCTATATGGACTAGACCAAGTAGCTAAGAATTTTTTTTCGGATGTGGTTAAAAGAATGAGAACTTTGTCCCCAACGTTCAATTCCCTTAGTTTACTTCCTTTATCATAACAGTGTTTTTTGCCTCTTCTGGGCTTTCTCGAGATTATCATGTACTTCTTCCCGGTGTGATGCTAAGGTATTTCTTAAGGACTCGCTGTAGGCTAATAATGGTTTTCCCTCCTCTTCTTCCTCAGTCCACTGTACGACTGCCATGTCTAAAAGGGTTCTGGACTTTCGGCCGAACAGCAATTTGAAAGGGGTGAAGCCAGTAGATTTTTGTTCATATGTTCGTATTGTGACCACACAAGGGGCAACTTCCTATCCCAATCCCTCCCGCTCTCAGTAACTATCTTCTTTAGCATGGTTTTAATAGTCTTATTATATCATTCCACTAAACCTTCTGTTTGTGGGTGATAGACGGGGGTTAGAATGTGGCGTATCACTAAGACCCTGCACACTTCCCTCATGAGGCGGGACATGAATGGTGTGCCCTGGTCTGTTAGTATCTCCTGGGGAAACCCAACTCTGGAAAAAAAAGAAATCATAGCTTGTGCCACTGAGGGTGTTGTTGTACTGGAAAGGGGTATAACCTCAGGGTATCGGGAGCCATTATCAAGCACTAGTATGTACTGATGGCCTCGGGCGGACCGGGTTAAAGGGCCAACCAGGTCCATCCTGACTCTTCGGAAAGGGGTTTCAATGATACGGAAGGTGTATAAGGAGGCTTTTCTTACACCAGAGGGGTTAGTGAGTTGGCACCGTGGACAGGTAGCGCAGAACCAGGCAACCTCACGGTATATGCCTGGCCAGTAGAACCTTGCAAGGAGATAGCTAAAGGTGTGTTCTTGTCCATAGTGCCCACCCGCTTGACTGTGAGCCAGAAGCAGTAACTGAGGTCGAAAGGCAAAGGGAACCAGGAGTTGTTCCCGCCGATGCTGAGGAGTCCCTATAATGTGAAAGAGAAGCCCATGTTTAACACAAAAGCAAGGCCTACCTTAGTGGGGTCTTTGTGTTGAACCTGCTCCCATGCATGACGTACTGTCTTCTCTTTGTGATGTCCGGAAACTTCTGGGTGTAGGTTTGTCATCTGATAAGAAAAGACAGGTAGA
Organism: Lissotriton helveticus; assembly: GCF_964261635.1. Taxonomy (NCBI): domain Eukaryota; kingdom Metazoa; phylum Chordata; class Amphibia; order Caudata; family Salamandridae; genus Lissotriton; species Lissotriton helveticus. Next base: position 1,565,031,322 of record NC_136065.1, on the reverse strand, counting down.
GTTTTTCAAGCGAAACAAATATGCTCCCTTCTCTCTGCGTTTTTCTGCCTTAGTTTTGTATTGCTTTTCTGGAGGGGTGGGAATAGAGGACTGGGAAAATGGGGCTTCCCTTAACCAGCCTGCTATGCTCTTGTCCTTGGTTACCTCCGTTAAGCATTCGTCAAAGTGGGGGAGGTCTGTTCCTAACAATAATTTTTTGTCTAAATTGGGGACTACTCCTACTTTATGTACCCTTTGATCCCCATTAATATCTAAGAGTACTTCGGCCAGGTGATAATCTTGTATGTCCCCGTGTACACAGGATACCCTTACAGTGTCTTTCCCTTTTATTAGGGCTTGAGGAATCAGCTCCCTACTAACCACTGTATGGTGACACCCAGTATCAAGGAGGGCATCTAGTGGTCTGCCGTTAAGGTAGATTCTTTTGTGATACCGTTCCCGTTCTGTTCCAGTAACCAGAACCCTGCTCTTGGACAGATCTATTTCCATGGGTTCAGCAACTTCTGTTCTCTGAGGACATTGTCGGGCGATATGTCCCCACTCAGTGCACGTGAAACACTGGGGTCCTTGTGAAGGAGCAGAAGAGAGGAGGGGGCTTTTTATTTGGGAACGGAGTGCAGTTGTTGGACGGGTTTCATTTGTGGGGTTTGAGAACTGTTGACTGGGTTTTCCAGGTTGGGTAATAGGTTTTTGGGAATGAAGCCTAAAGTCAGGCGAGCGGTGAACGGCGCAGGCTAACTCGATGGCCAGGGGTGGCGTAAGGTTAGGGTGTTTTTACCCAGTTACGGGTGGAAGAGGGCAAAGCCTCCAGATACTCTTCTAAGTAGACTAGTTCAGTAACTTCTTCTATGCTGCTAGTGGGTGGTTGTAACCAACGGTTTCCAAGGTCTCTTATTCGGTAGTATAAGGCACGTGGATTATCTCCAGGGGTTCATTTCTCCTTCCGGAATCGTGTTCGGTAATACTCAGGATCACACCCGAGCCTTTGTAGAATGGCTTTCCTGATCTCTGTGTAGTGGGTTAACCCAGTCGGATTCGCCGCCTGGTAGGCTGCTTGGAATTCTCCAGACAAAAGAGGTGCAATACATTGACCCCATCGTTTAGGTGGCCAGGAGGCGGTAGAAGCCACCCTTTCAAAGTTAGTGAAAAATAATCGGGGTCGTCACCGTCCTGAAACTTTTGGAGTATATTTCCTGGAACAATTAGATGAATTTGGGTATTGGCTATGGTGTCTGTTAGTTTAAGGATCGTTGTCTCTTGTGCTTGTTGGTTTGCCACAAGGATGGCCGTCTGTTCCTTTATAACCGTTTGAAACAAATCTCTTTCTATTTGGGCTTGCTGGTTCTGCTGTTCTAAAACAAATTGAAGGTGTCTCTGGCCCTCAGACAGCTGCGTGACCATTGCTTCAATGGTTATGTGTTGGGTCATGGTATCAAAACCCAGATCCCACTTCTGATACCCCTGTCGTCACGCAACTGGGAGACACAACCACTAAGAGGCTTTAAGGGCACAAATACAAAGGATTTTAATGCAGATAGTTCTCTAGTTACAATAGGATTCCACTATACAGGAGGGCAACACTCGTAAAGAAAAAAAAAAAGAAATATATATGGATTCAGTTGGTAGTAGTTCGTAAGGTCTTTCTTGGTTTGATGTTCTTCTCTCTCCTCAAGAAATTCTTTCCAACTCTGGAGCCAAGGTATGGATGTCCTCGAAAAGAATTACACAAGTATACACTTGTTACTGGGGTTGTTCTCTGGCGGGTTCCTTCTCCACACCCAAGTGCTCAGGGGGGCTTCAGCGGGTGAATAGGGATTCTTGGGGCTCAGGGGCGAAGTGCTCAGGGAGTGTCAGGGGGTGAAGAGGGTTTCTTGTGGTATAGGGTTGAAGTGCTCAGTGCCCTTGGGTTCAGGACGGCTCTGGCCATCGTGAGGTCCTCCCGCCCACCATTGTTGAAAAATATATCGTAAGAACGAGACTTGCCTGAAGCCACGACCCTCCAGGATTGTGGCGCCAGTCGTCTTTGCCTCCTCTGCTTCACCCGGGCCTTTCAGCGATGTCCTTCTCCTCCTCTTCAATGATGCTCTTCAGAACCGGACCTCTTCGGTGCGTCCCTCTCCGTGTTCTCGCCTCTCCAGCTTTCCGCGTCCTCTCTCACTCCCTCGCTGTTCCAGCCGCCATCGTCTTCTTGACCCGGCTCCGCGCTCATTGGATCCAGGTTGGGTGACCTTGTGACGTAGGCGCCGACCGCTAGACTGCTCACTTCGCTTCCGCCTGTACAAGACGGCATATCTGGGGTCACATGTGTCCGCGATGTCGAATCACAGGACCGTACGGCAGGCCCCTGCAGTCTTTATGGAGCATGTGGCCCCCAATCTTCCAAGGGGCCCACAACCCGTCAGTGGGGTTCCCTTTTAGCACAAGGCTAATGAATATCTGTGAGATATGGAAAACTCAGGAGCCCATCATCACATTCTGCAAGGGGACCCAATCATTTTGTGTTAAGCCAATGATTAAAACTCTTGACTCAGCCGTTATTCAACATCATTCTTATAACCTTGTGTCATGTAATTAGGAGGGAAGGAGAGGTGGGCTCAAGGGAGCACTAAAAGGTGGGAATGGGTCTATCTCCAGGGGAGATGAATAGCAGAATGAAGCATTACTGCAGGAAGAGCACCTGCAGTGGCCTAGCAAGGTCAGGTGGTACCCGGCGCAGAACATTTCTTGTCACCCCCAGCTTGACAAAATGGCAAAAATATGTGTTCAAAACACACATTTTTGCCATTTTGTCAAGCCAGGGGTGACAAGTGTCATCACTGAAGGGGGTGACAAAATGGCAAAATATGTGTTAAAACACAAATTTTTGCCATTTTGTCACCCCCCCTCAGTGATAACACCCGGGGCGGCCCGCACCTCCCCCCCCCTCCCTTCCTACGCCCCTGAGCACCTGCCAGAGGGCAAAGACATACAAGAAACCTTGAGAGAGCAGGTTAAGGGGGCAGCAGGCTGAGAGGCTGAAGAAAGGGGGCATTAGCCAAAAAAAGAACACCACCCTGAAATAGGACCACTCCCTTAAATAAAGGAGGCTCCATGCTGCCAGAAAGTCATGGTAGCAGCAACCTCAAGGCAGCAGTGCAGTGACAGCCGTCACTGGGAGGGAGCTGCATCCTTAGGTATCAGCACCTTAAGAGATGTTTCACAGGGAAGAGTTAGCACTTTGAGATAGGGCATCACATTGACTGAACAATGTCCTGGAAGGGGGTGTTTACTGGGGACTGGACCCCGAAAGGTGGAAGCCGATAGAGGTCTTCACCAGAGAGAAATATTAGCACCATAAGAGAGTGCTGTACTGTGAGGGGTAAGATTGCAAGAGAGAAAGAGAGTTTGTGGAGGAAAAGAGTAGACCTGAGAGCCAGCACAAGAGAGATAGAGTCCAGCTGCACCCTGAAAAAGAAGCACCACCAGGCTGAAAAATGTATTAAGAGATTTGTCACAGGGATGGATAATGTTGGAAGGGAACCAATGAGAAGCAAGCGAAACAGCTTAAGAGAGTGTAGGTGTAGCCCCAATAAAAAATCCTGGGTAGTACCCTGAGGAGGGCAAGAGAGCAGCCTTAGAAGAGTAACACATTGAGGAGGGTGATACTAAAGGGGGCTGCACTCCAATAGAGGAACGTGTCAGTATGAGAGAAACGGTGTGTGTGACAGGCATTTGCTCTGGAACAAAGTGCCCTGGCCTTTGTCCCAACTCATGACCTCAAGAGAGGTTGGAGATAGCGTGGATGATTGTATGACAGAAGCATGCATGGCTGAACCACGTGTGCCTCTACAACACGGTCGCAACAACAAAAGCGTCTTAAATACACATTTTTTTACCATGCATGCCTTTACCACACATGCCTTTACAACGAATTTCATTGTAAAGGCATGTTTGCTAAAGGGTATGCATGGTAAATTACCACTACCCCTATCTACCCTAAGCACTAAAATCCTATCCCTCTACCTCGTGCCCTCCTCCTGCCCTGAGTCCTAAAACCTACTCTTACCTTCCTTTTAAACTACCCCTACCCCTTCCCCTCCCCATCCCTGAGGCCTTAAACTCTTACACCTTCCGAAAACGACCCCTACCCAAGTCCCCCCGCTATGAGCCCTAATACTCACCCCCGCCCTGCTCTTAAAACTATCCCTACCCCTCCTCCTGCCCTGAGGCCTGAAAACCCTGCTCCCCCTTTGAAAAAACCAACCCAACGCCCCCCCACCCTGATGACTAAAACCAACTTCCACTCCTATAAACTCCCCACAGACCCGGCCCCAGCCCTTAAAACTACCCAGATCCCCCGCCCTGAGCCCTAAAAACCTGTCCCCTTTAAAAAGACTTCTCCTACCCTCAGCCCTTAAAAATAAACCCCAACCCTTTTCCCCTGCCGTGTGTCCTAAAACCCTGCCCCCCTTAAAAAAACGACCCTAACCCCCCTGCCCTGAGCCTAAAAACCTGCGCCCACCCCTAAACGACCGGAGGGACAGGAGGGCAAGAGAGCAGCCTTAGAAGAGTAACACATTGAGGAGGGTGATACTTAAGGGGGCTGCACTCCAATAGAGGAACGTGTCAGTATGAGAGAAACGGTGTGTGTGACAGGCATTTGCTCTGGAACAAAGTGCCCTGGCCTTTGTCCCAACTCATGACCTCAAGAGAGGTTGGAGATAGCGTGGATGATTGTATGACAGAAGCATGCATGGCTGAACCACGTGTGCCTCTACAACACGGTCGCAACAACAAAAGCGTCTTAAATACACATTTCTTTACCATGCATGCCTTTACCACACATGCCTTTACAACGAATTTCATTGTAAAGGCATGTTTGCTAAAGGGGTATGCATGGTAAATTACCACTACCCCTACCTACCCTAAGCACTAAAATCCTATCCCTCTACCTCGTGCCCTCCTCCTGCCCTGAGTCCTAAAACCTACTCTTACCTTCCTTTTAAACTACCCCTACCCCTTCCCCTCCCCATCCCTGAGGCCTTAAACTCTTACACCTTCCGAAAACGACCCCGACCCAAGTCCCCCCGCTATGAGCCCTAATACTCACCCCCGCCCTGCTCTTAAAACTATCCCTACCCCTCTTCCTGCCCTGAGGCCTGAAAACCCTGCTCCCCCTTTGAAAAAACCAACCCAACGCCCCCCCACCCTGATGACTAAAACCAACTTCCACCCCTATAAACTCCCCACAGACCCGGCCCCAGCCCTTAAAACTACCCAGATCCCCCGCCCTGAGCCCTAAAAACCTGTCCCCTTTAAAAAGACTTCTCCTACCCTCAGCCCTTAAAAATAACCACCAACCCTTTTCCCCTGCCGTGTGTCCTAAAACCCTGCCCCCCTTAAAAAAACGACCCTAACCCCCCTGCCCTGAGCCTAAAAACCTGCGCCCACCCCTAAACGACCGGAGGGACAACAAATTAAAAACAAGCATTTACAATGCAACGGTTTCGCCTTTGACAAAGTTAGAGCTATTGGCATTGCAAATGACAAATTGTTTATGTACGTGTTGGTTTTGAAAACAGATTGTCATTTACAATGTCAATAGCTTAATATTTCGCAAATGCGAGACCTAAGAAAAAAAAATTACATTTGGATTTGAGGTGTATGTGGGGGGGCAAAAATAGAAACTTTAGCGTTTGATAGTGTGCGTATCACAAAGCACAGTTAAAATGTGGAAAATAGTTGAATTACTCCAATGTCAAGAGTTCTCAAACGCTCTTCGACCCGTAAAGAAAGGCAAAAACGCCAAGACATTGAAATAATAATGATAGAACAAAAGCAGTGATGTAATTCTTAAGCAGTCAGAAGGCAGGTGTGAGCAGTTAGCCAATTTGTTTTCTATGTTATAAATCTCGGTCTCGTCAGGATTTTCTCCGCTTTGTTACCGGTATTTTTTTTTTTTTTTAACTACAGGTACCAGAATGCAAATGGCATCAACTCAGACTGGCCCGCGGGGTAGGCACTACATACCTACTCGAAAAAGCGAGGTACATAAACAGCCTCTGCGAATGTAAACACTGTGTATCACAAAGGGAGAGGGGATTAAACACCGCGGTTCTGCAGATTAATACATACTTTAAGCTCTAAGATGCCACGTGCGTGGTAAAAAACTGTTTACAACTGGCGCCTGTAGTAGGGTGACCAGATTTAAAAAAAAAAAAAACGGGCTATTTTGAAAGAAAAAATTAGAATGACTATCATTTTACATCAGTCGAGGGTGACAGAACGGCAGCGCTGATTAAAAAACAGACAAGGAGGCACTAAGGAAGTGAAATGTAATTTCTAAGCCCAATATCTTACCTGTAAATTGAGTTGCTTGCTAGTCCAGCTTTGGAACATATAAAAGGTGCCTCCCACTGTTTTAGCCTGGCCATGACCAGGCGCATTTGCTGAAATCTGCGGTGTAAAATCGGGAGTGTCCCGGAAAGTCCAGGTCGCATGGTCACCCTCCTAGCCTGTAGCAAAAGTTCAGTACCATACTTATTTATCCCGTAAAATCACAGAAAGAGGTTTTTTCAGTTATTTTTAAGGTGCTCGAACCTTAAGGAACAATCATCCAGTCCCCACTTGAGGGCAGCTAAAAATCGCCGTCCTTAATGAATTATTAATTAAATTAACCCCTCACTCTCCTTATTGTAAATGCATTAATTAGTAAAGAAATCCAGTCCAGTTCTTTAAAGGTAATAATGTACATAAATCCACATACGAGATTATAAAAAATACTTTTTTGCTTTCATAATTATATACAGTAGGTGAGTGAGTGGCGGCAACTCCAAGCTCCCGCTGCACGTTTTACAACTTCTAACAGCACGTGCTCTGGTGCGGCCAGCAATCCACGCGCCAAGGAAACACAAGTTCACTGACTCCTTGCACGTTTCTCATAACCGCTGACGATGCACGAAACACAAGTTCACCGACTCCTTGCACGTGTGTCATGACCGCTGACCGTGCACGCACAGAACACAAGTTCACCGACTCCTTGCACGTTTGTCATGACCGCTGACCGTGCACGGAACACAAGTTCCCCGACTCCTTGGACGTTTGTCATGACCGCTGACGTGCACAGAACACAAGTTCACCGACCCCTTGCACATTTGTCATGACCGCTGACCGTGCACGGAACACAAGTTCACCGACTCCTTGCACGTTTGTCATGACCGCTGACGTGCACGGAACACAAGTTCACCGACTCCTTGCACGTTTGTCATGGCCCCTCTGCCCGCGCAGATAATTTCCTAACCGTAAATGGCGTCGACTCACCTTTAGTGTTAACTTGTCGGCCTATCATATATAATGTGATCTGTGTCACCGGTATTTCAGCCTGTCAGTGGTCAATGCCGTCTGTAATATTTTCATTTGTTTTGCAAAATGTTATTTACTCAAATAGATCTGTTACAAATGTACAAATTCAATATATGGTTCTGGTGTCGATCGCATGAGCAGAGGGTGTGGCTTAACGACTACGCGGCCGCCTTAAAGCTGGGGAAGCAGGTTCGAGTCTGGCGGGAGGCTTAAGCATTCTGTGATCCTGGGCAAATAGCTTAATCTCCCGTGCCTAAAAATAACGTGTCCGTCTGTAACGAAACTGGTGCTCATGTAAAGCGCCCTGACCCCCTTCTGGCGTAGTTCACGCTGTATAAAACTGTAAAACAAAAATCACTCTAATTTACTGCTGTAAAAAATTAAATAGCACCTTACAGTTGATAAATTCAAATAATGCCTACAATCTTTACTCTGTACGACCAATACACCTAACAAGCTTGAGAAAAAACGCATACCCCAGAGATGCATATACAATCTGTGATCGTGAAACTGCAAAATAGTTCACAGATAGCTGCAGCGTGTATCATCCGGCACTGTCAACATGGCTCGGCTCCAGATAGCATAATCAGGGCTGACGAGTGGCCTCGTCACACCGGTTTGAAAGTGGATTACCGCCGGGCTGGATGAGGCAACGAGAAAAGAAATACTATGAAAACACCAGCGAGTAACAGGCAAGAATGAACCTGGCACCGCATTGTGTCGCCGCAGAAACACGTTATTAAACATGCTAACCGAGTCCTACGGCTCACTGAAACACAGGGGCAGAAAATCCGCTCCAATTGATGTCGTGTCTGCTTTTAAGAAACAAGTCAGGTCCCGGGCCGGCAGCCAATCACAACGCGGCCCGGGGAATGATGTCATGGGGGTGTCCCGGCCGGCAGATTCGGGGGCGTGTTTTTCGTGCTCTCCCCTTCCCATTGGCTGGAAGGTAAAATTCCAGCCAATGGGAAGAGGAGAGGGCGGGACTTAAAAAAACACACGGATACGCCCCCGATTCGCGTTTTCACGGGGAAAGCGTGATTGACAGCCAATCTCTTCCAATGGCTAGCCTCCATTTATGGAGCTAGCCAATGGAAGACAGAGGCGGGACCAAAGCCCCATATGTAGGACATAAGATTTCGCCCTGGGCGGAGCAACTGCTACGCAGTTGCTACGGCCAGGGCGAAACCTAAAAATAGAACGTACTTGCTGCTCGCCGATCACTATTCATTAGTTGAGGCGTGAAGACTCCCCTACGGCCAATCCCAGTGCTTCTCTCTACCAGCCGAGAAATTCGCTGGGATTGGTCTGAGCAGACTGGTTTTCCACTCCAATGAGGATTGGGAGCCTTTGCCTGCTGTTCTCTCCACCTGGCAATGCAGCTTGGTTTGGAGAGATGTCAGTACGCATGTCAGTTTGGCGTCCTAAGGCAGGCGGCCAAACTGACATACACACTGACAGCATTACTAACCACTCCCACTTCCTGCCTGTCATCATTTAGGTCCCGCTCCCCAAGGCTCGGCCCTGGAAGAAAAATAAAATGATAATAAACGGTTGTATTATCATTTTATTTTTAAATTTGTGCAGCTACTGCTAGTGGCAGGGGGAGCAACGCTCTTCTGCCATAATGGAGGAGCCACCAATGGATCTTGGCTTGTACTGTCTTTAAGGAAATAATGCAATATGAGTAACCAAAAACGTAGCTTATATTAGCTTAGAAGAGTGTCTCCCCTGTAGGTCTTGAATTAGCCAAGGCCTTTTGATTTTACTCTTGACAAACTCACTCCTGATAGTTAAAGTGGACAGAGTCATTTAAAGGGGAGTCTGACAACTGACACATTTATTTATTTATAAAATCCTCTGCAAAGAAACTGGCAAAGGGACAAATGTACCAGTACATCGATTTTAGCTTACTTAATTAAACACAAAGACACTACATGTTAAAATATCTTGCCGTGATAAGACATATGCTGAAGAGATCTTTTTATGCCCAGCAATTTTCAGTGTGTTATAATGACGGTAAGATAACTCTAGTGGTTAATGCAGTTCCAAGAGAGTTTTGAGTTTTGTCCAGTTACAGTTTTGACTCAAGAAATGACATGTAGAGTTAATGTGCCTGTAGGAAACACACCGTGTAACATGAAGAGCGGAGTTATATTTTATGTAGATAGGTAAGTGGGTTACTGCTTTTGACACAGATCCTTTTATTACCTCCAGTTCATAAGTTACATTTAATGTAATATAGCACCATGAGTTATGAATTGTTATCAAGGAGCAGCATGCTAACTGAAAACATGGGTTTAGACCCTAATTTATTTCTCAATCTATTCTTATTCTAAATTTCCAAAGAAGGGTTCTTTTGAGTAGTAATAATGTCTGAATAGTACATACAACCCCAATTACTATTATGTTTTAAACCCTGACTTTGCATTTTCCCGACCATTTACTCTTAACTTAAAATTTCTATAAGTATGAATATGTGACTTCTATACCTTATAACCCTCATGGTGATATGTAACATTTCCTGAACATCGATTTACACACCTGTATGATATATTGCCTTTCTGTGTTTGATGTAAAGCGCCCGACACCTTACACTGTGGAGTACTGATATAAAAGAATTACATAAGAATTACATAAGAAATAAATTATTAACTGCCATTTAAATCCGTATTAATGTAATTACTCATACACACAGATACATCTGGCATTCTTAGAGTGCATGCATATTTCTTACATGGGGGGTTTGAATAAAGTCAAGAACCTGCCTCCAAATCATACTTTCTTTAAAATACTTGTGAATGATAGGTTGTGTGCCTTTGTTGCCTTGCATAGCATGCATTGGTGTTAGGCTCAAGATGGCTACCAGCCATCAAACAAAAGGAGGGCTGGTGGCTCCTTAAATCAGGCCTTTGTTTTGGGCAGCGCTGGAAGTAAAAATAAGAAAGCCCCCTGGATGCCTACATGTTGCTGCTTCAAACAGAAAGCAGACAACATGTGAGTGCTGCTGAATTGTGTTCTGGTGTAGGAAAACTGCACCAGGACAAATTCTGCGTATTTCAGAAAGTCAGCCATATCCGTCTCAGAATTAGCTGCTAGGAGGGTGATTCAGAGGGATCCTCCTTATTTCCTGCACTGGCTGTAGGAACAGTTGTGAGATGTGTGTATTTCTCAAATAGGGTAATTTAAATGGCGTGTGTGCTTATGGAACTGCCTTAAGGTGTGTACCTGTGGGGACAGATGTGAGGTGAGCCCTCACAGACAGAAAAAAAGAACGAAGGAATGCTGGACCTACCCTCCCCCTCCCGCTGGGAGTACATAAGCGTACCGGTCCCAGCATTCCATCTGAAATACCAAGCCATGGATGAAGGCCGGCAGATCGAGAGGGAGGGAATCCATGAAGGTGTCGAAGACTACGGGACCTGGAGTAATGAAGATTACCGGTAAGTAATAGGACATCACCCCAGGTCCCCCCCGTCCTTGACACCTTCATAACAAAGTGAGAAATACCAAAGCAAAACCCGGCATTCATCCAAAAACACAACAAACCACCAGGACACAAAAGAACCCAGGGATTCATCGACAAAAACAGAAGAAACCAGGAGCGAACACAGCCAAGCCCAGAACCAGCAGAAAGGCGCACAGGACCCGGCAGACCCATAAGGAAACCGAGACAACCCCCAAGAATGCCAAAGAAAGAAACGGCCAACAGAGCGCAGGCACAAGCACCCTGACCAAAAAGGAAGGAGAAAGCACAGGCAAGAAACCGGCCCAACACCCCAAACCAAAACACTCGTCCCAAAAGAGACCAGAGGAGGAAAGCCGGCCGAGGAGGTACCGGAAGCAACAAGAACCCAGGAGCCGAACAGGAGCGAGAACCCGAACCAAACCGACAGACAAGGAAGGAGAAACCCCAAACCCCAGAAGACCAAAAAAACCCACAGGAAGGAGGCCACCAACCAAACCAGGAAGGCCACCAAACCCAGAACAGCAGGGGCACAGGAGGCCAACCCAAAGACCATCGCACGGAGATGGCCCCAGAAACCAGCCGAAAAACGACCAAGCTAGGAGAGACCGGAAACCAGCAACAAAGAAGCCCAACAAGGGCTGTCACAGAGCCACCGGCCACAACCCCCAGAAAACCCCAACCCCAAAAGGGAGGGAAAACAAGGCAGGAGGGCAGCACAGAGCAATCGGGAAACCCCAGCAGCCCCAAAACCAGGCACAGAGGACAGCACAAAGGAGGGATCACACGGCACAGGACCGCCCAGCCACCCCACACCCAGGCCAGGCAAGCCGCAAGGGCAGGAGCAGCGGAGAAAAAGAAAGCCCCAGGGTGCACAGCAACCAGACCACAAGCACAAGGCCCGAAACCAGCAACACCGGAGAGGAACCAAGCAAGCAGCAAAAGGCAGGACAACAAAGCGTCAAAAGAGCCAGGACCTGAGCCAAGCAACCCGACCACGCAGGATGACATGCAGGGCCAACTAAACCCCAGAAGAAGTCCACGCAGTGCCCAGACCAAAACAAAGGGCAGGAGGAACCGGGAACCACCAACACCACAGGACCACACAGAAGGCCAAAGCGGAAACAGGAGGAAGCAGAAAGGCAGAGGGCCAAACATCAGGAAAACCCCAGACAACCCGCATCCAGGAGGGAGAGGCCCACAGAGGCAAGAGCACCACAGAACCGCACCCCAACCACAGAGGGAGGCGGGAGGGGCACCAAAACAGACCCACAACAGGAACAAAGCCCGGGGAAGCAAGGGAGGCAGAAGCGAGCCAGGACACCAGAACCAGGAAAAAAAACAGGAAACGACTGGCAAAACACTCCCAACAGCAGCCCGAAAGGGGCAGCACAGCCAAAGAACCCAGGAGGCCCAGTCCCGGGGCCAGCCTGAACCAGCAAGAAGACCGCAGACCAGGAGCCACAGGACCCCAGAAGGACCCACCAGGACGCCGCCACAACAGCCGAGCACCCTGCCAGGACCCAAAAGAGAGCCCAGGCAAGGAAGCAGAGCCTGACAAGGAGCGGGAAAGTCCCAGCAGACACCCAGGCATGGGAACCAGCCGAGACCAGAACAACCCAGGGAACAAACACACCCGATTGCAGATGGAACAAGAAGCCAACAGCACTCGGCAGCCCCAGAGGGCCAGGCAGGGACCAACCCGGCCTGACCACACAAAAAAACAGAGAGCAGACGAAGCCGGCTCAGAAAGGGAGACACGACCACAGGCCATCAACCTGGAGAACTGCAGAAGAGGAAAAACAGCACGCCAAGCCAAGGAAGCAGCAAAGACAACCAGACCCAGACAGCAGCAGCACGAACCCCAGGGACCAAAAGGCATACCACCACCGGAAACAAACCGGGGGGGGGGGGAGAGGACGGCAGGGAAAGAAGAACAGACGCCAAACCACACCTAGCCCGAAAAACCCCCAACAGACACCCTCAGGAGGCCCCCCAGCCAGGAACAACCAGGCAGGAACCAAGACAGAACAAGGAGGGGCAGCCAGGAACACCAGAAACAAGCCAAAGGTAGGCACAGGAAGAGCCAGGGCAGAAGCAGCCAGACCCCAGAAGCAACCCAAGCACACAGAAGGCCCCGGGACAAACACCCGAAGCCCCAGGGCGGAGCGAGGGAGAAACCCGGGAAGGAGCAGGAGTAACCAGGCGCAGACCAACAAAGCCAGGAACCTGGAGCCCCAAGATCGAGGGGACCAGAAGGCACAGCGAAGTTGAAGGAATCTATGACATAATATCGACCACAAAAATATCGAGGTACAAAAATATCGCAACAAAAATATCGAGGACAATAATATCGGGATCCTATCTCTAAAAAGGTAAGTACAAAAATATCGAAAATAATATATCGATGTCAAAAATATAGTTTTTTAGAAAATATCGTTTTTTTAAAATGTAAATAAAATGTAATATTAACAAAATAATACTTATAAATATAATAAACATAGGTACAAATATATTATAATATTTAAAATTAATAAATGATGTAATAAAAACGAATGTTAATAAAAATATAATACATAGTATATACTTAATTAATTTTAACTCTAAAATATTTATTTTAATAACTTGTAAATAAATTAAAATATAATAAATTACTAATAAATTTATATCCATAAATTAATAATATAAATAACATTTATTAATAATGTAAAACTAATTAAAAAAATTAAGTAAATTTTGGATAGCGTACGGGTAAAAATTACTATTCCCACTCCAAAGAGTGCAACAGTAGGAAAGTGTTGGATAGCGTAGGGGTAAAAATTACTATTCCAACTACAAAGAGCGCAACAGTAGGGAAAGTGTTGGATAGCGTAGAGGTAAAAATTACTATTCCCACTCCACACAGTGCACAGTAGGGAAAGCGTTGGATAGCGTAGGGGTTAAAATGACTATTCCCACTCCAGTGAGTGCAACAGTAGGGAAAGTGTTGGATAGCTTAGGGGTAAAAATTACTATTCCCACTCCAGTGAGTGCAACAGTAGAGAAAGTGTTGGATAATGGGAGGGTTAAAATTACTATTTCCACTCCAGAGAGTGCAACAGTAGGGAAAGTGTTGGATAGCGTAGAGATAAAAATTACTATTCCCACTCCGGAGAACGCAACATTAGGGAAAGTGTTGGATAGCGTAGAGATAAAAATTACTATTCCCACTCCAGAGAGCGCAACAGTAGGGAAAGTGTTGGATAGAGTAGGGGTAAAAATTACTATTCCCACTCCAAAGAGTGCAACAGTAGGGAAAGTGTTGGAAAGCGTAGGGGTAAAAATTACTATTCCAACTCCAAAGAGCGCAACAGTAGGGAAAGTGTTGGATAGCGTAGAGGTAAAAATTACTATTCCCACTCCAGACAGTGCAACAGTAGGGAAAGCGTTGGATAGCGTAGGGGTTAAAATTACTATTCCCACTCCAGTGAGTGCAACATTAGGGAAAGTGTTGGATAGCGTAGGGGTAAAAATTACTATTCCCACTCCAGTGAGCGCAACAGTAGGGAAAGTGTTGGATAATGGGAGGGTTAAAATTACTATTTCCACTCCAGAGAGTGCAACAGTAGGGAAAGTGTTGGACAGCGTAGAGGTAAAAATTACTATTCCCACTCCAGAGAACGCAACAGTAGGGAAAGTGTTGGATAGCGTAGAGATAAAAATTACTATTCCCACTCCAGAGAGCGCAACAGTAGGGAAAGTGTTGGATAGAGTAGGGGTAAAAATTACTATTCCCACTCCAAAGAGTGCAACAGTAGGGAAAGTGTTGGATAGCGTAGGGGTAAAAATTACTATTCCAACTCCAAAGAGCGCAACAGTAGGGAAAGTGTTGGATAGTGTAGAGGTAAAAATTACTATTCCCACTCCAGACAGTGCAACAGTAGGGAAAGCGTTGGATAGCGTACGGGTTAAAATTACTATTCCCACTCCAGTGAGTGCAACAGTAGGGAAAGTGTTGGATAGCGTAGGGGTAAAAATTACTATTCCCACTCCAGTGAGTGCAACAGTAGGGAAAGCGTTGGATAGCATAGGGGTAAAAATTACTATTCCCACTCCAGTGGGTGCAACAGTAGGGAAAAAGTTGGATAGCGTAGGGGTAAAATTTACTATTCCCACTCCAGAGAGTGCAACAGTAGGGAAAGTGTTGGATAGCGTAGGGGTAAAAATTACTATTCCAACTCCAAAGAGTGCAACAGTAGGGAAAGTGTTGGATAGCGTAGAGGTAAAAATTACTATTCCCACTCCAGACAGTGCAACAGTAGGGAAAGCGTTGGATAGCGTAGGGGTTAAAATTACTATTCCCACTCCAGTGAGTGCAACAGTAGGGAAAGTGTTGGATAGCGTAGGGGTAAAAATTACTATTCCCACTCCAGTGAGTGCAACAGTAGGGAAAGTGTTGGATAGAGTAGGGGTAAAAATTACTATTCCCACTCCAAAGAGTGCAACAGTAGGGAAAGTGTTGGATAGCGTAGGGGTAAAAATTACTATTCCAACTCCAAAGAGCGCAACAGTAGGGAAAGTGTTGGATAGTGTAGAGGTAAAAATTACTATTCCCACTCCAGACAGTGCAACAGTAGGGAAAGCGTTGGATAGCGTACGGGTTAAAATTACTATTCCCACTCCAGTGAGTGCAACAGTAGGGAAAGTGTTGGATAGCGTAGGGGTAAAAATTACTATTCCCACTCCAGTGAGTGCAACAGTAGGGAAAGCGTTGGATAGCATAGGGGTAAAAATTACTATTCCCACTCCAGTGGGTGCAACAGTAGGGAAAAAGTTGGATAGCGTAGGGGTAAAATTTACTATTCCCACTCCAGAGAGTGCAACAGTAGGGAAAGTGTTGGATAGCGTAGGGGTAAAAATTACTATTCCAACTCCAAAGAGTGCAACAGTAGGGAAAGTGTTGGATAGCGTAGAGGTAAAAATTACTATTCCCACTCCAGACAGTGCAACAGTAGGGAAAGCGTTGGATAGCGTAGGGGTTAAAATTACTATTCCCACTCCAGTGAGTGCAACAGTAGGGAAAGTGTTGGATAGCGTAGGGGTAAAAATTACTATTCCCACTCCAGTGAGTGCAACAGTAGGGAAAGCGTTGGATAGCGTAGGGGTAAAAATTACTATTCCCACTCCAGTGGGTGCAACAGTAGGGAAAAAGTTGGATAGCGTAGGGGTAAAATTTACTATTCCCACTCCAGAGAGTGCAACAGTAGAGAAAGTGTTGGATAGCGTAGGGGTAAAAATTACTATTCCAACTCCAGAGAACGCAACAGTAGGGAAAGTGTTGGATAGCGTAGAGGTAAAAATTACTATTCCCACTCCAGAGAGTGCAACATTAGGGAAAATGTAGGGGTAAAAATAACATACTTATAAATAAATGTTTTATTTTAAATAATAAAAATATTAACTATTAAATAAATATAAACCATTTACAAATACCAATACATACTTTTTTTTTTTTTAACTTTTTATTAAAGGTAAAATGACAAAATACAGAAACAATAACAAAAACACAAACAAGGCATTACTTTACAATACAGTGTCGCATCGTGCGGGGGGGCGGGAGGTGCACTACAAAGCGAGTTTAGGAACACATCATATGAGTGGGGGGGGGCAGAGGGACAGAAAGCAATCAAGATGTCTAATTCGTCGTAGGGGAAACGTTGGGCCGGGGAGATATCGGTTCCGTATCCAAGTCCAGGAGGGGAGGAGCACATATCTCACCACGATAAACATTCCATTGAGACCATATCTTCCCCCATTTGCGAGGCGTACCTCGAGAAACATAAACTGTTTTTTCTCTGAACATGCACCAATCCAAATTCTGTTTCCATAGCAGAACTGTCGGCGGTCTCTGGGCACCCCATAGTTGTGCGATATCTCGTTTGGCAATCATATTACCTATACCTTCTATATTTTGTCCCATCGATATTTAAACTTCGATATAATTGTATATCGATATTTAAATATCGATATTTTGTCTGCATACCAAGTCGAAGAGCAAGCTCCCAGGAGACCGGCGCCCGAGACCACACGGCCAACCTGACCGAGGGCCAACTAACCAAGCAGAAGCCAGGAAGCGGAGGCGAAGAACCAGGACACCTAAGCGGAGCAGAGGCCACAACAGCCAGCCCACAGCAGAGGGAAGGGCACAGAAAAAAACAGCGCACGCAGCATACCCAAAGCCAGGACACACGCACCCGCGACACCCCGAGAAGCAGGGATGCAGAGGGGCAGCAAAGAAAAGCGGAGAAAACCGCGGCAGGCCAACAGGAACCCACTGGAGGCAACAGGACCCCCCTGCGGCCCAAGCAGCAAAAAAAACGACCCACCGCCAGCAGGGGGAAGGCAGCCGTGAACTCAGAGGAGCCAGAAGCAGGAGGGAACAGAGCTGCACTCCCAACAGGCCGCTGCCGAAGAAGCGAGAGGCAACGACGACACAAGAGCAGCAGAGGGCAAGGCATAAGCAAGAAGGCAGGGAGACACCAACAATACAGGGAACCCAAAAAGCAAGCACAAGCAAAGCCAGCCGAAAAAGGAACAAGCCACCACCGAGGCGACAGGAACCTACGCCAATACCAGGCAGGAAGAAGCGACCCAAAGGCAGAAGACCCCCAGCACGCCCGACCCCATAGAACAAAAGAGAGAGCAGGGGTGAGCAGGAGGCAAGGCCGCAGGCCACGGAGACCAAGGGAGAGGAACCCAGGAACCAGCGCCGACGACCAGCACCGAACCCGGAACCACAGCGCCTGACTGCAAGGGAACCCAGAACAGCAGCGCCACTCCCCACTACCAGTGAGTGGAGCGAAGATGAGAGCAGGCGCATCCAGGGTGGCAGGGCCGCAGGCACATGAACAAGAAGCACCCAGAGGCAGACGGCCAGCGCCAAGACACGGGCAGGGCGGCACCACACGAACAGACGCAAACACCCAAGGCGGGGGCGGGGCAGAGAGCCCCAAAGGGCACCAGGATGGAGCCTACACAGGAAGTACAGACCCAACCGAAAACACACTCAACCAGGGCAACCCCCGGGAGCAGCGGGGGAGCGGAGGCAGCAGCAGGACAAGCACAAAACCAAGAAAAGCAAAGCGCACAGCCACCCGCAGGCATCCCGGAGTGGAGGGCCGTCAGGAAGAGCAAGCAAGCCAAAGCCCAGAGACACACGAAACCGGGCTGACCTGCTACCGGTGCCAGGGATCTTTACTGAACCGTGAGCACCAGCATACGTCGGTAGACGCCCTGGCGGCCGCACCATACCACCTCCCCAAACCATGAAAACAGAGCACCAGGAGGCAGCCGCGGGAGCCGACGTGCCATGGAGGACAGAAGCGGGACGTAGCTCAGTGGCAGAGTGCATGCACAACAAGCATGAGGCCCCGGGTTCAAATCCCGGCATCCCCAGGAGACCCCTGCGCGCATCGAGGCACCAGCACAGGGAAAAAACATCCAGGCCAACCCAGGCAAAGCACAAAACACTCGGCCAGAGTAGCAGGTAAGTGTGAGGCAACTGGGAAAAAACTGAACAGCTATGCGGTACTCGCCACAGGGGCAGGAATGACACCAAGCGACCTGCCCCAAGAGCCAGCCCAGGCGCCACCCAAGACACCAGCGCCGGGCGGGGAAGAGGACTGCAGCCACCGGTCCGACATCAACCTTCACAAATCCAGCCCCTGCAACGACACCACGAACAGCAGGGGCGACAGAGAGGAAGAAGGCCAGCAGCACCTCCACAGAACCGCGGAAGAAGCCCAGTAGGAGATGGCACGCAGCGCATGCATGAGGACCCGGGTCACACATCGGCATCACCAGGCGTCTCCTCTTCTCACCCCGGAGCATCCAAGAAGGGTAGCCTGCCATCATGCCAATAAGCCAGGTAGGGGGGCCAGGAGCACCGCCCAGCTGAGCCCCTGGGCCCCCCAAAAAACCTCAACCGCGCGTCTTCCAACAGGCCCGGCCATAGGAAGACGCGCGCTGTAACCCGGAAGGAATCCTGGATGAGCGGCGCCCCAGCCGCAAAGGGCCGGGTGCCCATCAACGCGACTCCCAGCAAGCCCGGCAGGCCAGGAGAAGCGGAACAGGATGACGAATCCACAGAACAAACAGGTAAGCAGCAAACACGTCCTAATCTGTCGGAGACAGAAAAAAAGATCAGAACGAATGCTGGGACCGGTATGCTTATGTACTCCCAGCGGGAGGGGGAGGGTAGGTCCAGCATTCCTTCGTTCTTTTTTTTCTGTCTGTGAGATGGATTATCTCACTTTTTTATGAAGATGTCGAGGACGGAGGGACCTGGGGGTAATGGCCTTGTACGT
This sequence comes from Lissotriton helveticus, assembly GCF_964261635.1. Taxonomy (NCBI): domain Eukaryota; kingdom Metazoa; phylum Chordata; class Amphibia; order Caudata; family Salamandridae; genus Lissotriton; species Lissotriton helveticus. The sequence continues at coordinate 1,565,012,170 of NC_136065.1, read as the reverse complement.
GTTGCTGTCACGTTTCTTAGTGACTGTGTAGCAGAGCACAGGGAGGGGATTTATAGCAGCAGGCGCTTGAAAGTTCCCTTACCACACAAAGACGTTTTTGTAAGTGATGCGAGTCAGAACTTTTACCTTCAGTTGAAGCATGGGGCACCACGGTCCCGGTCAGAGTCGGACCGGAAGATTGGGCAATCTGGTAGTGACCCAAGGTCTTGTTTCACAGGTTACTACTACATGGGCCGGTTTCCTGGCAGTTTGTGGATCTATTTTATGGTCTGGGCTGGTCCGTGTTTTTCAGCAGATTTCCCCTGATATTACCAGAAACATTGCCTAGAACACGCACGTGCAGTCCTTTATACCTTGCAAAACACAGTTGAGGCTTTACACATTAAACAAGCTTTGGCATAGCCAATAGGTCTAGCATTTGTGACCTTATAAGTGTTTAGTCATGCAACACTTGATGTTGTTGCTCCAAGGATATTGTGCTGGATAACTAAACACTTGTATGGTCCCAAAGGCGAGACCTATTGGCTATGCCAATACTTGCTTAAATTTAAATTTGTTGAGTAAAGAAGTACAAAGGGCAACTTTCATACGAAAGCAAAAAAGAGTGTAAAACAGTTTACACAGCATGTGACTCTGCTTCAACCACATAGTAAAGGTTACTTTTCCTGGCTTCAAATATTAAGCTTTCATTGTGTAGATAATCAACCCTGTCTGATGCGCCAGAGAGTGAACTCAGGCTTGAGAGCAGGGAATTGCTACTACCTCAAGGTTTTTCTGCATGCATGCCTTCCAGCCTACATTGAGGTGGGAGATGGGATTCAGCTGCAAATAGTCTCCCCAGCATAACGTGCCAGAAAAAGACTACAAGGAGGACCCAAGAGTGATTTCCTACCACATCTTGCCTCAGCAGACTCAAGGATGTGCTTTGACACAGAGCCGGGCTGAACAGTGCAGCCATCTTTGTCAAGCTGCAAACCAAAATAATGACAAGTGTGGTGGGCAGGCCCTGGTGAGCTTGAGGAGGCATCAATGAGAGCACAGGGATTTGAGAGGCAAGCAGCACTTGGTGGAGAGAGCAAGAAAACACAAGCACTACTGCAAGACAAACATAGGTCCCTGATAGTAAGAAGTTGAAGAATACATCTCTTGCAATCAAAAACACTGTAAAAAAAGATGTGTTTCAGGGGAAGAACAAACACAAGAGCAAGGACAGCCATTGAATTAGAAACAAGCAGATGACATAGATAAGAAAGCTGACAAATCATGAGCAACGACCTGACCCAAAGCAGACTAGAACTTTTGGTGTTGTGCACAATAGGCCTTTAGGTAAAACCTAAAATAAAGCAATTAATCTTATTGATGTACTGGAAAAAGTTTGTTTGTTCAGGGTGGGCCAAACAACACAATGTTAGGCGAGGTACTGGAGCAGTACTAGTCTACCCAGGACTCAGTAAATGGGGCCCAATGTGTATGGAATGGCACGGCACAGACTCGGTGATTAGAAGTACAATGCTAGTGACTTTGGCCATGGAACTAGATTTGGTGGACTTTGAACGAGGTTTAGGCACTCTGCATGGTACTGGAAGTAGGCAAAGGGGTAGCAGGGAAAATATAGACTCAAATAGGGCAAAGCGATTTGATAGGAAGGCCGGTTGTTTGGTGGCTACATTTCTACTTGCAAAATTGAAAAGAGGCAATAAAAAAGGGATGTAAAAGACTTGGCACACTTCTATTATAAATACTTATTTTGATATTTCTGGAAAATGTCTTTTGCTTTATGCTGGCTGACACCAATTCCAAATACTTTGGAAAGAGACATTTCCTTGCTGCATAAGAAGGGGAATGCGATTCTGGAGTTTGCTGCTGTAAACTGACGAGACACTTTTAACCGCGAGTGTAACCGCTCCTGACAGTTTTATATTGCATGCTGCTATGTTATATTATGTTAGCTTACCAATCATGGCCCATCTGTATTCTGGAAAGCCGCCTTACGTTTTTCGAAATCTCACAAATGTTTGCTTCCTGGATCATTTTCTCCACACTTGGGTGCCTCTTGTCAGAATGCAAGCCATTGAGTTTTAGGGCACTGGGGTCAATTCTGGACAATAGGCGACAGCGAACGAGAAATACTGTATAAAATTGCCGGGTATTCAAATTGTTTAGTTTATCTCAGTAGGGGCGCACGTCCACTGCATTCACGCCTCTGAGCAGGAGACTTGCTGAAAAGATGACAGTTAAAGAAACCAGGTATTATAGACCTTTCAGGGCATGCTCGTCAGTATTTTGTTGCTCTTCCTAGTGAAGTTGTGTTTTTAGGTCTGGCATTAGCAAAGGCACTTCGTTTCTAGTAAAAAAAGCATCTGCATAGGCAATAGGTCTCGCCTTTGCGACCTTATAAGTGCTTAGCCATTTTACAAAGTTGCAGCGTCATGTACTGACGCTGCAGTCTCGTTTGCCAATCCAACATTGAGAGACCCACACCATAGGATGCTGTTCAATCTAAGGTGACATCATCTTCACTAAACACCCTGCTATCCAATGGATGGGGCACAGAGCTGCCCCAAGATTCACTATTTGCAATCAAAGCCACAAGGCTGTCCGGGCTGTTGTAAATACGATATAGCAGCGGGAGCACCTTCTGACTAGCCTACTGACCCAAATGTGAATCTGTACCTGCCTGCGGTACAAAAGGGGGTGGTGATGGACGGAGCATCTGAACCAATCAAACACTCACACCCAGTCAACAGATCTGGGTTTAATCCATCACCGTTCTTTAGCCCATTCTGCCACCCCAGTTCAGACATGGCCATATGCAAATCAGTCTGACCCTGTGCCTCATGGGAACAGTCCAGTCCGAACTGCCAAGCCATGCCTTCCCTGGACCGGAAACAAACTTCCTAGGAATGGTTTCTGGCATTTCAGCCGTCTTCAGCCAGGCTTGCTTGAATCCAGTGGCAAAGTGAGCAAGGGACTCACGTCTGAGCATACCCTGCCAACTGTCAGTCTCTCTATCTCTCTCTCTCTGTCAGTTTCTCAGCCAGTGCTTGTATATTCTATCTCTATGTTTCAGGAGCAGTTGGTTTCACAATACCATGACTTCATCTCCTACCAATCCATTCACATAAAACTGGTAGGTTATTGTCCTAGGCATGGTATGCACTTTCACTGTTATTCTCACTATTACAGTTGCAGTAGTGTCCTACTAGGTCCTGAAGAAAGCCTTCCCAGGCTGAAACATGTCGACCGTATGATTTACTCATGAATGGTAATATTTGTTTACACCCATTCACACTCTGCTTTTAATGTTGGCACCATGGTGACCGCCTTAATAAAGTTTTATTAGGCACTATGTTAGTCAATTTTATCTCACCACCTCTTCACTAGCACTTATGCTTTATACACTGCAACTTTTTTCACTTCCCACAGCCCTCCACATATCATTACCCAGATTTCTACCACTGGCGTAATAGACACTGGTTGTTGTACTCACACTCTCCTAGTGAGACACCTAGTGAATACCAAGCTGGTGCTTCTTCAAACCCAGATGACGAAGATCCGCCAAAGGGTGGGCTGATGGGTTTACTTTCTGCTCTCTCACTGCTCATAATCTATTCTCTCTATCTGCACAGGACACGTCAGACTTTTGAGGCTACTATTGACCTTAGCACCCCTTTGTGTTCCTTATTAGTTCTACTGGGGTAAGGTGCTGACAGGTCTTTAAACTTATACCCCCTAGACCCCCTTCAAAAATTCTTTTGTACTTCTTACGTCATGATATATTAGGGGGCTGCGAGAAGCGCTATAACAAGCCCTATACAAGCGGAACCATTTTTAAATCTTAGAACCTTTTTAAATTGTATTTTAATTAGGGGCAGACTCGTGCAATATACAAATCAATAGCTTTCTCTCCCTCTATCTCCTGGGCTCGATATTACCGCCTGCCCGCCTCGGTCCGACCCGGCAGCAGTGCCGTTGTGCGGAGGGCGGACAGGCAAGAGCCAGGCAGACAGCACTTCCGGTTCCCGGAGCTGAGGTCAGCGCTCTAGTGGCTGCCTCACTCCGGGCTATTTAGCCACGCCCTTCCTACAAGCGCGCAGCGGTTGCGAGCAGGGGGCGCCTTCGAGCGCGCCTAAGAAGCGCCGAAGAAAAGCCCGTCTGCACCCGTCCGCGACAGGACGGGGCGAGGGGCGATGGACCCTGATCCTTCCTCACAAACCGTCACCGGTAAGAATTCCCAACCCCTTCTATATTCATCCCTATTTTTACGCAGCCTTAGACCTGCTACATGTTGTAGCACAGTTATACCTTGGCATCGCATTGAGGCTGCCTACTCCTGCCCTGAATGTCGACATCTATCTAACAACAATGTGTCTCCCTCAGACCGTCATACCTTAGTCAAGGGTTTGAAAAGCTTTCTATTAAACGTACGTTCCTTACCTAAACATCAGCATCAGGTCTGGGACTTAATACATTCTATCCAACCGGACATATGTTTCCTTGTGGAAACCTGGCTAAAACCCCACACTGTTACAGCCATTGCAATGGGGATTCCCTCCGGGTATAAGATTAAACACCTTGACAGAGATATTAAAACCGGAGGCGGTTTAGCGATTATATATAGGGATCATATACATTGTACAATTATTGAACAACACTCAAACGCACAATTAGAAACCCTGCTTTTTAAATTTCACCTAACTAACCATTTCACCTGGAAAGGGGCCCTGGTCTATCGACCCCCAGGAGCAGATCCTAATTTTGCACTCACTCTTCAAGAAATCTTAGCTCCACATATAAAATCAAAAGAAGATTTTTTGCTTCTAGGTGATTTTAATATACACGTTGACCAGCCAATGTTGACCGAATCCACGGCTCTAATTACAGATTTATTGAATCTGGGCTTGGAATTAAAAAATCATGGACCAACTCATATAGGAGGACACATGCTCGATCTTATTTTCTCTAACTCCACTAAAATAAATTGTTCCTTGGCTACTAGTATATCGTGGACTGACCACTCTTTGTTGGAATTTACTCTACCAACTCCTGCGAGACCCATAAAGAATGTCCCCTCCCCCCCCTCTTGGAGACGTCAATGGCACAAAGTTAATGTCAATACGGCTCAAGAGGCATGGACAGATCCTATTTTTTTGCAATCCGATACAGTAGACACTGCTTTAGCCAAGCTGAATGAATCTATCAAAAAAACCATTGATACCATTGCTCCTTTAAAAAGACACAAACAACACCCAGTATCAAAACAAGAAAAATGGTATACAAAAGAACTGAGAGCAGAGAAACAAAAATGTAGACGTTTTGAGAAAGCCTGGAGAAAAACCAAAACTGAAAACAATCGTTTGATTTTCCTAAAGGCCCAATCAGAATACTACAAAAACATTAAGTCAGCGAGGAAACTACAATTGACACAACAAATAGCAGAAGCAGGTAACAGCCCTAAAGAACTTTTTAATATCCTACAAAATTTTATAAAACCTACGGCGTGTGAAAGTTCAGACGACTTTTCACAGGATTTGTGCGACAAAGTCTCGCTGTTTTTCGAGGATAAAATTAACATCATCTACGAAAAGATATTAGTTGCCAACAATTCCAGCAAAAATCAAACTAAAATCGGCCCCACCGCAACTCCCGTTTCAGACAATAAAACCTCCTTGACGTTTTTCCCCTTCATTACTCATACAGAGCTTCTTACTCTCTGTACTCATATTAAAACAGGATCCCCCAATGACCTTGTACCAGCTAGAATGGTCGGTCCTTTGATCCCATTATTAGGTCCCCATATTCTTGAAATGGTAAACATCTCCCTCAGAACAGGCCAAGTTCCGGCAGATTGGAAAAAGGCAGTGGTGAACCCGATAAGAAAGAAGGCATCATCCCCCTGGACAGACCTATCCAACCTACGTCCCATCTCCCTCCTACCTTACCTAGGCAAGATCACGGAGAAGCACGTGAACACCTATCTCTCGCAACACCTTGAAGCGACGGAAGGCCTGGACCACTCCCAATCTGGGTTCAGGCCAAACCACAGCACAGAATCAGCACTTCAAACAGTGACCAATAACATCAAAATGGCACTGGATGATGGTTGCTCTATGATTCTGGTGCTGTTGGACCTTTCCGCCGCTTTTGATACGGTGTCTCACAAGGTGCTTCTCCATCGCCTGAAGGAGGTGGAAATAGAGGGAGAGGCTTTGGCATGGTTGGAGAGTTTCCTGTCCGGGCGTTCCCAAGAGGTTAGGCTAGGCTCCCACAAGTCCACCCATCGGGAGCTCAATAAGGGGGTGCCACAGGGCTCCTGTCTGAGCCCCACACTTTTCAACATATATGTGGCCCCCCTTGCCAACCTAGCAAGATCTTTCGGGTTCACCCCTGTATCCTACGCTGACGACACCCAACTTCTTTTTCCCTTTAAAACTCTTACACCTGCAACAAAAAGATCTTTTGCAGAGGGGATGAGAGCCATTGCAGACTGGATGTCATCTAATTGTCTGCAGTGCAATGTCGGGAAAACCGAAGTTGTGTTGTTCGGTCAAGCGATGACACACTGGTCATCTGACTGGTGGCCTCTGGAACTTGGTCCTGTTCCCACCCCAAAAAGTAAGGTCAAGAACTTGGGAGTTTTATTTGACCAACAACTCATTTTCAAGGACCATGTCAATCAAGTAGCCGGCACCTGCTTCCGGGCTATAGGGATGCTAAGACGTGTCTTTCCCTATCTCCCGGATCACCATAGGAAAACTTTGGTGCAGGCTCTTGTTATTAGTAGGATCGACTATTGCAATGGATTGCTCCAAGGAGCCAATGAGGAGCAAATCAAGAAATTGCAGGTCATTCAAAATACGGCCGCAAGGATCGTCATGAATGCTCCTCCCAGGACGCCATCCTGCCCCCTACTGTCTCAGCTTCACTGGCTTCCTGTGAAGAAGCGAGTTCAGTTTAAGACTCTGTGCACAATACACAAGAGTCTAATGGGGATGGGCCCTAAGTATTTCATAGACATCTTTCAGCCCTACATCCCAGGACGCTCCTTGCGTTCCAGCGACCAGCTACTACTCAAAACACCTAGAATTAAGAAAACCAGACAAGGTGGCCGTGCACTGGCCCACACCGGACCTATCTTATGGAACTCATTGCCGCTCGGACTGAGGTCAATCACTAATCACATGGCGTTTAGAAAAAACCTAAAAACCCATTTGTTTCCCCAGAATTAATTGTCTTCCCATCCCTGGACACTTTCTTTTACTCTCTTTCCACCTGCAGTTATAGCGCGGAGATACCCCTTCGGGGGTCTAGTCTGGCGGTTTATAAGCATATAAAATAAAAATAAATAAATAAAATATACAACATTGGGCCCACTCATCGTTCAGTTTTGACAAAAGTGCATCCACTGCTCCTTCTGGATTCCGTTTTAAAACATTAGACAAAGCGACAATGCAGTATTTCAAAAGCAGATGTAACTATAAAGAGCACATTTTGATAATACATTTTTATTAGTAGACAATAGCAATCTTAAGAGGCATTGCATAGCTTCATACACGCTGTGACCCCAATTCCATCACAGTCTCTCTCTCTCACTCTCTCTCTCTCTCTCTCTCTCTCTCTCTCTCTCTCTCAATGATTCAGTCTCTCTCGCTCAGTCAGTCAGTCTCTCTCTCTCTGTCATTCAGTCTCTCTCAGTCAGTCAGTCTGTCAGTCTCTCTCTCTGTCAGTCAGTCAGTCAGTCAGTCATTCGGTCTCTCTCTCTCTCTGTCAGTCTCTCTATCTCTCTCTCTCTGTCAGTTTCTCAGCCAGTCAGTCTCTCCGTCAGTCAGTATTCAGACTCTGAGTGAGTCAGTCTCCACTCTCTCTCCACTCTCTCCACTCTCTCTCCACTCTCTCCACTCTCTCTCCTCTCTCTACTCTCTCGACTCTCTCACCAGCTCTTCTCCACTCTCTCTCTCCACTCTCTCTCTCTCTCTCCACTCTCTCTCTCCTCTCTCTCTCCTCTCTCTCTCCACTCTCTCTCTCCACTCTCTCTCTTTCTCCACTCACTCTCTCCACTCTCTCTCCACTCTCTCTCTCTCCACTGTCTCTCCACTGTCTCTCCACTCTCTCCACTCTCTCTCTCCTCTCTCTCTCTCCACTCTCTCTCCACTCTCTCTCTCTCCACTGTCTCTCACTCTCTCTACTCTCTCTCTAATCTCTCTCCACTGTTTCCCGCCACTCTCCACTCTCCCTCCACTCCCTCTCCACTCTCTCTCTCCTTTCTCTCTCTCTACGCTCCCTTCTCTCTCTCTACACTCACTCCACTCTCTCCACTCTATCTACTCTCTCTCCACTATCTCTACTCTCTCTCTCTACTCTCTCTTTCTCCACTCTCTCTACTCTCTCTCTCTTTCTCTCCACTCTCTCTCTCCACTCTCTCTCTCTGCCCTCTCTCTCTCCACTCTCTCTCTCCACTCTCTCTCTCCCCACTCTCTCTCCACTCTCTCTCCACTGTCTCTCCACTGTCTCTAGTCTCTCCCCACTCTCTCTCTCTCTCCACTCTCTCCACTCTCTCTCTCTCCAATCTCTCTCCACTGTCTCTCTCTCCACTATCTCTCCACTGTCTCTACTCTCTCCCCACTCTCTCTCTTTCCACTCGCTCTCCACTCTCTCTCCACTATCTCTCTCCACTCTCTCTCCAATCTCTCCACTCTCTCTCCACTCTGTCCACTCTCTGTCCACTCTCTCTCCACTCTCTCTCTCTCCTCTCTCTCTCTCCACTCTCTCTCTCCTCTCTCTCTCTCTCTCTCTCTCTCCACTGTCTCTCTCCTCTGTCTCTCTCCTCTCTCTCTCTCCACTCTCTCTCTCTATACTCTCTCTACACTCTCCCTCCACTCTCTCTCTACTCTCTCTCCACTCTCTCTCACCACTCTCTCTCTCCACTCTCTCTCTCTCCACTCTCTCTCTCCACTCTCTCTCTCCACTCTCTCTCTCTACTCCACTCTCTCCACTCTCGCTCTCCCCTCTCACTCTCCACTCTCGCTCTCCACACTCGCTCTCCACTCTCTCTCCACTGTCTCTCTCTCCACTGTCTCTCTCTCTCTCCACCCTCTCTCTCTACTCTCTCTCTCTCTACTCTCTCTCTCTACTCTCTCTCTCCACTGTCTCTCTCCCACTCTCTCTCTCTCCACTCTCTCTCTCTCCACTCGCTCTCTTGCTCCACTCTCTCTCTTGCTCCACTCTCTCTCACTCCACTCCACTCTCTCTCACTCCACTCTCTCTCACTCCACTCTCTCTCACTCCACTCTCTCTCTCACTCCACTGTTTCGCACAAAGCAGTGTACGTTGCCATGGGCGTCCGCAGAAATGTTTCCGGGGGGAGGGGGGAACATTTTTTACTTCATCACCATCCCCCTTGCACTCTTCTCCCCTCTGCCTTGTACGCTTCTCACCCTCTCCCTTGCACCCTTCTCCCCCTCCCCCTTGCACCCTTCTCCCCCTCCGCCTTGCACCCTTTTCTACCTTGCACCCTTGTCCCCTCTGCCTTGCACCCTTCTCCCCTCCGCTTTGCACCCATCTCCTCTCCGCCTTGCACCCATCTCCTCTCTGCCTTGCACCCTTCTCCTCTCTGCCTTGCACCCTTCTCTCTACCTTGCACCCGTCTCCCCTCTACCTTGCACCCTTCTCCCCTCTGCCTTGCACCCTTCTCCTCTCTGCCTTGCATCCTTCTCCCCTCTGCCTTGCACCCTTCTCCCCTCTGCCTTGCACCCTTCTCCTCTCTGCCTTGCACCCTTCTCCCCTCCGCCTTGCACCCATCTCCTCTCTGCCTTGCACCCATCTCCTCTCCTCTCTACCTTACACCCTTATCCCCTCTGCCTTGCACCCTTCTCGGCCCCCCCTTAATCCCTCCTGCGGACACCCACATGGTGCTTCTAACAAGAGTGCTTACCTGAGGGCACCATTTTGCTGCCTCATCCCTTCTCATATGAGCTTTGCCCTGGAGAATGCTCTCTCTGGGGCCCCTACTCCCACCCTTGTCAGGGTCCCGAGCAGTGCTCTGTGCTGCCTCCTGCTCTTTCTCTGGGCCCCCCTCCCCTCCTTGTCAGGGTCCTGAGCAGTGCTCTGTGCTGCTTCCTGCTCTCTCTCTGGGGCCCCCACCCTCGTCCTTTTCAGGGTCCTGAGCAGTGCTCTGTGCTGCCTCCTCTCTCTCTGCCCCCCGTCCTTGTCAGGGTCCCGAGCAGTGCTCTGTGCTGCCTCCTCTCTCTCTGGGGCCCCCAGCCCCAGCCCCCGTCCTTGTCAGGGTCCCGAGCAGTGCTCTGTGCTGCCTCCTCTCTCTCTGGGGCCCCCAGCCACCGTCCTTGTCAGGGTCCCGAGCAGTGCTCTGTGCTGCCTCCTGCTCTCTGGGGCCCCCAGCCCCCTTCTCTCCTTGACTGGGTCCTGAGCAGTGCTCTGTGCTGCCTCCTGCTCTCTGGGGCCCCCAGCCCCCCTTTCCTTGTCAGGGTCCCTGCTCTGTGCTGCCTCCTGCTCTCTGGGGCCCCCAGCCCCCCGTCTCCTTGTCAGGGTCCCTGCTCTGTGCTGCCTCCTGCTCTTTGGGGCCCCAGCCCCCTCTCCTTGTCAGGATCCCTGCTTTGTGCTGCCTCCTGCTCTCTGGAGCCCCAGCGCCCCCTCTCCTTGTCAGGGTCCCTGCTCTGTGCTGCCTCCTGCTCTCTGGGGCCCCCAGCCCCCCCTCTCCTTGTTAGGGTCCCCCGGACTGGGCGTTGCATGCACCGGGCAATCCCCCGGTCGGCCGCGAGGGTGGGGGCCGGTTTTGGGCCCCAGGGGGCCGATTTTGTTACAGGGTCGTTTTTTGCAGCATAGCATAGCTGCAAAAACGGCACTGTAACAAAATCGGCCGAAAACCGGCCCTAGCAAAGAGCGCGGTCGCACCCCCCCATCCCCCCCCCCCCCCGGGGGGGAGGGGGGGCCGGCCGAGCACTTTGCCAGGGCCGGTTTTGGTTCCCAGTCCGGCCCTGCTCCTGCTCTATGGGGCCCCCAGCCCCCCTCATTGTCAGGGTCCCTACTCTGTGCCACCTGCTGCTCTCTGGGGCCCCCAGCCCCCCCCTCTCCTTGTCAGGGTCCCTGCGCTGTGCCGCCTCCTGCTCTCTGGGGCCCCCAGCCCCCCCTCTCCTTTTCAGGGTCCCTGTTCTGAGCTGCCTCCTGCTCTCTGGGGCCCCCAGCCCCCCCTCTCCTTGTCAGGGTCCCTGCTCTGTGCTGTCTCCTGCTCTCTGGGGCCCCCAGCCCCGCCCCCTCTCCTTGTCAGGGTCCCTGCTCTGTGCTGCCTCCTGCTCTCTGGGGCCCCCAGCCCCCACCCTCTCCTTGTCAGGGTCCCTGCTCTGTGCTGCCTCCTGCTCTCTGGGGCCCCCAGCCCCCCTCCTTATCAGGGTCCCTGCTCTGTGCTGCCTCCTGCTCTCTGGGGCCCCAGCCCCCCCTCTCCTTGTCAGGGTCCCTGCTCTGTGCTGCCTCCTGCTCTCTGGGGCCCCCAGCCCACCCTCTCCTTGTCAGGGTCCCTGCTCTGTGCTGCCTCCTGCTCTCTGGGGCCCCCAGCCCCCCCTCCTTGTCAGGGTCCCTGCTCTGTGCTGCCTCCTGCTCTCTGGGGCCCCAGCCCCCCTCCTTGTCAGGGTCCCTGCTCTGTGCTGCCCCCTACTCTCTGGTGCCCCCAGCCCCCCCCCTCTCCTTGTCAGGGTCCCTGCTCTCTGTTGCCTCCTGCTCTCTGGGGCCCCCAGCCCCCCCCTCTCTCCTTGTCAGGGTCCCTGCTCTGTGCTCCCTCAGAGGAGCAGTGTAGACTGCTGTCTCTGGGGACCTCACCCTTGTCCTGGGCCTACCTCTGGCTCTGACTGAAGAGAAACAATGTTGATACTTTGTTTCTCTTCAGTCAGAAGGGGGGGCCAGGGGCTCAGAGCAGGCTGCACCTGCTTTGGAGGGAGAGAGGGGTGCTTCAGCGCAGGCCTCTCTCACAGCTCTCAGAAGAGCTGAGGGGGGGTGGGCCAGGCCCCCTTCCTTAACTGAGGAGAGTGCCCCCCCCCCCCCGCACCGCGGGGCCTGCGGGGGCTCTTGTTACGCCCCTGTGTTCGCCATAAGTTGGCAGGGTATGCTTAGACGTGAGTCCCTTGCTCACTTTGCCACTGGATTCAAGCAAGCCTGGCTGAAGACGGCTAAAATGCCAGAAACCGGTTCTAGGAAGCTTGATTCCGGTCCAGGCAAGGCATGGCTTGGCAGTTCGGGCTGGACTGTTCCCATGAGGCACAGGGTCAGACTGATTTGCATATGGCCATGTCTGAACTGGGGTGGCAGAGTGGGCTAAAGAACGGTGAAGGATTAAACCCAGATCTGTTGACTGGGTGTGAGTGTTTGATTGGTTCAGATGCTCCGTCCATCACCACCCCCTCTTGTACCGCTTTGTATACGTGCCTGCGTCTGCACGTGCTTAAAAGGCGCACTGCTCTGTGGGTCATAAATAGGTTTACATAGGTGTAAAAAGAAGCCCACCATGTGCCATCTCTGGTTCTGTGTGGACCCACCAGGAGTGTTAGGCAGCCTAGATTCTACTGTAGAATATCACCTGTTCTGCACGGTATGCAAATAGGAATTAACAGGACCTGTGCTTGGTACTGAGAGGAACAATAAAGCACATCTGTTTAAGAAAGGCAGACATACTTTTTAATAAGCGCTTACTTTTTAATAAGCAAGGAGCACAGGTGTCCTACGAAGTCCCGGCAGTGTTTCCACAGTTGTGAGATACAGCTGCAGTTACTGTAACACCTGTTGTCTTCCATGGCGTTTACTTCTGGGTGCCTGTGTGTCATACAGCCAAAGCGGCAATTCATGTCAAATATTTTGAAAAGAAACTTGTTGAGCAATTAATTTGATGGAGCAGATGCTGGAGGGTGGCAATTTTGAGCACTCACTGCCAAGCAAACAGTTTGAAACACAAGGGTTCAAAAGTACACATGACGGCCCGTCCGAAGGTGTTTACGACGAATTCAGTCTCAGCAAGTGCAATGCAACAATATTTTCATGCTGCGATTTGCGAGCCCTGACCTACACAATTTGAAGTGAAACTACACGTCCCATAATGAAAAGTTCTGTTAGCTGAAAGACCAGGACTGGCTGTAGGTATCCTCAAGGTGAAACAGGTGGCAAAGGAGCCCGTGACCCTGGGGAGTGTCAAGTAAAGGAGATTCGGGAAAAAAGCTCGCAGAAGAGTCCGCCCACAGTTTGGAATAGCCTGGTACAGGCACTTAAAAATAAAGAAAGAATGTATGATAAAATAATATATTCTTCAAGTTGTTGGTCAAAAGAAAAGAACAAAAAGACTGTTCAATTTAAATGTAGTGAAAATGCAACAGAAAGTCTTGTCTTTACATTTCTCAATCTGTGACTGACCACACCAGAGAGGGGGGGGGGGGTGTCTGGAAAGCACCAGGAACATATGGATGCCCGACTGGTCACAGACTCAGCCCCAGCCTTGATGGCCTTGATGGCGCACTAGGCTGCAAGAACTTCTTCGACTGTCGCAGTCGCTTTCAGTTGCTTCTTGCTGTATTTGGGTTTTAAACTAGTACTACTAAGTTGAAATCTTTGCCCATGCAGTGTTCCCATGAGTAAAAATAATGAAGCAAAACTATCACTAATGTGTTGGATTGTTCTGCATAATTAGCTTTTTATTGCTGCATCTTTTATAACCCCTGTCATATAAATTGGTCCACTTACAGTGGCCCTGCCTATAAGTGTAGTATATATATAATTTTAGTAAAAATCAAAAAGGCAGCCCTAAAACCTGAGTTGAGGTGAGATGTTTGGGGAGCTTAGAAACTTCATTTAAATATGATCTGTCAACTTAAACCAGACACTTTGTGTTCTTAGCATTATATTGCATTGCAGTGCAACTGGACTGGATTTATATAGTGTTTACTACGATCTGTTGAATTCATTTACATCGAGTAGTACACTAATCTGGAACCCAGGTTTACTGCTAAATCTAGTTGTTAATAATTATTGCTTATTAATTGGGTTTAGTCATGTGCTCCCAAGAAAATCATTCTATACATTAGCTCCAGTTTCATTGTGGTAGATTAGATTAAAAGCACACACTGTGGCATCCACACAATTTCCCCCTGAGGCCACAGCTCAGGTGTGTTGTGCCCTCATGCCCAACCCTCTAAAATGGACCCAGGTGGTCAATGGAGCTGGAATGGCATCAGATACTGGAAACAATTGACACCCTCTAAAAAAACAATAAAGTCTCGAAAAAAATTAAGTTTGTTGATGCTTTAAATTTGCTAGATTTATCTAGAGTGCCAAATGAAGCTGGGAGTAGGGTCCTCGAGGAGGTGGGCTGGCCACACCGGAGTGGCCGGGAGACGGGCAGGAATGGCGGTCTGAGCCGTGGGGCGCATGCATTGGTGCTGTGTCCCTGGATACGGACGCCTTCCAGGTCGCAGTGGGCGGTATGTCCGGGTCACCGCATCTGCCATGAACATGATGCTTGTGGTGTCCTTTTAGGAACTCATGCGTAGATATGGGAGAAAAATACAGGAAAACCCACTCCCTTGGTACATGCATAAATGCGACCCTTTCTGACCTTCACCAAGAGCAGAGCTATGCCTGGCCGTTTGGCTGGCAGTCAGTCTAGAAAACGTTTCAAGTCTGCCAGTGTGACTCTTTCTGGAGACAGGCACAAATGAAAGCGGAGTTTTCAAAGCACGGCTGATATTTGTAGGACTTTTTTTTTTATTTAGCACCTTTTCTGCTGCAAGGCTCTGGACACTATTAGAGGCGTTCGTAATTGAGTTCTGGGTGATTTAGGCAAAGAGAGAGACAGTGAGAGATAGAGAGAGAGGGGAGCTGAGAATAAAGAGAAAGAAGGACGGAGAGGGAAAGGGGAGAGAGAAAAAGAGAGAGAATGAGAATAAGAAAAGGAGAAAGCCAAGGCTAGAGGAAAGAGAATGCTGGTAGAAAGAGGGAGAGAGGAAGAATGAGAGAAAAAGAGAGAGAACGCGTGATTGAGAGGGGGTTTGGGGTAAAGTCAGGAGTTCAAAATGAGAATTTTAAAAGGAATACATACACATGCACGAGGCACGATGACTGGGGAGCAGGGGATCATATGAGGAATCTAATTGGCTAAAGAGAAGATAAAACAAGCACACATGGCATCGTTCGGTCTCCAGCCAGGACACTGGCGTCTAAGGAAGGGAAACGCTCTGTTTGTGCCAAAGGGTTGGGGGAGAGCTTATAACATAAAGCTGAAGGGGGAAGCAAATGAGCCCGGGAGTGGTGCTTGCGCAGTTGCTCTTTTTGGAATCACATACTCGTGCTTGTGGTGGGCTCCTGCTCGCTCCCGCAAGCTGGATGCCGCCACAAGCACAATATGTGCTTTCAAAAAGAGCAGAGCGACGTCTCAAGGTCTCCTATGTAGCGCATGCACGCTGCATAGGCGAGACCTAAAAACGGTCTGAATTGCAAATGCGGACCACTTTTTTAGCTACCTGATTCGCAAATGGGGGCACTTTTATTTTGGTGCCTGGGCCTATTTACTGTCCCAGTCCGACCCTGGTCACTGTTAAGGGCTGTGCATCTCCTGTTAGCCTAACACCCCTTCTCACCCTGCCCACTTTCCTGGAGCCGTTTTATTCTCAGTGTACACTCATTTCATTGTTTATTGTAGAGGATAAATGTATGTTTGCCTATAACTCATCTCTAAGGAACATCAGACACGGTACACTACCCAGAACACCAATTGAGGCTGGTGAAGTCATTCTTGGGCGCCAGGCCTGTTTTCCAGAGGGTTCTGTCCTCTCTCGGCTGCCATCCCTTCAGGTCATTCTATTTCAAAGTCCATGTGCACCCTCAAGCACACGGCCGCGCCGCCTCCAGGCTAATATCGGAGGAACCACTCGCGTTGACACTTCTCCATACCCCAACAAACTGCGGGGTTTGTGACCCGGGAAAAGATATTTTGGGGCCCTTTTTTTTTAAAACAACTTTACATTTATTGCTCATTTAGGTCATTTAAATCCTAATTTTTCCAAACATTGTTAAAATATATGTTATATTTTCAGAAATGGGGGACAGACAAAACGGCTGTTAGCTGCCTAGTGTCCATCAGGCAAATAGAACCAAAAAGAAAGCTTGCTCAAGCACTTATAAAAACTTTACTCTGAAGTTTCTTTGTCGTGCAATAATATTTCACAAGAAATTTAATTTCTAACCAGCCTGTTGTGGGAAAGACTAAAAGATTGGCTTGCTGTGTAATTCGTGGACCAGTAATTAATATTAAAATAACATATGCATACACACTGCTTGAAATTGCATCTTTATTTGCCTGGTATCCATAATTTCAAATACATTTCACTTCACTGGCATTCTCGTTGCACCAGCGAAAATCAAAGCACTGTGCCAAGGATTTTCCATCAGGTGAAATCTGAAAATTCTTTCCTTAATTATCTTCGACTGCTTTATCCCCCCTCCCCTCTTTTAAAGTGCACACTTCTTTGGCTAGTTAGAAACTTCCAGCTGTGCTGAGTAAGAGAAATAGGAGAAGGCAGGAGACAGGAGAAGAACAGAGGTAAAGAAAATCGCACCGCAAGACCTACAATAGAGTAATAATGGAGGCAGAAGCAGAGGTAGAGATGAGTTAGAGATATATGCAGTATTCAGAAAAGGGTGAAAGAACAAGAAAGAAAACTGCAGATAGGTAAGTCGAGAAAGATAGGTACAGTGTTAGAGAGATGCAAAAAGAACAATTGATGGACAGAATGCAGAACAATGTCATACATTCACCCCTGAACAGAGATCCCGGCCCAAATCCATCGTTTTTTTGCTCCTCATGCCATTCCAGTTTAAACCCAGCCATATGCAAACCAGTCTTGACCCTGCACCCAATGGAAACAGTCCAGCCCGAACTGCGAGGCCAGGTCCTCCCTGGACTGGAAACAGGCATCCTAGGACCAGTTTCAGGGGTTCACCCTCATCAGCTAGGAATAGCTTGACTCCAGTGGCATGGAAAGCAAGGGACTCACGTTGGGGCATACCCGTCCCACTCGGGGT
Source organism: Lissotriton helveticus (assembly GCF_964261635.1). Classification (NCBI taxonomy): domain Eukaryota; kingdom Metazoa; phylum Chordata; class Amphibia; order Caudata; family Salamandridae; genus Lissotriton; species Lissotriton helveticus. Next base: position 1,564,995,103 of record NC_136065.1, on the reverse strand, counting down.
GACAACTGCAAAAAGAACAATTGATGGACAGAATGCAGAACAATGTCATACATTCACCCCACTACAGAGATCTGGACCTAAATCCATAATAATAATTTGTTAAGAACAGTGTCAACTCTTTGCATTGAGATATTTCAGGTCTCTCTCTCTCTCTCTCTGTACTCTAAAGCACACATTTAATTTAGTTCCTTTTTTTAGTAAAAAGTAAAGGAGCATTGCTTTTAACATTTTATATGTTAAAAGAGAGAGCCAAGCTGTTAGTGCCAGAATCACAGAGTTAAATTTGCCACTGTGCTACTCCACGACTATAAGACAGTTTCTAGTCTAATGGCTTGTAGCATAGCAGTTGGAGGAAGGCCAAATAGGGGTTGAAGGCAATTACTCTCCAATTTATCCAAACTTTACCTTGAACCAGGCTTAAGATCTGTGTCTCATACAGCATTTGTCTAGGGCTGTAGCTTTACATATATTGACCACTGGGGTTTATGACAGACAACCAAAGTACCTTTTAAACTTCTTTAGGCCTCCCACTGATGTTAGTGATCTAGAATTGTTTTGTTAAATAACGTACCAAGGTTTCTATAAGAGGTTTTTTTCAATAACCATATCCCCGATGAACAATGTAAAGGGCTTGTTTTTTTTTTTTCCTATCGCCAATGTATTTGACATGAAGTACAGAAAGATGAGTGAGGTAGAGATATATGTAGAAACAGAACGTTGAGGTAGATTTATATATAAAGAGGGAGAGGTTACAGAGAAGTAGGGGAGATAGGGTGAGGTTACACAGGAGGAGAGAGGAGGGAGAGAATGTAGCCTTACAGCTAGAGCAGTCAACCTCAGAGGCTGCGGAACCGGGTTTGAGTCACTGCAATGCTCAACATCCTGTGATTCTGGGCAAATTACTTAATCTCCCTGTACCTAACAAAACAAGCATTGGCATAGCCAATAGGTCTTGCCTTTGGGACCTTATAAGTGTTTAGCCAGAGATATTGACTTTGCCTATGTCTTTAAGCTGTGCTGTACAGAAGTCTGCAGCACGCTGAAAAGTTATAATAAAGAAGTGTCAGAATCATTTTTGTTACCTTATATATGACCAAGAAAGCATTATATACAACTGAACGACCATATTAAACAAGTATTGGAAATGCAATAGGTCTCTGATTTTTTTGAGTTAGAGCTAATGGCATTGTAAATGGCAATGCCTTTTAGCCATGTGTTATGGAGTGTATGCATGTGGTGTGTAGTAAAATTATGTGGTTTGGATTGGAATTGTTCACCCTGCACACTCACACACTGTTCACCCTGCACACTGACACACTGTTCACCCTGCACACTGACACTGTTCACCCTGCACACACACACTGTTCACCCTGCACACACACACTGTTCATCCTACACACACACTCTCACACTGCTCACCCTGCACACTCACACACTGCTCACCATGTACTCACACACTGCTCACCCTACACACTCACACACTGCTCACCCTACACGCTCACACACTGCTCACCCTACGTAATGCGAAAAGACCTAGCACTGCCCTTTGGCCTGTGTTGTAATCGTACAGTAGGTTGTGAGTAGTTGCGCTTGATTGGTTAAGGCGTCCCCTCCTTGCTGCACCCCTCACAGAGGGCCGGCTGCCTCAATGAAGCTCCCAAGACACGTGTTCAGTCGTTCTTTGTTTTAGCTCCTGTGTGTCAGTGCACCGTGTAAGCGCACAAGCATACCCTGCTCTCTCTGGAACAGTCACTCTGCACTCTGCCCTCAACACTCTGCCCTCAACAGCACTCTGCCATCAACAGCACTCTGCCTTCAACAGCACACAGCACTCTGCCTCAACAGCACTCTGCCCTCAACAGCACACAGCACTCTGCCCTCAACAGCACACAGCACTCTGCCCTCAACAGCACTCTGCCCTCAACAGCACACAGCACTCTTCGCTCAACAGCACTCTGCCCTCAACAGCACTCTGCCCCGTTAATAAAACCATCAGGGCAGAAAGTGTGTGATTCGCTCATTCTGAAGGCCACTCATTGCAGTGTTATTAATATATTAGTTCATACATAAGCCATAAATAAAGCGGCAGTCAGTGACATGATTTGCGGCAGAGTAGGAGGATCAGAGTAAGCTAAGAGGGGTCCAGGAAAATGAGGGCACCTGGCCATCAGCACTTCACGGTCTCTCTCCCACTGGCACGCCCACAGCCCTGCAACCAATCAGCTGCGAATGTGGCTTGTCAGGGTGGGTACAGTCTGTTTACTAGCACCGGCTATGATTGCAATGCCCTACTGTGAAATATACTGTGTGTGGGGACAGCCACTGCGTGGGGTCTCTTCAGCCAGCTCTTTTTACCGTGTGGGCTGAGCACAGCCAGATGCAAAAAATTAAAAGTGAAGTGAGTGAACTATGGCCCTGTAGGGTTAATTATTTCTGTTGTTTACTGAATGTGGGAAAAAGACTGTACCTGCCTTTCGGTCAAATGTAAAAGCTGAAATTCAACATCACAGGAAGCCCCTTTGTGACACCCAGACGAAGCAACGTAGTGGACAGTTGGACACTGTCCCAGTGTTGTCCCTGGGCATAAGATGCAGGTAGACCCCAACTAAATAACCACAGTATCTTCGTTGTGCCTTTCACTGTCCAACGATTACCACAGCAAGAAGCCTCCTTGTTGCAATTGTTTTGTAACATGTTTTAGCACTGATGATTTAGGAAAATAGTGCAATCGTAACGCGTTAAAGGCCCTCTTGTGCGTTATAGGCCCTCACCTGTAGTTTAGCTAACCTCCGAATCCAGACTGTCCAAGCGCTAACGAGTTGCTGGACCTCATTAACTAAATCTTCTCTCATCCTCCAAGACTTAGGTCAATCTCCAACCATGTTTGCTAGCCCCACATTCCCAGCTACATTACTGAATAGCGTATATAGTATTATTTGTTAGCCCACTTCTCAGGTTGCCTTCAACAACCAAAATCAGACCCCTGGAATAAACTCATATCGGAGCTTGGTTACAAAAACTTCAAATCTGTGAATCTCGTAGACCTTTTTAAGTAACCCCATGGCAGCCCACCTTTGTTGCCTCATACCTTGCCTCCCTACCCCAGCCCCCTACCTCTTCCCAGATTCTCTGACAGTTCTTTGTTCCTTTGGAGCTCTCCCGTGCAACTCAACTCGTTTAGTCCCTTTCCATACTTTGCTCTTTATCTCAACCCTGTTTAACTAACGGTATACTCAGGGCCCTCATTAGGTAACCGGATATATATATATATATATATGACTGGAAAAATTCCTCAACAGAAGAACTCGGAGACCAAGGGGAGTTCAGGGCAAACAGCTCGCTTTATTAACCGGATCCCAGTGGCGGCGAATGCATTTTGGCTCGATAAGCCTTCTTCAGCGCCCAATCACTGTGGCATGTCCTCCCCCAAATGAATCCTTCCTGTGTAAAATACCTCCCAGCACCTGGATCTCCTCCCCCTAATGTGGTTGTCACACCCTTTGTAGTTCGTGTCGCATGTAGAACCACAAGTCCCAGAAAGCACTGTGGCGGCTCAGTCCGGGTGGATGGCGTGGGGGAGTGAGTTAAACGGTAGGTTCGTGCTGGAAACAGGTAGGTGGTGGTAGGCGCGCAGTCATGGAGCCGGAGACTGTCCACGGCCGTTTTCCTTTGTCCCCTCGTGACTGCTACAGCCCGCATTAGCACACAGTAAGTCCAATGGGCAGGGGCAGTCAATACGGACTGGGCTCCCACGTAGGTAAATTACCAAAGTCTCCCCACTGGTGCTGTGCGAATCCAGGTGGTATATGTCTTTATTCATCCTGTTGCATTGGCCCCTTAACTCTACAAAATGTGCCCCCCCCGCCTCCCTAGACTCGTCTGTGTCCCGCTTAGCAGCTCCACTCTGGCCAATGGCTGTCAAATCACCTAGTAGATCAACCATGTTTTGCCCGGTTAGTGCGCGTGAGACTGTGTGAGGAAAGTACGCCTAGGAGAACTGGGAGAGGGGTCAGAGGAGCAGGCGGGATTGGGATGGGAGGCGAGACAAGCGGGTTATGCACGGTAGCTGTGTCAGGGAGAGCTAAGTGAGTTAATAATGGGAGCAACTCTAACGCCTATGACCTATTGCGTGCTGTCTTGTAAAAACACACGCATGCGAGGCCCAATTGCCATGCAGCTGGCAAAAAAATCCTGCAAAAATCACGAGCTTTCTGGAATTCGGTAGGTACAATTTTCGAAGCCCTCAGAAAAGGACTCTTAAGCCACACCCACTTCGTGGGACGTAGGCCGAGCCCTAAAAAGTATTAACAATAAATAATGTATTGAGTTTTTTTGTCCTTTCAATGCTGGCAACTTCTATCTGCCTGTCCCAATGGTTGCTTGTTCTGGTTTATTTTGTTATTGGTGGGGGGGGGCATAAATAACAGGATGGGGAAGGTTGGGTAAACAGTACCTGCATAACAGTCAGTCAGAGAGTCAGTCAGTTAGTCAGTCAGTGAGATAGAGAGTGAGAGAGTCAGTCAGTCAGTGAGAGTCAGTCAGTGAGAGTGAGAGAGTCAGCCAGTCAGTCAGTGAGAGAGAGAGTGAGAAAGTCAGTCAGTGAGAGAGTTAGTCAGTCAGTCAGTGAGAGAGAGTGAGAGAGTCCGTCAGTGAGAGAGAGAGAGTCAGTGAGAGAGCGTCATCGAGTCAGAGAGAGAGAGAGTCAGAGAGTCACTCAGTGAGTCAGTCAGTCAGTCAGTCAGAGAGAGAGTGAGAGTCAGTCAGTCAGTGTGAGAGTGAGTGAGTCAGTCAGTCAGTGAGAGTCAGTGAGTCAGTGAGAGAGTCAGTCAGTCAGTGAGCCAGTCAGTGGGAGAGACAGTGAGAGAGTGAGTCAGTGAGAGAGAGAGTGATAGAGTCATTCAGTTAATCAATCAGTGAGAGAGTCAGTCCGTGAGTCAGTCAGTGAGAGAGTCAGTCAGTGAGAGAGAGAGTGAGAGAGTCAGTCAGTCAGTCTGAGAGTCAGGGGAATTGCTGCTTTCCTGTTGAAACATTTATTTATGGTTCAAAACCCCAAAACCCATGCATATGAATTCTAGAACCATGTAATTAAACAAGGTTTGCAAGAACATTTAATCTAGGTCTTGCAAACGTTTTGCTAGTACGGATTTGTAAGCTAAGGCTGAAAGGTTTGTTGGGCCTGTAGATAAAAATATTTTGTTTTTATGTAGTGCTTCTTAACGGCAGCTCTGCAGCTTCTAAGCACTGTGTGGTGGCCGGCACGGGTTTACCCAACTTAAAGGACTGAAACACCGAGGCTAGCGGAATACATGCTAGTCCATCGCACAGACCTAGGGCATGAACTGTGAGTTTAGCGAAGCAAGACAGGCGCATAAGTGCCCCTGTTTTAGAATTAGGTACTGATGGAAAATCGTCCACTTTTTTTCAAACGCGTTCTAAATTCAGAGGAGAATCCACGAGCGCAGATCCTCACTTTCCTTCCATTACCACCTAACTCCAATTCAGGCCACAGTTTGCCCGATGAGTTCCACTGGTAGCCACGTGGATACGAGCGTCAAGGCGGGCGCGGAGCATGGTGCGTGCCTGTGACACCTCAACCAGAAATCAAAGAGGGAAGGGGCATTAATTAGAGTTGACACCCCTCTGCTTCATTGAATTTCTAGTGTGACAATTATTTTTCCTAAGCACTCTAACATTGACATAGGAAACTGCTGCAAGTTTAGGAAACCCCCGCATAAAGAGAACGTCCTTGTCTGGCGTGTCTTCGCCCCCCCCCCTCCCCACCTCCCCACGTTCCAGGACTTATCATGCCAGCTAAGTCTGTTATCATTCTAGGCGTGGTAAATGAGTTCTGTCCACGGGGGAACTATGGACGGCAGTGAGTTGCAGCAGAAAGACGTCCAAATATTGGGAAAGTATAGGGTGCAAGCTTCTTTTACTTCACTAAAAAGTTTAAACGTCTATAATGCCACACAATTCCTTTACCCGTTAAAGAGCTGAACACATTTTCACCCCTCCTTAATTTTTTTTTCTTTGAGTGCCTAGTAATTTGTTGACATATGGCTATAGCTGGTGGCAGTCTGCGGGCCACTTGGCCACAGAGTAGTTACTTTGACTGTTCTTTAGCCTCTGGGATAAACTTTAATGAGCAGTCTGTCCCGAAGAACCATTATCTTGTGTAGGGTGGTGATGAAGTGTTGGAGAAACACCGTGTCTAGAGCTGAGATTAAGAAAACTTGCAAGTGACACAGCCAGCGAGTTGTAGGTAAACATGAAGTATGCATGTCTAAAACAGGAAACTTCTGATTTTAATGGCATTTTCAAATGATTTGTATCGATTCTTAAGCACAGGTAGGCACAGAACAGCGTCATTGATCCACAGTGCCTGCAGCCTGTCTGCGTGTGGCATTTGTCTACTTGTGCTAAGCCAACAGTCGCCTTCTGTGAGCGTTAGTGCACACTGACCAGGCTGTCGCATTGTCACCATAATGCATTCACTGTTTAAAACCAATGTGTACAACTATTTAAAACACATGTGCACATACTCTTTTAATGCAGAAAACCTGGGTACTTTTAAACCCAACAAAGGTTTGTCTCGGCCTCCACTGCCCGGACACCTCCAAGCATAGGAGTGGGAACAGAGCAGGCAACAGGAGGGAGGAGCCTTTAGCAGGATGAAGCAAAGAGCCGGCAAGAAAGTGAAAGCACTTGTGCATGTACAGCATCTACCTTGCAGCACCATCTGTTTCTAATTAACAAGCGCAATAATTGGAAACAGATGGCGCAGCTGCTCGCTCCTGCAAGGTGGATGCCTTACATGCACGAGTACTCATTGGAAACAGTGCAGTACATGCACGAGTTTACCAAAAAGTACAGACCGATTCCAAAAGGTCAGATCCTAAGCTGATTAGGCTCGACCCAAAAATGAATGTGTTCTTGAGTAACGAAACTGGTGCTCATGAAAAGCGCTCTGATACCTGATATCTTCGGGTCTAGTTCGCGCTGTATAAAACTCTACAAAAAAAAAAAGGAGAAAGGCGGTATTGATAGAGAAAAGGATGTGAAGAAAGATGGATAACTACAAAGGAGTAAGGTAGTGAGATGTGTGAGGTAGAAGGGGCAGTGGTAGAAGTGAGGGAGGTGGAGAGGCGAGGCAGTGAACAAATCATGAGGTAAACTGAGTGGTTAGGTAGTGAGAGAGAGGTGAGTTAGAGAGAGATGAGGTATTGGGGTGTGAGGTAGTGAGAGAAATGAGGTGGAGTGATATGGGGTTGAAAGAGAAGTCAAGTAGATGAAAGATACAGGGAGGTAAGATGTACACAGAGCAGTGAGGTTGAATGACAGGGATTTGTTTATAAGAAAAGGGTCGTAGAGAGGTGAGGTAATGAGAGACATGTAGTGAGAGATGAGCCAGATTGCAGTGTATTTAAAGAGAGTTGAGGTAGATATAGGTAGGGTAGAGAGAATACAGAAGGAGAGATAGTAACAGAGATGTAGACAGAGAGTGGTACAGAGAAAAAGGTGGGGTTCAAGATTTGAAGAAAGGCAAAGGGCATCAGATAGATAGGTGAGGCAGAGAAAGAGGAATATATGGTGTGTGGAAGATAAATGAAAAAACATGAAACAATTTGTATATTTAAACTTGTTCAATGGGACCTCCTGAGCAGTGCTCCTCTACTCAACACCAAGAATATCTGCACCAGTCACTTTTCGTCATGTGTTGTGCCTGGAAGAATGTAAGCTAGCTACTTGTGCTGTCCCTACACATTGCTTGTCATAAACCACTGTATAAGACTAATAGTTAACCATTTTACTTATTATCTTGGAATCTGGAACTGTTTCTAATTGCAGGAAGCCTTGCTTGACGTAATAAGCTCGCTCACCTGTTAAGCTGTGAAATCATTATGGTTGTGATTTAAATGTTAGCAGAACGGGTACTCTGTCACAATGGCAATGAAGACATCTTTCGGCCAGCCTGTAGGTCTGCCTTCCTTGTTTAGAGCCAGGCTGACCTTCAGTGTATAGACAGCAGAGACTACTCAGTCTTTGAAACCAACACACACGTTCGATGGTCTGAGGGAATAAGGGCCGTCAGCGGTTTGGCCAAGTGTCTACACACCATACTTAGATTGGGCAGACACATGCCTAGTTTTCACTGCCCATCATCACCATGAAAAACGTGGCTGCAAGGGGCAGTACAAATGTTTAAATGCCTCCACTTAATGGGAGAATGCTCCAAGGGTGAAAGGGTAATTGTTTTTTTATTTTCCAAAAAGAAAATCCTGCTTTGGGATTTTCTTTTTCAAAATAAATAAAAAGTTGTAAGTGTGATGTACTGCTCCGTCACGTTAACGCAGCCATCCATCACACTTACAGTGCATTTCCCGGAACCGCCATGACCGAAATGCAAGAGGTGGCTGCAGGGGCAGCGCACATCTCTAAATATGGCAAGCGGAGTAACCTCGCCATGGCAGGAGTGAAGCTCTCCACCATGGCGACGGTATTCACTTTGTCGACCTAAATTTAAATCAGCCCCTATGTTGTGTAGGCCTCATTTTACAGGGAACCAGATGATCTCTGACTCTCGAGATTTGTATAAATACTGCCTGTGTTTTCAGTCTCAGCAGGAGTCTAGTGACTAAAAAGGATGTACTCCATCAGTCAATATTTTACCTACGTGCGTCTAATTAAATGTGTGATCTGGTATTTATTATCTAAGGAAAGTGTTTTCCTTCCTCAGGTGGTAGAGGTAACATAGGCGTGGTCAAAGAAGTTGAGTAGAGAGAAGGGCGGGGATTTTATTATTGGTGAGGTAGACAGAGAAGAGATAGAACAAGATAGTTGGAGAGAGACATGAAGTACTGAAATGCGATGTGGAAAGAGAGGGGAAAGGTAGAGAGAGAGGAAAACGTGAATTATTTTATGATTTTCCGTAACATATCTGTAGTGGCTGCTGCCAGTTTCTTGCTAATGATAGCAATAGTGTCAGACTGCGCTTTCTCTGACACGCACAACCTCAATCCCATGTTTGGAATTCCAAAAATAAATTCTCAAGACTCTTGCTTTGTTCTAAAAGTTTACATTTTGTTATCTTTTGGAACATTGAATGTGCACTATCCCATGATCTGTATCTGCACCCGCTAACACCGTTTTTGTTTCGATTTCAACCATGTAATCTGTATAAAAGCTCTGTGTATGAAAACTTATAAATGTATCTTTTGAAATCCTGTATTTTAGTGTTACTTGTGGTGGCTTGTAAGGGTATCCTCTTAGCACCTATTTCTGTGATTCCCTGATTGATTTTCCCTCTTTTTCCTACTTCCTATAGGTATGTGAGCAGGTTTCTTCAACAGTCTGGTGCTTCAGCCGGCAACGCTTATTCTTGGCTGAAGTTGGGGACCAGGGCTGGAGTGGACTGCACACGAATACGACAGGAAGGAAAGGAGATTCACCATGGGACTGGCACTCGATCAGCCAATCAGGTCAGATTGTTTTAGCACATTTAAAACTCCAAGAAATGCGAAGTCTAATCATGTTTATTGATTAAAATGTATTTAATGAATAAGTGATTATTTTCTGCAGGTGATAACATGGCAACCCGGTTTGGTTAACTACAGAGGTAGAAGGGTGGAGCCCCATAGTGTGATAAGGTACACATACAAATACAATCCACGGTATAGAGCAGAGAGTGGGAGAAAAGTAAGAGTACAGACTGAAACTTAGTTTCCCCTTCCGTGAGTAATTCAATTGCATATATATTGTCCCATCACTCCTCAATGATTCTAGAGGCCAAATTCAGTGCCACAACGCTACACCGGGAGAACAAAAGATTTAAGGTTGTCTCTCTTTAAAATACATTAGACTATATATGCAGCCAAATTTTGAGCAATCATCACAATTATCATACCAACAACTAAAATACAATTTAAAAAGATTTTTCTCAATAGGTAAAAACTCTTGTGTAATCTTCATAGCACGGCGCAACACAATTTAATACAACAATAAAGAAAATACAAAGTAAGTGACAGTTACCAGGACAGAGAGAAAAACACCAAACAGGCACAATAGTCTAAATTTCAAAAACGTATCTGTTTAATATATGGTATAAAGTACTTCATGTTGTGTCCACATCATCATCTACCAAGTCCCCAGTCATAACAGATTCAGTGTTATAGGTGTCGACACGTTTCGGTGTACCAGACTTATAGGTCCCCACCTTCCTCAGGACAGATATAACTGTTCACCCACAAAAACTGTGAAGACATGTAATACAAATATCAGAAATTTAAAATATAATTTTTGAAAACACGAACATACAATGTGCATATTCCATTGCATTCCACCAGATAACAAAAATGTCTGCCTGCCATACTGTGATTGTACTTGAATTCTAGCAATTGTGACCCACTCTCGTGTATCATCCCATAAACTGGGCAAGGTGGGCTATAAGGCCAACACACAGCCAATCTCCCATTCATACTCCACCACTCTTTACCATTCCCTCTGATTCTTATCTAAGCCATTCCATGTTGTACACTTACACACTCACTTCTAGTTTAAAAAGGCAGCCCAAAGGTTTCAACACGGACCCCTGTAAGGTAATCCAAAATCCCTTAAAGATTTTCAATATCAAAGGGGGAACACCCTCGTTGTGGTCCAACAATCTACACTAGAGGAAGCCACACTTCTATTAGATCTTGACCCCTTCCTTCAGCGCCACAAAGGGCCATATTCATTGCCTAGTTTTCGTTTTGTTTTGGAGGGCTCAAATAAAAGCTCTGCTTGTAAAATATCAGACTTCAAATGAGCCACAGCTGTTCCCCATGAGTTCATCGGGAACTTTGTACTGTTGGGGGTTCAACCTCCTCGTGAATAGATAATCTAAGGTAAAAGGGCATGTTTTGACTCACACCTGATAAGTTTCCTATTGATTCCTTACAACTGACTTTATGCTATATCGATAGAGACAGTCCTTACCTAGTGTGGAGCAAGGACAGTCAGTGCTTCAAACAATGTTCTCTGAATGAAAAATAAACCCAACGGCACATACTTCTTGTATCTATTGCAGCACGGCTCCAAAGGTTTGGCTCCTGCCTTGGTTTGAGAATCGTTTTAAGCCTATAAATAAAGATCGCATTTTGAAACAGAGGCGGGGGTTCAAGCTCACTCCCTGTGTGTTAGTTTACTAAAATGCTGCTCAGTTGGTGTGGTTAACCACTGCACTATTACTCTGAATTAACCGCATATTCTAAATCCCTTTGTGTCTTCCTGAATGGATAAAGTACGGAAACACTTATGTATCTTAACACAAATCGGGGCCCTTCAGGCCCCTTCCATACTGGCGGGTATGGTAACCTTAGTGTTGACATTAATATCTTAAATTTACAAGCCTATACCCAGGGCTTTAAGTGGAATGGAGAAACATGAGGGTCTCTCAAAGGGGCGTGGCCAATGTAATTTAGGGCGTGGCTTGAAAACACTTAAACTAAAAAATCTGTGCTTAGCATAGTGTGCCGCCAGATTTGTACTTTGCTGTTTCTGTCATTGCATCTAGATATATGATACAAGTAACATCATACCTACAACAAGTGAGGACTATTGGCTTTGTCAATCAATGGTTGTTAGTTGCATTAGATAAATAAGCAGCGACTATGGCTTGTTGAATATAATATTGAAAAAGGGTCCACTTAAGAGCCTTGGTGACACCAGGACTGTGTTGCTGCTCCCGAGTTTCAAAAAGAGAAGGGAAATCAGAGAGAAAATGACTCACTTTAAAGGATTCCACTTCCCCTACAACACTCACCTGGCATGACCTCATGCCGTAACTACTCCACTAGTGAGAAGTGAGCAGTGTGAGCACGCACACATGATGTCCCTGCTATCACTGTAGTCCGGAAAAAACGGACTGCAGTGACAGCAGGCACAAAACAGAGCCCGAAAGAGACCCGTTTGGAGGCCCCCTTTAAAAAACTGCCAGTGCTCAGACCTGGTGAGACCCGGCCCACTTAAAGCCTTGCCTATGCCGATTGGAGGCTTCATTATCATTGTCCTCGAGTTCCTAATTAAAAGACCGAAGCGAGTATCACCTGCTACATTTCTACCTGCTAACAACGCACGGAGTCGGACTCTTATTAAGTTCCAGTGGGTCAGTTCCATATCAAACTACCAACCCACCATTTATAAGAACTATTTCAACAGAGCTGAAGCTGTACTGAAACTCTACATTTTAGAACCGCATGATCTAAAACGGCGAGTAATCTCTCGAAGCAGGAGTGCCAGGAACACCATTGGATAAAGGCGTGAAAAAATAGGGATATTTATCCAGTAGAACCAGAAACTCTGTGAGTCTTGGTAGAGTGGGATCAATGAGTTTAAAAAACAAGCATTTGCAATGCAATAGGTCTCGCAGTTACGCAAGTTTGAGCTATTGGCATTGTAAATGGCTACGCCTTTTATTTTGGTATTGGTTTTTAAAACATAAATAACAGACATTGTCATTTACAATGGCAATAGCTTAAACTCATGTAAATGCGAGACCTATTGCATTGCAAATGCTTGTTTCCTTTGCAGCAAACATATAAAGAGGAAATCACCTGAATTGATTGATTTTGTGCAGGAAAGTCACTTCTTGCACAAAATCAATCAGCTCCGCAATGCAGGCACCCTCGCAAGGCATCCCATTGTACGCTGGCACTGGGGAAAAGGCTTGGAATGCACCTTCTCACATAGATATGGCGCATTCCTGTCCGTTTGTTTGGACACAAGGCAGCACAGGAAGATTCCTTGCGGCGTTGCCCTGCACCAAAACCTCATAAATGAGGCCCAGTGTGTTTATAAACAGATGATCAGAGTTAACCATAACAAGGGTAAGGAGATATCCTGCAACCAAGGAGCATAAGAAGCTACGGACCACCACATCATCCAAGGCTGGCCCACACTGAGTTGTGCTAGAAGGTACAATCTAACTGAGAAAACCAAAGATGATGAGGCAGGTGGTTGTGAATAGGAAGTGCATATATGTCATCCACTTAACTACCCTCTGTGTACTGACGTCACAGTATGTTTAGATGACCCTGGCTTACGGGTAGGGTGTGGCACTCACCTAGCTAATTTGGATCAGCCATTCTGAAGTGTAGACAATGTGATAGTTTGGAGCCGAAGGAGAATAGAATACTTACGGTTTTGCAACTCTTTCAGATGGGACACCAGCTGCCCTGCAGAAACCAGCACCACCCACACCAGCCACTGTGGCTGTGCATTTAGAAGAAAATAGCAGGCATGTGGTAGAATACTAACAGGTAGATCACTGGTGTCAGATCAGATGTTTTAAATGTGGTTATTCGTGTGGTGAAGACCCCAGCAGGAAGGGGAACCTACCTGTTCCTCGTCAGACCCTGTGATGTGATAGGTAGCCTTCAAGTGGCTGAATGGTGATGGGTCATGATTCATAAGAGTCATATCTACTATTTGCAGAGATGCAACTGGGAAACTTACATGGCTGCTTCTGGGTCTTGTACTTCTGGGAAATGGAACAACCACTGACCAGCGAGAGTAAAAAATAAGAGTTGTGCTGGATCCTAGTGGGTGAGCAAACTGTACATGTTGATTGCCCTCCTGCTGCTGGGGTAGGCAATATGTGTAGGTGGGAGATTGCAGTTGTGTTCTGTCTCTATAGGAACTAATAGGCTGGGTAGAGCAAGTAGAAAGATCTCCACTCATCCAGGAAAGTTAGTGAATGAGAGTATGTACTGATACTAATCGAACTTGGTGGCTGTTATAATCTCAATGTAGACTATGTACATTACCTCAATGTTGGCTTCTAGTAGTCGTTAAGGCACAGGTATGCTGGCAAGAGTGGAGGCGTCAGATTGTTATTACCTAATAAAGTAATCTGAAGGTATTTTGCCTCTATGCCATCTTTTCAAATGGCGACAAGGATGGAATCCGAACCCACGCGTTCAATCCATTGCCTTGACCTGCCTTGACCAAATTGCTGCCACGGATTCCTTGCAGGTGAAAGTGACCCGCTGGGGGTATTTTGATAGAGGAACAGGATAACCATGAGATCGCTCCTTAATGTAATGCAACAAAGCCTCTCCTCCAATGAAAATAAAATAGACACGCTCGCCTCTAGAATGGAGCTCATGAATTCTAGAAGGTATAAACAAGCCTCCACCAGGGGCTTGCGTATGCCCTATAATTGCCTATTTACTCAACTTTAGGGACAGGGACACTGCTCTTCGGCTTGCAACGGATAAAAAGATCTGACCTACACCTGGTATTCAGTCTCCATTTTCCCAGAATTCATCATGGAATTCCGAGAAGAGAGGCGGGAATACTTCCACTTACAAATAAGTTGCAACAGGCTGGCATTGAGTATGCTATCCTATATTTGTCCTGGATATGGTTATCTCTCCAAGGCAAACAACACCTCTTCTCCAGGCCACCACACGTGTCTTCTTTTTCAAGAAAATACGACTACTAAAATGTGGGTGTCCCCGCACGTGTGCGTGGGCCTCAGCAGCCACTAGGCTAAGCGATGTTGAATAATGTAAGGTACTCAGGCTGGTCCTCTGTATCTGCTAATGTGTCCTTAATTACTGGAAGCACAACTGCTGTGCTCAATTAACTTACATATTCCTCTCCCGGATTGTACAGCATGCATTACTCTAATGCCACACTTGTTTATATGTAAATATTTAGGGGGTGAAGTATTCTCCTTCACCTTCTGATCACATCTGCCATTAGGAGGAAGCAATTGCCCTGCGCACACGGTGATTCCACTGATAAATACCCTTACCATTTTAATTGTATCCTAAGTGCCTCCTATATGCGTGTTGTTCTGTGAAGTCAAATACAAGTTACATAGGAGGTGGTGTAAGCATGGTTGTTTCAATTTCAGTCACTCTTTGCACACACAGCACATTGATGAGACATTTGAATGCCGGCACACCTTGCATACTGCGATGGAGACACTTTAAGGTGCATATCCGCACTAACGCTTTACAGGATAGCTTCGAACAGCTCTAAGTGTATGCAGTTCAATGTTCTCTTCCTCCCGCCCCAGGCTCAGTGGGGTCTCACAAGAACAGCTTGTATCTATTGGATTAAGGCCTCAGAGCCTCTTGGGTTACAGGGATAACTCTCGAACGCACTTGTCTTCCGCCGCCCTCGGATGCGCGCGCACACTGACCTGCACACTGTTCGATTTATTCAAGGATAGCTCGGTCCCCAGTGCCGCGTGACACCTCTGCGCTT
Source organism: Lissotriton helveticus (assembly GCF_964261635.1). Classification (NCBI taxonomy): domain Eukaryota; kingdom Metazoa; phylum Chordata; class Amphibia; order Caudata; family Salamandridae; genus Lissotriton; species Lissotriton helveticus. Next base: position 1,564,979,848 of record NC_136065.1, on the reverse strand, counting down.
TCCCGGGATGCACTTTGTCCCAATGTTCCTGTAGCACAATGTGCAAATGTTAGCAGGGTGCTTTATTATCTGTGGAAGGATCAATAAAATAAACAAGCCGTGAGCGCGCACATCCCGAAACCGGAAGTTCGGGAGCGTCACGCCTGACGTGGGGCGGGACTTCCGTCTTCTGCGGGAAGCCCGCGCCCACGGAGTGGCTGGCCCAGAGGAGCAGTGGTGACGCGGGGCTCCCATGCCAGAGGGAGAGCCCCGCGGATGCTGCAGAAGTCAGGAGTGGCACCGATGCGGTGAGTGGGGCTTAGTTGTACTGGGGGTGGCGGCGGCGGGGGGCGGGTGTGTGTGTGGTGTGTGTGCGCGCTCGCGCGCCTGTCTCTGTGTGTGTGCTTGTGTGTGTGTGTGTGCGCTTGTGTGTGTGTGCGGGCGTGTGTGTCTCTGTGTGTGTGCGCTCGTGTGTGTAATGCAAAGCAAAAACAGGGGGGGTGGCTGTGTGTGTGTGTTGGCCGTTACTGCATGCAAGAAGTGCATGAGGCTTGCAAGGGAGACAGGAGATGGGCACAGCGCGTTACTGTACGTGGTGAACGGGCGCGTTCACTGATCCGATCTGCAGCCTGCGCGCGCCCATCTCCTGTCTCCTTGAAAGCATATAGGTCTCGCTGCGAGACAGCACTTCGCGCTGCGTCGCAGGTGCGAGACCTAACAAGGGGTCTCAGTGGACAAGCGTGAAAATAGCTTTCCTATTTCTATCCTCAAGAAGCAACAGCTTTTCCCCCTTTACCCCACCCCTCTATGGGATGAGCTGCGGGACAAGACTGGCAGGCTCATCAGCATATTCCTAGGTGTGAATCAAAAGGTGTAATGGAAATAGAGCAAGGAAGCCAAAGCAAGACAAAACCCATCAAAAGGTACACCTGGCCCAATGTGATGTACCACCAATAGGGCAAAGGCATGTGCAGGTATATAAATGGTAGGTGGAACTCACTAATAAGGATTGGAAGGAGTCCTTTCGCCGGCGCTTGATCTAGAGTGCCTAACTAACCTTAGAAAAAGACTGAAAGAACCTAAGAGTAAGATAGAACCTGATTAGTTTCCAGTCTTCCTAAACTGGTACGCGAAAGCTAATAAATATAACTATGAGTCCCAACTATGAGGTATGAAGGTGAACCACAAGAGCTGAAACACCAAATTCCTCATCTGAGGGACAGTGTTAGGGTTAGAACCTCTACTGTTCCATCTCCTTATAATTAAATTCATTACATCTGAAAAGTAGAAGCCTGTAGAGGGCAAGAAGGAGTACTAGATAGGCTTATTGATCTTCTCCATGAGCTTTCTGCAAATTGTATCTGAAAAGTCGGAGCCAGAAAAAGGGCAAAGAAGAAGACTTGTAAATTACTTGAGTTTCCCATGCCGCTAGTAGTTTCTGGGGTGTGCCAGTGACACCACACACTTCTTCTGGGTCCCATTCTCGATCAGCATGCCAAAGGACTGAATAGAATCCTGGATAGCCTGAGGTGCACTGCTTGGAGAAGAACAAGAGAACCTGAGAGAAATCCACAGAATGGCCAACACACTCCAAATACATAGATAGTGCTAATAGCAAAAATGCCCGATTTGAACCCCCAATGCCCTCCTTCATTTAAGAGAGCCCCCACTTTCATGGTTTGAACATACAAATGAGGTATGTGTTTTGCCGGAGAAATCGGCAAAGGTTAAGGTAAATCTTGTGAAGAAACTATTGCATTCCCCAGTACCTGCCATGCATGAAGGTGGGAATTTGACCTGTTATTTGTGCTTTCGTAAAACAAGGGGTGTAAGTGCCCTCTGAGAATGTGTGTTATACTCCCATTTTGCCAGTAAAAACTCTGGTGAATACATGTAAAGAATTGTGAAAGTCCTAAGCGCTAATAATCCTGTTATAATGCCACGTTTTCCTGTTATACCTAGCCCAACAACTATATTGTCTCATATTCCATTCACTTCTAAATGGTTCACTGTTATATATCTTTGTTCAGTTTATTTTCAATTCCCATACATCAGGCTAGCCAGAATTGTGAGAATGAGAACTGTGTTCTGGGGAGCAATTATTGTAGTGATGAATCCCACAAGGATTTTTAGAATCACGGTCTATCATCTCTCAAGCCCTGGACATTAACACCATCATTTCCCCAGGGGAATATACTTTGGTTCAACATACAGATGATTTATTAATTACTTCTGACATGCTAGGCCAATGCAATGTTGACTGTCCGTATCTCCTTATTGAAGTAGCAAAAAAGGGGCATAAGGCTTCAAGAAAAAAATGAACATTCTGTCTTCCCCGTGTTTGGTAGTTAGGTCACAACATCTCAGCCAGTGAGAGACGTCTGTCTGCAGACTGCATTGAAGCTATTTGCATGTTATCGAGACCCATGACTGTTTCTGAAGCAGAACAAGCAGTTATGAAGGATACAGGGAGATGTTGCCCAGGCTGTTTACTTGGGCCTTGCATTACGGCTCTCTAACTACTCCAAGATTTTTATGAAAAATAGGGTTTTCCATCTGTGTCATTGGTGCAGAATCAAAGACATCAAAAGAAGCCTGTAGCCTACTATCCACCTGTTTTTCATACAGTTGCAGCAGTGCTTTTGCCTTGCTTAGGAGCCATAATGGCTGCCACCCATCCTGTCAAATCGTCCAAAAATATTGCCCTTTGTTCGAACTTTGCTGTGCCGTATGATGTGACTGCTCTCCTGCACATCACTAAAACGAAATATTTGTCCATGGCTGTGGTGTCACCTATGAAATCCTTTTTTTATCCTCCTTACACAGCACTTTTGTCATTGCCCTCTAAGAACCCCTGTATCATTGCTGCCCAGGACAGTGAGCCACACAATTGTCTCAACATCACTTCCCATTTGATCAAGCCCCTTATTGATATATCTGCTCTATCAATATCCAACTGCAACCTTGTGTACTTTGTTGATGGACCTTCACAGGACCGACCCGGCCTTCAGATCTGCAGGGGGCACTCACTCGCGGCTCCTGTTGCAGAGCCCCTTTTTCTGTCCAGCCGCTCTAGAACTGGACGTTTTGTTTTGGGATGAGACGGGAGCTTGAAGGACCGCTTTGGACCCTGGCGGGAGCAGTGGCGTAACGAAACATGAGGGGGCCCCCCTGCAAACTACATGGTGCCTCCCCCCCCCCATTCTCCGTGCCAGTCTAGAGCTCTCAGGCCAGCGACCCGCCATACTGCAGGGGATGCGGGGCGATTGTTATGCCACTGGTACCAATCCAACCATTATAAGTAACACTGGATGGTGGAGTCAAAGGTTAGGCTTAGTCTGCCCGCAGGCTATCATAGGTGGTGGTCCATTCATTACAGGGTCCCTGCCATCAGTAGGCCGGGGAAGTTTGTCCAATTTTAGGTGGGTTTCCTGATGCAGACTCCTGTCATGATATACAACATCGGGCCCACTCATCGTTCAGTTTTGACAAAAGTGCATCCACTGCTCCTTCTCGTTTCCATTTTAAAACATTGGACAATGCTTCAATGCAGTATTTCAAAAGCAGATGTAACCACAAAGAGCACATTTTGATAATACATTTTTATTAGACAATAGCAATCTTAAGAGGCATTGCATAGCTTCATACGTTGACCCCAATTCCATCCCAGTCTCTCTCTCTCTCTGTCAGTCAGTATCTCTCTTTCAGTCAGTCAGTCTATCTCCTCTCTGTCATTCAGTCTCTCTTAGTCACTCTCTCTCAGTCAGTCAGTCTCTCTCTCTCTCTCTCTCTCTCTCTCTCTCTCTCTCTCTCTCTCTCTCTCTGTCAGTCTGTCAGTCAGTCAGTCTCTCTCTGTCAGTCAGTCTATCACTCTCTGTCATTCAGTCTCTCTCAGGCAGTCAGTCTCTCTCAGTAAGTCTGTCTCTCGCTCTCTCTCTCTGTCGGTCAGTCTCTCTCTCTCTGTCAGAGTCTCAGTCTCTCTCTCTGTCAGTCAGTCTCTCTCACTCAGTCAGTCTCTCTCTCTCAATCAGCTTCTCTCTCTTAGTCAGTCAGTCTCTCTCTTAGTCAGTTAGTCTCTCTCTTAGTCAGTCATTCTCTCTCTCAGTCAGTCCCTCTCCCTGTCAGCCCCTCTCTCTGTCAGTCTCTCTGTCAGGCTCTCTCTCTCAGTCTCTCTCTCTGTCAGTCAGTCTTTCTCTCCCTCTGTCAGTCTCTCTCAGTCAGTCATTCTCTCTCTCGCAGTCAGCCAGTCTCTCTCAGTCAGTCTCTCTTCTCTCTGTCAGTCAGTGACTCTCTCTGTCAGTCAGTCTCTCTCTCTGTCAGCCAGTCTCTCTCTCTGTCAGTCTCTCTCTGTGAGTCTCTCTCTCTGTCAGTCTCTCTCTGTCAGTCTCTCTCTCTCTCTCTGTTGGTCAGTCTCTCTTTCTCTGTCAGTCTGTCAGTCTCTTTCTCTCTCTCAGTCTCTGGCAGTCAGTCTCTCTCTCTGTCAGTCAGTCTCTCTCTCAGTCAGTCTCTCTCTCTGTCAGTCAGTCTCTCTCTCTCCCAGTCATTCTCTCTCTCTCCCAGTCAGTCAGTCTCTCTCAGTCAGTCATTCTCTCTCTACCTCAGTCATTCAGTCTCTCTCTCTCTCTGTCAGTCTGTCTCTGTCAGTCAGACTCTCTCACTCAGTCAGTCTCTCTCTCTCTCTGTCAGTCTCTCTTTCAGTCAGTCTCTCTCTGTCAGCCTCTCTCAGTCAATCAGTCTCTCTCACAGTCAATCAGTCTATCTCTTGGTCAGTCAGTCTCTGCCTCTCTCTCTCAGTCTCTCTCTCAGTCAGTTTCTCTCTACCTCAGTCAGTCTCAGTCAGTCAGTCTCTCTCTCTCTGTCAGTCAGTCTCACTCTCAATCAGTCTCTCTCTCTCTGTCAGTCAGTCAGTCACTCTCTCAGTCAACCAGTCTCTCTCTCTCTCTTAGTCAGTTTCTCAGTCAGTCAGTCTCTCGGTCAGTCAGTATTCAGTCTCTGAGGCAGTCAGTAAGTCTCTACTCTCTCTCCACTCTCTCCATTCGCTCTCTCAACTCTGTCCACTCTATCTCTACTGTCTCTCTCTCCACTGTCTCTCCTCTGTCTCTCTCTCCACTTTCTCTATCTCTTCTCTCTCTCCACTCTCTCACTATCTCTCTCTCTCCACCCTCTCTCCCTTCTCTCTCTCTACTCTCTCTCCACTCCCTCTCTACTCTCTCTCTCCACTCTCTCTCCACTCTCTCTGCACCCTCTCTCTACTCTCTCTACACCCTCTATTTACTCTCTCTCCACTCTCTCTCTCTCTCCACTCACTCTCTTTACACTCTCTCTCCACTGTCTCCCTCCACCCTCTCTCTATTCTCTCTACTCTCTCGCCACGCTCTCTCTCCAATCTCTCCACTCTCTCTCCACGCTCTCTCCACTGTCTCTCTCTCCGCTCTCTCTCCACTGTCTCTCTCTACACTCTCTCTCTCTCCAGTGTCTCTCCATGCTCTCTCCACTCTCTCTCCACTGTCTCTCTCGCCACTGTCTATCTCCACTCTCTCTCCACTGTCTACTCTCTCTCCACAGTCTCTCTCCACTCTCTCTCTCTCTCCACTGTTTCTCTCCACTGTTTCTCTCCACGCTCTCTCTCCACTTTCTCCACTCTCTCTCTCCCACTCTCCCTCACAGAGTAGTGTGCGTTCCATGGGCATCCGCAGAAATGTTTCCAGGGGGGGACATTTTTAACTTCATCACCATCCTCCTTGCACCCTTCTTGCCCTCCCTCTTGCACCTTTCTCCCCCTCCCCCTTGCACCCTTCTCTCCTTCCCCTTGTACCCTAGTCCACCTCTGCCTTGCACCCTTTTCTACCTTGCACCATTCTCCCCTCTGCCTTGCACCCTTCTCCCCTCTGCCTTGCACCCTTCTCCCCTCTGCCTTGCACCCTTCTCCCCTCCACCTTGCCCCCTTCTCCCTACCACCTTGCACCCTTCTCCCCTCTGCCTTGCACCCTTCTCCCCTCTGTCTTGCACCCTTCTCTTCTCTGCCTTGCACCCTTCTCTTCTCTGCCTTGCACACTTCTCCCCTCTGCCTTGCACCCGTCTCCCCCTCCACCTTGCATCCTTCTCTACCTTGCACCCTTCTCCTCTCTGCCTTGCACCCTTCTCCCCTCTGCCTTGCACCCTTCTCCCCTCTGCCTTGCACCCTTCTCCCCTCCGCCTTGCACCCTTCTCCCCTCCACCTTGCACCCTTCTCCCCACCGCCTTGCACCCTTCTCCCCTCCGCCTTGCACCCTTCTCCCCTCTGCCTTGCACCCTTCTCCTCTCTGCCTTGCACCCTTCTCCCCACCACCTTGCACCCTTCTCCCCTCCGCCTTGCACCCTTCTCCCCTCTGCCTTGCACCCTTCTCCTCTCTGCCTTGCACCCTTCTCCTCTCTGCCTTGCACCCTTCTCCCCTCTGCCTTGCACCCTTCTCCCCTCTGCCTTGCACCCTTCTCCCCTCCACCTTGCACCCTTCTCCCCACCACCTTGCACCCTTCTCCCCTCCGCCTTGCGCCCTTCTCTTCTCTACCTTGCACCCTTCTCCCCTCTGCCTTGCACCCTTCTCGGCCACCCTTCCCCTCTCCCTGCGGACGCCCATGGTGTGTTCTAACAAGAGTGCTTACCTGAGGGCACCATTTTGCTGCGTCGTCCCTTCTCATGTGAGCTTTGCCCTGGAGAATGCTCTCTCTGGGGGCCCCCACTCCCACCCTTGTCCAGGTCCTCCTATGTGCTGTCTCCTGCTCTTGCTCTCTGAGGCCCCCACCCCATCCTTGTCCCTGTCTCTTCTCTTCTCTTGTGGGGTGGGGCCCCCACCCCATCCTTGTCCCTGTCTCTTCTCTTCTCTTGTGGGGTGGGGCCCCCACCCCATCCTTGTCCCTGTCTCTTCTCTTCTCTTGTGGGGTGGGCTGCCCCCACCCCACCCCATCCTTGTCCCTGTTTCTTCTTTTCTCTTGTGAGGTGGGCTTTGCTTATCGAGAGGAGAGAGTGGGGCCGGGCTCTGTGCTGACTCGGAGGAGCAGTGGAGACTGCTGTCTCTGGGCCCCCACCCCCACCCTCATTCCGGGCCTGCCTCCGGCTCTGACTGAAGAGAAACAATGTATATTGATACTTTGTTTCTCTTGAGTCAGAGGGAGGGGGCGAGGGGCTCAGAGCAGGCTGCACCTGCTTCAGATGCAGAGGGAGAGAGGCTTGCTTCAGCGCAAGCCTCTCTCACAGCTCCCAGAAGAGCTGAGGGGTCAGACCGGGGCCCCCTGGGGCCCCCTTCATTAACTGTAGAGAGAGAGGCCCCCCGCACTGCGTGGGCTGCGGGGGCATTTGTTACGCCCCTGGGCGGGAGGACTTCCCCCGCACCGGAGTGGCTCCTTGACCCGGCGGAGACATACAGACATGCCAGCCTATGCAACCGACTCTACAAGCTTGGTGAGTGCAGGCGGTCCCTCGTTGGTGCCATTTCCCGCGACCCCCATCGCTAGCAGAGCAGCTGGAGCACTGTGATGAGTGAGGAGCGGCAGCAGGAGGGCACCTAGAAGTATATGAGCGGAGCGGATTGGGGCCCCCCCACCTGATAACCTGAGTGGTTCTGTGCTGTTGAAGGGATGAGGGGAAACGAATCGTGAGGGTTGTGCCTGACCCTAAGATGACGGCAAGGCAGGGACAGGCACCTGTGGCAGTTTTGAACTCAGGGCCTTGAGTGCGAGACATAACGAGAGGGCACGGCGGTCTGCTATTTGGAGGGGAATCTTCTAGAAGCCTCCAGCAGGATGGGGGCCCCTCTGCCTGACCCTAAAGTGGACATCTACAATCCAGAGACGGAGTGGGAGGAAGCATATATTACCAGCGGAGCCCCCGACCCTCAGACAGACATTGTACAATGGCATCACTGGAGCGGTAACTGCAGCGGACGCGGCCTCACTCCCAGACGGACCTTGGTGCTGCCCGCAACGGCGCTACGAGAAAGAGCCCCTGAAGCAGCTCACAGACTGAATGCTGCCCAGAGGGATTGAAGCGGCCTGCAGCTTGAGAGCCTCCTGGGCGGTGCAGGGATGCAGTGACAGCTCTGCTGGAGGCCTACAGTTTGCCCGCCATTTTGCCTCCTCCGCTACCTTGGATGAGCAAGCGCTCTGAAGGCCTCTAGGCTTGGGTCATGTGAGTGCCACCCACAGGGCCCAAGAGAGCAACCGGACTAGTAGCCTGTCTGTCCTGGCGCAGGAGCCTGTCTGTCCTGGCGCAGGAGTCGGCACCCAACGCAGTTGAAGACCTCCCGGTGAGCACCGCATTGGACATTTGGGTCACCTGTGAGTGGGGGCCTGCCCGCCATTAACGATCCTACCTGGGGCGGGACCCGGCTTAGCAACGGCTGCTACGCTGGCCTGGCATTTTCTTTGGTGGAATACCCAGCTGACCAACGAGATTTCCTCCCCAAGCGCCCCCCTCTACTGATAGGGGACAAAGTCTGAGTGCCCGCTATCTGTGCAGGAGGGAGAGCTGAGCTGATGCTGGAGATGGGGGCCACAAGTCTCTAGTGTGCCTTGCGAAAGACCTCGTGACCTGCAACCCTCCTCAGTCTACGATTATACCAGGCTCCTCATTCGACTGTCAGCATGAGCTGATCTAGGCCTCCCCATGGACGCACATGTGTGTGTGCGCCTGTGCGTGTATGAAAGACTATGTTCACATTTGTGTGTGATTGTGCATGTCTGTGCGTGTGATGGTGTTGACATGTATGTGGGTGTTTTTGTATTAGAGCATGTGATTCTATGTGTGCTTGTGTTTGTGCGCGCAGATGTTTCTGTATGTGTGCGTATGTCTGTGCGTGTGATGGTGTGTGCATGCATTTGAGTGTTTTTGTATTAGAGCATGGAATTGTATGTGTGCTTGTGTGTGTGGATGTTTCTGTATGTGCACCCTCTGTTCGCGTATAAGAGTGTGTGCGCACATTTATTGTGTGCTTGTGCATGTCTGTGCATGTGATGGTGTGTGTGTGCATGTATTTGTGTATCCGTCCTTGGGTATTTTTGTTCTGGAGCATGTGATTGTATGTGTGCTTGTGTTTTTTTTTATAGTTTCTGTATGTGCGTTTGTGCGTGTCTGCGTGTATATGAGAGTGAGTGCATTTGTGTGTGCTTGTGCATGTCCGTGCATGTGATGGTGTTTGCGTGTGCATGTATTTGGGTGTTTTTGTATTAGAGCATGGGATTTTATGTGTGCTTGTGTTCTTGGATGTTTCTGGCTATGTGCTTGTCTGTGTGCGTCAGTGCGCATATGAGAGTGTGTTCTCACATTGGTGTGTGCTTGTGCATGTCTGTGCGTGTGATGGTGTGTGCACGCTGGATTTGTTATTTTCTGGTAGCCGCTGTCCCGGATAGACTTTAACTGCCTGATGCCTAACCTCAGGATGGCCACCAGTGTACCAGTGTACAGTACTGTCCCCTGCCTGACCCCAAGAGGGCTTCCATAGTGGTCCCCTACTCGTTGTTTTACTTCCTTGGGACAACAATTGGACATTGACCAGACCTTGAACCTATCCCCTAACCTGCCTACACATCATGACTTGGAACCTGCGGAACTTACCCCAGACTGTGGAGACCTAGCGATTTGGCTGATGCACGGTGGAGCTACCATATAGCTAAAGAGAAGATGGGTTGTGGACTCCCCCTCCCTGCTGTCACCTACCTAGCCGGACCTTGGGCAGATCTTCCCCTCGTCTCTACTTCCTGTCTTCCTCCTACCCCTTTACCCTTACTCTTCCTGCTCCATTCACCTTGTCCCCTATGTTCTTTAAATGAGTTTCTTGATACTTATGTAACTTTTAACTGATTTGCAACATTTGCAACATTATTGTCCCTCATGTAAAGCGCTCTGATTCCATCGGATCTAGCCAGCGGTATATAATAAATCATTAATTAAATTTGTTCCCATTTAGTACTCTTTCTCCCTTTGTCTACCTCTCTAGCTCCTCGCTCCTATCCACTCTCCCCTGAATCTCTCACCTTGCCTGCTAGTCTGCCTAGCCCCCTGTCCTTTGTGCCCTTTGACTAAGCACTCCTTCTCCCCTTGTTGGGGAAAGATCCAATATTTATACTCTGGAGTCTCAGCGTACCCGCTGTGAGAGTCCACTGCGCCAAGGGAGCCACTCACAGCTGAGGTATGGTATGGCACCCCTTGCAAAGGCACTCCCTCTCCCCTTTTTAGGTCGAGCTATTTATAGCTCTGAACTATTATAGTTGAAACAAACTCTTTGACCAAGAGGATTCCAAGCCGGATTCCTCCCAATGCATGTTGTCTACTGAAGCGTGACGCTTCGCCAGGCACGCGCTTGGCCTCACTCACACCCTATATGCTGTCTCTCTCAGAACCAGACATCAAAGGCTGCTGCTCCCCGCCCACCCACCCCACAGCAATGGCGAGAGCTTTTCAAGCGCCCACTTCCGCGTTTTACCTTGCATTTGCTATACGTTGTCAAACTTCCCACGAAGTTGGAGCATTGCCCTCACTCTATCTATCGCTTTCATTCTATCTATCTATCTATCATCTATCTATCTATCTATCTATCTATCTATCTATCTATCTATCTATATATCTATCTATCTATCTATCTATCTATCATCTATCTATCTATCTATCTATCTATCTATCTATCTATCTATCTATCTATCTATCTATCTATCTATCTATCTATCTATCACCCTCACTCTATCTATCTATCGCCCTCACTCCATCTATAGATCTATCTATCTATCTATCTATCTATCTATCTATCTATCTATCTATCTATCTATCTATCTATCTATCTATCTATCTATCTATCTATCTATCTATCTATCTATCTATCTATCGCCCTCACTCTATCTATCTATTGCCCTCACTCTATCTATCTATCTATCGCCCACACTATATCACTCTATCGATCTATCTATTGCCCTCACTCTATCTACCTATCTATATATCACCCTCACTCTATCTATCTATCTGTCACGATTCTCTCCCTGTGCTCTCGTACCCACCACCAGGGGGCCAAATTGTGGGACATTCCAGTGTTCTAATATGCCTTCAGACACTCACCTGTATGCATATCCTGACTTCCAGGCATTTGGACGACACTTATTGGGAATTGACATCCATTCCCAATCCATGCCGGGTTTTGTGAAAGCCAGCTTGCTTATACATGAAGCCAGCCTATTCATGCCTGAAACTCCATTACCCAGAATTCCCTGATTCCCTGATCACTGCTTTGTCTCCACCCCTGCAGGCCAAGGATGGGTGGAGGAATTCAGCTCACCTGTGGCTGGCTGCTGCTAGCCTGCTCACACCTGATGCATATGATTACTGTGGGCTCTTTTAAGCCCCAGCTCCCTTCAGACCAAGGTTGGTCATTGTAGCTGTTTACTCATGAGACCAATCCTTGTTTCCAGAGTTCCCTGAGCTTTTGCTATTCTTGTTTCCAGTGTTTCCTGAGCTTTAATTATGCCTTGTTCCTGACCTGCTTCTGTTTTCCCTGTTCCTGAATTAGCACTGCCTGCAGTGCTACCCTGACCCCATAGCCTTAGTATTCCTTATTCCTGAACTGCAGCAGTTACCCTTCTCCTGAATTAGCTCTGCCTGCAGTGCTACCTTGTTTCCTGAGTTCCTGAGCTATAGTTATTCTTTGTTCCTGGGCTTAGCTATTTCTTGTTCCTGATTTGCACTGCTTGCAGTGCTCTCTCGATTCCTTGTTTCCTGAGCTGTAGCTATGTCCTGTTTCCTTGAACCAGTATTGCCTGCAGTGCTACCTTGACTCCTAAGCTCTAGTAATTTCCCTGTGCCTGAACTAGCACTGCCTGCAGTGCTACCTTGACTCCTGAAGCTTTGGTAGTTCCCTTTTCCTGAACCAGCACTGTCTGCAGTGCTGCCTTGACTCCTGAGCCTTAGCTCACTTCTTGTTCCTGCCCCAGCACTGCCTTCTATGCTACTTTGTTTTTTTTGATTCCCTAACCTGCACTATTCTAGTATACCCTTGTAGCCTCCCCTTCTGTATATCGGTTTCCAGTCCCTGCTTTGCTTCCTATTTCCTTGGTTCCAATTCTAGTTTGCTGCCTTTCTATTCTGCTGTCTTACTTCTGTTACCTTGTCTGTTTGTTACCTGCTTTCTGCCAAGTGTGCCCTGTCATTTCCTTCCTTTCCTGTTAAGCACTCCTCCTTGCTAGCTCCTTGTCTATTGTGCTTGTGTTTAGTTCTACCCCTTTGCTGTTACTGCCTTGCGTGTTCCTGTTTGATCGCCAGGATCCGTGGGCTCAGCTGACTACCTAGGTGGTGTTTCTTGTTCACTGTGAGTATTGTCTTTGAGTTACATGTATAACATCACCATAGGTATAAACTCCACAGACCCTGCCTTTGTATCCATATCCTACATGTGGGTATTTGCAGTTAGTATCTGTAACAGCAATTGTGGGTAAGAAACTTACTGAGCTTCAGTCTTACCACGTGGAGCTCCTGAGTGCTTTACCCCACACATCCCTTTATTGTTAATGTTGTTTCATATATATGTCTTGCACATTCATCCTGGGTGTAGTTATTCTGAATGCTAAATTGCTTTGTGAGTGCCCTTACTTTCTAAGTCTTACGCATCTTGTTCACTTGTACAGGCTTCCCCTTTGGATCCCATTTTCTCCTCTGACTCCTGTATGATCCTGGGCAGCGCTGTACTCCTCTTCCTGTGTAAGTTTTCTACCCAGTTCCTAGTCCTTGCCCAAGTCCCTGACTGTGTTCCCCACATAGTCCCGGACAGTCCCTGACAGAATGACCAACCCATATTTCCAGGGTCACTTGTGAGGTTTCTTTGCATTCAGTTAGCAAATTTTTTTAAACCCACCCTGTCAGTTTTTGTCAAGATGTTTAGCATCAGAACCAGAACGTCTGCGTATGAGGCAGACATCCATTGCCAAGGCAGCGCAGTTCTATACAACCTAGTAGAAAGTCCTTAGACTCTAGAGATCGATTCATTGAACATAACAGACTCTTATGAGCTGAATATTATTCCCTGTGGTTGGCTGATCCTTCTATGTTAGATTTTCATTCCATTTGTAACCCTGAACCTCACCTGATGTCAGCCCGTGACCTACAGGATGAAAACGAATTTTTGCAAACCTTGTTGCCAGCAGAAAGACAATATAGTAATTTAGAGAGTGGTACTATTAGGGGACATTTTCATGAAGCTTGTAACTCAGAGACCCCCTGTCAAGACAATGTTTTCTTTGAAGACAATTTCCAGACACAGTATTTTTCAGCATCTTACCAAACTGGTAGTTCAGTGACCCCAGTTAAAGCATGTTTAACCACACAGCAGCCAAAGAAAGAGCAGATTCATTATATAACCTCTGTTCTCCATTCAAATGATGTTACCCAGTCTTGTAGTCCAGTAAAGATTACAGTCCCGGATAATAAAGGGGCCTTGTTAGATACCACATTCAAAGTAAACAATAATCAGCTCAACAAAAGAGAGAAAAGGCCTACTAGAACATAGGAGGCTAATAGCCACTTTGAACAAAATCCAAGATATAGCTCTGTTGCTTGTGAAGTTGCCAAGTCTACCACTGTCCTTGTAGAGAAAGATATGCAGTCCTCACAGCATATGTTTTCATCCAAGATTCTTGAATTGCAACTAGAGAATAAAATGTTTCAGACTCTGTTAAAAAATTATAACCCAGAATTCAAGTGGAAATCTGAAACCCCTGTACAAAGCCCCTTTTCCACCTCTATGTTAACCTCCTTAGAAATGGAAAATGAAACCTTGCGCTCTCTGTTGCGTTCCCCTCAGAACTGGTCCAGTAATTGTGTAAATAATACTGTGGCTGATAACTCATATTCCACTAAGAATAGCCATAGTACCATGTCTCAAAGTGCAGTTAAGGAAAGTATTTGTTTGAATTCTGAATTTTCTAACTCCTCTGTTTTGTCCTCTAGTGCTAAATTACATCTAGGTGCTACTTCTGAGATGTGTCCCTCCAGTTTTGAGGAACCCCAAAATCCAGGCAAGACACAAAACATCCCTTTGCTTTCTTTTCCTGGTAGTGAGGTCAGTTCCACCCCGGGGGTATCACACACACGGGCCATTGATGTACAGACAAAACCCGAACCATTGACCCACATTTTCTCTGATGTGACAATGTCCTGTGACTCAGACCATGCTCCTGATTTAACTGCTGCAACTGAAGTCAACCTCCTCGCTGAGAAGAAACACAATCTTGACCCCTTCTTTGATGTTTTGCCTTCAAACACAACACTAGTTGAAAAGTCAGGAAATGATAATTCTCTGTGCTCCAATGCATTTGTACCACCTTGTAATGCTGCAGAAAATGAAAAGACCTCCCATGACCAAGTATTCTCTGGCCTATTTCCTCGGACTAAGAGTTGTGAACTGCCAAATGGTAAAGGAAGTCTGGTCATCAGAGACTCTAAGAAAAGCACTATTCTAAGCCATCCCAAGGAAAGGACGTCAGTGTGTTTTAATGAGCCAAGGAACTGTGAAGATTTCACTATTGACAATAGGGATGTTCATGGGCAATCACCATTCCCAGAATTTAAAGACTGTCATCCTTGTGCCTCTCTGCCATCAGCTTGTCTGCTTTCAGAGTCTTCAGAGTCCTCAGCCTGCCTGCTGCCTCCTGAACTTCAGCCTGCAGCCTTCCTGCCATCTGAGCCCAAGCCTGAGCCCCAGCATACAGCCTTCCTGCAATCTGAGCCCGAGCATGCAGCCTTCCTGCCATCATTACCAGGGCCTCCAGACTACCTTCCTTCAGAGCCCGAGTCCATAACCGGCCTAGCTACAGAACTTCAGCCTGCAGTCTGCCTGCCTACGGAGCCTCCAACCAATTTGCTTATAGAGCCGGCGCCTCCTAAAAGCCTGTTTATGGAGCCAGAGCTTCCAAGGAGCATGTCTACAGAGCCAGAACCTTCAGGCCGCCTGCCTCCAGCACCAGAACCTGCAGGCCGCCTGCCTCCAGCACCAGAACCTGCAGGCCGCCTGCCTCCAGCACCAGAACCTGCAGGCCGCCTGCCTCCAGCACCAGAGCTTCCAGGCTCCCTGCCTTCTGCAACAGAGCTTCCAGCTCCCTGCCTTCTGCACCAGAGCTTCCAGGCTCCCTGCCTTCTGCACCAGAGCTTTCAGGCTCCCTGCCTTGTGCACCAGAGCTTTCAGGCTCCCTGCCTTGTGCACCAGAGCTTCCAGGCTCCCTGCCTTGTGCACCAGAGCTTCCAGGCTCCCTGCCTTGTGCACCAGAGCTTCCAGGCTCCCTGCCTTGTGCACCAGAGCTTCCAGGCTCCCTGCCTTGTGCACCAGAGCTTCCAGGCTCCCTGCCTTGTGCACCAGAGCTTCCAGGCTCCCTGCCTTGTGCACCAGAGCTCCCAGGCTCCCTGCCTTCTGCACCAGAGCTTCCAGGCTCCCTGCCTTCTGCACCAGAGCTTCCAGGCCCCCTGCCCTCTGGCCTTGACCCTCTATCTTGCCTACTTTTTGACCCTGTGCTTCCAGTTTGCCAGCCTCCAGAGGTCTCAGCACATATACATTCAGAGACTGAATCTCCAGCATCAGAGACAAACTCTCAACATGTAAGCTTCCAGAGCCTGGGTCTCCTGCATACCTGCTTCCAAAGACACCTACATGTGAGTCTTCTGTGTGTCTTCATCCAGGGCCAGAGCCTCAGGTCGGCTTCTCGTTGCCTCCTTTGTCGTCAGACATTTGCCTTTGACCTCTGTCTCTCCTGCCAATCCATTGTCTGCTTTTGACCCTACAGTCAATCTTAATTTGTTTTCAGAGTGCTACTCTCGCCTGCCATCATCAGGACTTCAAACACCTTTAATGCAGGCTTCTAAGCCCCTGTTTCTGGATTTGTACTCTTCAGATCTGCATTCTATTCTGCCTCCTGCATCAGAGTGCTTCCTTCCTCAAAGTTCTGGTTTGGATGTTGCTGCTTATTTTCAGACAGTTATACAACCCTCCAGAACATCAAAAGTACCTTCAGTCCTCTGATAGTGTGCACTGCATCTATGATGGAAATGGACTTAATTCTTATGAGCAAAGGCTTTGGATCTAGTTCCAGACTCCGGG
Source organism: Lissotriton helveticus (assembly GCF_964261635.1). NCBI lineage: Eukaryota > Metazoa > Chordata > Amphibia > Caudata > Salamandridae > Lissotriton > Lissotriton helveticus. The sequence continues at coordinate 1,564,963,772 of NC_136065.1, read as the reverse complement.
AGACGGTCTTTGGAGGGGGAGTACTGTCACGATTCGCTCCCTGTGCTCTCGTGCCCACCACCAGGGGTCCGAATTGTGGGGCGTTCCAGTGTTCTAATATGCCTCCAGACACTCACCTGTATGCATATCCTGACTTCCAGGCATTTGGACACTTATTGGGAATTGACACCCATTCCTAATCCATGCCAGGTTTTGAGAAAGCCAGCCTGCTTATACATGAAGCCAGCCTATTCATGCCTGAAACTCCATTACCCAGAATTCCCTGTTCACTGCTTTGTCTCCACCCTGCAGGCCAAGGATGGGTGAAGGAATTCAGCTCACCTGTGGCTGGCTGCTGCTAGCCTGCTCACACCTGATGCATATGATTACTGTGAGCTCTTTTAAGCCCCAGCTCCCTTCAGACCAAGGTTGGTCATTGTAGCTGTTTGCTCGTGAGACCAATCCTTGTTTCCAGAGTTCCCTGAGCTTTTGCTATTCTTGTTTCCAGTGTTTCCTGAGCTTTAATTATGCCTTGTTCCTGACCTGCTTCTGTTTTCCCTGTTCCTGAATTAGCACTGCCTGCAGTGCTACCCTGACCCCATAGCCTTAGTATTCCTTGTTCCTGAACTGCAGCAGTTACCCTTCTCCTGAATTAGCTCTGCCTGCAGTGCTACCTTGTTTCCTGAGTTCCTGAGCTATATTTATTCTTTGTTCCTGGGCTTAGCTATTTCTTGTTCCTGATTTGCACTGCTTGCAGTGCTCTCTTGATTCCTTGTTTCCTGAGCTGTAGCTATGTCCTGTTTCCTTGAACCAGTATTGCCTGCAGTGCTACCTTGACTCCTAAGCTCTAGTCATTTCCCTGTTCCTGAACTAACACTGCCTGCAGTGCTACCTTGACTCCTGAAGCTTTGGTAGTTCCCTGTTCCTGAACCAGCACTGTCTGCAGTGCTGCCTTGACTCCTGAGCCTTAGCTCACTTCTTGTTCCTGCCCCAGCACTGCCTTCTATGCTACTTTGTTTTTTTTGATTCCCTAACCTGCATTCTAGTATACCCTTGTAGCCTTCCCTTCTGTATATCCGTTTCCAGTCCTTGCCTTGTTTCCCATTTCCTTGGTTCCAGTTCTAGTTTGCTGCCTTTCTATTCTGCTGTCTTACTTCTGTTACCTTGTATGTTTGTTACCTGCTTTCTGCCAAGTGTGCCCTGTCATTTCCTTCCTTTCCTGTTAAGCACTCCTCCTTGCTAGCTCCTTGTCTATTGTGCTTGTGTTTAGTTCTACCCCTTTGCTGTTACTGCCTTGCGCGTTCCTGTTTGATTGCCAGGATCCGTGAGCTCAGCTGACTACCTAGGTGGTGTTTCTTGTTCACAGTGAGTATTGTCTTTGAGTTACATGTATAACATCACCATAGGTATAAACTCCACAGACCCTGCCTTTGTATCCATATCCTACATGTGGGTATTTGCAGTCAGCATCTGTAACAGCAATTGTGGGTAAGAAACTTAGTGAGCTTCAGTCTTACCATGTGGAGTATCCTGAGAGCTTTACCCCACACATTCCTTTATTGTTAATGTTGTTTCATATATATGTCTTGCACATTCATCCTGGGTGTAGTTATTCTGAATGCTAAATTGCTTTGTGAGTGCCCTTCCTTTCTAAGTCTTACGCATCTTGTTCACTTGTACAGGCTTCCCCTTTGGATCCCTTTTTCTCCTCTGACTCCTGTATGATCCTGGGCAGCGCTGTACTCCTCTTCCTGTGTAAATTTTCTACCCAGTTCCCAGTCCTTTCCCAAGTCCCTGACTGTGTTCCCCACATAGTCCCGGACAGTCCCTGACACTATCTGTCTGTCTGTCTGTCTGTCTGTCTGTCTGTCTGTCTGTCTATCTATCTATCGCCCTCACTCTGTCTGTCTGTCTGTCTGTCGCCCTCACTCTGTCTGTCTGTCTGTATGTCACCCTCACTCTGTCTGTCTGTCTGTATGTCTGTCACCCTCACTCTGTCTGTCTGTCTGTCGCCCTCACTCTGTCTGTCTGTCTGTCGCTCTCATTCTGACTATCGCCCTCACTCTGTCTGTCGCCCTCACTCTGTCTGTCTTTCTGTTGCCCTCACTCTGTCTGTCTGTCTGTCGCCCTCACTCTGTCTGTCACCTTCACTCCTACTGTCTGTCTGTCGCCCTCACTCTGTCTGTCTGTCTGTCGCCCTCACTCTGTCTGTCTGTCTGTCGCCCTCTGTCTGTCTGTCTGTCGCCCTCTGTCTGTCGCCCTCTGTCTGTCGCCCTCTGTCTGTCTGTCGCCCTCTGTCTGTCTGTCGCCCTCTGTCTGTCTGTCGCCCTCTGTCTGTCTGTCTCCCTCACTCTGTCTGTCTGTCGCCCTCACTCTGTCTGTCTGTCTGTCACCCTCACTCTGTCTGTCACCTTCACTCTGTCTGTCTGTCATCCTCACTCTGTCTGTCTGTCTGTCGCCCTTTGTCTGTCTGTCGCCCTCTGTCTGTCTGTCGCCCTCTGTCTGTCAGTCGCCCTCTGTCTGTCTGTCTGTCTGTCGCCCTCACTCTGTCTGTCTGTCTGTCGCCCTCACTCTGTCTGTCTGTCTGTCGCCCTCACTGTCTGTCTGTCTGTCACCCTCACTGTCTGTCTGTCTGTCGCCCTCTGTCTGTCTGTCGCCCTCACTCTGTCTGTCTGCCTGTTTGTCGCCCTCACTCTGTCTGTCTGTCTGTTGCCCTCACTCTATCTGTCTGACGCTCTCTGTCTGTCTGTGTGTCTGTCACCCTCACTCTGCCTGTCTGTCTATCACCCTCACTCTGCCTGTCTGTCTGTCACCCTCACTCTGCCTGTCTGTCTGTCGCCCTCACTCTGCCTGTCTGTCTGTCGCCCTCACTCTGTCTGTCTGTCGCCCTCACTCTGTCTGTCTGTCGCCCTCCGTCTGTGTGTCTGTTGCCCTCTGTCTGTCTGTCTGTCTGTCGCCCTCTGTCTGTCTGTCTGTCGCCCTCTGTCTGTCTGTCTGTCTGTCTGTCGGTCGCCCTCACTCTGTCTGTCTGTCTGTCACCCTCTGTCTGTCTGTCTGTCGCCCTCACTCTATCCGTCTGTCACCCTCACTCTGTCTGTCTATCTGTCACCCTTACTCTGTCTGTCTGTCGCCCTCACTCTGTCTGTCTATCTATCTATCTATCTATCGCCCCAACTCTGTCTATCTATCTATCGCCCTCACTCTGTCTATCTATCTATTGCCCTCACTCTATCTATCGCATCACCACAGCATCAATCAGCACCACCACAGAATCACTCAGGGGCACCACAACATCACTCAGGGGCACCACAACAACAGTATGCGCTACCACAGCATCACTGAACGCTACAGCATCACTCGTCGCCACCACAACATCAATCTGTGCAACCATTCAACAACAACTGGTTCAAATTTGTTCTCTCAATGTTTCAAGCTTTATTACGAATGTCACAAAAAGATATTAATATTTCACTCCTGTTCTTGGATTTTCATCACAATAAAATACACTGAACATAATCTTCACAAAAGTTATTTACAAAAGTTTAAGCTATTGCCATTATAAATTACAATAACTTTTATTTAAGTATTAATTATTAAAAGCCATTGTTATTTGTAATAGCAATACATCTAAGTCATGTAAATGCAATACATATTGCATAACAAATGCTATAGGTGTCACATTTACGAACGTTATAACTATTGGCATTGTAAATGACAAAGCTATTAATTTCGCTATTTTCAAAACCAACACATAAATAAAAAAAATTGTCATTTACAATACCAATAGCTCAAACTTTCCTAATGCGAGAACTATTGCATTGCAAATGCTTGTTGGGGAAGGATCCAGTATGTAGGCATTAGAGTCTCAGAGACCCCTCTGGTGAGAGGCCACTGCGTAAAGGGAGCCTCCCTCAACAGAGATAGGGAAGTGATACCACTTCCCCTGGGATCACAGCTTACTGGACTTTGGACGTTGCTTTGACTCGTCTACCGGTTTGTGTCCCTGTCGCCCTTCCCCTCCTCTTTCCATGCGATGTCCTTTCCCGCCTTCATTACCTGTCTACTTCCCCAGCTCCTTCCCCCCTCCCCTGAATCTTTCCCCTTGTCTGCTTTTCAACCTTACGTATTTGTGCTTATTTTTTATCCTGACCTTACAAGTAACTATGTTGCCATGCTCCAATAACTGTGTAACCTTTGTAACGATGTAACCTGTAACTATGATCTGATGCTCATGTAAAGCACTCTGATACCTCCGGGTCTAGCCAGCTCTATATAAAACCTTTAAAATAAAATAAATAAATAAAATAAAAATAAGTCTCAGAAACATGCATGGTTCCGTTGAAGCTGTTATGCCATTGGTATACTTTGTGAAGTTGTCGAAAATCAATGTTTGGCCCAGGTTGCCTAGTTGATTGCTCTTATTCATGGTTATATTCTTGCAACCCAAAAGATTGTTACCGTATTCACTGAGTCTAAGTATGGTTTCGGTTTAGTCCATGACTCTGTGCTCCTACTAATGGAAAGGGATGCCCTCATTTCAGCCAGAACCCCTATACAAATGGTCCTTATGTCAAGGGTTTACTTGATGTGCTCATGTTACCTCTTAAATTTAACGGGACAGCAACTGGGAGAATAGTTTCCCTGAAATGTCTCCTCCTCATTTTGCAAAATTGTATTATTGTATCCCCATGTCAGCAGAAATCACATGATTCGTGCCACAAGTACCTACAAGTTTGCTCCATTTTTCCCTTCTGTTGACTAACAATGTTGCCATTCCTTTACACTTGCCAATCCCACAACATTGTAAAAGGGAACAAAATTACTCCTGCTGCCCACCCACCTTCTTTTTTTTTTTTGTCCTCATTTAAAGATAATATGCTTCCTTTCAAGATACATGGTTCTTTTCTGACCCCTTCCAATGTCCGAAGGATGTATTGTTTTAATTACCGGTCTGGTTACTCCCTCATAGGGGGGAAAAAGGATACTATGTATCTCCAGAGCCGCACCTTCGATACTTCTTTAGGATGTCCAATCCACAATCTTGTGAAGGAAAGCGGCCCAAATATTCTCACTTCCCAGTGAGTGGCCCATTTCAGATTTTGTCCCCAGGACCCTGTCTGAAGCATATTATTAATCATAGGACTTCCGAATCACCAGGATCTTCATATAGGTTACAGAAACTTTATCCAATGAAAATGTATTGTTTAAAACCCCATTCCTCATTTTGTGTATTGAGACCCTGTCTCCACCCAGTTATCCCAAATTTCCCAATATTTGTTTTTTTTGTGTAATTACATGCATGGTCAAGTCGTGCCGTCCTCTGGATGGAATTAATCCATTCAATTTCTGTAGGAGGACATGTTAATATCCATTTTATACACAATTCCCTTCGTGCTAGTAACATCAGGGTAAAAAACAAAGCATTAAGTTTCTTTGTTAATATTAAATCACCCTCCCCCCCCACTAGGAGGAATCCCAAAAATGACTGATTTCGGGGTTAATGTTATTTCTGTCCCCATAACATCTGATATGATATTACCCATGTTATCACTTTATTCCAGAATTCGTATATTACTGGACAGCTCCAAAACATGTGGACCTCGTTTGCGTTGTCTTCTCCGCATTTAGGACATTTCTTTATCTCTCGATTTCCCATCTTTGAGATTCTCCTTGGGGTCCAATATGCTTTGTGGGCTGTAAAAAGGTGGTTCTTTTTTAATGGTGCAGCATTTATACATGACCAAAGAAGAGACATTGATACTTGCCCCAAAGATTCGAGGTCTTCATCTGGCAGGTCCTTCTTCCAGATTTCCATAAATGAGGCCTGCTCCTCTTCTCCCTTTTGTACCAATAGCTAATACCAAACTGCCACCTCCTTTCCTTTATTACTTTTAGAGCAAATCTTTACTGATAGGTGTGAATTTCCTTTCAGATCTTTTCCTATTGCTTTTGCCCAATTTGATAATTGGTAATATTTGAACTTTGAGATCAAATTTCCAGTTATGGTTGATAAATGTGGCCAGGATATAAGATTTCCATCAATTAACAATTGGCCCCACTGTAGGAATCCACAGTTTTGCAGAGGCAGTGCCAATGCATCTGTCAAGCATGCTGGCGGGTCCGGAGAGTTCCAAATCGGGGTAATATCATTAAAATATGGAATTTTCATGAGGCGACTTACTTGTGACCAAAGTTTTATAACTGTCAGTAAGGTCTTGAACTTCACCTTTTTAAAAAATTTCTGATTGCCAAATTTTAGAAGAAAACCGTCGGTTTGTTGGGTTACTGCCCATGTAAGTGCTTTAAAAAGGGGTGAAAATGCACTGTGCTCCATCATTAATTGTCGAAAGCTTTTTAGCTGGAATGCACACATATATAAATAGAGATCCGGGCTAGCAATCCCGCCGTACTCTTTTCTTTCTAAGTTTTTTCAGGGAGATCCTGGGACTCTTATTCCCCCATATAAATTTTGTAAAGAGACCCTGCGCCTTCTTGAACCATTTTTTGGGAAATTCAAGGGGAATGGTGGTAAATAAAAAGGTGTATTTAGGAAGAATTGTCATTTTTATTAAATTGGATTTACCCAGGAAAGAAAGAGATATGGTCCCCCAAGATTCTAGGAGTAAACTTACTTCTTTTGCAACCTTATCAAAATTGACTTGTGCAATTTTATCTATATTTTGGGTTACTTGTATTCCCAAGTACCTTATCTCCTTCTTTTCATAGGTACTTACAAACTCTGAATTCCACTTCATTAACTCTGTTTTTTGTTGATTTAACAGGTATACAGAGACCTTTTCAAACCTCTCTACCTCTAACCAGATTTCTGGGTAAGATTTTTCTATATCCCCAGTGTATACCATAAGGTCGTCAGCATACAACCATATTTTTTTACCCATCCATTGTAGCTAAAGGGAATAATTTTCCGTGATGTTCTTAAATTAAAGGCTATGGGCTCAATATACATATTAAATAATAACGGGGAAAGAGAACACCCCTGTCTTGTCCCTCTTTTGATTTTTATTTCTCTAAACAAATTCCCATTGACCAAAAGTTTCGCGGAGGGGTTTTTGTAAATATTTTTGATTGCTTCTAAGCAGTTTTCTTCCAGATCAAATCGCTGTATTACCTTAAATAAAAAATTCCAGTTGACTCGATCAAAAGCCTTGGCGGCATCGAATGTCATTACCGCCAGAGGGATCTTATATGTTTGCGACACATCTATAGCTCCAATAAGATCTTGAGTCAGCTCACTTAACTGTCTCCCTTTCATAAAACCTTTTTGGTCCATATGTCTTAAAATCGAGACCCATTCTTCCTTTAATAAGTGAGATTCCTGGATAAGGAAAATTTTACTCTCTGATAGTCTCATATATTCCAAGATCTTATTTCTTCTTTGCGAGACCCTCAGGCCATTTATATTCCAGGTCGTTATTTCTAATTCTTTTATCCTAACATTAGCCATAAAATGTTGTGTCTACTTCCTCTTTATCTTACATTGTCGAAAGAGGCCAGAAGTTTACTATCATCTTCAAATGGGGACAATCGTTTTTTTTTAGTTTTTTTCCCACATGCTCCCCACCCATTGTGTGCAAAAAAGATACATATTTTTTGACAGAAGGAGCCACCCCTCACCCCATGGGGGAACCTCCCCTTCTACTATCAGAGAAAAACCTCCGGTTTCAGGCTCTTTTTCTACCCAGGGTTTTTTTTTTCTCAATAGTGCTATACGGATGAAGTACTCTTAATTTCACCTAGTAGGGCGTTTGCTTCAGCCGGATCTCTGAATGTATACATTTTATTGTCCCACATAACTTTAAGGGAAGCTGGAAATCGCAAGTTTGCTGAGGCACCTAGCTTTTTCAGTTCCTGCATAACCTTCCCCAGCTCCCATTGTTTTTCTTGGGTCATGTGGGATATATCCGATCTAATGCGGAATGTCCATGCGTGTCTTCTTATATTCTTCAACTTTCAAGCCTTCTGCCAATATCTTCTCCTTTAACATGTATGTCCTGAAATTAACCAGGATTTTCCTGGGTTTTTTCTTGTCAGGCTTTTTTATATATGGATCACGATGAACTCACTGTATATCTTCCTCTAGACTTTTCTTATCGATATCAGGATGTAGCTCTAGTAGGAGGTTTACTACAAAAGTTTTTATATTTTCACCTTCTGCATCTTTAGGAATGTTTAAAAATCTAATATTATTTCTTCTGGCAGCATTTTCTAGACTTTCTAGCTTATCTTTCAAGGATCTATCTTCGCTTTTTTATGCCTGTATTTCTTGTGTGTTTTTGTCCACTTGTTTTGTTAGGTTCTCCACCACTTCTTCTATAGCGCCCACTCTATCAGAGATTGCATTCATCTTTGTTTCAAGTGTTTCGCAGGCAGCTTGTATCTTTAATTGATTATTCTCGGAGATCGCAAATTTATCCCTGATTTCTGTTAATAAAGTTGTTAGAAGTCCCTCCGTTAGCGAGATCGCTCCCATTTCCCTTGCTATGTCTGTGGTGTTTGATGCACCCACTTAATTTCCTTTTTCATTCATGATGGCGCCTTCTATGTTAGCCTGTACAAGCGGAGAAGCGTGAGGCGGTACAAGGGGTACGTCCCCATCTACTTCTTGCGTCAAAGGCTCATACCTATTCTCCAGTGGAACTGGCTCCATTAACCCCCTATTAGCACACCCTAATTGACAAGAGTGACTGGTTTCCTCTACTGCTATTGCTAATTTTGGATCTGCAGCGTTTTTTGCTGATACCGATTGCGTACTCTGCACCTTAAAAAAAGATCTTAATGATGGAGTGACTCTTGTGCTGCACCCTGTGCTCGTTTTATTTTTGGCAAGAATTTTGTGTTCCTTCTTTGAGGGGGTACTATTAGGGGGGTTTGCAGTTTTAACTTTTAGTTTTCTATTTGAACCTGCGCTTTTTGCTGCTTTTGCCTCTTTTATCTCTTTTATTGTTGCTGTAGGTTGGTCTCCTGCCGTGTTTAAGTCTGCAATTTTATAGGCAGAGCTCTCTGCTCCCCAGATCTCCCTGCTCCTAAGGGTATATCGGTTTGGTTTGGTGTTCTCTGTTTCCAATAATGGGTTCCTAGCTTGGTTATCCTGTAACTCGTTCTCCCTTTCGTAATGTAATTTTGGCCCCCAGTCTCTCCTCTTTTGCCTTACTGTCGACATTGACGGACAGAAATTTGTTTTTTGCAGGTTACTGGTGATAAACGTACCAAACATGCAGGAGCTGAGCTTGTGTGGAGTTCCACTCTAGCTGAAACTCCCCTTCTAATTGCCAAGCCTGCGGCTGCTTCAGACCAGCGTCCACCATTAAACAGCTAATCCTCTCCTGGCGCCACTTCTCTGCTCTTCGGATGGGCTAGGCGCCTCTGCTCCTGACGCCCTTATCTCCTATGCCTCTTAGCTACCACAACCGCCAAAAGACTTTTGGAAGAGAGCCGTTTTCAAAAAGGTGCGCTCCTCAAAGTAAGTGATTTTGTCTGCCTCTTGTAGCAGAAACAATATTATATATATATAGCGTTTTATTGCTTTAAGCTTAGATCCTTTCAGGACACTATATCGCCATGAAGGCACACTATGGCCTCCCAAACGTGTGTTTGCCCCCCTGCTTGGCTCTCTGTTTAACTAAGCCTCTAGTCAGTTACAGGCTGAACACTGCAGCTACACCAAAGGCAAAAACGCACTCACCGACTCCCGTGGAGACCATCGCTCACCATGGGTAAGCGTCCCTGCGCACCTCCGAGGGAAGGAAAAAACTGGTAGCATACACTTCCTCCGAGGACCCTCCGGGGGCCCGTGCAGATGAATCCGCTACTCGCCCCAGTCTCTCCTTTCTCCCCTCCACGACTTCCTGCCTCCGTCCCGCCTCTCAAACGTCCCACAGCCGGCATCAGAGCCTTAAGCCCTCCGGCTGAAGAATCCACCGCACGAATCTCTCCCGATCGGTCCAAAACGCCAAACCACGATTCCGCGCGGTAAGAGCTTCTGCTTTTAAGATTACCGCATTTTTCTCTCGGTCATTCTTTTAATAATTCCGCCTCTACTCCATCCTGATGCATCCTTCACGCATATCCCCCGGGTGTACTTCCGAGCCTGCGACCGCTACTAGCTAGCAGCCCACCCACCTTCTTAAGGCTGTTTGCCCATCCAGAGGTGGACCTTATCCAAATGACTAAATGTTTTTGATTTTCCTGTGTTTTGGTAATAGTGTATGTTTTCAGGCTGTATTGAAACCTACCTCCGTTTTTGGCAGAAGCTATTAAAGTTGCAAAAAGGCTAATAAAATATTTTACTTCTAAGTTTAGGATCCCTCTTAGCATAGCGTGACAAAGGCTGTAGTTCAGGGACTTTGTAAGGCATATGGATTCAAGGTACACTTACACTGTGCATATCAACCAAGCCCTCAAAGAAAGTAAAACACTTTAACAGTACTATGAAAAAAGAAATATAAAAAAAAAATGTAAACTGCCTTCAAGTGGCTTAAAGTCCTACCCTTGGCACTGTGGTAAATCTAAGTGTCAGTGATCTAATGGTCCACCTCCGGGCACCCCCAAATACCGGAGGCTGCATTGTGCAATAACTTTTATTGCTGCCCAGACATGCAGCCCTTTAAAGTGTATCAAATACATCATACATAAAAACATTCCAAATAGCATAACAAAGCGTCATGGTAAACAAATAACTTCCTCTTTTATTCGCCGCTCCTGGACAGTTAAGTATACTTCTTCCTATCGCTCAATATATTTGATGATTTTGAAGCTATTTGTACAAAATTAACCCTTTTTCGTCATAGAGTCATGGAAAGGTAGGTAACCCTACCGACTCTAGCTACATTTTAATAGTAAAGATCATCTAACAGGTAAGTTATCCAACCACCCGTTGATCGATATCCTTCCAATTTATGGTTGGGTGTCCCCCTTCCCTTTTACCGTTTGATTTATGCCATTTTAATCGCCTCAATCTCTCCCCGAGGTCAATACACCCTACCAACGCCGCATCACACTCCTGGTGAGACCATACTGAGGAGAGTGCTTCCCCGCTTATACTGCGACTCACCCGATAACATTTTAATCACGACTGCACTTCGGAAAGGGAACAGTGAAACCCCTCTCCGACGCGGGAATATTTACAAACGCTTCCTACCTCAATCGAAGCACCGAACACAACACCAACTTCCTCGTCCATCGATGGTGTGCAAGCCCTCCTACTCCCGGGTCCTCCGGCTTTCCCTTGAGACCCGCTAACCAAAAACAAGATGCTCTGACGTCACATACTCCTCCCTTTGAGACCTGCCAAGCCCAAATTCCAGGCTTTGAAGTGGTCTGCTCTGGCTCGCGCTGTGCGTCTCCATGGCAACGCACAGCGCAGAGCCAATAAAACGTGTCCCTGAGTTTCAGTTAAGCTTCAGGGGCGTAGGTAGCGATATTAATAACAAACTGTTAACAAGAGGAATACTTTGATTTTTAAAAGTTATAGATAAGAAAAAGGGTGAAGATGTCTGAAAACGACACACAATTCAATGGTGATATTGCCCTCTCTGAGAATTTGTTAATGAATCTCTTTGAGAGACAGCTAAAATCCTCTCTAAAGGAGGCAGTAGAGGCAGCACTTACCAAAAGGAAAAGAGATACTCCTGAGGAAGACCCAGCAGATATTTCTGGTGAGGAGGACCCACTACCTAAAAAAGGCGGTAAGGCTTTTAAAAAAATCAAAGCATCTTGAGCCCCATGGTAGCCTGCGTGCTATAACTGACCAGGTATTATCCCTTGGTAGCATGTGCGCTACAGATGAACAAGATGCCCATAGCAGCACAAAAAGAATGAGCGACCTTCAGGGCTCAAAAAGTACAGGTGTCCCTCGCAGCACACAAAGACCAGGTGCCCTTCGCGACACAAGAGACATCACTTCTATTGATTATGATGACTATCTGTCCCCAATTGACATTGATGACGAGGCTGATGAATATATCTTCGACCCTCTCGAAAAACTTGATGAAGACCTCCTTGACGAGCACTTGGGGAAACTCAGCAATTTCGACTCCATTAAGGACCCATCAGGGATGGAGATGTTTAACCCCTCCAAAATCACCCACCTTAGGGGATCCGACTGGTGGTCCTTAGACCACATAGCCAAATTTATAAAACTCTGGGTTAGGAAACCCCTGGAGAGGTTTACACGAAACCTGAAGAGATCAGAGTGTCCTAGACCCTTCTTGGACAACAAGGCAGGCATGACCCCCAATTTAGATCCGGAGCTATCGACCTTCCTGTTTAAAACAGGAAGGGACCCTCGTTAAGGCTTAGAACGCTGCCTTAAGCAGTGTCAAGATAAATTGCTGGACATGCTGGGACCTCTGGCTAGGATTCTAGACCTTGCACAGGAGTCCTCCATTAATGGCACTCCGATTGACACTGAACTCCTCGGAAATGCAAATACTAGCCTTACCTCCGAAAGGCGAAGGGCCATTCTGTTGCGGATGAACCCCAAGTTAGGGGACTTAGCCAATAAAGACGTGCAGGGTGACCCGTATGGGCTACTTTTAGGGGAGACATTTATTATATCCCTTGGCAAATATGTCTCCACCTTCAATAATCCCCAAACTACCATGAGACGAATGTTTGGTGGTAGAGTTTTTGGAAGGGCTGACAGGGCAGGATCAGCTGCCAGCCGTGCATACAATAGGTTCTCCTTCTATCAACAGAACCAATGTGGGTATTGGAGATACTTCCTCGGGAACAATACCTTCTTCCCTCAGAGGGGCAGCAACGGTTGCACACGAGGAGGAGGCAACCGGGGCAGATTCCAAGGCCAAGGAATTCAAGGTAAGGAACCTTTCTCCTGGTTCTTCCCTCCCAAATGTAGGGGAAAGGCTCTCTTTTTCAGTCAGAATTGGTCATCAATCAGCAACGATGCTTGATTACTAGAAACGGTAAAAGGTTTCAAAATAGACTTTACTACTACTCCTTACCAGGCCTTTCAACCCAGGGAACTTACCCTGGACCACGAACAATCCGCTCTGGTGGACGCAGATGTGAGTCAGATGCTAGCCAAAGAGGTGATTTACATTGTCTCAGAGACTGGGCCGGTTTTTGTGAGTACAATTTTTCTCATCAGGAAAAAAGACAAGGGTTGGAGGCCCATAATAAATCTAAAGGATCTAAACACCTTTCTTGTGTACAGACACTTCAAGATGGAGAGTTTCCATCTTCTGAGGGCCATCCTCCATGTGAAAGATTGGCTCATAAAACTAGACTTCAAGGACGCATATTTTACAATCCCTACGGATCTGGAATCTCAGAAATACATAAGGTTTGTATGGAGAGGTGTAACCTACCATTTTCGTTGTCTCCCCTTCGACCTCTCATGAGCACCTTCGTGCTTCACCAAGGTCCTGAGACCAGATATTGCCTCTCTGAGGAGAAGAGGAGTTTGTCGAATTATCTACCTCTACGACATTTTACTGATGTCTCAAAGCCAGGAAGAACTACTAATTCACATGAAATGGACTGTGGACCTTCAAGAGAGTTTAGGTTTCATCATCAACATAGAGAAATCTGTTATGACTCCTTCACAAAACCTAGAGTTCCTAGGTTTCCGGGTAAACACATCCTCTGCCCAACTGCAATTCCCCTTGAAGAAATTATCAAAGATAAAGGAAGATAAGGAAGTTTCTTATGTTTTATCCAAAGACACAATGAGCTTGAGGGAACTAGCAAGAGTAGGGCTCTTCTCCTCATCCACTCAAGCAATTTCACCAGGTCCCCTGCACTACAGGGCCCTACAGAGACTAAAATCTTTAGGCCTGAAGAAAGGTCTTTGGCACTCAGACAGCGTTTCCCTGTCTCCGGAGGCTCACGAGGACCTCTTATGGTGGCGGAACAACCTAGACAGTTGGAATGGGAAAGCAATATTCGGAAATACTCCGGATCACATTCTGGAATCTGATGCGAGCAACTTAGGCTGGGGTGCCAGACTAGGAAAGATAGAAACAGGGGGGAAATGGTCCCAAGAGGAACTTCCTTTACACATAAATTGTTTAGAGATGTTGGCAGGATTAACGCCTTAATAAGCTTGGTGCACAGTCAAAATATCAATTTTTAAATATCGAACTACCTTAATATCAAGTTTTTAATATCGAGGGACAGAATATCGAAGTCAAGAATATGGTTGACCAGAATAGCGACCTTAAAGTAAGTATTATCGAAGTAAGTAATATCGTTAGCAAAAATATTGTTTTCAATAGTATCATAATAATATGTATTTTAGTATGTATTTTATATGTATGTTTAACATTATTTTTAATGTATTTTCATACATTTTTTCATATATCTATTAAATGTTTAGAAATTAGTAATTTTTTGTGAGTAAATTTTGCCTTCTAGTATCAGAGCGGGTTGTGGGTTTATAGGGGAATAGGATGGGAAGTAATTTAATTATAAATAATTAATTAATAAGTTTTATTTATTATTGATTATTAATTTATTGTTAATTAATTTGTAATTGGTAATTAATTGTATTATATGGTTACTTTATAATTACATTACTTATAATGAATGTATTATTCATTTTTATTTATTGCTATTATTAATTCATTTATTGTTAAGTAATTAATTGGTAAATCATTTTATTAATTGATTAATTGATAACTAAATCAATTATGTGATTATTTATGTGTAATGGGTTGTGGGTTTATAGGGGAATAGGGTGGGAAGTAATTAAATTAAAATAATTAATGAATATGTTTTTATTTATTGTTATGGATTATTACTTTATTGTTAATGATTTTTTTTGCTAAATAATTTTTATTAATTGATTATTAAATTAAATGTTTTTTATGTGTAGCGTGTTGTGTGTTGGAGGAATTTTGTGGGAAGTAGTTTAATGTTATTTAAGTAAATATTAATTTTATTTTATTGATATTTATCAATATTTTTAATTTAATTATTAATATGTTATTTATTTTACAAAATGTATTTAATTGATAAGTATGTTGATTTAACCCCTATGCTATCCTACATTTTCCACACTGTTACACTCACTGGAGTTGGAATAGTAATTTTGATCCCTACGCTATCCACCACTTTCCCTACTGTTGCACTCACTGGAGTGGGAATAGTAATTTTTACTTCTATGCTATCCAGCACTTACCCTACTGTTGCACTCACTGGAGTGGGAATAGTAATTTTTACCCCTACGCTATCCAACCCTTTCCCTACTGTTGCACTCACTCGAGTGGGAATAGTAATTTTAACTGCTACGCTATCCAATTCTTTCCCTACTGTTGCAGTTACTAGAGTGGGAATAGTACTTTTTGCCCCTACGCTATCCAACACTTTCTCTACTGTTGCACTCACTGGAGTGGGAATAGTAATTTTTACCCCTATGCTATCCAACACTTTCTCCACTGTTGCACTCCCTGGAGTGGGACTGGTAATTTTAACCCCTACACTATCCAACATTTTCACTACTGTAGCACTGTTTGGACTTGGAATAGTAATTTTATTCCCTCCGCTATCTAATATTTTTTGTTTTATTTTAGCTAATGTAGTATATAATTAATTTAAAAAAGATTACAAATATATATTTTTTAATTTGTTACATACATATATTTAATTTTTATTTGTATTATTGTTTTATGTGTATAGATGTATTTATAATTTATAAGATTTTTGTAAAATAATTAATACGTATTAAAATAATCATTAAAACATATTAATAAGTATATATATATATTATATGTATATGTTTAATGTATTTTTATATTATATATGTATAACTTATAATTTTTAAACATCTAAAAATAATATGAACTAGGTTTATTTTAGTTATAGGTACTTTACTTTATTTTACAATAGTTTTTTACTTTAAAAAAGAACAATATTTTTAACAACGACATTTTTGACATTGTTATTTTTTTCCAATATTTTTGTACTTACCATAATGTAGATAAGATGTCGATATTCTTGATTTCGATATTCTTGCTGCGATATTTCTGTAGGTCGATATTCTGACCTTCAATATTTTGTCAGCTCTAAAAAACAGTGTAGTACTAATCAAACTGGACAATTTTACGGCCGTTTCCTACATTAACTGCTTGGGAGGTGCAAGGTCAAGGATTCTGGCAGATCTAGCCAAGAAGATTTTGTACTTCTGCTGGAGTCAGAAAATAATTCTGAGAGCAGAATTCATCCCGTGCCATCTAAACACAAAGGCAGACTGGAATGCAAGCTTCCTAAGAGACTCGAGCGATTGGAAACTGAATTCTCTAGTCTTCCAGAGAATTCAAAACCTATGGGGCCCCTTTGAAATAGATCTTTCTGTCAGCAGACTGACCTTCCAAATAGATCAGTACTTCAGTTGGAGACCAGACCCACTAGCATTTGCTGTGGATGCTCTTCTTCAACCTTGGAACATACTGAGTTGGCATGCCTTCCCTCCCCTCGCACTAATCCAGAGAGTTCTCTTTAAAGTTCGAATGGAGCGTTGTCGCATTGTCCTAATTACTCCTTTCAGGAATTCTCAAATATGGTTTTCCAGGTGTGATTCAATTGACTATAGAAGTACCACGCCTTATCTCAGGGAGTTTAGACCTCCTTCAGGACCTAGAGGGAGAGGTACACCCTCTTCTCTTAGAAGGAAACATGAACCTTCTTGCCTGGAAGACTTCAGGGGTCAAGAAGATACTCGGGCCTTTCAGGAGAGGCTAAAAGCCTACTGGATGAGTCATGGGCTCCGGGAACAAGGAGAAGATACACCAGCACATGGAAAAAATTGTGTAGTTAGTGCTTGGAACGGGATATGGATCCCGTGGACACACCTGTAGTAGAGGGGACACACCTGTAGTAGAGGTAGCAAACTACTTAGCGAACCTTTTTAATTCAGGGCTATGTTATAGAATAGTAAAGTGTTACAGATCAGCAATTTCTACAGGGAATTCCTTGTTAAAGGATCTTTCTATTGGTACTGATTCCTTAATTCGTAGAGTGATGAAGGGAATAAGACTTAAACGCCCACCCCCCCTAAGCTCAAATATAACTCTTTTTGGAACTTAAACCTTATCTTTGACCTTTTTTCTTCCTGGACAGATTACTGTTTCCTTACAGTTATCCATTAAGCTAGCTACACTTCTTTGCCTAATATCTTTTAGAAGAGTGTCTGATGTTAAGGCGTTAGAGATATGTAACAGGATTTATTCTCCGGCTGGAGTGTTGTTCGAAATATGGAAAAGGACCAAGACCATGTCTGAGAACATTTTCTACCCTTATTTCTTAGATTACCCCAAACTATGTGTGGTAAGTTGTACGAAGGTGTATGAACAGAAAAGGTTGGTTTTTGGACCTTGCAATGAAAGCCAACTACTCTTTTCCTTTGTCAAGCCCTATAAGGCAGTCTCTTCTGCTACAATTTCGAGATGGGTCAGAACAGTGATGTTTGAAGCAGGTATAGATTTATCCAAATTCAGCGCACACTCTTCCCGTGGCGCTATGGCCAGTAAAGTATTCTGGGGTGGAGCAGTGGTGTAACACAGGCCTCTGCAGCCCCGCAGTGGGAGGGGGCCTCGAGCTGCAGGGGGCCCCTCAGCCCAGTACTCAGGCCTGGGAGCTCCATATTAAAGACGGAGTGGGGGCCCCTTCATGTACCTTGAAGGGGGCCCACTTAACTTTTGTTACGCCAGTGGAGTGGAGGATCCCTTTCAGATATTCTTAAAGCAGCAGATTGGTCAAATGCTTCCACTATTGTTATATGTTATCTTAACCCTGTTGAACATGTAAGCAATATAGCATTGAAAAGTTTTAAACTTGCATAATGTAGCCTCCGGTCTTGTAATGAAATGACGATTCTCCAGTTATCATACAGAGAGATTCTTGATTTCATTAAAGACAACGGAGGCTGACATTATCCCTCCCACTACTCCCTGGTGAATGGTTGTTAAGAGATGTTTGTTATCATGAATGCTCATTCTTACTATTATACCTTTTTTGATCCCATATTGTTTTTAATCTATTTGTCATATCTGAAAACAAGTATTACTTGCATTCTCACCTCTCTCAGATTCTGCTTTCTTGTAAAGTTCATAGTGACCTTTGTGATTGAAAAAGTTCATCCTACAATTTCTCACCTTTTGCAGCTCTAAGAAGAAGATAGTTGGTTACCATGGCACTTTGTTGTGCTGTTTGGAGTGTTTTTATCTATGATGTATTTGTTACACTGTAAAAGCCTGCATATCTGGGATGCAATGAAAGATATTGCATAATGTCAGCCTCCGTTGTCTTTAATGAAATCACGATTCTCTCTGTATGATAATTGGAGAATCGTCATTCTGCTTACCATATTAACACAGATGATTGATGTGGCCAGGCGAGGCAAAGGGCGTTGGGAATGTAACAGCTGGGAAAAAGACCTGAAAATCCAAGAGAAACTTGTTAGCTATCTTAGGGCCAGATGTAGGTAAATATATTTTACCGACTCATAAATACCGAATTTTACCGATTCGGTATTTATGAATCGGTAAAATATAAGGAGGGAGATGTAGGTAAATTCAGATGTGGATTTACCGAATCTGTAAAAGTCGGTATTTACCGATTCGGTAAATACCGACCGGTAATGCCCATTCATTCCTATGGGCTTTGAAGCCCATAGGAATGAATGGGCATTACCGATTCGGTATTTACCGAATCGGTAAATACCGAATTTCACAAGGGTGCAGGGGGTGTCACTTTGACACCCTCTAGCACCCCCAAAACAGGTTCGGGTGCCATGTGGCAGGCATACCTGCCCTACGGGCAGGTCTGCCTGTCATATGGCACAGGTGTGCATGCACACATGTGCATGCACACCGGAATCGGTATTTTACCATCAAATTGAATTTGATGGTAAAATACCGATTCGGTAAGGCTTGTGGGACTCAGAAGAGTCCCACCTACATATCAAATTTACCGAATCGGTAAAAATACCGATTCTGTATTTTACAGAATCGGTAAATTTACCGATCGGTAAATTTACCAATTCTGTATAAATATGTCCCCTACATCTCAAATTCCATTTACCGGTCGGTAACGGCCGAATTCGGCCGTTACCGACCGGTAAATGCCTACCTACATCTGGCCCTTAAACTCTATCATCTTAGGATCAGCTTATAGTGACTTTAAGCTCATCACCTGAAAAGGGAAGCATTCACTCTCTTTTCAAGTCTCAACCTCTTCTTCTTCCCAGATTGTGTCCTAGGAATGATCTTGGGTTATGCTCGCTGCAAGAAAGAATAGTTAAGGAGTCTTCACTTTCTGGGTCATTGCAGTTTGAATAGTCTAACATCAAATATTTATATGTATGGCAATAAAGAAGGACAATATACCGCAACTCAAGTCTTTGTAAGGCTAACATCTCGATCTCTTGGCTTTGGGAACATCGTCATGTGTCCTTGTTTTGATTTTCAAATTTTAAACTGTCCATTAGGTTTGATTCTCAGTGCTCGCCAATCGACTTTCTCTTGTTGAACAAAACAACTGTAATTCTTTACTTCAAAGTTTCTTTGAGGCTAGATTAGCCCAGAATTATCCCGAAAAAACGTTTATTGTTATGTAATAGTCCCAAGGAAAGACAACTTAAAAACAGTATTTGAATGTGACCTGTATAAACCCACAAGTTCTTGAGTTTCTAGAATAAACAACCAAATTGAGCGCATCAGCACTCTTTTACCTTGGGAATTAGCAGGATTGTTCTTGTTTTACCACGAAGGTCTTTTCAAGGTGTAAGCTTTAACTGGTGACTCCCACTTCCTAAATTCCTAAGAATAATATACAACATCCATAGGTAGAAGACTTATTTTTAGAAGCACCCCACCCAAGATGGCTGATGCACTTCTGTAGCACTAAGGAATCTGGGCCATGCAGTCCCTCATCGAACAAACAAGAAACCACCTGCCATTCTAAGCTTAGAAAGCGCTTAAGGTTAAAACATTGAAGCAGGAGGCAAGGAACACTAGCATCAACTTAAAGTAGAACCCCAGCAACAACATTCAGCTGCTTACCCCACCACCCAACCAAACCCTGTCATGATCTGCAGCTAGGAGGTTGTGTCCATGTAAGTGTCCACCAATGTAAGTCTGTTCTTCAGCATCAATTGAGTGGGACGTTCCAAGTTCTTCTCATTATGTACACTGCAGTGAAGAGCAGTTAGTGTCTGGGTATGCACCATCCATTGTCTCTGCTCCTGTGAGCGAAGTCCCCCCATGCACGCTTTTCCTGCTGCAGCAGATCATTCAATCTCATGGTTTTGAAAAGAAATTCCAGCTGCTAACTTTCCTTGAACTTGCAGCCTCTCCTCCATCCCTTTCATACCAACTTCAGAGGAGGTAGTAGAAAGCCTTCCAGCTACTTGATACCTTGATGAGTCTGGTTGGTCTTCTTTTCTGTTGTCTTACCGTTTAGCTCCTACTGTAGGTCTGTTTGGAGAAGGCAGGTGTGTCTTTCATTTTCTTCAGAACACCTAGCAAGATTTCCAAATACCAGGAACTCTACACACTTTAGAATACCAAAATATAATATAAACAAGGCTCAACGCTCATTTACCATGTACAGGGAAATATTTATTGCTGCAAGTTCCCACATATCAAATGGCAGTAATGACATATAAAATAAATGCATATTGTGAATGTACACACAAGAATAAATGTATAGAAAGATAACTTCATGTACACAAGAATAAGTAATTAGAACTTGGCTTACTTTAAAGGCTGTCTGTTTAGCATCATCCTTGTCAGTAAGACTAAGGAATCCGTTGACAGTCTCAGGCAAGAGGTCTCAACCGAGCACAAAAGCTCTAGGCAGCGCATCCGCTCCCAGTAGAGTTCCTGTCAAAGCGCCAAGAGGTCTCTGTCTTCATACTCTTCACTAACACGGAGCGAGACTTCAAGAAGCTCCCCCTCCCTTCATCTGAACTGTAGGTGCTGGCTACACTCTCTACGTCTAGGTCCCTCAACAGAGCTGGCCAGGCTCTGATCAGAGCTGAGGCAGAATTCTTCACATTCTCATCCTTGGACAATGTATGCATCCCACACCGTCTGTACTTATCTCTCTCGCTTGGTGAAGTGAGACACATAAACACATAAACAATCTATGTGCGCAAGTAACCGTTCGCAGCTGAAAGGCAGGGTCAGACAGACACAAGATGAAACCATGCTCACAAACTGAAGTAAGAGTAAAACTGAGTCAACGGTCAGTACACGATCTCACAATGTATAACTGCCTCTAGCATTACAAGGTGTCAGGCAATTGGAGATCAGTTGCACCTTGCCTTTGACCTACCCTCTGAATCTTCATTCTTTGAGAACACTTTATTGCACCTTTTAGCGCAATACTAACAGAAACTTTTTTCTTGTTGCATTTGTACTCACTTGTCCACATATGATCAGTGGGATGTGCCAATTGACCCCATTCTCATAACAAAAAAGAGTGGTGTCTTCAACTTTACTTGCAAGGGTAATTCCCAGAGCTGTGTGAAAATAATACTACCCCATCCTTTAATTATCAACAATTGCAGCTTCCCTTATCAGACGATTATGTTTCTCACCATTCACCTTGATGGTTTTGCTTGTGGCAGGATAGTATTTATGTGGGCTACAGTGCCTATGGAATGTTTGCCAAGCAAAGGATGACTCTAAACTTGATGAGCATAATTTCAAACTTCCTTTGGGAGTTATTTGCTTCTGTTGTCACTCCATAACACAACCTAGTACTTACTTTATCTTTGGCAACCAAGCCTATGTCTGGCTTCCTAAGGATTGCGCTGGATCTTGTTATTCGGCTTACATAATTTTAGCCGTATGCCACACCCTTATACAGCCTCCATTATTGAAAGAAATTACATAGTGAAATAACTGAGCTACTTGTTTCCTTATCATCCTATTGCCTATGTATTGGATTGGATTAACTATCCACAAAGTTGAGACTAATGCCAGGGTCTTAGAAGAGATTGCAAATGCCACCGCCATAGCATTAGGATTAATTATTGAACAGCCCTGAAAACTTTTCTTGTGCAAGGGACGGCTCTCAATTTTATCCTGCCTGCCGACATTGCCTTTGTCCCTTTGTAGGATTGGAATGTTGTGCATTTATACCAAGTGTCTAACTGAGTATATACAATCAGGTTGGTCACATCTCAAATAGTGTTAAGGAACTGACCAAAACAAATGATGGGTTTAATCTTGATCGATGGTGGAGTATATGGTCTTAATTAAAATGTGCGTTTGGAGGTTTAAGGATAATGGTTATTGAAACTGTATTGGTCGTTTTGATCATACTTTTTCTACTATACTCTATTAATTATCTCACTAGCAATAAAGAGTTTTCACCCTCATTCCTTCTTATTTTACTTGATTGGTGATGTATATATGTATGGATATTGTATTTCTATAGTGCCAACCAAGCCAAAAGGAAGTAGAAAGCTGTACCTGGTCAAAGACAAACATACCATCAACGAGTAGGAGGAGAGGAAGCTGGGTTGTGGATGGTTAATGCTTTATTATATAATATCCTTAAAGAGGTGAGTCTTCAACTCTTTCCTAAATTGGGGCAATCCTGATAGATACGGTGTTATTGTTCCAAATTCTGGGTGCATAGATGGAGAAGGCCTGGTGTCTTGTTTTTTTCTTCTTTTTTACACTTCCTAGTCTGCTGTCTGATGTTTCCTGGCTGTGGGAGTGCCAAGATCCTGCATAGTTGACACTGAATGGGAACAGGCTCTAACTTTTTCTCAAACCGTCTCTAGAAATGCCAGATTCAAAAACATACTATTTCACATCATGCATCGTGCATTATTGAAACATGCACAACTTAACACCACTTCCCCGCAGCAGACCTGCATTGCTCCTCTGTGTCTCAGGGCTGCGGATCTTTGCCACATGTTCTGGTCCTTTCCTTGCTCCCTACTGGAGGGGGTGCATGAGATGTTACGAGGGGTCACGGAGCTTACAGACTTACACACGTAGGAGACCTGCAATCTAGGCATTTTCAAATGAAAGAAACAGTACACAATGTGGACTCGCTTTGGGTGTCCAGCCTTTTACTTACTAAACAAACACACACCCTCCAGGGAAGAGACCCAGCTGCCCCCAGTGGCAGCATGGCAAGGTTCTGTATGCAAGTGGGGGAAAGCAGAGGGAGAAGCCCTATGTTATAAGGAAGCATGCCACTTGCGCAAATGCCCATTCTCACAAGATTGGACACGCTCCTAATGCAATTCTTTCATCTTATGTTCCTTGATAACCCTCCCATTATTTCATCTACCATGGGGGCTGGCCCGAGGTGCCCCACATGCACATTCCCCCACAGCCCATTACAGCACACAAGCCTCCTGGATCATTCTCTTCCTCTCCCCCTTGGCCACAGGCAGAGCAGAAATACCCTGTGTATCCTCCCTTCCACTCTCCTTCAGTCGATTTCACTAGATCACCCCCACTGATACCCATTTACCACAGCACTTGCTAAATAGCCAAGTCTCTGCCCACCTCTGAGTCCCTGCCCAAGATGCAGACGCCAATCCGTTGGGTATCTAGCTGTTGCTGTTAATATATGCTTCAATTACACCACACGGAAGTACAGTGCATACGCTTTTCCACTCTTGGCAGTGGTATGTTAACTATGGTAACCAGACGGCACTACCAGAGGTAAGGTAGAGATAGGCAGAGGGAGACAGTCAAAGGCAGTGAGTAGGACTGAGGCAGAGAAAGGGACAGAGAAGAGGGAAGAGTCTTGTTACTGTCCCAATAACTTTCCTTTCCTGGGAAGCCTTTGGAGAGTGGATATCCTAGGTGTTGGCCACTTTGTCCATACTTTTAAATGTCGCTGCTATCAGTCTGTTCATGTGTGAATGTCCACATTTAGAAATATAATTTTTAGGTTGTGCCTGGCGTTAGCGCATGCGCTGTCTCGCCATGCTAGGGCTTCTTGGAATCAATACGGTTCCAGAAGCTGTGTGTCTGCTCCGCCTGCAAGTTTCATTGGCATGAGTCGTTTTGCGTCATTACTTATGGTAAACATACTTCTTTGATTGCACTGGAGGGTTTTTAGTCCCTCCTGTAAGCCACCCTGTCCTCTTTAAGCCACGCCCACCGGGATTGGATCTTTCACTGGCGGTGTGAGACAGGGAGTTTTATAATGACTGGCTGCACTTTTTTTTTACTATTGCGTGCGTTCGCACAGTCGCGTGGCGACAGGTGTTTGCGTTGTTACATTTTCACGGTGTCCACTTCAGGGAGAGGGGTTGGCCTAACGGCTAAGGCGCTCAACCTCGGACCTGGGGATCTGGGTTCGAGTCTCGGTAACGACGCCAAAAACCTCCTGTGATTCTGGGCAAATCACTTAATCTCCCCGTGCCTAAAAAAATGAAAGTGTGTCCTCATGTAACGTAACTGGTGCTATGTAAAGCGCTCTGATACCTGATTCGGTTCGGGTCTAGTTCGCGCTATATAAAACTCTGAATAACTCTGTTTTTGTTTTGTTTTTTAACTTTGTAACTGAGCGCGGCGCCGCTTCACGGACAATGCGCTTGGTTTATTTCACTCTCTCTTTGCAAAGCAATGTTTTTTTTATATAGTTTCTACATTGTTTGTATAGTTGCTACATCTTGCATGCTTGTCTTTTAAACTTTTTCGAGACTCGCTGCGTGGCCCCTGCTGTGTGGAATTCACCCGCTCCTTTCGTTCTAAAACCACTGAAGGCTGGAAGAAGGCAGACTGTAATTGTTTGTTTACCTGGATTAACGGGAAGCGTGTTTAAGGAGTGACCACCAGGGTTATCCCTGTTTTGAACAGACCTTTACTCATAGTAACTATATGACCCCCCTTCCGTAGAACGCACATCCTCAAGAACTGCAATTCTCATTGGTCGAGGTCCAAATCTAGTCCCGCCCTAAAACAAACTTCTGTGCATGGGCTCATGAGTGTGGACAGTGGCTGAGAGCTTGCCGGAACACTGAAGTTAGCTGATTGGAGCACATTGCAGGGTGATGGGTGTTGGTCGGGGTCAGCAGGGATGTTTTAAACCCATTAAATGAGGACATCGATACTGAATGATAGGTACATAAAAACAATGTCTTTGGCAACTCAGTTTTACATTGGCAATTATTACTGAACTTCACTTTGTCGGCTTACGTTTTATCTAGTACTATTGGATACACGAAAATAACTGGACCTTTTATAGATTTAGTCTGACTTTTAGGATATGCTGGGAATGTAAAAAAAAATACCCCTAGATCCCATAAATTGGAGTTAAAATGGTGGCGGTTGAACGAGTAGAGTGATGCACTTGCTGGAGAGGTCTTTGTGCGATTTAGTCACAGGTTTGTGTAGTGTATTGCATTGCATGTATGTCACTGGTCCTCGTGCTGTAGTGCAGTGCGAGGACACATGTAAATTCTTGAATGGTGTTCCATGTTCGGATGCTGCCGTCCTGCTCTTGGATTCCAGCAACGTTAGTCAGTTGCTTGGTGTCCTGGAGCGGAGCGGGAGCGTCTGATCATGGGTGCTTCAACTACAAAGAATAAATCTGCATCAAGAACATTTTCTGACGTCTCTGGAGTTTATTTATATTACAATTGGCAACAAGGGGGTCATGAACTCCATTTTTGAACTAAAACTCCATTTTCAAGCACCCACCGACGGATTTTTCTTACCTCGGCATCTCTTTTATTCTCAGCGCTCTCCTCAGCTCTACCTATTTCAAACAGCTGTGTTGGATGAAGTCTCCTTCCTGCTTTGTTCTTCAGATTTTGGCATTTTGGCATTTTCGTTATTGCTGGCGATTTCGTGACGTTTTCCTCTGTAACCTGGCAACAGAGATGTACGTCACCGTCAGCGTTCTAGAGTGACTCAGCCTGGTCTACGCTTGCGTGCGCCACTTCAGCACGCAAACGTGAGTCGGCTTCCCCTGCCTCACGTTACTGCGTCAGCGCGCAAGCGTCAGGCGGCCATCTTTCAGGTTGCTTAGTAACCCAGTCAAACGCTAGCGCTGCGCTGACGCTGGAACTGCAGCTGTAATCGGAACACATTTAATTTCAAGGTATGATCC
The DNA here is from genome assembly GCF_964261635.1 of Lissotriton helveticus. Classification (NCBI taxonomy): domain Eukaryota; kingdom Metazoa; phylum Chordata; class Amphibia; order Caudata; family Salamandridae; genus Lissotriton; species Lissotriton helveticus. The sequence continues at coordinate 1,564,937,714 of NC_136065.1, read as the reverse complement.
TTCCACACCATTTTGTTGTTTTTAAAAGACTTTCTGGCCTGCACCCTTCTGATTTCCTTAACGGTGACAGGCACACCTGAAGCTTGCATCTTTTCACGGTGACAAGCACACCTTGTTTATGCCACTCATTCTATGGATTTTCAGTGGTGGACTGATATAGTATTGTAGGATAATTCACATTAATATTGTGGAAATACCTTTACATTGTTATTTTACTGGCTTTTCATTGCGTTATTTATTTATTTATTTAGCTTTGTGCCTAGGGTTATTTCATTACGTTTATTTTACTCTGGGTCATGGCCTCTTCGCAACAATTTGCTCAACCTCCTCCTTTCTTACAACATCCTGGAAAGCCAACCATTCCTTGGCGCCAATGGGTTAAGGCTTTTGCAAATCATATAGTGGCTATTGATGCTGTCAAATTTAGTCCTGAAAGGAAAGTAGCGATTCTCTATGGTTGCTTAGGTGTTTCGGCACAAAATGTTTTTGAAAATCTTCCAAAGTTTCCAACTCCTACCGGAGAGGCTGGTGATGCAGATCATTGGGATGAATATAAGGAAGCTTTATCTCGTCTTGCACAGCATTATGATGAGGAGGCAAACATTGTGCTTGAGAGACATAATTTCTTTAAAAGGAGACAACGCGATGATGAGTCAGTGGAAGAGTATATTGCGCAATTGAGAGTGTTGGCTTCAACATGTGAGTTTGAAGCAAATCCAGATATTTATATTCTCTGGATCAATTTGTTTTTGCCTGTCACTCAAAGAAAATTCAAGAGCGTTTATTGAGTTGCAGGAAACCAACTCTTCAAGAGACTATTGATATTGCAAAGAGTATTGAGAGGTCCATCACCACTTCCAGAGTTCTACAACATGATCAGTTTCGTACTCATGGTCTAAGTTCTTCGCAGGATAACTCAAGTTCTGTTAATGTAGTGAATGTTAACAAACCTGTTAAACAAATGTTTAGAAAAACCTAATAATACTGTTTGTTACAGATGCGGATCGAAGTCACATCTTGGTAATAATCCCACTTTTCTTGCCCTTGGGAAAAGGTGTGTATTGTGTAAGAAGTTGGGTCACTTTCAAGGCTCATGTAGATCTGTTAAACGACCTACAGGGTCCAGGGTAAACAGCATTGACTGTCCTGAATATGTAGAGGATTGTGTAGATCAATTTCAAGATATGGTAGTCTGCATTGAATATAATTCAATTTTTACTCGGAAGTTAGTCAAAGGCCCTGTAGGTACTGCACTTTTTGGTAATGTTGAGATCCCCATAATGGCAGATTCTGGATCGCCTATAACTATCTTGTCGGATGTTGTGTTTTATTAAAAATGGAACAATTCTGTTTTGTTGTTCAAAACTGATGTCAACCCGAAAGCATTCGGTGAATTTGATATAGACATGCTAGGCTATTTTAATTCTAGGTTAGAATGTTTGGAAAGGTCTATTATCACGAAGATATATGTTGCTGTCAAGGGACGCAACATAATTGGATGGCAATACATTGCTAAAATGGGTTTATTTTTGATTCCTGGTTCTGAAACCCCAATTGCAGTAGGTGAACCTCCTCAGGGCTATGTTCCTAATCCACCTTTGAAGTCTGAGTGTTTAGCTCTTGTTGACCATGGTTCTGATATTAAACAAATATTGGATACATTTCCTAATGTTTTTTCAGACAAACCGGGTACCGTTAAGGGTTTTCAACATCAGATCAGACTAAAGTCTCAGACTCAACCAGTGGTTCATAAGGTTCGACCTGTACCCATTAGTGCAAAGGATGAGCTCAAGTCTGTTCTTGATTCGTTATGTGATAATGGTGTCATTGCACCCTCCAACTCTCCGGAATGGGTTTCTCCCATCGTAATTGTTCGGAAAAAAAAGGAGAAGTCAGGTTATGCACTGATTTGAGCACATTAAACAAGAATATTTTAGTTGACTGCCACCCCCTGCCCAAAATCCATGATCTACTTGCTAACTTAGGGGGTGCGAAATATTTTTCCATCATCCATTTACGCTCAGCCTACAATCAGGTACCATTAACCAAGGATTGTCAGGAACTCACCACGTTTGTTACTCCCTTTGGAGTTTACAAATATCTGAAACTTCCTTTTGGCTTGGCCTCTGCGGCTAGTGTTTTCCAGAAGATTATGGACAATCTTTTTCAGAACATGCCCCGAGTCCAAGCCTACCAGGATGATATTTTAGTCTTTTCTGGTGATTGGGAGTCACATTTGTCAAATTTGACTTCTGTTTTGAGTAAACTTGATGAGTCAGGCATGACAGTCAGAGCTGATAAGTGTTTCATGTTTCATTTCAATCTTTATTTCGACCAATTGGTCATAAAAGATACACATACATTAAAATCACATAAATTCTGTCACATTTGATAAAACATCAGTGCATGATTTGATGATCCACATCAAACATTATTAACAATGTTAAAAAAATAAAACAAATCTGCAGACTACCCAGCATTTTTTAAAAGATAATTACGCGTATACCAAACATTTGTAAGGAATTTGGCAAGCGCAAAAACAATTGGGCCGGAAACATCACATTTTAAAATCCTATACATAGGTATATATTCCCTGCCACCCAAGTTCTTAATCAAAGGCAGCAACCAGTACTTTCTGGCTGCCTTATATGCTGGGCAGAAAAAGATCACATGTAAGTCATTTTCCTCTTTGTCGACGCAAAGGGGACAGTACTTAGTGGAAGGGACTTGCGACCAGGTGCTAGAAAAGGAGCGCAAAGGCAATGTACCGTATCTCCACTGTAGAAATAACTTTCTAGTGAGTACGGGATATATGGGATCAAAAGCCTTTTCAAGTGCGTAGAGATCCTTATTTTGCAGGAATTTGGAAGAAAGGGACCCCTCTGTCTGGGTAGCTAAAGCCCTTACCCTTTTATGTTCATGATACAGATTCGCCAGAGATCTCTTAGAGATTGTAGGTGCTGTATCTGCTGGTTTAGTCCACAATTCGGGGAGCCCCAGATCTGTGCAAGTTGACTGGATATTTTGGACCCAGGGGATACTGAGCGCCTTAGGGTTTTTTAATAGTTCGACCAGTTCCGCCCTATAGTCGGCGAGATCGTCGCTGCTCCAAAGCCTGCGCCAGAAGGCGATGGGTCTTAGACTTATCTCGTTGGCGAGAGGCCGTAGCCCTAGATCAAGCCTCAGAGGGAGAAGTGGGGTGCTAGAAGGAAGTGCGGTAATTTGTCTTATGAATCTGTTTTCCGTGGATGACAGATTCCGACATGGGGTATGGCCCCACAGTTCAGCCCCGTACAGGATCGCCCCCCTGGCCTGTGCTTTATATATCTGAATTAGGGCCCCCAATGGGCGATAGGTCGAACCGGTCATCATCCGGGAGATTCCCCCGGTAATTTGTACTAGTTTAAGGTTAGCCCTAGTTTGATGGGTCCCCCAGGTCATATTTTCGTTGAGTGTCACGCCGAGATATTCAAACGTGGCTACTCTTTCCAGCCTTGCTGCTCCCAGCAGGGGATTCGGGCGCTGTTTGGGGCTTGGATTCAATACCATATATTTGGTTTTTGTGGCATTGATTTCCAGTCCTCTGTCCTGACAGAAGGCCACAAAGGCATCAAGTATCCTTTGGATGCCCATGGGGGATTTAGATACCAACAGCGTGTCGTCCGCAAACATTATTGCGGGCACACTGTTGCCATTTAGTTTGGGGGCATCTGTATAGTCGGTGGCGTTCAGATGAGCGATTACCCCGTTAACAAAGAGGCAAAACAGGGTCGGCGCCAGCACACAGCCCTGTCTTACCCCTCTGCCCACGGGGAATCTATCAGTCAGCTCCCCCGACCTCCCACACCTCACCTGGGCATAATTGTTATGGTGCAGCCTCTGCAAGGTCAATGAGATGTCTGGTGGTACGCCCATCCCTGCCAGAATGACCCAGAGTTTTCCCCTGGGCACAAGGTCGAAGGCGGCTCGTAGGTCCACGAAAATCGTGTACAAACTGCCACCCTCGAACCTCACTGTCTTCCAGTAGACCAGATTCAATCTAAAGACCTGGTCCACAGTCGATACCCCTTTCCTAAAGCCTGCCTGGTATGGACTGAGGGCGCCTGCCTCCTCGATCCATTCCTGAAGCCTATTCAGGAGGACCCTGCCGAACAACTTCTGCGCTACATCTATCAGGCTGATCGGTCTGTAGTTGGCTGGGAGGAGGGGGGATCCCTTTTTGAAAATCGGGACCACCTCAGCCCCCAGCCAAGTACTAGGGATTTCCATCCCACCGAGGATACCATTAAAAAGAGCAGCGAGGTAGGGCGCCCAGACGGTGGGCTCCTGCTTATACAGGTCTCCCGGTAGCCCATCCAGCCCAGGGGCCTTCCCCGAAGCCAGGCCTGAAATGGCAACGGCGACCTCGCTCAGTGTTATTTGATCCACCTGAAAGCCCTGCCTCTCTGGTTCAATTGACACAGGAAGTTCTCCGGTCTCAGCGCTGTATAAGGACTGGAAGTGGGCCTGCCACACTCCAGGAGCTATGTTGGGCTCCACTGCCGAATGTAAACTCCCTGATCCCCCATTCACCATTCTCCAGAACAGGCGTTGATCTTGCACTGCTAGGGCCTTAGTGAGTTCTTCCCACTGGTTTTCCTCCCATTCTATTTTAGCCTGGGCGAGAAGTTTCTTGTAGGCTTGCCTATATTGCTTAAGACGTTCCCCTCCTTTGCCTTCCTTTATTACTCCAAGGAGTTCTGTTTTGGCCCGTCTACAGGCCACATTGTACCATTGGATTTTGCCTTGGCACCTCTCTCTTGACTTTCGTACCTTACATGTGAAGTGGGGTGCCGCAACTTTTATAAGTTCCTTGTGGGCATCAGACAATTTACTCCTTATATCTATATTACTTGCCCCACTATCAAGGTCCCCGACAATTTCCAGAATAGGGGTAATCTCTGCATAGAGCAGTGGGAGTTTGTCCTTTTTTGTAACCATATGCTCCCACCTAATTCTTCTCCTACTGTTGTCTATGAGGAGCGTGGGGTGGTTCCCTTCTTCCTGGGTCACTAAGCCCTGAGGTGCTGGATGAACAAGGTCTAGCTCAAGGGCATTGTGGTCGCTATCCAGCCTGTCTATTACCCTAAAATCCAGTATAGTTGACCACCTCGCTAATTGGACCAGAACATAGTCCGAGTGTGACTCTCTTCCCCGGTGGTTGTAGGTATTTTTACCTGGTATGTCCGAGTTAACTCTCCCATTGCACGCTCTAAGTCCATACCTTAAGGTGAGGGCAGTGATTTGCAACGCTAATGGGGTCCAGGCTTTCGGAGATGGAACATCAACCCCTGGTACTGCCCACCTAGCTTCTTCATCTGGAGGCCGGGGAGTGGCTCAAAGTGAGAATTAAAATCCCCACCCACCACATAGTATGAATCAGTCGACAGTTCAGATAAAAAGTTCAAGAGTGCATTAAAAGTCGGTGATTCTTTTGTCTTTCCCATCGGCCTGGAATAAATATTAACCAACAGGAGGTTTACTTTGTTTGGCCATGTTAATGAGACCACCAGGATGTCATCAGAGTTACATGGGAGCCGTGATGCCACACAGCCCAGATGAGCAGCAACCCATGTCGCAAGGCCCCCTGAAGGGCGGCCTTTACCTTCCCACCTAGCTGGAATAAAAAATGATGTGTAGCCTTGGTGTCCATGGTCCTCTCTAGCCCAGGTTTCCTGGAACATGCATATGTCGCCAGTTTCTATATACTTTTCCCAGGTCGGCTCTTCCAATTTGTTTGCTAGTCCCGCGATGTTCCAGGAGATTATCCTCAGATGTTCAGAAGTGGGAGATGTCAAAACACAAGGGTTGGAAGAGGTAGGTCCTGGCTCCTCTTGTATTGCAAGGCCTGGAGCGGGAGCAGCATGGGTTACATGTGGCACCATAGCTCCTCTCTCCCCCTTGCCAACAGGGAGGGGAACCAAAGTTATCCCCTCAGCTGCAGCCACTCCATCAGTGGCTAGGTGAGAGAATTCGATTCTGCCGTGATCTATGGCAGGTGGATCATCCAATAGGCCAGAACTTGGGCCGGAGGACAAAGTGAAATGCTCCAACGACCCACGGGAACCCAGAACCCCTGACGCTGTCTTACAGGCAGTAAGTCAGTCGACCCCATCCAAGCCGTCCAAGCAGTTGAAGCGATTGAAATCACAAAAAGGTGTATCCGGTGGTTGAAAATACGGGCGTTGTACAGAGCCTTTGTAGTTTCGTCTATGTTCCACCCTTGACCAGTCATCGTATATTGGAGCCTGGCGCTTAGGAATCGGGGGAAAGAAAAAAGATACTGGGAGGGTCTGTATGGTGGAATCCAGGGATCGGTTCATTCCTCTACAAATGTGTCGAACCGTGCCTGGGTCCTTAAAGGTTACCATGATACAGTCCCCCACTATAGTTTTCCTAGTCTTCCCTAGCCATGGAACCCTTCTCACCATGATGATTTCGTTATTATATTGGGGAGGCAAGGGTCGGTTCCAATTAAGCCATTTAATAACCTTTTTCTTGAGTGACTGGTAGTCCTCATTTTCCCCTGATCTTAGGTGAGGGGCACCCGCTAGAACCACCATTAATCTATTGGCCTCAGGTGGGAGGTCTGGCCTCCGGGGTCTGGGAGTTGGACAAGCGGGCGTGAGTGGGGGAACATTGACATGGCCCTGACGCATTCCAGAGGACTCTATTTGTGAGCTATGTGAGGTCAAATCCACTTGATGAGTGGGTCTGGGGCTTTGGTTGTTGTGCCGTGCCTGGATTTGAATGGCCATAAGGGGTTGCAGAGGGGGAGCAGATGGCATGCTTCTGGGGGGGGCTCTATTGGCATTAATAGTGGCATCTTCTTTGGAAGGTTCCTCAGCCGGGGGAGAGATTTCCACTAGCTTTGTCTGCTTACTTACTAGGGTGCTCAGGGTGGTAAGAGAAGTTTCTAGTAAGGTGAGCCTAATCTCAACTTTTTTTAAGCTGTCGGTGATGGGCTGTAGAAGGGAGCGGAGTAGGAATTCAATGTTCCCCTTAGCAGAGAGTGGATTATTTGGATTTGGCGTAGTACCCTCTTGTTCTTTGGTGGTGGCAGTGGTTCCGGTATTTGGGAGCTTAGAAGGAGGCACTATCTCCGTATGCTTCCCCGGTAGAACAGTATTTGGCCGTTTCTTGCCAAAATCCAGATGGGATACTTTGGGTTTTCCCCACCCCCCCGTTGTTTTCCGGGCACGTTTGCTGGGTGGGGGCCTATGTAGCTCCACCACTACATTTATTTTGGGCTTACTCTTATTGGCCATTAGGGTAGGTGGAATTTGGGTTACCAGGTTGACGGGAGAATGAGAAGTCTCTAGGGGGGCTGGCTCTATGTTTTGTGCACGCGCTATCCCTGAAGTGGGGGGGATTTCCCTTAGTAGGACAGGGAAATCCTCTAGTGTCGAAATATTTGGACTGTTGGGTAGCATACCCCCCTCTTGGGTGATAGGGAAGGGGCTGATGTCAATCAAGGGCCTGTTTTTCATAGATTCAATTGAGCGCCTGCGCTCCGCCCTGCGTTTCTCAAGTGGACCATCCATGTCCGCCTCACCTTTGTTAGGTTTGAAATAGTTATCCAGAGTCCCGGAGCTGGAGGCTCCATCCCTTGAGGGAGTTTCCCGGTGTATAGGCGAGGGCATTTCCTTGGTTATGGCACGGGAAAGAATCAAGAGAGAGGGCCCAGCCCGGCCTCCTTCGGCCACTGACGGCCTAAGACGGTCCCGCCCTTGTCCCGGGCTTCTCCCGGTCGCTCCCGCTCGCTCCCGCGATGCGGGGATACTGTACTCCTAGTAGTACTACTGCTGTGCTGTCATACGGTGATGGGCGGGGGGGCGTGTCCAGCGGGGAGAGCAGCCCAGGTGTTGCTGGTTGGGCGCGCAGGGGCTCCTGGTCACTGGGGTCCCCTGCCTTGCTCGCAGCCCCGCCGGAACACTTGCCTGCCCTCGCGCTCCTCCTTTGGTCCTGGTACAGCCCTCTGCCGGTCGACGCGCTGCGGGACCCGCGAAGCGGGTCCGGCGAGTCGTGGGCGGTGGTACAGAGGGGAAAGTTCGCTAGCAGCAGGTCCGCTGTGCTCCACAAGGTAGGCAGCAAGAGTCCGTTGAAGTGTCCCACAGACGCTGGGGAGAAGGCTACTTTTCAATCCGTGTGCGGGGGGGCGTGTCCAGCGGGGAGAGCAGCCCAGGTGTTGCTGGTTGGGCGCGCAGGGGATAAGTGTAAGTTTGGTACTCAGTCATTAGAGTATTTAGGTCATACTTTGTCCCCAGATGGCATCAAACCCAAAACTTCTCTTGTCACAGCTATTACTCATGCCACTCCACCCAAGGATAAAGATGCCCTTCGCTCTCTTTGTTAAAGGGTATGCACAAATTGTGGAACCACTACGTGCTCTTTTACGTAAAGGGTCAAAGTTTGAATGGTCAGAGGATATTGCTGCTGCTTTTGATCAGGTTAAAAACATGATTGTTGAGGATCCAGCTCTACATCCTTTTCAGGATTCTTCCAGATGTTTTTTAATGGTAGATGCCAGTTTGACGGGTTTAGGAGCTGTTTTAGGCCAATGGGTTTCAGGAAAAGAGCATACAATAGCTTTTTCTTCTAGGAAACTTAAAGATTCAGAGACACATTATAGTACCATTGAACGCGAAGCACCGCTTGTGTGTGGGCTATAGAGAAATTCAAGAACTATATTTGGGGACGTGAATTTGATTTGTTTACTGACCATAAACCTCTCACTCAGTTGCTCATCGGTGATGGTCTTGGTAAAACTTCTTCCAGGCTGGTCAGACTTTTGTCTAAATTGCATGAATTCCATTTTTGCATAAAACATATTTCTGGAGGAAAATTCTTCAGAGCTGACTGTTTGTCGCGCATGGCTCTGCAGGATTTTTCTGGAGCTGAGGATATTGAATGTGTGGTTGCTGTCCTTGATGCCACTGAGTTTTGTCCTTGTATTACTGAGCAGTCTTGGTTTGAAGCATACAATAAGGATGAAGATTTGAAGCTAGTAGCAGAATATATTACTAAAGGTTGGCCAGAAAGCAGAAAACCTTCTAATGAATTAAAGGCTTTGCCATGGTGGCTTCTGAGTTATCTTTGATCAATAATTTGGTTATGAGACATGATGTTTTTGTACCTCCTTCTAGTATCAGAAATGATATTGTTCAATTTGTGCACCAAGGTCATCTTGGAATCACAAAGACATCTCAACTTATTAAGTTGCATTATTGGTGGCTGTCCATTGAATCTCAGGTTAAGTTCTTCATTGGTTCTTGTCGTGAGTGTTTACTTTCTGACAAAAAATGAAAGGTCATGAACACTCCCCTTCATCCTGTTTCCGTCCCAGAGAAACCTTGGGAGAAGGTTGGATTCGATTTTTCCGGCCCTTATGATATACTTTCTCATGAAATGAAGTATCTTATTTTATTGATTGACTATCATTCTAAATGGGTATATCATATGTTTTGTGATTCAGCTAGTTCCACTAATGCTGTGAAATTTCTTAGAAACTTGTTTTTAATTGAAGGTTCTCCCTCTATTGTCGTGACAGACAATGGTTCTCATTTTACTTCGGAGAAGTTCTCTTCGTTTTTAAATGAAAATGATGTTGTTCATTATAAAGTGGCTCTTTATTTTCCTACATCTAATGGTTTAGTGGAGAGAGCCAACAGGTTAGTGAAGGATGCTATTCAAACAGCCATTTCCTATCACAAAGATGTTCAACAATTTCGTGAGACTAAGTTGTGGTCCTATAACATTTCCCCACATTATACCACAGGTGTTTCCTCATTTTCACTGTTAAGAAATAGACGTGTTCATACCAAGTTATATCCCAATTGGTTAACTCACAAAAATAATTGTAATGTTGATAATGGGAATTTAACAGAATGGGTTTTGAAAGAAAATCTTGACAATGAAAACTTGACTGACAGGGTTTTGCAGAAGCAGAATCTTATGAAAACTAAACATGATTTTGGTAAGGCTTTTGTTTCGTGTGATTTGAAAGTGGGTGATTGGGTTCTTATTAAAAATCCCAAGAAGGTTATTAAAGGGTCGTCTGAATTTTCCACTCCTGTTCAAGTTACGTCAGTCAGTTAAGCCTCTGCTTTACTTGGCAGCAGAGGTTGGTGGAATAAGAGGGCTTTGGTACATTTGTCTATCTCTCAGGCATGTTCATTACTCAGTTTGACTACAGATGAGTTTGAACACTGTGATTGGGCTTTTTGGCTTAAAATTCCAATGTCAAGTGGTACCAATATGGCTACATCGAGTTGTTCTACCAATCATTCTTTGTTGTCTGGTCCATCCACTTCTACTTCAACTTCTGAAGGTATTGATAGTAATGTTCAATCTGCTTCAGAATTGGGGGTCCGATGCAGGAGATTACCTGCAAAACTTAATGATTATGTTTTATCGTAAGCATTTTGTTTTTCTCTGTTTGTGTTAATTTATTTTGTTTTCCTGAAGATTGAATTTTGTTTTCTTTGGGGGTGGGGAGAAGATGTAGTGTATTGCATTGCATGTATGTCACTGGTCCTCGTGCTGCAGTGCAGTGCGAGGACACATGCATATTCTTGAATGGTGTTCCATGTTCGGATGCTGCCGTCCTGCTCTTGGATTCCAGCAACGTTAGTCAGTTGCTTGGTGTCCTGTAGCGGAGTGGGAGCGTCTGGTTGTGGGTGCTTCAACTACAAAGAACAAATCTGCATCAATAACATTTCCTGATGTCTCTGGAGTTTATTTATATTACAGTTCGCTTCGTCATATAATACCACTGACAGCTAATTTGTCTTCTGCAAATCAGTTTATAACATGAAGGCCACATATTTGTATTTTATGTAACAGCTCTGCAGTTACTGCTACGCTTGCCGATATGCTTGCAAACTGCAAAGCAAACGTTTAGAACCTTGCTGTTGTTGGTCAATGTTTTTTTTTTTAAATTGCTAAACAGGACCCCTACAGGTAGTAATAAACACTTATTAGTAAGTTTATATAAACGGTTATCAGTGTAATTATTATATAGACCGATATATCTGACATTCTTACAGTGCATGAATACCTCTCACACCGTTGGAAAAGTAAACAAGCCTTGCCATACCCAAGAGGTCTCACTGTTGGGACCTTATAAGTATTTAGTTATGCAGCACAATATCCTTGGTGAAACAACATCAACTGTTGCATGGCTAAACACTTATACGGTCCCAAAGGCGAGACCTATGGGCTATGCCAATGCTTGTTATCTTTTTTGGGTATAGCACAGAATTCACCATTTGCAAGGACTCCTAGTTCTGTTGGGTGTCTTGGTATACAGACTACGGTTAGATGTTTTGATTTCTTCCACAGTGGGGGTCTCTCAACCTTCTGCCTACCCCATTTGCCCATATCAGTGAGTCTTGGGTATTGGTTATGGTGTGCCCCAGTCCCTTCTTTTGCTGTATGTGGGCCTGTGTGGTTCTGTCCCTATGCATATCCGTATCTTCCTGACCCAGTGATTATGTTTGTTTCTTGGTTCCTAGTTTTTGTGTTCGAGTCTGCCCGACTCAGTACGTGAGCCAGAGTCTCCCTTGCTCTGTCTCTCTCTCTCTCTCTTTTACTCTCTCTCTCTCTCTCTCTTTCCACCAGTGCAGATAGTAGTATCTGTCCAAGCCAGTATGCATATTTGTGCATTCTCTGTGCTAGTGCCCAAATGTCAGTATATTGCAAGTCTTGGGGTCTGTTTTCCCAGGCCTTAAATCAGTGTATTCCTCATCCCTGACTTGTATGTTATTTACCACCCAAACTATACATCAGTGCTTAGGATTTCTTGAGCTAGTTCCAGTGTATATGTCTCCCTGGCTCAGTGTCTGTCTTTCCCTGTCTCAGTTAAAGTGGTATTTATTATTTTTTGTCTCAGTGTACAGATATCGCAATTCTCTTGAGAGGTAAGCATCTGAAGAAAGGCTCCAAGCAGACCGTATCAGCTATTTTAGTTTGGGTTTCCTAGTCCTGTTTGCAGGAGTGCACACCATCTTTAATTGGGATTCTCTGGAACACAGGCATTATCTGCCTGTAATGCCCCGTAACAGTTGGCCACTCATCACAACTGCACATTTTGCCAGGAAGTCAGCTACTGATTACCACAAAAACAAAGCCTTCCTGCGGGATACTGAAGGAGTTGCCAGGCAGTGCAACTTCCCCCGAGTAGTATTTGAGTATGAATGCAACTCCTCATGCCCAGAAATTAAACAGAGTACACAAATATAGCTGGTGCAATGGGCACAGGAAGGTCGCGCACTGAGTGCAACTGGAATTCCAGGTTTTATATTTCGAGACCAGATATGAATACCGGATCCAGAGTGTGACATGTTTTGTGGGTTAGGCTGGTAAGTAGTTTCGTGAACCTTACCATACCCTAGCAGACAATGACTTCTAATGCTTGTTTGTTGTGCGATATGTTCAGCTAGAGCTAAAAGGGTTTCGACAAAAAAATCGGAGAAAATTAGGGTGGATAGGACTAGATCAGAGATTTCCCCTAGAGAAGTGGTTCTGCGTCCTGGCTTGCCGTAGATTACCGACCCGATGGAGGACGAGGTGGGGCTGGTGAGCTGTTGGAAAGAGCTGGTGTTAGTTAATGTCTGTTGTGCGGAACAGAATGTGAATTCTGCATTTTCCGGTTCTTGTGTGGTGGGCTTGGCCTACATTTAGGAATTCTAGGATCCTGTTTACGCCTTTACTCTTCAGAGGTGGGTTTAGGCATGAATATTATTGTGAAGGTTTTCATTTTTGCTTGGGAAAAAACTGGGGATTGTGGGAAAATGCATCCTATCAGATTTCGGGAAGTGGTTCAGAAGGACTTGCCTATTTTGCACACCTACACCGCTAAAACAATTAACATAATTCCCTTTAGAGACCCCCTAGGGTTTCTAATCCATATGGTTCACAAGTTAGTCACCACACCATTTCGATACCTAAGAAGATGGTGATTAACAACGATTAAATAAATGAAGGGGTTTTTAAACTTTTGTCCAAGTTTTGCTAAACTGCTGTTCGGGATTTACAGTGCAACTTTTAATGTTGCAAGTCATGGCTACAAAGTTACTCTCGCTGTAACAACTACCTACATAGAATCAGTGTTACTGGTGAATGTTTGAGTAGCAGAGATCCCCGCCTTCCCCGGGGTTATGTACAGATTTATGATCTCATTACCTGACAGTCTTTGTTAAGGGCATCATATCTGGTCTGTACCTCAATTCCTTTCTTAGTTGCATTTTCTTTCAGTATCTCACGGCTCTGTCTTCAGCCAAGCAGATTAGATTTAAAGCCTTTTGACATTTACCTCAAAATGTTTACAGTGGAACTTTCCGAATGCGTTCCAGATGAACTAGGCTTGGGTTTACACAAAATGAGCGACATGTTGTTGGAAGATTACAAGAGGCTACTGTACAGCTACAGACACGGATACAGTGAGGATCAATGGAGGAGATGGAAGGATGTCTGGACAGACTCTCAGGGCCAGATTCACAAAGGTAAACGTACACTTTTGTGTCCGTTTACTATTGTTCACCATTCAGAAAGGGATTTACAGGTAGTATCTTTGAGTGCGGGGTCTCCACACATAAACTTTCATGTGCGTGGACTCTGCACTCAAAAAGATACTACTCGTTAATCCCTTTGTGAATAGCAAACAATTGTCAACTTAAACGAAAGTTTGAATTTGCCTTTGTGAATCAGGCCCTCACTGTGCACAGGTAGGCAGTTACAGGCCCTGGCTTAGTTCCAAGCCCAGCAGGGTTGTGTACAGGTCGCAAGGTCATTGGTGCATGTTGAGTAAACCCTCCAACACCAGTCATGGCCACTACTTGGGAATGATTCCTTTCACTTCTAGACGTTGCTGTTAGTTCTCCACCTTGACTTGGTATTCGGATTTCTGAAGAATCCTCATGGCCATGATTGTGCTGGCAGGCTGGATCCTGGAATTATGCTGATGTCTTCAGTACAGGCAGGCAGAAGCTTCCACAGTTCAAAATCTATGTCAAATACATGGTATTGCAGTTGTTCAGGGGGATCAGCCGTCTTCATGTCCAGGAAAGCACTTGTCATGTTTTAGCATGTCATCGGGATGTTTTTTCATATTGCAGGTGAAAAACCACTGAAGGAAAAAAACATTTTTGATTGGCTCTTTCCAGTATAAACTCGGTGCAAGTAGTCTTGGTGGTAAATTATGGGTATTCCAGTCCTAAGCTAAGTAACTGTGTAGCACTTCAGGTGGGAGGAGTGAATGGAGGGTGATCATGGTCACAATCAGGCCTTATGTGTAGAACTATTACGCTGCTGGCACATGCCCCTTTAGCAGGGATCTCAGGCAAAGATTACATGCATATCAAAACACTCTTAGGGAGCCAACACTTATTTACATACAAGGTCTTGAAAATCTCAGCTTATGGGTGAATAAAAATACTGGATCCAAGTACTCAATAAACTGCCACCAACTTGGAAGCCAGCTCATTACCAGAAGAAAGAGATCATTCTCCTGCTTACTGTCACATCCCAGTCAGGTCTGTGAGGAACTGGAGTGTCAGACTCCGATGAAGATCCACGAATCCTCCTCCAATAGAGATTCTTAGCTAGATAATGTAACGAAACCCCGACTAACGTAATCTCAGTAGGGGAATATGGGGAGTAGGGATGTGTGAGAGACAGCATTGGATGTGCAGGCTCTGCCCCTCTCATATTTGGAATGGCCCCGCTCTCATAGTAGAGGTGGCAACAGGAGCGGGACGCCTATCACAGCTGAAACAGTACACAGCTTTGACAATGTAAATGTACAGAAGGTGAAGGTAAGTATTTAATAGCTTCCAATATATATCGATGCTCAGTCGTAGTTAACTTCTAACAACTCACCTGGTACTGTATTTGGATCATATAGTGATGAACACGGTACCGCGAATCCTTGCGCTTTGGGATGCTGCTGGATGGAGGGAGCATCTCTTGCTCCAGATGAGCAACACATCATACAAAAGGCGATGCTGGCAGGAGTACAGTTACCACAAGGAGAAGCCAAATGGACTGCCAACGGCAGACATAGAGGAACCACATTCATAAGATATCTTAATGGGAAAGAAAATGCAGATAGTGAGAAAGAGATAGAGAGCGAGGGAGAAAGAGATAGAGAGAGAGATAGAGGAAAAACAAAACAAGGGTGCAGGACTAGTAACAGTGAATTAACTGTGCAACCCAGGAAACCAAATAATCAAAGCAGTTGCATGAAAACTTAATCCTGCTGCGGCTTCTTCTTAAAATGTCCCAGAATCACTGGACCCAATATTCCAATGGCTCCATACTTTTAACTAACCTGGAAGGCACTCCCCTCGTGTCTCAGTGCAAACTGCCACTGTCCGGTATTCCACTTCTTCCAGGTTTCCTACCCCAGTCTTTGCTTTCTTCTACTCATAGATCTGCTACATTGCACAAGAAGGTAAGTCTCTCCCTTTTGTAGCATCATGATAGCAGTTTCCTCGTAAGAGTCACTTCACCCTCCCTCACCCCTGATTTTGGCATAAGGTGTTTTGGGCCTACAAGAATAAAATACATTCACCAATCAGGAGCCATGTACAAAGGAAGATAGTTTCCATCATCTGTCTGATGCACCATACCCCTTCCAAGAGTTTAAGTATAGTAGACAGCCTATTCTGTGCCTGGAGTCAACATAGTCTCTACTCTGGTAGCCCTCAGCTGTTACCACAGCAGGAGGTCTATAATATGGGTTTCTGTGGGCAAGTTTAACTCTGCAGACATGGAAAAGCTCTTCTAGCCGTCCAAGTTTCAAGCGTCCACTTTGACTTTTATTTAAAGTCGCTATATAAAACGTTATAAATAAATAAATAAATAATAGTGTTACAGCGCTGCAGTGCTATTAGAAGCAAGTTTTCCCTGGGTCAACAGGCCCGATACCAGTTTTACTCCCACTGGCAGATGTGAAGCGTTCGGAGTTTCTGACTGTGGTCCATCCACGGGAACTATCAGCGCAGTAGCTGCAGTCAAGTTCAGGTAAGGTGGCCGCATGTGGCCCTAGCAGCTGCACTCGGTGGGTGCTGAGTCTCTCACTCACGGCTGCACTCCTGAAGCGACTGAATGCTTTCTGCGGCTCCTCCTGCTGGTTAAGTCTTTTTTTCGACGCCTGATGGTGGGTGGCTACGATGATCTTGTCCTGGGTCCCTCGCCTGTGTGACGCTGCTCCCACAGCGTTCTCACTTCTTCAGCAAGGCAGAACAAGTCGCAGTCATTGGTGCTCCCAATCACCAAAGGGAGACTGGTAGGCCTTGGACCCTAGTCCTGGATACAGACAGAAGTCTTTCAGAGCTTTCCCTCCTCACATAGCCGGTCTGGCGGCCAGGGCAGGACTAAGAATGCAAACCAGCCCTGGCATATAAGTCACACCGGGCAGCTCAGGGGGGCATGTCTATTAGCATGTACAGGACTTTTTCGTCCCAACAGTGCATAGCAATAGAAACAAAAGGAGTTCTCTCATCTGTAGCATCTCTGTTGTGAACACCATGCAAGAGAACATTTCTGTCAGGGAGTAAGCTACTTGGTAAGCAGTAGCGTTTCGCTAAGTTTTTAAATCAAGTTATTATGTTGCGTGATCCAAGATATCGACAATATCTTGGATACTCATTGAAATGGTTTATCAATGGCAGGTAATGACTGAAGAGGATTAATTTGTGCACATAGAGAACATTCCTTACATTATTGCTTAATATGAGCAAAAATTTTAGGTGAAATAATCTGTTCAATATAGCTTTCTCACCCTTTTCCCTCCAAAAGTGTCCCCTCCTAAATAAGTGTAAGATAGGCACAAAAACAGTTTTGCAGGGTCTTAGGAACTATCTATTGTGTTGTCCGATTTTGAGAACTTGTCTATCAAACCCATTCTTGATAAAAAAAGAAAAACATAAGGGCCCACCTGGTTTGGACTCCGTTCTTCTTTTTCCCTTTTTTATTACCTCTCTTATTGTAGGTTCCTGCTGCTGTGGGGCTTTGTATATCTAGCTCCTCCCTAGTCTTCCCTAAATCCACAACAGTATTTTGGTTGGCTGTAGCATAAACCTGTGTGCCTTTCCCCTTCTCTTCTATTCTTTCCTTTCAAGTCTTCCCTGCCTTTACCGGAAAATAGAATAAAACTATATTCGAATATGGAGGTTTGTGTAACCGTTCTTTGGAGAACGGTTTGTACCCGTTGCTGCTTTTTCCAATAAAGAATGTTTGACCACAGTTGGTAGTTTACACATCCCTTGAACTGGACCTGTTGGAACTTCTTTCATTTCTGCAGACCAGCATTTTTATTGTGTCCATCTTAGTCTTCATTCTTTGAAGGTAGGCCAAGACCTTCTGCTGGGATCACTGAAACAATATCGACGTCAAGAATATCGAGTTACAAAAATATCGAGGTAAAAATATAGAATACCAATATATCGACCTCCTATCTCCAAACAGGTAAGTACAAAAATATCTAATCAAAAATATCGATGTAAAAAATATAGTTAGTCAAAATATAGATTTTTTTAAAATGCTTTAAATTAATTAAAAATTAATGACATAATAAATATAATTAACTTAAACATACTTAAAATACTTAAATAACCTTAAAATTAATAAATAATTAATGTAAGTAAAAAAAACATACAAATTGATTTGTTAATACATATATATATATATATATATATATAAACGTAATATTAATAAAAAATGTACAATATTTTTACCGTAGGATAGCTGAAAGGGTAAAATTTACTATTCCCAATCCAGAGAGTGCAACAGTAGGGAAAGCCTTGGATACCGTAGGGGTAAAAATTACTATTCCCACTCCAGAGAGTGCAACAGTAGGGAAAGCGTTGGATAGCGTAGGGGTAAAAATTACTATTCCAACTCCAGAGAGTGCAACAGTAGGGAACACATTGGATAGCGACAGGGTAACATTTTCTATTCCCACTCCAAAGAGTGCAACAGTAGGGAAAGCGTTGGATAGTGTAGGGATACAAATTACTATTCCCACTCCAGAGAGTGCAACAGTAGGGAAAACGTTGGATAGCCTAGGGGTAAAAATTACTATTCCCACTCCAGAGAGTGCAACAGTAGGGAAAACGTTGGATAGCGTAGGGGTAAAAATTACTATTCCAACTCCAGAGAGTGCAACAGTAGGGAAAGCGTTGGATAGCGGGAGGGTAAAAATGACTATTCCAACTCCAGAGAGTGCAACAGTAGGGAAAGCGTTGGATAGCGTAGGGGTAAAAATTACTATTCCAACTCCAGAGAGTGCAACAGTAGGGAAAGCGTTGGATAGCGTAGGGGTAAAAATTACTATTCCCACTCCAGAGAGTGCAACAGTAGTGAAAGTAAATACTTCATATATAAATAAAAATACATTAAATATTAATACCAATTACAAATTAATTAAACGTAATTAACCATTTTATAAAATATAATAATTAATCAGTTAAAAATAAAAAATAAAAAATAAAATTAATTATTAAAATGTATGACCTATTAATACAAATTATTTACCAATGAATTAATTATTAAAAATGATGACCTATTAATACGAATTATTTACCAATGAACAATTAATTAATTAACAATTAAAAAATAATTAAAAATTAGAACAACACAAAACCAATAAATAAATTAAAATATTTAATTAATTACAATTAAATTACTTCCCACCCTATTCCCCTATAAACACACAACCCACAACAGAAAATAAATTAATAAAATTAACAATTATCAATTAATCAATTAATTAGAATTAATTACCAATTATATTTTAATTATTTGCCAATTAAAAATGTAAATAACAATTAATTCAAAATAAATACCAATAAATAAATTAGAAAATTTAATTAATTATAATTAAATTACTTCCCACCCTATTCCACTATAAACCACAACCCGCTACAGAAAATAAATTAATAAAATTAACATATTTATCAATTAATCAATTAATTAAAATTAATCACCAAATATATTTTAATTAATTACCAATTAACGATTAATTAACAATTAATTCAAAATAAATACCAATAAATAAATTAGAAAATTTTATTAATTATAATTAAATTACTTCCCACCCTATTCCCCAATAAACCCACAACCCGCTACAGAAAATAAATTAATAACATTTACATAATCAATTAATCAATCAATTAAAATTAATCACCAATTATATTTAATTAATTACCAATTAACAATTAATTAACAATTAATTCAAAATAAATACCAATAAATAAATTGAAAAATTTAATTAATTATAATTAAATTACTTCCCACCCTATTCCCCTATAAACCCACAACCCGCTACAGAATTATATTACGCAAAAATGAAATACCATAAAATTAAATAATTAAAATAAATTATAAAATAAATATACACTTTTCACACATATACTAACATAAAAAATCACTTTAACAAATTGGATATTATAAAAAAATTGAAATTAACTTACTTACCTCAAATTCAATATTTTTGTTGTCTATATTCTGTCCATTCTATATTTTTGTTGTCTATATTTTGTCCATTCGATAGTTTGTCCATTCTATATTTTGAATTTGATATTACTGCTATTCTATTCGATATTTTTGTAGTCTATAGTCTGTCCATTGGATATTGTGTCCATTCTATATTTTTAATTCGATATTAATGCAAATGGATATTAAAAACTCGATATTTTGAGTGTATACCCTTCTGCTGCACTTAAAGTCTTGCAAGTGGCAGATGGAGCCACGGCTACCACCTAACAGAGAGGCCATGGCAGCAGTCATTGGCAGACAGATCTGCCATGTATTTTGCTACGCTGATAGTCTAATCTAACATGGCCATTCCCTCCTTGAGAAGTTCTGGAAATGTGCATTGTGTTCTTTGGGCTGTGTATTTCTAGCAATCCACTTGGGCTGCTGAGCTAGCTACTTCCATAATGTTCACCATGGTTTGGTACTGTTTCCTTCCCATTGTGTCCTTATTATTATTTATTTATTATGAAGTTTTATATAGCGCTAGCCAGACCCGGAGGTATCGGAGCGCTTCACAACCGTTCAAATGCAAAGACCAAACAGACATTCACAGTAAGTACAGTGCAGATATCAGCATTCATCTTGCTCGCTGGGAGACACATTACATTGATTCTGAAGCATTATACTGTCTCTTCGCTTCAGAGGTAACCAGAGGATCTGGAACAAGGTTAGCACATAGAAACGAAGAATCTGAATCAAATGCTCTATTTCTTATCCATCCTCCTTGCCAGTGGTCTTATTGTGCTGGGAGTCAGGAACATTTGCATAGAAGATGCTATAAGACCAGGCACCCAAAGAACCACTGCTGTTGCTTGAGGTTTTGGAAGACTCCCTTAGGAAGAAGACATCATATTAAAGTTGAACCCCTTTGCTTTCCATCGGTATTACTGAATATGCTGAAGATGGTGTAACTGGTACTTTCGAAGCATTGTCTTCTCAATCTGAGGAAGTGTCTGTTTAATCTATGCATTGAGGGGGAGCAGCTGACATTGTATCTCTTTGAGGATGTCTATGCTTATTCTCAATCATATGATCATGCTTAGGAAGATCAATACAGTGCCGACCTCTTAGGAGTGCTCCTTGGAAGGTTGCTCATCCTATTGGTTCTCCTTCTTTGGGCGAATCTTCTTTAGTTGCTGTTTAGATCGCACATCATTCTTGGATCTTTTGTGCTTCTGATTTGATTTATCATTTTTTGGAGTTGTGGTGGGAGAAGGGGGTGTAGGAATAGGCAGGAGAACCCCAAGGTAGTTCTTTGGGATGCTGACATTAATATCTGGGTACCGAGTTATCCTGTGTGGAAATGGTATGAGGGTGGTCAAACAAAGGATGCTGCAGCAGCTGAGGATGGAGGGAGGGCTCTAATTCTTTTCCATATCTAAGGCTGGATGTTGCATTATGAGTCCTCAACGTCGAGGGACTCAATAGCACAACAATGATTGACTTTTGTGGCCCTGGACAAAAAAAGTATTGATTAAGAGATCTTGATGGCAAATGGCGCCTACTGATACCATGTGGCCAAGTGCTTTGACAACTAGCAAGAATGACGGTATTGTCAAGTTTCATCTTGGGCCACTGAGATTAGTCAAACCTGGGTACACCAAGGCCGAAGAACAGAATTCATGCTCCATGCCTCCTGGAACGAGGCTGACTCAGCTTATCCTGGAGGTGAAAACCCTATCAGTTCCCTAGTCTGCTATCATGTCCAACAAAATGTATAATACTTCTTAATGGAGTTAGAGTCATCGAGGCAGTTATGCTTATTCTTTCATAACTTTTCCCTCCCTACCAAAAGGACGCCAATGAAACAGATCCATCATAATGACAGCGAAAGTAAAGGAGGAAATACCTCTCCTAAATAAACTAGGAGACAAAGCTCGTACGATTCATAAAAAAAGATCAAGAAATCAAGACAACGAGTAAAAGATCACAGAAATGTGTTCAATCAAAAGTAGACTTTGGCAACATTACTGTGTTCAGTGATAATAGCCCTGCAAACAGAAACAATACATACTGCCTCACTGACCCCACCAGTGAGTTCAATGGGGCAGGGCAGCTTCTTGGATTCTGAAGTGTCAGTGTCTGTTTCACGCCAGTGACAGCCCTAGAAAAGGGGCGTAATTTAGCTCTTCGTGTTTTCAGTTTTAAATGACAATTACCGCTGTTCATTCAAATAGCGAAACTGCACTGTCTGACACTTTAGTTTGAAGAGAGTTACGATTTACTATTAATGGGAAGGGCTACTAATGCAGTATTTGAAAAATGCACAATTTCAAGATGACAGTCAAAGGGAGGCCACATTAATCTGCATAAATTAGTGTCAACGTGCCCTCTTGGCGTCAATAGACCAAGTGGCAAAATGAAGTCTTTTAATCGAAGTGGGACATGCGGCAAATCACACATCTCAAATCCACTTAGTCCCTTTCTATGTACAAAACCCTTCTCTGTGCTAAACATTTTCCCATAACAACACAAATACGTCACTAAACTAGAATATAAAATGGACTGAAAATGTTGCCTTTTGAAGGGATGTTATATTTATTTACATGTCTTTTAAATATAAATATTTAAAGATCTGATTCGGGATTCTGCACACGCGCGGAGATATTCTACTGTTTATGAATATCAGAGAAAATCCCCTGATGGATAATCCACTGTCTCTGAGACTATTGTTGGTCAATCCTGGGCTGCGTAGGACTGATGCTTTGAGGTCTTGGATGCTGTACTGCAAGACTATGTTGAGTTTAAGGTAGTGGTGATAGGAGGCGGTCGAAGGAGCATGAGACAGGAAGTGAGGAAAGCATCTGCGCCTGCTGTGCATTTGCAGTTACAGAGAAACATCTCAGGGCTAGACTTGTTGAGCTGAAAAGAAACGCCACCGCCACGCCTCCGAGGTCACCACTATCCCTACATGCCACTTATAGCCTGAAATATTCTAAAACTTCACATTCTTTCACAAAATTTGTATTACGCTTTGAATGGAAAGAGTGAGCTAAAACAACCCATGACAGAAAAAAGGCAATTACTGCCCCTCCACCAATTACCGCCCCTTGCTCCCAGTGTGGCATTAACCAATGAGATGTATGATTAAAGAGAACAGGCGAGGCACTGTGCAGTGAGTGAAAATGAGATTGGCAACGCTTTCTGAGAAAAATACCAGCCATTCATTCCAGTGGCGTAACGAAAGTTGAGGGCCCCCCCAGCAAAGTACTAGGAGGGGGCTCCCCATTCTCCGCATCAGTCAGGAGCTCTCAGGCCAGCGACCTGCCATACTGCAGGGGCTCAACCCAGCCATAAAAAAAAGGATTCTGGTTCCTCCATTGGTCAATCCGCCCTTTCATCTGGTGAATTACATACATCAGTACATACTGCTGCTGTGCCCTACAGCAAAGTTACATAACACTGCCTCCAGCCGGACAACCAAACACAACCTCCCACTTGATGACCCACCTTAAAGCGAAGCCCACCTCCAAACACAGACCACTGCCTTCGTGCCTACTACTAACACATCCATTAACTCTACTCTCATCCCTACGAATCCCACAGTTATGCTTTTCCGCCCGCCTTTAAAACCACCCCTCGGATGTCACTGCGAACCCGTGACCGCTCTCCATTGTCCACGCCCAACAGAAAGACTGATGGCCAGTCCCCATCTAACCACTGCCAACCACTAACGACAAAGCCTTTCAGCTGCTGCCCTCCCCAAAGCCACTGTAGTAGTTTAAAACATGTTAAACAATCTCTTCAACTGACCACCCCAAAACTTCCTGCTAGCCTCTACAGCATCAAAGCAGTTCCTGCTACTTTTCATCCTCTGCATGATGCACACAATAATATTAAATGTACAAAGGGTTAGATTTCACTATGTCCCCCACTAATCTATACCTCCTGTCAAAGGCAAACCTGATCCCATGTATAGCACCAGTCAGCAAGTACCCCAAGGACAAACACCAGAGAGAATGCGCGATTCATGTAATTAAACCTACAGTGACTACATAGCATTTCCCCACCCACTGTCAGCCCAGCGAAGTCTGCAACCGCACAATAGCCATCAATACCGGCAACATCTAAAGCTATTTTCCCTTCCTTTCAACGGCAGCTCCTGATACATATACCTATGACTTCTGGGTGGCATCTACCACAGATCACAGCATTCTTTGTCGCCCTAAGAACAGAGCTTAATTTGTAAAATAGGAAGTCCAGGTGCTCAGATTTTTGGATTTTAGGAAGCCACACGCAACCCCTGCCCCACCCACTTCCTTCACTGGCTCCACCCACTTACTACATTGGCTCCACGCACATCCTCAACTTGCACGGCTGAAATCCATGTTTAACACCCTATCTGAATTGCTACCTTGGCAATATGATGGTTGACTTGATATATGTTGATTTTCTTAAGATATCCTTTCCAAGGAGCCCAAAAGCCAAGGCGAAACCACAAAAAAGACTGGATGACTTGACTTTTGGAACCAATGATAATGAACTTTTTTCGACCATTAAAGACCTGACTCCAAACTAATTCTGATATGACTATCTACTTATATTGTATTTGGTTTCTCCCCAGACTCGGCCCTAAACTGCCCTGGAGCAGTCTATTACTAAAACACAGAAGGCTATATGACATTATAGAGCTCAGAGTTACAAGCCCACTATGAAGGCATCTATCAGATTTAGAATATATTGGACTCTGCTAGAGGCACAATATGCACCTCCCTGGCACATGCACAACCTACAACTGATTTATGCACATCATTTACTCCTGCAATGAATAGGATTTTCTTTGGGTAGAACATTCCAACCACCTTTGCCTTATCGTTTTTCACTTTTTTTACCATAAGGTGTGACCGTCAGCGATGGGCTGGGTTCAGATAAAGTGGCTTCGTCCCTTGAAAACTCTGGGTAAAATGTAAACTTACCTCCTGTGATGTCACATCTTGCAACTACATTTATTTTCATATTTCGAGAAATGTATTAGGATCAAAGGTTGAGTATTAACATTAAGCCATATGGGGAAATTTGGAAGTTGACATCTCTTAAGGCCGAGGATACAACTCTGAAATTATTTGCTGTTGGTGAGTTAGTGCATTTTAAAAAGCAAAACCTTCAAAACTGCTTTTTTTTCTGATAATCTCATAATTCAGTGCTGTGCATAACGAATTCACAAGAGCCTGGCTGCTTCAATTCTCCAATTAACTGCATTTTATCTCAAAGAATGAGTGTTGTTTGATGAAATGCCTCAAAAACACAGTTTCCTTTGGCAACTGTAGCAAAACATTGCAGCTTTCTTGTGACGTCATCCTGGGCAAATTTCTCCCGGACAAAATGCATGTCCACCTAATGCTAATGAGTCACCAGGCTGAAAAATAACTGTTCTGCCTAAGTAAATAGAATAGCTCGTTAACAAGGAACAACTCCCTGCGTCATTCGCCCTGCAGTTAGTGAGGGAGGAAAGAACTGAGTAATGTAAATGTCTTTTGTTCTATGGCGCAAGCTCAACCCGAATGTATTGGAGTGCTTTACACATTAAATCATCCATGCCTAACCTTCTTTAGAGGTTTGCCCAAAATCACAGAGTTGTTGAGCCGACGCCGAGACCCAAACCTGATTCCCCAACTATAAGTCGATTATCAATAGCTCTAGATGTGACGCCACATCTTCTCCCTGTTCGTACAAAGAGGAGAGCAAAAGCTTCATAGTACAATTTTGTAAACATTTGCCAGTAGTTGACTTCATGTTCCTAAAAAACAAACGTATAAAGTAACAAAAGGAACATAAATAAATGGTTTGTGTGTTTGTCTATTTCTTGTAACATTTCCTGCTGCACCAACCTTTCGTGTAGCAAACAACCATTTTTTCAGCTGCAGTACACATATCCTTGGCCTCGTCAGGCTCCAGCCGACTCATGATAGCACGAGTGTAAGATGGTTATGTAACTGCAGCTGGACTATAGACACAAATGTGGTGGGAAACAATAACAGGTGCTTTCTGGGCTTCTATTGTGCTTGCAGTACTCTTTCCTCCCTCTTTATCATAACACTCACGTCCAGAGTCACAATGTAGTACAGGGACTTCCGCGCCCTGATATACATCCACGCCAGCAGTAATTTGAAAGGAATAACAACACAACCTGCACCAAAAATGACAAATTACTTGAACGTAAGGATTGTGGCGAAGGCAGACAAAGAGTTGTGTAAAGGCAGCACTGCAGCTCTGCTCTTCTTGCTTAACTTTGTTAAGACTTATTGGTTCCGGTTTGTTCGTGGTGGATCCGGCAGCCGGAACACACACACTGACTGCACTGCCTTGCTTAATTTATTCATTGATTAGGCCTGGCCTGCCTGCCAGCCTGTCTGCCTCACATCGTGCTGTTGCCAGTACTTGCGCTATTGCTGCCAGTCCTCACGTCGTCAGATGGTCGGCTGAGGTCGTGCTGGCTGGCATAGGCACTCAGACCTTGAACGGCCGTTGGTGACTCAGTGGTGGGGTGCGGGCGCGCTGGGGCGTGGCCGCGTAGCAAACTCGACTATGGTGGTAGGGGCACTTACAAATAGAAAACCTACACTGTTTTGGCACATTAGGGACCCCCAGGGTATCCCCTAGTTACCCCAGGGGTGGGGGTCAGTTATCTATAAGGTACACCCTTAAAAAATGAGTTTCTATATGCATGGGTAAAGTGAAATTTTACATTTCACTCCCCACATTGTGTTAAAGTACTGCTCAAATTCGACTTTGATGCTAGGAGCACTGGGTAAGGAGGATCTGCAATATTTCTGCAGATTCAGAACCCCTTAAGTCTTCCCTAGTTACACAGGGGGTGGGGGTCCTGTAGAAATTAGGGAAATACTTATAAAATATGTTTTCATAAGCCCTGGTGTTAGAAAACTGGCCCAAGTCATTTTCCCCCTTGCAAACCCCATGGCCCATAGGTTAACATGGCAGTAAGTTATTGATTAATAAATATTGATAGGGGAGGACTAGCCGGACCATTCAAAGACTTCCCAGAATGGTAGTAGTAAATCCAACAATATTATATTGTTGAATTTTTCCTAAAATGTACATACAAGAAGTTATAAGACGTTCTTGTTTGTAAGTCCAAATTCAGCCTTCCAGTGGGCTGTCCTGATTGGTCAGAGTTAAGTGGATTAGCCAGGATGCTTTGAAGAGGTGATAAAGGGCCCCTGGGGTTACCAACTGTCCGGGGAGGGCAATGAGTTGGAATGCCAAGCCAGAGGGTGGAGTCATAAACCATGCTCTTCAAAGGCAGAGTGGAGGCCTGAGTTTCAGTTTCACTCTTACACTCTTGACCCAGAGTCAGGGCTAGTTTTAAGGAAGGTATGTGCAGATGGTAGGGGGAGAGGCCACGGAAATAAGCCATCGCATGGGGGTGTTTAGCTAGCTCTTATCTCCTTGCTGGAAAATCAGCCATTATGGATTTGGAAGAATGGTGCACTCTAGGACAAAATAATACCACACTCTACAGGATGTGGTCATAACTATGAGGAGTTAACCTGCTCTCATTGGTCAGAGGTGACCTGGTGCTTGACCCAGAGAATTTTGAATAAGTATCTGAGAGGGGCAGAGCCCTCCAGATCTGCTGTTTGAAACTGAATGAAGCAAGAAGTGCCCTGGTGAAAAGATTTTGCTGTGCAAGGAACTCTAAGGCCTGACCCATGAAGACTGCACCATCTGAAACTACAGCCTTGTGAATTATCTTGCTGGGGGTGTAACCATACTACCGTGACATTCGTCTATTTCTCCCCTGAGGCGGAAGCCGGGGGCTCTTTGCTCTTTCTCTGGTAATCAATCTATTGCACGTTATTGACCAGCGAATAGCGTCTTTTAAAAACCTGTATATATTTTAACAGCTAATTTTTAATATTGCCCCCTTTACCTCGGCGCGAGATTAGCGTCGCTCCGAGGTTGTCATCTGCCTCTTCCTTCGCACAGCGCAGCCGACTTTCCGGCGCTGACACCTGACTCTACCCACCTCAGCCGCCATCTTGCTGGGAGGTAAGAGTAGCGGTGCAGTTGTTGGACCCCCCCGCCCTCCCAGGATACTTAAGGGGGTGTAACCATACTACCGTGACATTCGTCTTTTTCTCCCCTGAGGCGGAAGCCGGGGGCTCTTTGCTCTTTCTCTGGTAATCAATCTATTGCACGTTATTGAACAGCAAATAGCGTCTTTTAAAAACCTGTATATATTTTAACAGCTCATTTTTAATATTGCCCCCTTTACCTCGGCGCGAGATTAGCGTCGCTCCGAGGTTGTCATCTGCCTCTCCCTTCGCACAGCGCAGCCGACTTTCCGGCGCTGACACCTGACTCTACCCACCTCAGCCGCCATCTTGCTGGGAGGTAAGGGTAGCGGTGCAGTTGTTGGACCCCCTCGCCCTCCCAGGATACTTAAGGGGGTGTAACCATACTACCGTGACATTCGTCTATTTCTCCCCTGAGGCGGAAGCCGGGGGCTCTTTGCTCTTTCTCTGTTAATCAATCTATTGCACGTTATTGACCAGCGAATAGCGTCTTTTAAAAACCTGTATATATTTTAACAGCTCATTTTTAATATTGCCACCTTTACCTCGGCGCGAGATTAGCGTCGCTCCGAGGTTGTCATCTGCCTCTCCCTTCGCACAGCGCAGCCGACTTTCTGGCGCTGACACCTGACTCTACCCACCTCAGCCGCCATCTTGCTGGGAGGTAAGGGTAGCGGTGCAGTTGTTGGACCCCCCCGCCCTCCCAGAATACTTAAGGGGGTGTAACCATACTACCGTGACATTCGTCTATTTCTCCCCTGAGGCGGAAGCCTGGGGCTCTTTGCTCTTTCTCTGGTAATCAATCTATTGCACGTTATTGACCAGCGAATAGCGTCTTTTAAAAACCTGTATATATTTTAACAGCTCATTTTTAATATTGCCACCTTTACCTCGGCGCGAGATTAGCGTCGCTCCGAGGTTGTCATCTGCCTCTCACTTCGCACAGCGCAGCCGACTTTCCGGCGCTGACACCTGACTCTACCCACCTCAACCGCCATCTTGCTGGGAGGTAAGGGTAGCGGTGCAGTTGTTGGACCCCCCCGCCCTCCTCTAATTACCTCTTAAATATGTATATAAGCATCAGACCTTCCCGACCGCGCAGCAGGAGGGCGCAGCAGGTGGGCGCAGCGGGTGGGCGCAGCGGGTGGGCACAGCGGACACGCCGGCGGCGCGCCAAAGGCAAGCCCGTCTGCGCCCGTCCGCGCCGGGACCGGGCCTAGGGCCACCACCCCTGGTCGGGCTCCGACCGAGCATAAACTGGTCTACTCCCGTACTTCCCTGATGAATCTCCGATATCTCCCAACCCCTCGCTGTGCAGTGCTCGACCCTCTACTAGCATCTAGCGATGTAACTACGTTCTGCCCACACTGCAATAGCGCGATTCCAATAAACAATTTTAAGACTCACTCTAAGCTACAAACCAATTTTAAAGAAGTTAATATTGTTATGGCCCTCATTAACGCGCGGTCATTGTGTAAGCACAGTCAGGAAATAGCGGACCTCATTATTGACAATAACCTAGATATCCTCTTTATTACGGAAACATGGACTGACGATTCGTCGGACCCCGATAAAGTGATCGCAGTACCTAGCGGATGTAAAGCCTATCGACAGGACAGAGTAAGAAAAAGAGGAGGCGGGCTGGCTATTATAGCTAGGGAACGGTTCGCAGTTAGAACCTCACCCATTCCAGCTACCTCCTGCGAAGCCCTGCTGTTCGGAATTAAGTTTAGTGCCCTTTTTAATTTTAAGGGAGTACTTTTATACCGACCCCCAGGAACAAGGACAGACTTTCTCGCCAATCTAAGCACTATATTGGAATCATTAGCTACGGAAGAGTCCTTCACGGTCTTGGGCGACATGAATTTCTACCTAGAACAAGATAACCATAAGGATACCTCTGCTCTCATTACAGACATGGAGACATTGGGGCTCAGACAATTGGTTGCCTCTGCCACCCACCTGGCGGGGCATACCTTAGACGGTATATTCTCCAATGTCGAGGTTCTGTATATATGAGATATCCTATCCATGCCTTGGACCGACCATTATGCTATACTCAGTAAAATGAAAATTAATGAACTCTCGAGTAAGAAAGTCATTACCCATGGCCTAGGCCCCTTTAACGTTTGGAAGAATATAGATCAGATAGAATTAAAAAAACAGTTGGACTGTACGTGTCCACTGGTGTCTACTGAACCTATTACGGCAACTCAACAATTTCAGGACTGGCTAGGCCAGGCTACCAATCTTTTAGTACCCATTAAATCCCAATCTAGGAATAGATCCACACCGACTGCCCCGTGGTATACTGAGGAACTAAGAATGCAAAAACAACTCAACAGGAATAGGGAAAGGCAATGGAGGAAAACTTATGATACAGAGAGTAAGATCCATTATAAAGAATCATTGGCTGTCTACAAAGCAATGATTGTAAAGGCAAAAAAAAACTTATTTTCACAGCAAATTGAAAAAGCCAAAAACTCAAGTAAGCAATTATATGAGATCAACAAAACTTTGTCAGGTAACTCTCCTGATCTTACCCCGCCCCCATCACAACTACTGTGTGACGCCTTGGCCAATTTCTTTTTCTCTAAAGTAGACGACATCTACCAAGCCTTTACTTCTAAATCCACCATGACAATAGCTTCTCCTTCTAATATACCTGCGGCAAACACCTTCACTAGATTTAATGCTCTTACAACTGATCAAATAAAAACTATTGTCTCTACAATTAAAACAGGATCCGCACTTGACCCTTGTCCTTTTTCAGTCCTCCTACCAGTGATGGACACTATCATTCCGGTCATCACTCAAGTATGTAATTCCATACTGGGCTCTGGGACATATCCGAACTCTTTAAAAAACACTCTGCTGAAACCTCTATTAAAGAAACCGAGTCTGGACAAAGATGAACTTAAGAACTATAGACCCATAGCAAGCCTCCCTTTTATAGCCAAAGTGGCTGAAAAGGCTATGAACCTACAATTGTCGGAGTATATTGAGAAATACCGACTGCTGGACGACACACAATTCGGTTTCCGCAAGTACCATGGTACTGAAACTGCCTTAATTAAAGCGGCAGACGATGTTAGAGCAATTCGAGACCATGGCGGGACAGCAGTTCTGGTACTGCTCGATCTATCAGCAGCCTTCTATATGATCTTGGTCGACCGTGTCGGAAAGATGGGCATTCACCATACTGCAAGAGATTTACTCGCATCTTTCCTGGCCGATAGAACACAGGCTGTCACCCTAGGGCCTTACCAATCTGCTAAGCTCTCGTTGCCGTGTGGGGTTCCTCAAGGCTCATCCCTTAGTCCGACACTATTCAATATCTATGTGTCGGACCTTGCTAATGTCATCAAAGCACATGGGATGAGCCTAACCTCCTACGCTGACGATACGCAACTGGTACTGGCCATCAAAGGTGACGGAGGCGAGGTGTCAAAACGCTTCCAAAATGGAATGATGAAAATCGGAGAGTGGATGGCATCAAATTGCCTTAAGCTTAATTCCGAAAAAACGGAGGTAGTTATTTTCGGAATCCTCTCACCGGGTTGGTCAGCATCCTGGTGGCCACCAGCCTTCGGAACACACCCAAGCCCCGGTCTCTAAGGTCAGGAACCTGGGAGTTACTTTTGATGAGGGTCTTAATTTTGTGGCTCACGCAAACAAAATAGCGACCACAGCCCATCATAAATTAAGAATGATCAGGAAAATTAGACCGTTTATGCCAGATGCAGCTGCTAAAACATTGGTCAGCTCTTTAGTTTTATCGTCCCTTGACTATTGTAATGGCCTATTCCTAAATGCTCAAGTCAGGATCACGAAGAAGCTACAGATGATACAGAATGCCGCAGCACGTCTGCTTTCAAGAACACCTAAATTTCTGGCCATATCAGATACCATTAAAAAATACCACTGGTTGACGATCCAGAATCGGATCAAGTTCAAATCACTCTGTATAGTGTACAAGGCACTTAACGATCAAGGACCGCATTTTCTCAAGGACCAGCTAATACTCTACAAACCTTTCAGACAGCTTCGTTCCACCACTCTTAATCAGCTAGTGATCCCACGTTCTAAAACAGTGTCTTGGGGTGACCGCCGCTTTCTAGTCGTGGCACCCAAATTATGGAACACCTTGCCTCAACACATCAGGCTAAGCCCTTCACTACTCCAGTTCCGCAAGAGACTGAAGACATGGCTTTTTAATCAGTAATTCCCATGAAAATATCCTCTGGAGCAATTAACATCGAGCTGAAATTATGCGAATTGTCTAGCGCCGAGACGCCTGCGGGTATTCGTTCACGCTCTATAAATAGCAACAAAAAAAAATACTCCCTGAAAGCTACAGGTTAAAAGAAGCTCAACTGGAACATCACCAACTAAATTTACACCTTGGAGACCCATCAGTGGATTTGTCAGGGTTTTGTTCAAGTGGATTGCGGAATTGAAATTTCACACTTTCAAGGACCCTCTTGGAAATTCCAGAACCTTGGACTGTGTGTTGGCTACTTTGGGACCCGCAAGCAGAACTTCAGGAAGGACTTCTAACTGAACCCAGCCTGCTGGAGAAGGCTGCACAAGAGTGGTGAGAAATTCTCCAGAACAATTTCTAAAGGTGTGTCCCTGTCAGAGAAAACGAAATGACTAAAAGGGGCACTGTTGGTTTCTAAGCACTAGAAAGTGACTAATCTTTCAAAAATAATATCTCTGGTTCCCTACATTGGATTATTTTCGTTTTGGTGTCATTTTAAAGATACAAATATTACCTATTTCTATAAATTCGCGTTGGATTTTTATTTTGTGTTGTGTCTTAATTATTTACTGAAATGGTGTTTTTAAACACTTTATATACCTGTCTTTGAAGTTAAGCCTGTCTGCTCGCAGCCACGTTACCAAGGGTTGAGCATAGGAATAATTTTCTAAGACCTATGCTGGTCCTACCATGTGTTAGTGGCCTTATTGCTAGTGGCAGACCTACATTTGCCCCTACCAATAATCCACTTTCCAACACCCTCCCACCGGGCTGAAGATTAACTAAAACCTGCGGCCGCTACGTCATCAACAAGATTGAGATTCATTCACGAATCTTCATTCTCTTCTTGGGTCACACCTCTCTTTCAATAAACCTCAGTGCCCCACAGCACTTACCTCTCATGACCTCAACTTGCCACCTCTCTCCGATCCTACCTCTAGATCTCTAGCTCTCGTTCAGCTCTCTGCCCCCTCTCTTCTCCTCAAGTGCCTCTCTCTCTCTCTGTCTCTCTCTCTCTCTCTCTACTTTCTCTTCTTTCTGCATCTTGCTGCTCTGTTTGCTTCTCATCCCCCTTCATTTCTCTTCTATTTACTTCAGCTCCCTCTTAATTTCATCTCTCTTTATCTTACCCTTTCTATCATTTTTTCTTTAATTTTTGCCATCTATAACTTACCTTTCTCTACCTCTCGCATGCATCTTTCTACCTCCCCATTCTCTCTTTCATTTCTCTCTCTGCCTCACAACTCACTGCCTCATCTCTCTCTTCCCCACCTATCATACACTATCTAGCCTCTCAATTTACCTTACCTATTGGCCTTCTATGTCTCTCTTTTTATTGATGTCACCTTTCCCATTATTGTATTTCTTTCCATCCACAATGCTCTCTCTACCTCTTCCACTCCATCTATCACTCCCTTTGCTTTCATCTCTCTTTCTATCTCCTTCACTGTTTCCGTTCACTCTCTCAGCTTTCAATGTCTCGCTCGTTTAATACATCTGTCTTACCTCTGTCTCTCTCTCTCCCTATTTCACCATTCTCTACTTCTCCCTCGCCCTTCCTCTGTATTAACCTCATCTCTCTACCTCACCTGCACCTCTTTTCTCTCTACTTTTCATTTCTTTCTATTTTTCATCCCACCGGCTCTACCTGCCTCTCTGCCTTGCTACTTTGTTTACCTGACCTGCCATTCTGTGTTTCACCTTTCTATTTGTGCTATCTCATTATAACTCACCTCTCTTCCCATCTTATTTCTCGCTAGACCTTGCCCCTCGGATTGACACCTTTCTTACCAGCCTACATTTAAAACTGCATGCCAGGCCTCTAAAAACAAGCACTGGCATAGCCATTAGGTTTCGCCTTTGGGACCTTATACGTTTTTAGCCATGCAACAGTTGATGTTATTGCAACAAGGATATTGTGCTGCATAACTAAATACTTATATCGTCCCAAAAGCGAGACCTATTGGCTCTGCCAATGCTTGTTTTATTTTTAGGATTGTAATTATGTGGTATGGAATGTTGTAGGGTTAAATTATTTATAGTTGAATTATGTGGCATGGAATTATGAGATGTTCAAATGTGCTGTGTGTGGTAGAATTAGCATAGCTGCCATGGTTCCAGATTGCTATGTGTGACATTTTCATAATTTCAGTATAATTATGGGTGACATTTCAACGACTATGAGTGGCACTTTCTTGTGAGCAAAATCAAGCAATGAAGAGGAGGGAAACATATAAATATCAGAAATTACACCCTTTTGAGCAACTTGAAACTCTAAGAAAGTCACTGAACTCAAGTGCGTTAACAGCAGGCTACTGAAAACTGAGCAGAGTCAGACTGCATGAATGTCACCCATTATTACAGTTAAATTATGAAAACGTCACACTTACCAACCTGAAACCTGGGCATCTATGAGTGAATCAGTGTGAAAATGTGCTCTAATTGAGGTGTATTCCTCTGCACCCTCATGGTGAACAGCCTGCCAGGTGTCTTTGCAAATTTGCAGGCGCCAAGCAGATTTCCATCAGCTACATGTTAATGTAAATCTACAAAATAAATACATAGGATGTTCTCTGCAGAAATCAGAGGGTTGCCTGTGCCAGGTTACACTTACTCCAGCACTTTAAAAGTGGCAGTTCATTCAAGGTCCAGTCAGGCTTCCCATAAGGTCTGGTTACTCTGCGTAGAAATGCTGCAAAGTTTTTTTTAAATGCTCATCTGTGGTCAGATTAATCCTTCCAAAAAGAGCTGCTTTCATCTATGAGTAATCAGTCCGTTTCTGGGATGCTAAAAATCACAGTAAGACCCAGTGACTTACCCTCTAATCCCTCCTCAGTGATCTTCTGTCTGAGGTAGAGTGCAACTGGGATCTAACATGTTTTAGGACTATGTGGTCTAGACTGCCCTGGGCTGAAGTCTTTCATCCATTTAGCCAGGAGTGTGAGGAGTGGAGATCCGAGCCTGAAGCAGTATGAGCAGTGGTGCCTATGATGCTCCCAGACTAGAGTTAGGCCACAGCTCCCTGCGCCACTGTAGGCACCTAGACCCTCGACGCAATCAGCTCATCTGCGGAGCAAGGTCTGTAGGTGCAAAAATACAACACCTGTTGGACGGAGGGAGACCTGAGACCTCTTCTGTCTGTGTGTAAATTGGGCCTCACGGGCCTGCGACCAGCAAGCAGAGGCCCGAACTTGTGAGGCAGGATGAGGCAATATAGTAGACTATTAGCGCATGCCTCTCGATGGACTCTCGTCAAAAGAGGAGCATTGAGGACCGCAGGAGGGCCAACAGGCGTTGGATGGCTGCGAGGTGACTGACCACAGTAACAGGTGGAACTACGAGAGATGACTGGAGGCGCAAACACTCTGAGGAGCAATAATTCATGGCAGTAAGGGGAGGGGAGGTTATGTCTATGCACTCCAAGAGTGTAATGTGCGGTATCAATACAATGTCACCTGGGTACAGTAACACATTCGGAAACCATTGTCACGCATTTAGCAATTACTCAATGTGACACCCCTAATCAGTGAAGCTATATATTTATCTTGCATGTGAAGAAATCAATGCTCTGCTCTGACACAGGTAAGAGTTACCAATACACCTAGGTCACAGGAGTTACAGGACCTTCACAATTAACGTTTTTGTTTTTCATTCCGGTATGTCTGCTGCTGAAAGTCGCTTATACCGCCATGTGAAAGTTTTGAAGAAAACAAGTAGGAATCAACCTGGAAACAGACTCCCGCATGTTATTCCTTTAATACTTACTCATCGTTATTTCTGTACCCAACAACAAAATAGCAATGTAATAAGGCACTTCAGCACTGTGGTGTCATTGTGTTGGAATCTTAGATCCCGGCTTCTCCTTGCAGAGTGGCCGTTTTTGCACATCGCTCCCCGCAGGCAGGCGGAGGTTATCCCAGGTCACAACACCCACTCCAGAGCTCCGGTGCCCCTCTCAAGCCCCTAGCTCCCGTCAGGAACCAGTCCTTGCAGATGTCGCACTTGAAGCGGCTGACATTGAAGGGCTGCCGGTGCATGGCACGCGTGCGCCTGCAACTAATCCTCGCAAGACCTAACTTTATGGAAACACTACGGAAATGCGGCAAAATGTTGTGGGCATAGAAAAGGGCCATTCATTACAGGACTACCACACAGGAAGATGCACTGCATAACAAAATTTACTGCATCGCGTTTAGGAGACAGGAGAAGGACTAGAAAACAGACGGCAGCAACATGGAAATAATACTACACCAGCATTGATTAGCAGCACTGGTACCCGATGAGGCACGAAGCCTGTTATGCATGATTTTGCAGTTCAGTGCAAGGCTGAATTAGGTGGCGTGGATTTGGACAAGCTGTGCACGCTAAGGATTTTATGTCATGGGGTATAAAGTGGATGTTTGTCGATTTTTCTTTGTAAAAATAATATGGGTTGTTTCTTTACCTTTCGGTACATTTCTGAACAATTTGTTAAGCTAAATTGTATTGTTGCATTGTGTGCACATGCAGGGAAGAACGAGTGTCTGGCAGGCATGCAAAAAATCATCCTATGTCTCAGTATTAACTTCCACACTTCTAAGCCGTAATTCCAATCCTAGAATGAGTTACCTGTTTGCTTTAAAACGACAGTTAGTAAAACAAGTAAGTTCTTTGCGAGCCTGTATAAGTAGCAAAGGTTTTAAAGGGACTTTCTTTCGTACAAGGTATTGCTTTTCCAAGTTCACAGAAGGGATAAAAAACTTCCCCAGATAATAATAGGGTTGACTGGATGGTGCGATAGCAGAATATTGATACGTGTGGACCTGGTGAGGACTGCGGGCAGAAAGTGCTTGATACACTATTTGCATAAGAAAATACTATTTTTTTTTTGTTATCCTCCATTAATTATTAGCAAAGAAGGGGGAAGAGAAGCGTTCACCGACAGCATTCGGTTATTCTTAGGCAGTGCTTAATTTGTGCCGGTGCTTATCAGGGCCGGGTCTACAAGCATTGCTGCACGTCATTGATTTTTATTTTTGATATTAGTGTCTACCTCACTACTGGACTTGTTGAAGTTGCACAACACTCAGTGGCACAGTCTGAGTCACTTGGTACTCGTGAGACGGACGAGCAGACAGTCCCACTCCTAGCAAAGCTGTGATGAGAGACAGAGAGTTTAAAGGTAGAGCAATAATGTGGTAGGTACGTAGCCATGTATAAATAGACAGGTAAAAAGGGAGTGTTTAGGTAAAAGAATGAGACATGGGACAGAAAGGTGCGACAGCGACAGAGAAATAAATGTATTGGGTGGTAGCTAGTCACAGAGTCTTGTATGTAGAGAAGTAAGTTAGAGAGAAGGGTCGGGATTTAGTCTCTGGTCAGGTAAAAAGAGTTAACTTACAACAAGAGAGGAAGAGGGAGAGATGAAGGAAGGAAATGTGAGTAGAGGTGGGCGGTAGAGAAGCAAAACAAACAGGAGCTAAGAGTAAGTTAATGGGCGGCAGACAGAAAGTAGAGAGAGAAATAAGGGTTAGCAAGACAGGGAAATGGATGATAGAGCAATATATGTCTTATGACATATCAGTCAAATATCAACTCTAAATACATATTAGTAATTCAACCATTTTTCTCCAAACTTCAGCATGTGAGTTTTGAAAAATACGCATCTTTTAATATTGCATGATCTGCTCTCTTTCATTCTGGGAACCGCTCCTTATTACAGCCAACCATGGACTGCTGTGCCTTTCAAATAAGGGCACACTGATCCCATTCTTCTCCCTTCCATCTCAGTTAAATAGTTTACACTGAATGGGCTGAGAAGCTGAATAGAAACTAAAAGTATTTGTTAAGCAAAGAGTGTTCAATGAACCCTATGCAGGTGTAGGAACCATCGAGAACTACGAGCATATTAAACGCAGTAGTTTTACATTCAGCACATTTACCATTGTTTCCGTTTTGAAAGTGGCAGTCTACTGAACACAGACGGTACTGCGAGCCTACCCGCTACAAGTATTCTCAATCTTGAAGCTCTAACATGTTCGCGTTCAGGAACCACCTAGGTACAATATATACAACAATTAATACTGTAGTTTATAAAGTATGCTTAGTTTATGTCTAGTGAAGATAACATGCATATGCAAATACATTCGTTCTTGTTAGGTAAAAGTTTAGAAGCAACATTTTTATGCATACCAGAGAGTATGGAAGTCAAATCAGAAACTGGGTCGCGGTCAGATCGGCTCCTGAGGTACACGTCTCTCATTCAAAATTAAAAGGAGAGGGACTAACAAGGAAGCAAGCATTTGTTATGGGGTGTGACTGCGGGAGAAGGCAGCATGTAGCTTATGCAAAAAAGGAAATCACAGATAGCTCCAGGCGCAGAGAAGGCAGTCACTTTCGGGGCCACTGACAGACGCCTGGCGTTTTCCCAAGGTGCTTGTGGTGGGAACGAGAAGTTGAGAGAAAGAGAAAGACCCGAGCGCTTAAGGAGCGAGAGAGCTCGTGTGATGCTAGACACTACTTGGGAAATGGGCTGTTGGAAATGGAAACATCAGACACTCACCACCAACCCGGAATCAGAGAATAGAGGTAAGCAGCGCCCGCTGACAGCAAAGTTCTTTCACGCCCAGTGCGCATGTGTTGTGAAAACAAGAGCGTCGATTTGCTCTACCAAAGGATGGCTACAGGACATTAAACTGAGAGCACGAACTTGCGCGTGCGCCTAATAGTATCACTGAGAGGGGGGGCCTGCGCGATTCCCTTGAGGGAGCGAGCAGCAAGGCGCGATAATTGTTAACATATGGCTCCAGCTGTTCGCACCCGCAAGGGAATCGCCAAACATGCACGCGTTACCATTGAAGGCAATTGAACGCGTTTTTAGGGCCAAAAGGGAATCGATGGCTAAAGGTCTCTTTCCTATGCAGCGCATGCGCTCTGAGTAGGTGAGACCTAAAAGCACATATTTCCACTTCACTCCAAACCACATAATTCCACATCACATAATAACATTCACACAACTTAATACCACTCCAAACCACATAATTACACTCTACACAACACAATTCAATTACACATAATTCCACTTCAACCTATTTAATTATACTTCACACAATATATTTACACTCAACTCCAAAACACACAATTACCCTCAGCAAAATACAACTCTGCCACATGCTGCATAATTCCACTCCGCACAATTATACACCACACCATGCCACATAATTCCACACGTCACAAAATTCCACAATTCATCCCCACACAATTCATCACACAACATAATTGAACTCCACATAATACCACTCAGCACCACATTATTTACCTCCACAAAATTATGCTCTACTCCATATTGCATAAATACACTCCACATAAATCCAGTCTATGCCATGTAGCAACATTCCACATAACTACACTTCACACTATGCCTCATGATACACAATTTTCACTCAACAGCACACACTTCCATGTCACACAAATTTAACACTACACATTTCCATTCCACACCACATAATTCAACAACAAACTACATAATTCAAACCAACAACACAATTACACAACACACCACATACATCCAATCTACACCACAAAATTCCACATCATGCTACAATATTTAACAGCACACCACATAAGTAAACCCACTACATACCACTCCACAACACAAAATACCATTCCAGATAATCTCACTCCAAGACACACAATCCCCCTCCATGACACACAGTCCGACTCCACATAATTACTAACCACATAATTACACTGCACACCATGCCACATTATTTCACTACACAGATCCAATCCACACAGCACAATTCCACAACTAACAATTCCAATCCAAACCATATATGACTTGCATATATGCAAATGCATATATTGCAAAACCATGTATTGCAAAGGCTTGTTTACCTTCCAAAGCGTCCCAGCAGATCCTGTTTCTGGAGCTGCAAACTTTCTCCGGCCCAAGTCAGCTCTGTGCTGCCTCAGAGTAGCAGTGCCCTGTGTAGAATGCTCTCTCTGAGGGGGCCCCTGCCCCATCCTTGTCAGGGTCCTGAGCAGTGCTTTGTGGGGAAGGATCCCTCTGAGGGCCCCCACCCCCATCCTTTTTTCGGGCCTGGTGCACTCTGACTTAAGAGAAACAATGTAACTTGTTACTTTGTTTCTCTTCAGTCCTGGGTCAGCGCAGGAGCTCAGTGTAGGCAGGCTGCTTTAGAGGCTGCTTTAGAGCAAGCCTCTCTCACACAGCTCTCACCAAAGAGCTGAGGGGGCCCCCTTCGTTTACTGAAGACTGCCCCCCCCCCGCACTGCGGGGGCTGTGGGGGTGTTTGTTACGCCTCTGATTCATTCATGTTTAGGCATAACTTTTCGGGGCGGGCGGCACACTTCTTGGAGGCGGCGGAGATAAGCAAGTCTGTCGACTACCACCTCGAGAACAAATCTTCTGTCGACCGCAGCCACTGCCTCGGCCCCCCAGCCCCTCCCTGGGGACAAGTCACCTGTGGACCACCATTACCCTTCTACCCCCTGCTCTTACCTGCTCCGGGCGGCAAACTCAGGGACCGCCAAAGGGCAGCAATAGGTCTAGCTACGCCACTTGGCGGCCTAGTAGGAGGTACCTAGAAAATTGTAAAAATGCTCTGTTTTCTTTTCAATATGGTAAATCTGTTTTTTTTTTGCTTTAATTATCATTTAAGAATAGGCTAGGCAACTATAAAATACATTAGAAACGATTTTTTCCAGTATTTGATGTTGAATGTTTGCATTTCAAAGAGGGTAAACCCCAGCTGTTGCTGTTTTCTCGTTTATTTTTACTGGTGTTTAGGTCTCAAGTGAGAGAGCGCACAAGTGCCTGCGACAATCAATTTATTAAAAAAAAAAAAAACCTCTAAAAAGTTTTTTTTTTAACCTGCCCATTACTTGCCATTGGTTGGGACCAAGCACTGATTAACCTCTTAATTAGTGTTCTTCTGTGCTGTTGGATCTCAAATTGCGACAATATGTTTTTCGTAGTGCTTGACTTCTTGATTTGTGTTCTTCTGCAGTGTAAGGGGCCCAGATTGTGAAAATATGTAGTTTTAATTAATGTGTATTTTTTATTTGTATGTTCAGTTTTACATGCTCCTATGCCACTCCCTCATATTTTAGCTGCTTTTATGCCCCAGGGTTTTTGCTTTTTCCTCTTGGGCCCGCTGCAAACCTCGCTCGTTGTTTGCTTTCCAGATGTTGCTGCACTTCACTTTGCTGTAAGCTTTTCTGTGGCCAATCTTTTCCAAGAAGCATATAAACACAATGTATTAAATTGTAATACAGTTACATGTTGCAGCATTCACTAGGTTGTACACCTCAATAACATACTATACTATACAATAACAGGTTGTGACATACCACACCATACCATACTATACAATAACAGACCATATTATAAAATAACAAACCATACCATAATATATCATCCTTACAGGAAAGTGAAGGTTTGAAAAATCTGCGGTCTAGTGAGGGAAGGGGGGGTTCAGTGTTTTGCAGGTGGCGCAAAGGCAAAAGTATAGTAAAGTGTCTAGCGGCATACATTATGGTTTAGACCAGTGGTTCCCAATCTGTGCACCGCGGCACCCCAGTGCGCCATCAAAACTTGTCAGGGGCGCCGCGAAAAGATGATGACCAAGCACACAGTTTAGGAACCGCTGACTGACAAGAAGGGTAATACCGGGGGTGAAGGTCAGGATGCTGCACACATTCTGATACAGACTCTGCATATGATAGTCAAACCTCTAGTGACTAGAGGCTTGACTATTATATGTAGAGTCTGTATCAGAATGACGTCTGGAAGCTAATTTTTCATGATCTCGGTTCAAGTTGCACTTTTCGTTTCCTAATTTGAATACTAAAACCCGG
Organism: Lissotriton helveticus; assembly: GCF_964261635.1. Taxonomy (NCBI): domain Eukaryota; kingdom Metazoa; phylum Chordata; class Amphibia; order Caudata; family Salamandridae; genus Lissotriton; species Lissotriton helveticus. The sequence goes on along the minus strand of NC_136065.1, from coordinate 1,564,895,975 downwards.
CTCTCAATCATATCCTGCAGTTGTTTTAGGTATCTGCTTTTTGTCTCCACCGAACTTAAATGAAGCTTAAAATGTGCATCTCTCCAATCGTTAATCAGTGCAATATGCTTCTTTTTTTTTTACAGTTTCTGGAATGCTGCTTTCGCATTTCTGCATTACGAGAGAGTACGCCCCACCCTTCCATTCAAAGCGCTTCGCAGCTTCCTCAGGGGAGTGGCATGGAGGAGGCATGAGGACACAGTCAGGAGGCATGAGGGCAAAGACAGGAGGCATGGAGACACAGGAGGCATGAGTGCACAGACAGGAGGCATGAGGGCAAATACAGGAGGCATGAGGGCACAGACAAGAGATATATGCACACCGTCAGGAGGCATGAGTGCACAGACAGGAGGCAAGAGGGCAAATACAGGAGGCATGGAGACACAGTCAGGAGGCATGAGTGCACAGACAGGAGGCATGAGGGCAAATACAGGAGGCATGAGGGCACAGACAACAGATATAGGGACACCATCAGGAGGCATGAGTGCACAGACAGGAGGCATGGAGACACAGGCAAGAGATATAGGGACACCGTCAGGAGGCATGACTGCACAGGCAGGAGGCATGAGGGCAAATACACGAGGCATGGAGACACAGTCAGGAGGCATGAGTGCACAGACAGGAGGCATGAGGGCAAATACAGGAGGCATGAGGGCACAGACAAGAGATATAGGGACACCGTCAGGAGGCATGAGTGCACAGACAAGAGATATAGGGATACCGTCAGGAGGCATGAGGGCACAGACAGGAGGCATGAGGGAAAATACAGGAGGCATGGAGACACGGTCAGGAGGCATGAGGGCACAGACAGGAGGCATGGAGACACAGGCAAGAGATATAGTGACACCGTCAGGAGGCATGAGTGCACAGACAGGAGGCATGCAGGCAAATACAGGAGGCATGAAGACACAGTCAGGAGGCATGAGTGCACAGACAGGAGGCATGAGGGCAAATACAGGAGGCATGAGGGCACAGACAGGAGGCATGAGGGCAAATACAGGAGGCATGGAGACACAGTCAGGAGGCATGAGGGCACAGACAGGAGGTATGAGGGCACAGAGAGGAGGCATGAGGACAGAGTCAGGAGTCGTGACGACAAAGACAGGAGGCATGGAGACACAGTCAGGAGGCATGAGGGCACAGACAGGAGGTATGTGGGCACAGAGAGGAGGCATGAGGACAGAGTCAGGAGTCGTGACAACAAAGACAGGAGGCATGAGGGTAGAGACAGGAGGCATGAGGGCAAATACAGGAGGCATGGAGACATGGTCAGGAGGCATGAGGGCACAGACAGGAGGCATGGAGACACAGGCAAGAGATATAGTGACACCGTCAGGAGGCATGAGTGCACAGACAGGAGGCATGCAGGCAAATACAGGAGGCATGAAGACACAGTCAGGAGGCATGAGTGCACAGACAGGAGGCATGAGGGCAAAGCCAGGAGGCATGAGGGCACAGACAGGAGGCATGAGGGCAAATACAGGAGGCATGGAGACACAGTCAGGAGGCATGAGGGCACAGACAGGAGGTATGAGGGCACAGAGAGGAGGCATGAGGACACAGTCAGGAGTTGTGACGACAAAGAGAGGAGGCATGAGGGTAGAGACAGGAGGCATGAGGGCAAATACAGGAGGCATGGAGACACAGTCAGGAGGCATGAGGGCACAGACGGGAGGTATGTGGGCACAGAGAGGAGGCATGAGGACACAGTCAGGAGTCGTGACGACAAAGACAGGAGGCATGAGGGCAGAGACAGGAGGCATGGAGACAGAGTCAGGAGGCATAAGGGCACAGACAGGAGGTATGTGGGCACAGAGAGGAGGCATGAGGACACAGTCAGGAGTTGTGAGGACAAAGACAGGAGGCATGGGTACACAGTTAGTAGTCATGAGGGCACAGACAAGAGGCATGAGGACACAGACAGGATTTATGAGGGCACATACAGGAGGCATGAGGACACAGGCATGGGCACACAGTCAGGAGGCATGAGGGCAAAGACAGGAGGCACGAAGACATAGTCACAAGGCATGAGGGCACAGACAGGAGGCATGAGGACACAGTCAGGAGTCAGGTGGCAGGAGGACACAGGCAGGAGGCATGAGGATATTGTCAGGAGGCATGAGGATATTGTCAGGAGGTGTGAGGGCACAGAAAAGAGAGAAGGACACACAGACAGTAGGCAGGAACACACAGACAGGAGGCAATGATACACAGGAAGTAGACAAGAACACACAGATAGGGCATGAGGGTGTCCCTCGAGTCATGTCAATTGTCATTGACACTGCATGGAGCTCCGCAGTGAATAGGATTGGATTACATGAAAATATAAATTTTATGAAGGGTCCAACGGGGAATGAGATTAATGACCCTCTAGTATCCTATCCCCCTATCCACATGTACTAATGACAAAAAGAGGATACTAGTGGTCTAAAAGTATGAGGCTAAGGAAGCAAAAACAGTGGCAAGAAAGGATGTCTTGTATAGGTATAACCATCAAGTACAGAAAATTGGAGAAAAGTAGGAGAAAAAGAAACCCATCAGCCCACCCGGTGGCGGAGCATCATCATCTGGGATTTTATACATAAACTGGAATCTATTCTAGGTATCTCACTAGTTGTTATCGTGAGATGTCCTAGTTCAGATCCACCAGTGATGTGAGACAGCCAAAAATGAAGATGGAGTGGTGCTGAGAGACAATTTGCAGTGTTGAAGGTGTGTGTGAATGCAAAAAACGTGAAACTAAAATTGACTATTATGATGCCGAAAGACAATTTTATTGAGAGGTCATCATAATGTCAAGTTTAAAAAATAGTGTTAGATAGTGTAAATAGATGGTAACTATCTAGTGATGATTAAGTAGGTCAACATGTTTCAGCCATTCAAGGACGTTAGGTAGACCAGTGGCTTTCTTCAGGACCAATTATTTAACACTACTGCAAAGAACAAGTGTAGAAAAAGTATAAATAATCAGAGCATCATCCTACCATTTGTAAGATTCCAGATTAAGGAAATGATGTCTCTGTAATATGATTCTTTTCCTGCAAAATAACATATATACAAATACAGACACAAACAGTTTATTAAACGCCACTGTGATGACAAATGGAAAGCCACATAACTGCATGCTGTAGCTAATGTATACTATCCGCATGCGGAGTTGATCTCCACCCGGGAAACCAACTTAACTCACCCAGAAGATTCTTGGGATTAGGCCTCACCTCTCCTGGCGCTCGGTCAGGCAATGAGGCCCCGCTCTAAAGATGTGCAATAGGGAAGAAAATAGCAAGAAGACACATATTATCCTGCCATTTTAATCGTATTAGCAATCAATCAACCTTGGTAATCATAGGAAACACAAGAGAACAGTCTGAAACAGACTCCGCGACGTAATCATGATGTAGTATTTAAAAAATGTCCTTTTACATAGTGTATAAACCGCTTCTAGTTCTGAGAATCTGATGTGTGACTCGGTATGTGCAGGCTAGTGTGGAATGCCTGCAATGATCTATATACAAAGTTGTCAAAGTCAAAAACCCCAAACCAAGCGGCAGTGAGGAAAGTAAAAGAGTAGTAGAACTCGAATATTGCTCATTAGAAATTTCCTCCAAAGTCAAAGGCCCAGTAAGTGGCCTTCCAATTATAATCTATAGAGCGTGAGCAGAACGGCGAAGGAAAGCCAGGGAACCCCGATCATTCTGAACGCCATTCAAGTGTTTGGCGGCCATACCTGTCCGTCGGTACCTCGGGCTTAGTCCTAAGCCGAAGGGGAGGTACCAGACGGAACAGGAAGGCTGCGATTTATATCCTGTAGCTACGTGTTTTTAGTTAAGCCCTACGGACCAGAATGGAAACCGGTCACAGCCCGGAAAGTCAATTTGTATCCGGTATATGCTCGCTCAGATTGGGTTGTGCTTAAGCACACAAATGCAAAATAGTAGCAGACCATAAAGAGAGCTGCAAAAGAAAACTAGAACCGGAAACAATCTCTATATCCGGTTCGTGCTCGTATGATTTGGCCGCTAATTGTCTTACGTAGATCTTGGGAAAAAAACAGAAACTATTCTGATTCAGGAAAAATATATCCATTGGTTCAGCTTAATAACCAATAAGATGTCGAGGGCTGATGTGAAACAAGTCTATTCAATAGCTTTTTAGGGGGGCGGACCTGATTGTGAGCATGTTTAACAGAGGTGTCCTCTCAAAGGCAAAAAAGGGGTATTTTAACATGATTTATGTACGGGCTACAGACCCAAACTTAGTTCCGAATGCAAGTATCCAGGAGTTCAAAAATTATGCCCCAGTTTAGAGCATAACCCAGTTTTATAACCAAAAAAGTGGCAAAGACTAGTGTAAAAGATGTCTGCTGGTATTGCTACACGAGATGTGGACCTGATGGTGAACATGTTGTACACGAGTGATAGAAGATCACTCATAACCACAAAGGGTATTTCATTTGATGAAATCATGAATTAATGTAAATATTCGGACTATCGGTCCGTGATAGTTGTACAACTCGAGATAGCTGCTATTTATATCCTGTTGCTACATGTTCATAATTAGGCCTCATGGACCAGAGTGGAAGCTGATCACCGCCCGGAGAATCAGTTTGTGTCCGGTGTGTGCTCGCTCTGATTGGGACGTCTTTAAGCATAAAAATGCAAACTAGTAGTGGATCATAACGAGAGCTACACAAAGAGAACTAGAACCGGAAACAATCTCTATATCCGGTTCGTGCTCGTGGTCAAAGCCATTATGCCACCATCTCTACTTTTGCAGGACAAATCCTTATTATCAAAGGGTAAAATCCTTATTATGAAAGGGTGGGTCAGCTCAGATAAACTTATAAAGGCAATATATCGTATATATCGATTACATCACACTCTGTAACCAGTATTTTTACATCCTGCCCAAAATTCACAAGGCAACTAGACCTCCACCAGGGCGACCAATTATATCGGGGATTGGTTCTCTCCTTGAACCTCTGTCCACCTTTGTGGATTTTTTTCTAAGACCCTTGGTCAAATGCATGCCCACATACCTTCAGGACACAAAAGACGTCCTTAGGCTTCTTCCTGAGATAGAATTCAACGCGGAGACTGACTTCTTAGTCAGTTTTGACGTTGAATCTCTCTACACTTGCATCCCTCAGGAGGAAACCCTACTGGCAATTAGGGACCTTCTTGAAAAAAGTGACCATGTCAGTATAACACCTGTGAACTTCATTATTGATTGTGCGAGGCTAGCGCTGACTGAAAACTTTTTTAAGTTCGAAGAGTCTTTCTTTCTCCAGATCTCGGGAACATCAATGGGGAGTGTCTTTGCCCCTAGTTTGGCAAATCTATATGTCCATCTTTTTGAGACGGAATGTGTCCTCGACCACAGCAAACCATTTTTCAATCAGGTGTTGCTGTGGAAGAGGTACATCGACGACATCCTGGTCATTTGGCAGGGATATGCTACTTCCATTCTAGATTTCCAAACCTGGCTAAACACCAAGAACCAGTTCCTTAAATTCACGGTAGAATACAGCAAATCTGAACTTGCTTTTCTGGACTTGCTTATAGGGTAAGGTGGAGAGTAAACTATACAGGAACCCTATGTCAAGGAATTCCTTGCTTTCCTTCAATAGTCACCATCCGAGGTCCCTTTGAGAAAACCTGCCGTTTGGTCAATTTCTGCGGGTCCGACGTAATTGTTCAGAGAAAGCAGATTTTGATACTCAATCAAAAGATCTATCTATGAAATTGATACAACGAGGCTACCCTAAGCATCTGGTACGGAAAGCCCGTAAGAGAGCCTCGCATAACCATCGAGAAGCCCTCCTAGAATCCCCTGTTACAAAACCTCCTCTGGAGACTCACCTTCGTTACTACATTTAGTACTTTGTCCACTCAAGTACAGAAGACGGTTCGCAAACACTGGCGTATTTTAAACACAGCAGGAAAGACCATACCTTTTCCACTCTTTTCCTTCAAAAGAGGACAGAGCCTACGAGATGATCTGATACATACTAGACCTAGACTCCAACATCAGGAACCTGCACTAAACTTTGGGGTCTCCCGTCTGTTCAGGGCCACTACCCATGTGGCTTTTGTACTGCTTGTCCGCAAACAAAAAAGACATTAACAGTAGATATCGGCACCGAAAGACCATGGGTACTAAAAAAACATACGAACTGTAACAGTGAAAAGGTCATCTACATGGTCACGTGCCCATGTTCCTTGAGGTACGTGGGGATGACAACCAGGAAAGTGAAGCTTCGTATTAATGAACATAAAGGCACTATAAGATGCAATAAACAAGCGACATGCCTGACGAGCCACTGTTTGACCAAGAAACACAAATCTGAAGAGATGCAATGGGTTGTACTAGAAAAACCTTTCATCCCCCACCATGTTAGTGACATTGCACGGTACCTGTTCATCAGAGAACAGCAATGGGTTTTCAAGCTAAAAAGTGATACAGAAGGCCTAAACGATGACATACCCTGGATCACTATTTGATAGACATTACGAAACAACACACAAACCCTTCTCTGTGTCTCCCATTGTACCTTGGATGCCCTTAGTAGACCTATATAGACAAGTAGATTGATCACCTACTATAACTATCTGGAGACGATATATTGCCTTTATAAGTTTATCTGAGCAGACCCACCCTTTCATAATAAGGATTTTACCCTTTGATAATAAGGATTTGTCCTGCAAAAGTAGAGATGGTGGCATAATGGCTTTGACCACGAGCACGAACCGGATATAGAGATTGTTTCCGGTTCTAGTTCTCTTTGTGTAGCTCTCGTTATGATCCACTACTAGTTTGCATTTTTATGCTTAAAGACGACCCAATCAGAGTGAGCACACACCGGACACAAACTGATTCTCCGGGCGGTGACCAGCTTCCACTCTGGTCCATGAGGCCTAATTATGAACATGTAGCAACAGGATATAAATAGCAGCTATCTCGAGTTGTACAACTATCGCAGACCGATAGTCCGCATATTTACATGAATTCATGATTTCATCAAATGAAATACCCTTTGTGGCTATGAGTGATCTTCTATCACTCGTGTACAACATGTTCACAATCAGGTCCACATCTCGTGTAGCAATACCAGCAGACATCTTTTACACTAGTCTTTGCCACTTTTTTGGTTATAAAACTGGGTTATGCTCTAAACTGGGGCATGATTTTTGAACTCCTGGATACTTGCATTCGAAACTAAGTTTGGGTCTGTAGCCCATAGATAAATCATGTTAAAATACCCCTTTTTTTGCCTTCGAGCGGACACCTCTGTTAAACATGCTCACAATCAGGTCCGCCCCCCATAAAAGTTATTGAATAGACTTGTTTCACATCAGCCCTCGCCATCTTATTGGTTATTAAGCTGAACCAATGGATATATTTTTCCTGAATCGGAATAGTTTCTGTTTTTTTCCCAAGATCTACGTAAGACAATAAGCAGCCAAATCATACGAACTCGAAACGGATATAGAGATCGTTTCCGGTTCTAGTTTTCTTTTTCTCTTCATGCACCGCCACTATTTTGCATTTGTGTGCTTAAACACAACCCAATCTGAGCGAGCATATACCAGATACAAATTGACTTTCCGGGCTGTGACCGGTTTCCATTCTGGTCCGTAGGGCTTAACTAAAAACACGTAGCTACAGGATATAAATAGCGGCCTTCCTGTTCCGTCTGGTACCTCCCCCTCTGCTTAGGACTAAGCCCGAGGTACCGACGGACAGGTATGGCCGCCAAACACTTGAATGGCGTTCAGAATGATCGGGGTTCCCTGGCTTTCCTTCGCCGTTCTGCTCACGCTCTATAGATTATAATTGGATGGCCACTTACTGGGCCTTTGACTTTGGAGGAAATTTCTAATGAGCAATATTCGAGTTCTACTACTCTTTTACTTTCCTCACTACCGCTTGGTTTGGGGTTTTTGACTTTGACAACTTTGTATATAGATCATTGCAGGCATTCCACACTAGCCTGCACATACCGAGTCATTCATCAGATTCTCAGAACTAGAAGCGGTTTATACACTATGTAAAAGTACATTTTTTAAATACTACATCATTATTACGTCGCGGAGTCTGTTTCAGACTGCCCTCTTGTGTTTCCTATGATTACCAAGGTTGATTGATTGCTAATACGATTAAAATGGCAGGATAATATGTGTCTTCTTGCTATTTTCTTCCCTATTGCACATCTTTAGAGCGGGGCCTCATTGCCTGAGCGAGCGCCAGGAGAGGTGAGGCCTAATCCCAAGAATCTCCTGGGTGAGTTAAGTTGGTTTCCCGGGTGGAGATCAACTCCGCATGTGGATAGTATACATTAGCTACAGCATGCAGTTATGTGGCTTTCCATTTGTCATCACAGTGGCGTTTAATAAACTGTTTGTGTCTGTATTTGTATATATGTTATTTTTCAGGAAAAGAATCATATTACAGAGACATCATTTCCTGAATCTGGAATCTTACAAATTGTAGGATGATGCTCTGATTATTTATACTTTTTCTACACTTGTTCTTTGCAGTAGTGTTAAATAATTGGTCCTGAAGAAAGCCACTGGTATACCTACCGTCCTTGAATGGCTGAAACATGTTGACCTACTTAATCATCACTAGATAGTTACCATCTATTGACACTATCTAACACTATTTTTTAACCTTGACATTATGATGACTTCTCAATAAAATTGTCTTTCGGCATCATAATAGTCAATTTTAGTTTCACAGTTTTTGCATTCTTACACACCTTCAACACTGCAAATTGTCTCTCAGAACCACTCCATCTTCATGTTTGGCTGTCTCACATCACTGGTGGATCTGAACTAGGACATCTCACGATAACAACTAGTGAGATACCTAGAATAGATACCAGTTTATTTATAAAATCCCAGATGATGATGCTCCGCCACCGGGTGGGCTGATGGGTTTCTTTTTCTCCAACTTTTCTCCAATTTTCTGTACTTCATGGAGATACCTATACAAGACATCCTTTCTTGCCACTGTTTTTGCTTCCTTAGCCTCATAATTTTAGACCACTAGTATCCTCTTTTTGTTATTAGGATTGGATTACATCTATGATTACAATACCTTCATCTACTTCATCCCAATTATTTTCAGGGAGAAAAATGAAAGCACTCCCGAGGCAGGGCGTGCATCCCCCTTGCCCACCAAAGAAGTAGCATAATGGAGAGCCACAGCCACTGGCCAATAGGTGAAGGGAGCTGCAGGTTGAAAGAGTTTGGGAATCACTGGTTTAGACTGTACTTCTCGTAGGGTTATGAATGTGCCAAAGTGGTATAAGCCTCCCATCTCAGCGAGGTTCATCCAAGCCATCTGTTTCTGAGCCCTACCTTCCTTAGTAGGAGGAACCATTGGGTTGTGCACCAGTTGTAGTTTGGCAGCAAAGTGGCAGTCCAGTCAAGCTTGTCAGCGTAGCCATTCCCATGATACATCCCACAGTATCTATCATTCGCCTAGGGCTTTTAGGCTTAGCCACATTGGCGTGCCATAGCTAGTGAACAAGAGGATACATTGTCTGCTTCTACTGCAGTGTGTGGTAGGTGCAGTGTGAGATGAAACCAGTGATGTGCTTTCTGCGCATGGGCGCAATAGTAGTAATACAGCTCAATATTAGGAGTGCACAGTCCATCCTGCTCATATGGCAGCATCAGCACCTCCCATGCCAGTTTTGGCTGTATGCCCGCCCACATCAGTCGGGTCAGTAGTGTTCTTACATAATCAAAAACGGCTCTAGTGGGGGGGATAAGAATGTTAACAAATGAGTAGAGAAATTTGGTCAGGAGCCCCATTTGGCAATATCTATTCTTCCTGCCACCGATAGGAGTAATTTTGACAATACAGGGACCTTCTCCCCCAGCCCTGCCACGCGACCTCAGTCCCATAGTTCTCAGGCTAAAGCTGAGTTGTATCAGAGCTGACCCAAATGCCCAGGTAACTGACAGAAGTTTCAGTCCACTTAAGTGGACATTCCATCTTAAAGCACTCAGTAGTCTCATTCAATGGCAAAACAACAGACTTGGACCAGTTAATGTTTATCCTAGTAGGTTTGCCAAACCAGCAGGAACTAGCAGATTATAGTAGCAAGAGTTCTGGCTTGCTTCTGGACGTTGAGGGTAATGTCGTCTGCGTACATGGATACTATCAGTCTGTGCACTGTATAGGCCAGTCCCCACTCAGCCTGTTGTTGCTTTAGCCGGGCGGCCAGGGGTTCCATTGTTATGTTGTAGAGAAAGCAGGCAACCCTATCTTGCCCCTCTTTTTTTTCAAATGAGGAAGAGATTACTCTTTTCACAATGAAACCTAGTGGTGGGATGTGTGTAGAGGTGCCTAATCCTCTGGAGAAAGGTCCAACTTATACCCAGTCTTTGGAGCAACATAAACAGAAAGAGACACTTCAGTGGGTCAAACTCTTTTGTTGCATCGAGAAAAACTGAGCCCATTGGGGGCTCTGGGTTCAACTTGTGTATTAGCACAAGCAGGGTGAGTAAGTCGACCCAGGGCAAAGCCCAACTGGTTCAGCCAGACAATGTCTGGTAAAGAGGGAGGAGTTTGGAGTAGAGGAGCTTGTCAAGTATTTTAGTGTCATTGTTGATCATGCAGTGGGGTCTTTAAGAGTTGCATTGGTTAAGCTTCCTATTTGGTTTAAGGATAATGACAATTATTGCTTCTCTTAGTGACGGCGCAAGCTACCCTCGCTCTGTGCCTCTTTGTACATTGCTAGTAAATGCTGGGCCATTTCCTCTGCGCACTTCTCAAAAAACTGGGCAGTCAGCACAATTAGGCCAGGGGCCTTGTCTCCAAGCAAACTGCAGATGGTCTGTACTATGTCTTCTGCAGTGAATGGAACATCTAGGTGAAATCTGGGTGGTTATTGAGCCGTGGTAGCTTGCTATTGTCCAAAGATTCGGTGATCCTTGCTATTGGGACGCCATCCGTGGGGCATAGTGTTTGGTGTATAATTCCAGCATAATGTTGTGCATAGTCTGTGAGGTCACCCACTCATCGTTTGTCAGATCCAAAATATAGGAGTTGCTCCATTTTTTACCAATCCATGCCAGGTTCTTACTAGCCCCGTCTCCTTTACCATATTGTCTATCAGTGGCATCCTTATGAATAGATCTGGTCTGTCTCTCAGCGCCCTCCACATATTCTGAGAGCTTCTCCTGTTGTGAAGTATTGGAGGTCTATCTCCCAAAGTTCTTGCTGAGGGTGCCCAAGTGCGCCCCCAGATCTCTGAGTACACCGAATTCTTTAGAAATGCAAATACCCCTGCTGTATGCCTTAACTGCTTCCCAGAGCACACAGGGTGGAGGCTACCATGCCGGTAGTTCTTGTGAACTCCTTCGCCAATGTGGTTCCGATTTCCATGTGAAATGCAGGATCTTGAAGCGCACAAGTCGGTAGCCTCCATGTGAAGGTGCAGTCGCTTGTGTCTCACTGTGACAGTTGCAGCGCAACAGGCATGTGATCAGATAACATTTGTGACAAGTGCTCGATGGCGACAGTGTGCGCACCGACATCCCTCGTGGCCAACCAGTAGCCTATGGCTCCCTACTCCTGATGTACCCTCAGTCAGATCAGGGGGCCTGGTTGGGTAAATATCTACAAGGTTGTGCTGAGTGGGTGGTACTTCTTGCTGTGTCCGATACTCACTATTGCAATCCGGATGGCTACGGAGTACCACACCTCCGTGTAGCCTCCAGTGACTCGTGACCTGTGACCCCACCCCCAGGAATGGCGGCAGTGAGATGTTTACGGATTCCTTCCCTGCCGTAACCCGCTTTATGGCTGTTCCCGCAGCTCTCCGTGAAATAGCGATGGTGGCTGCATTTCTTCGTGCATTTCTTCGGGAGCATGGAGAGTGTGTGAGAGAAAGCGCTTGTAACAGCAGCTGCATTGCATCATAGCAGCGCGTCTCCGCTTCTGCTCGGTTTGCGCTGGTGGGCAGCGTGTGATACTTCGAAGAGCCTTGGGAGCTTGGAGATGCTTGGAGACGGTTCAGGGGACGAGACGACACTCTTTCCACCCAGAAATTCAAGGGTACAGCTACTGCAGAGGAATATATGCGTACAGTGAACCAAGGGGGCAAGGTGAGCTCGTGGAGATTTGCTGTGAATTTTGTGGTAAATCGAGGGGCGAGGAGAGGAGAGAAAAGAGAGAAAAGACTTATTGCTGAGTAAAAGCCTAGTTGAAGGGGGAGCTAGAAAGCCAATTGTGCGATGGGCAAGCCCCAGAAAGAGGGTGAGGGGGCTATTAAAACTAGTAAAACTGAAATGGCTGCCCGCCAGTAAGCAAGGACTCGTCTCGTCTCGCCTTAGCCAGGGAGGCGTCACGCAAGGCAAAGGGCAGAGAGGAAGATAAAAATAAAAACAGGGAGGATAACTCAGCCGAAGATACTTCATCAGAGACCTCTGAAGATGAGCATACCCCGCCCTCGTCTCCCCCACAGATTGAAGAACTGAACAGAGCAACTGCAGCTGGTGAAAGGGCTTCAAACATACCTGCAATATCTGAAAGAGAAGCACCAGCATCCACCTCAGTAAGTCCAGTCCAGGAGGGGGGAGAAAAAAAGGATACTACTGGAGGGAAAGAGATGAGGGATTACCCATTATTTTCAAAGAGAACTACTCCAAAGATTATGCCCATACAATCCCCCATAGCTTTAACTCCTGCCACCATACCAGCTGATAATCCACAGGCGAAAGATCCAGGTGCACAATGTCAGACCAATGCAACCAAGTCACAGGGCCAAAAACAAGGATCAGAGATATTGCAATCATCCCTACTATTTTTGAATGAGATGGCTGAGGAAGGAGAGACTGTGCAGGATCCCCCCCAAATGGTGAGCCCTCAAGGCAAAGCACTAGGGGCGGAAGGAGAAGCCACACAGCTGAGCCCTAATTGGAGAAGCACAACCACCAACGCTGACATCATGATGGAAAAGGCTAATCTCCCTGAAACCGAGGCAAGATACCAACTGGATATACAGAAAATGCTGAACTTGATTCTCGATGAGATCCGCGAAATAAAACATAATCAGCAAGTGGAGATCGCGGCTCTTCATTCAAGAATGGATAAATTTGAGGAAACTATGCTGGTCTTCCCAAACAGATTGCAGGAAGCGGAGACAATAATTTCTGCCCTCGAGGACCAAATGAACCTGGCTATGGGTGAATCCAAGGAGGCAGCTAAGAAGAAAAATTTCTTTGAAAATCACTCTCGAAGATCCAATCTCAGGATCGTGGGGGTTCCAGAAGGGATAGAAGGCTCCAGCACGCTTCAGTGGGTTAACTCTTTTATTCAGCAAACAGTACTAACAGAATGAGGGGAATTTGACAATTATGAGAGCTCATCGTGTCCCGGCACAGCGTTTTGCGAATTCAACATTTCCATGAACTATTCTACTGAAGTTTACCGACTTCCGGATCAAAGAAAGGATTCTTTCTAGAGCTTATCAACAAAAGCAGTTCTCGGTGTTTGAAACAATAAAATGCCGGATATTTTCAGACATGACAGCTGCTGCGGCAAGAAGAAGAAAGGAATTTGTCAAAATCCTGCATCTATTTAAAGCAAACGGGGCTCAAGCCTCGATTGCGCAGCAATCTAAGCTCAAGGTCTTGGTGAAGGGAAAGTTTTATATGTTCACCGACTTAGAAGAGGCGCAATCTCTTCTCAAGGAGATTTCTACAGGGGCCAGTGTCTGAAAAAAAAAAAGAGCTGTGGTCTGTAATGCTGTTTCTCTTCTTGAGCCTTCTTTTTCTTTTTCCTCTTTTTTTTTCTTTTCTCTTTTTGTCTCTCTTTTTCTCCTGTCGGAGGATAAAAGCAAATAGTGATTGTCCAGTGCTAGTCGAAAAAATATTATTCACAATGCTAGGGGTAGGTCCAGGTCAACGGCGTCACTCAGGGTGTATTAAGAAGATACCCAGAACAGAAGAAGAGGGGAGGAATGTGGGCAGCGTGGAAGGGAAGGGGATTCCCACGTTCCAATGCAGGGTGGGGTAAATGCAGTAAAAAGGAACATGAGTAATAGGTACAGTATTTATTCAATTCTAAATGGAAGGTACTCAGTAAAGAAAAGATCTTTCCTAGATGAAATCTAATACATGCAATATTCTGTCAATTAATGCTAATGGAATGCTAAACACACAGAAGTATGGGGCTCTATTGAAATGGTTAATATCTTCTAACCCGCATGTGGTCTATTTTCAGGAGACATATCTCAAGTCCAATGCTCCTAAGTTGTTTATACCAAGATACTTCTCACATGCTTTTTTTCATCAGCAGGGATTGCCCAGAGAGGAGTGGCTATCTACTTCTCGAGAAATTTGGCCTGGGAGTTTTTGCAGGTCCAAAGAGATCCCAAGGGGAGGTGGTTATGGGTAGTAGCAAAACTACAAAGGAAAGTGGTGAATTTTGTGAACTATTATGGCCCCATCCTCGATGATATTTCTATCTTGATAAAAATTAATGAAGTGTTAAGGGGGGTTCTAGGGCAGATTGTGTTAGGGAGGGGACTTTAATTATATTCAAAACCTGAAAAGGGATACTTCTAATAAAAACAAGAAGCAATTAAAACCTAAAACAAAATGTTTTCTAGAAGCCCTCATACTTGAATATCAATTAATAGACCCCTGGCGCTGCAGAAATCCAGATAAAGAATCTTTTACATGTTATTCCTATCGGTTTCGGACAGCATCCAGAATTGATTTCTTTTTGATATCTAGATCTCTTCAGATCTCAAAAACCCAGAATGGATGCAATCCGTTTTCCGATCATGGCAAAATTGAACTCGAGTTGGTATTCGGAGTAGTGGATGGGGAGCGCTCCAGGTGGCAGCTGGATCGTACTTTGCTCCAAAACCAGGACTGGGTTACAGGTTTTAAAGAGTGGATAGTGGAATATTTTGAAAGGAATGATAATACAGCTGAACCTTTTTCATTATGGGGCGGATTTAAAGCAGCTGCCCGGGGACAGATTATCGCTTATACTAGCGCACAGGCGAACGCAAGAAAGCTAAAAATATGTAAGCTACAATCCGCTGTAGAGAAAGAATATGCCCTGCAGTTCAAACAGCACCCGAACCAACTGGAGCAGGCCAAAGCACTTTTAAGGGATTTTGTTATTCTGGAGGAGATAAATAGTTCTAAAGCCTACCAGCAAAAGGTCTACGAGGATAGCCAGTTGATAGGGAAGCTGCTGGCTAATTCTGTGAGAAAGAGGCAGGAGTCTTCTAAAATAGTTAAAATTCGAGACCCCCAGAGTGGACAGGAAGAAATAGATGGTGATAAGATCTCAAGGATCTTTTTGGATCATTTTGAGAATATTTATTCTACGGAATACCAGGTAGAGGAAGAAATGATTCAGGAATATTTTGCAAACATAGAGATCCCCAGAATTCCAAAAAACCGGTTCAATCAAATCGGGCCCGAAATAAGTATTGTTGAAATTTTAGACTCCATAAAAGCAACATCCGGAGCTAAGGCATGTGGCCAGGATGGGTATCCAATTGAATTCTATAAGGTATTTTCTAAAGAACTGGCAATACCTTTGAAAAAAATATTTAATTATATTAGATTAGGTAGCCAAGTACCTGCGGATTTTAAAGAATCAACAATTGTATGTTTTGTTAAAAAAGATAAAAACCCAGATGATGTGAATTCATATAGGCCAATTAGCTTATTAAATTCAGATTATAAAATTCTCATGAAAATATGGGCGGAAAGATTTGTACTCGCCGCCCAGGAAGTAATACACCAAGACCAGACTGGTTTCATTGCGGGACGATCTATGGCGGCCAATACTGAATTTTTAGTTCAGGCGTTAGACGATTTTAACATCAATTCAACCCCAGCCTGCATTCTAATGGTCGACGCGGAAAAGGCTCTCTCGGCTAATTTGGATTCCCGGCCCAAATTATTGAAATGCTACAAAATACTTACCAGGGAGCCTCGCCTCAGGTAATAATCAATGCTAAACAGGCCGGGAAGATAAAAGTAAATCGAGGGACTAGACAGGGCTGCCCGTTGTCCCCCTTGCTTTTCACCTTTTTTATTGAACCTTTAGTGGTAAGGATCAGGGATAATGAGGCTATTCAGCCCCCTATCACCGGCATGTCAAAGCTAAAGCTGTTTGCCGACGACATTATCCTATATTTAATACCCAATAAGGAGAATGTTAAGAACCTAGTGAGGGAGCTCAAAGACTATGAAAAGATAGGGGGTTATAGAATCAATGCTAGAAAAACGGAGGTCCTTGCTTTAAATACCGATCTGCATTTTTTTCCTACCTATTTGCGGGCCCAAGCTGCAAGAAGGGACCCAATTAGATATTTGGGTATCTTCGTGACCTGCGAATACGGCAAACGTTTTGTCTTAAACTATACTAGAATGAAGAATAAAATTAAGAAACTGCTAGATCAATGGCTTCTACTTCCCCTTTCATTAATAGGCAGGGTATCATTGATAAAAAAATTCAGTTTTACCAATGCTTATATTTTTGTTTGGCAACGTTCCAATTAAAATTAATTCTTTTTTTTTTAAAGAGCTGGATACAATGTTGAGAGGATTTATGTGGGCTAATAAAACATCGTGAGTCAAGCTACCTGTGGTACAACTTTCAATAGATCAAGGAGGTTTGGCTTTACCCCATATAAAGACCTACTATGATGCAGTTTTTTTGATATAGTGGCAGGATTATTAAGGACTAATCAGACTAGAGATAACTTTTTCCTCGAAAAAATGTTACAAGAGGCAGGTTCTCAGATTCCAATCTTTTTAAAAACTGCAACATTCCCAAAGAGGAGTAGATATAAGACATTAAGGGAATATACGTCAAGACTTCTGCTCCTTTTTAAAAAGTATAGTTCCGATGACTCGCAATATCTGAGCTTAGATGAATGTACTCAGATAGGTCTTCAAGTAAATTTAAACCATATAAAAAATTGGGAACTTTGTGGACTTAATGAGTTGTGACATCTTGTAGTCCAAAACAGGGTAATTAGCTGGCAGGAGGTGATAACCAGAGCAAATAATCCCAGGCGACCAACTTTTTTCAAATATCTACAGATTATTTATTTCATTAGAAAAAATATAAGTGGCCTATTCAATTCCCCCAATGTGTTGATAACAGCCATCTACGGAGGAAAAAACAAAGGGATAGGAAACTGGTATAAGATGCTCCACCGCTCTGGACAAATTGTTTTAGTAGATAGACACTTAGATAGAATAAGCCTCTCGACTCAATGTACTTTTTCTTCTAAGGATTGGGAGGTTCTGTGCCAGCTGGGAAATAAATCCTTACATGCAGCTAATTATAAGAGGATGTCTTTTTTATCGCGCTGGCTAGCGTATTTGACACCGGAGGCCTTGGACAGGATGTACCCTGAAGCAGAGAATAAGTGTTTTAGATGTATGGCTGACGGCCAAGGAGGGTGGCACCATATCTTCTACGCTTGCCCACAGCTAGAATCTTTTTGGAAGGGGATATTTGCGGATATTGAACAGGCCTTTGGAAAAACATTCTTGTCAGTGGTAGAGGTGGCCTTGTTTGGTATATGTAAGGATAGGAGCAGGTTCAACAAAGCTGAGGAAGTATTTATATTCATGTCATGTGCTGTCGCTCGATCCTTAATACTCCAAAACTGGAAATCCAGGGAGGTTCCATCCCAATTAAAATGGTTTAATAAAATGAGGAGGACCTGTCATTTTGAAAAAGCCTATGCTGGTAGGGTGGGAGCTATCGGGAGATTTGAAAAGAATTGGAAATACTTTGGGAATCTAGAAGAATTGAAGAGGGGATGATTCAAAAAAGAAATTTGAGATTAGATAAGAATGTTTTTATTGCTATCAGCCGCCTCATCTAGGATCTCAATATGTTTTCAGGCACATTTGCACTTTATTAGCTTTTCATGCTGATTTGCACTATTATGGCACTAGCACTTTTAAGATTGCACTTTATTTCATTTTTTGCACTTTGCTGTAGCACTTTGATCTTATAAATTGCGAATTTTGCACATGATTTTATTAGAATCCTTAATGATAATATTGGCTGAATATGTCTCGATGAATCTTGTTCCCCGTTTTATCTCTTTTTAATCTCTTATGCAATAGGAAAAGGTTTTTCTGAAATGTATTGACATGTATTGATATTGAAATTTAAAGTGAAGTTTGTTTTATACCTATTGCTCTGTTCAATAAAAAAAAAGAAGAAAAAAAAGGTTGTGCTGAGTGAGCATTGCGTTCAGGTGGGCAGCGGCTCAAGGGTGAGGTCTATGTGCAGACTGCGATGTCTCTAGTCGCAGGTCTAGCACTACATAGAATTTTCACCCCCATAGAATCGCAGTGTGGTCATAGGTGGTAATTTTATTCCATTCCTCAGAGAAGAGCTTGGGGATATTCACTTTTGTGCTATATACACAGGCTGTGGTGACCTCCTTATTATGAAGCAACACATTAGGGATCATGTATCTCCCCTTTCTGTTACGCACGGAGTCCAGTGTTTGCCATTGTATCCCTTCTGATAAGCAATGCAGCTCCTCATGCCCAGGTGGAGTACGTCTCCGCATGTGACTCTCCCAGTCATCAAGAGCACACCCTCACCTTCTAGGCCTCTGTCAAATGCAGTTCCTGCAGGGACCCTGTGTCTACTTTGTGGTGTTGGAGATGTGCAACAACCAGTCTCACCTTTCTTGGATCATTAAGACCACTGATGTTCCATATCATTAGGGATAGGTCTGCTATGTCATAAGTAAAAAGGGGTTGGCATGAGCAATGTTGGCTGTGAGCATGGGTGTTGTACCTTTAGGCAACTGTGCGCCACATAATGTCAGTGTGCATGGTTCATCGTACCCTGTTGTGCTGAAGGAAAAGAAACAAAACTAGAACAGTTAGTATTACCCTCCTCACTCCCACTTCAACCATCGCAACTCGTTAAAGGTCATACCTCCACCCAAAAGCGACAAAATAAGAAAACAACCAAGTGGGTATCATCCCCTTGGTAGCACAGCAAGTCGGGCAGGCACCACATCCTGAATCATAGGGATGAATGGCCTTGTGCATGGTTGGTAATAGCTTAGGCGGTCGTCTACACCATTGTGAGATGTGGGTCTATGTAAAACTTAGGTAGTTTGAACTTCATGGTGTAGGAATGGAGAGCTGACCACACTCGGGGAACGGTGCAGGGCCGCACCATCAGCAGCGGCGGCAGGTCGGGCAGATCCGCAGTTTAACTGTCGTCTCTAAGATGACTTTCAGGGTCCTCTTCATCGTTGAGGTTTCTCTCAGCTTGTTTGTGCACATGCTTACAGCAGAAGTTAGTCACCAGATAGGGGTTCGTGAAGAATTGGGCTTTACCATTAGTTGTGGCTCGTAATTTTGCCGGATAATGAATGGCATACGGTACATTAAGCATGGGCGGATTTTGCGGATCCACGATTCACGGATTTGCGTATTCACGGATCGTGGATCCACAAAATCCGCGGATTTTGCGGATTTGCGGATCGGTGGATTTAGGGCGGGGCTTCCACGCCAGGACCATCGTGCCAGAATGAACCCTGCCCTTCATATTTATTCAAGAAGACGCCACCGTTTTGTGCCATACCTCTACTCAACTGGAGTACTTCTACTGGATAATCAGTAAGTGCTACCTCGTTGGGTAAATGTATAGTGCTTTTACTACACTACAGCTACCTAAAGTGCCAGAGAGTTGTCTACAGCGACCAGGTGTGTGTTACTATGCAATCGCGCCGAAGGGCGCAGGGGTCCCTTGAGGGAGCTATCATAGTGGGTAAATGGCGGGAAGACGGTGCACACCACGAGTGTGTGGGCGGGGCCAAACGGACGGGGCTTCCATGCGAGTGCACATGCCTCTTGTGTGTATAAAAGGTCAGAGACCGATCAGAGCAGCAGATGAAGATACAGAAGCTCCTGGCCACAGGAACAGCACGAGGATTGCGCTCGTGAAAGTCAAGGATGCAAAGGCCTCTGTCCAGCATCACAGCTGATTTTCGATGGTATATTTGGGAAGAAGGCACATCTGCCCAGCCTTGACAACGCTCACGATTGTTTTTTGGGCCGATGAATGAGTCACTGAATTTAAGCTTCAACTAGGGCACATGCTTAATTGATATCTGTAAGTGCTTCCGGTTGAGGTTTAATTTTTGTGCCAGGACCGTCGTGCCAGGGTGAACCCTGCCCTTCATATTTATTCAAGAAGACGCCACAGTTTTGTGCCTGTTGTAACTATTTTACGATGGCGCCGGCAAGCTGCCAGCGCCATCCTAAAATAGTTACTAAATTAGCTTCAACAGGAAGCTCTAATAGATAAAATAAAGCAGGCGCTCGAGCACCTGCTTTATTTTATCTATTAGAGCTTCCTGTTGAAGCTAATTTAGTAACTATTTTAGGATGGCGCTGGCAGCTTGCCGGCGCCATCGTAAAATAGTTACAACAGGCCAGCAAGGCTTGAACTTTTGCCCCCGGAATCCACCGCTCGCGGATTTGCGAATTTGCGGTAAATTCGCGGGAGTTCGCGGATCGCGAATTTACCGAAAATTCGCAAAATTAGCGAGCGTAACGAATTTTGCGCTCATACTTACGGTACATCCATCTTCAGCAGCAACTGTTTCGCTCAAAGATCCTCCCTGTGGGCAGTATGAATAGTGAGAGTGAAGCCAGGGTAGATGAATATTTTATTCCCTTGGTATTTTATGTCACCTTTTTCCCTTGCAAGCTGTAGAGTGATGCAGTAAGGGCTGACACTTCCGGTAGGGGTCAGAGCGCTAGATTTCAGCGCCTCACCACTATTGCTTGAGCACACGCGCAGCGGAGGCGCGCAGCGGGCGCGCCAAAGGCAAGCCCATCTGCGCCCGTCCGCGGCCGGCCGGGGCCACGGGCCACCCACTATGGCCATTTTTTATCTTACACAGCAACTGAGCTAAGAATCCTACAAGACAACTGGCCAATCTGCTCCTGCACGAAGGCTCTCTTGCACACTACAGGGATTTTCTTCCCCAGGAATACTCCATGAACTCTCAGCCCTTCCGTCGGAGCAGGGCTTGCTCACCAGCCTCAAAGTTCCATCTGCACTTATCACTCCCCTTAACAGGGAAAAAAAAAAGACTCTGATAATTAGCTACCTAAACACCCACTCGCTGGTTAAACACCAACTAGAAATATTCCAGCTACTTGACTCCAATAAACCAGACATACTTATCTTGTCGGAAACATGGCTCACCACTGAGTCGGTACCCGATATTCTGGCAGCAGTACCTACTGGCTACTATATACATCAGGCTAACAGACCACTAGGGAAATCTGGAGGCAGGATTGCAGCTATTATCCACCTTAAACTTAGGTTTACAGCCCTTGAAGTAGCTGGCATACCCTCTGTTGACAGCCTCATTTTAAAATTTGAATCACCTCATTTCCCTTTTATTTGTGGTCCTTTCTATCAACCCCCTCACCATATACCCTGCTTTCCTCAACTGCTAGGCAAAATGATCTCCCAACTAATTATTAATAATGCTAAAATTATTATCATAGGAGATTTCAATTATTGGCCAACGGTTGTAAAAGAGAACCCCAGCTCCTTAGAATTCACGGATCTCCTATCTGGGCTTAACTGCACCTAGCATGTATAGGCTGCCACCCATATTAAGGGACAACTTGGGAATCACACAACCTTTAATCTCCCCATGACTGTGGTCAGACCATCGTATTATCACATTCTACTTGGACTGCGTCCCCCCCACAAAACCATCACTTAAGGGAAACCACCTAGCTAGAAATTGGAATCGGGCTAATATCGGCGACTTCTGTACCTTACTAAAAGCCTCCTCCCCTAGTGAACAGGACTCCCTAGGCAGTCAGGCAACAAGCGTTGAGCATTGACTTGAATCAGTCAGTAACATCGTCGCCCCTTTTAAAAGAACCAATCTTAAACGCCCCCACGATGGTCAACGTTGTTTCTCCAATGAGCTGAAAATGAAGAAAGTAGCACTTAGGCAAGCTGAGCGCAGCTGGAGACGAGATTACGCCCCGGAAAAAAAAAGCCACCCACATTACTCTGTTAAAAGATTACAAAACTCCATCCTCCAGATAAGGACATTATACTTCTCCCTGAAAATCACAAACCCAGCTACTAAGACAAAAGACATCTTCTCCATAGTCGATGAACTCTCGCTACCAGACAGAGTGTTAGCTAAACCTGTCCCCTCACAAACACTTTGTGACTCCCTAAATTCATACTTTTTGGAGAAAATCGCCACCATCAAAAGAAGCATCCCCCCTCCCGTTCTCTCAACAACCTCTCCTTCTCCGTTTAAAAATTCCCAGGTGCTGGATCAAATACCTCTGATCTCTAGAGAGGAGTTTCTGGCCCTACTAAAACAAGCATTTGCAATGCAATAGGTCACGTATTAGGAAAATTTGAGCAATTGTATTGTAAATTACACATGTTTTATTTATGTGTTGGTTTTGAAAATAGCGAAATTAATAGCTTTGTCATTTACAATGCCAATACTGTTAACTTTTGCAACTGTGACACCTATAGCATTTGTAATGCAACATGTTTTGTATTTACGTGACTTAGATGTATTGATATTACAAATAACAATGGCTTTGAATTTTTTTAAATAATTAATACTTAAATAAAATGTATTGTAATTTATAATGGCAATAGCTTAAACTTTTGTAAATAACTTTTGTGAAGATTATGTTCAGTGTATTTTATTGTGACGAAAATCCAAGAACAGAAGTGAAATATTAACATCTTTTTGTGACATTTGTAATAAAGCTTGAAACATTGAGAGAACATATTTGAACCAGTTGTTGTTGAATGGTTGCACAGATTGATGCTGTGGTGGCGCTAAGTGATGTTATGGTGGTGACGAGTGATGCTGTGGCATTCAGTGATGCTGTGGTAGCTAATAGTGATGTTGTGGTGCCCCTGAGTGATGCTGTGGTGCCCCGGAGTGATGCTGTGGTGGTGCGATAGATAGATAGATAGAGGGAGGGCGATAGATAGATAGATAGAGTGAGGGCGATAGATAGATAGATAGAGTGAGGGTGATAGATAGACAGATAGATGTGAGGGTGATAGATAGATAGACAGAGTGAGAGCGATAGATAGATAGAGTGATGGCGATAGAGTGAGAGCGATAGATAGAGTGATGGCGATGGAGTGAGTGCAATAGATAGACAGATAGATAGAGTGTGGGCGATAGATAGAGTGTGGGCGATAGATAGACGGATAGATAGAGTGTGGTCGATAGATAGACAGATAGATAGATAGGTAGATAGATAGATAGATAGATAGATAGATAGATAGATAGATAGATAGATAGATAGATAGATAGATAGATAGATAGATAGATACATAGAGTGAGGGCCACAGATAGATAGATAGAGTGAGGGCGATAGATAGATAGATGTGCGTGGTTATGTGTGTGTGGTTGTGTGTGTCTGGGGTTGTGTGTGTGTAGTTGTGTGTGTGTGGTTGTGTGTGTGTGGTTGTGTGTGGTTGTATGTGTGTGTGGGTGGGTGTGTGGTTGTATGTGTGGTTGGGTGGGTGGTTGGGTGTGGTTGTTTGTGTGTGTGTGTGTGTGGTTGTATGTGTGACTGTGTGTGTGGTTGTGTGTGTGGTTGGGTGTGGTAGTGTGTGTGTGTGGTTGTGTGTGTGTGTGGTTGGGTGTGTGGTTGTGTGTGTATGGTTGTGTGTGTGGTTGTGTGTGTGGTTGTGGTTGTGTGTGGGTGTGTGGTTGTGTGTGTGTGTGGCTGTGTGTGGTTGTGTGTGTTGTGTTTGTGGTTGTGTGTGTGGTCGTGTGTGTGGTTGTGATTGTATGTGTTGTGTGTGTGGTTGTGTGTGTGGGTGTGTGTGGGTGTGTGGTGTTGTGTGTGGTGGTGTGTGTGGTTGTGTGTGTGGTTGTGTGTGTGTGGTTGTGTGTGTATGTGGTTGTGTGTGTGGTGATGTGTGTGGTGATGTGTGTGGTTGTGTGTGTGGTGATGTAAGTGGTTGTGTGTTTGGCTGTATGTGTGGTTGTGTGTGTGGTTGGGTGTGGTGTGTGGTTGTGTGTGTGGCTGTATGTGTGATTGTGTGTGTGGTTGAGTTTGGTTGTGTGTGTGGTTGTGTGTGAGATTGTGTGTGTTGTGTGGTTGTGTGTGTTTGTGTGGTTGTATGTGTGGTTGTGTGTGTGTTTGTGTGTGTTTGTGTGATTGTGTGTGTGGTTGTATGTGTGTGTGTGCGTTGTATGTATGTGTGTGCAGTTAGAGAAGGATGTATGTGGAAGAGAGCAGCAGATAAGCACAACAGAAGAGAACAGGGAGTTAAAGAAGGAGGCGGGTGGAAGAGAGCAGCAGATCATCACGGCAAAAGAGAACAGGGAGTTAAAGAAGGAGGTGGGGTGGAAGAGAGCAGCAGATCAACACAGGTGAAGAGAAGAGAACAGGGAGTTAGAGAAGGAGGCAGGGTGGAAGAAAGCAGCAGAACAGCATGGGAGAAGAGAACAGGGAGGTAGAGAAGGAAGTGGGGTGGAAGAGAACAGCAGATCAGCACAAGGGAAGAGAACAGGGAGTTAAAGAAGGAGGTGGGTAGATGAGAGCAGCAGATCAGCACAGGAGAAGAGAACAGGGAGTTAAAGAAGGAGGCGGGTGGAAGAGAACAGCAGATTGGCACAGGAGAAGAGAACCGGGAGTTACAGAAGGAGGCGGTGGAAAAGAACAGCAGATCAGCACCGGAGAAGGCAATAAGGAGTCAGAGAATGAGGCGAGGTGGAAGAGAAGAGCAGATCAGCACAGGAGAAGAGAACAGGGAGTTAGAGAAGGGGGCGGGTGGAAGAGAGCACCAGATCAGCATGGGAGAACAGAACAGGGAGTTATGGAAGGAGGCGGTGGAAGAGAGTAGCAGATCAGCACAGGAGAAGAGAAGAGAACAGGGAGTTAAAGGAGGAGGTGGGGTGGAAGAGAGCCGCAGATTAGCACAGGAGAAGAGAACAGGGAGTTAAAGAAGGAGGCGGGTAGAAGAGAACAGCAGATCAGCACAGGAGAAGTGAAAAGGGAGTTAGAGAAGGAGGTGGAGTGAAAGAGAGCAGCATATCAGCACAGGAGAAGCGAACATGAAGTTAAAGAAGGAGGTGGGATGAAAGAGAACAGCAGATCAGCACAGGAGAAGAGAAAAGGGAGTTAGAGAAGGAGGCGGCTGAAAGAGAACAGCAGATCAGCACAGGAGAAGAGAAAAGGGAGTTAGAGAAGGAGGCGGGGTGAAAGAGAACAGCAGATCAGCACAGGAGAAGAGAACAGGGAGTTAGAGAAGAAGGCAGATGGAAGATAGAAGGAAGATCATCACAGGAGAAAAGAACAGGGAGTTAGAGAATGAGGCAGGACGAAGAGAACAGCAGATCAGCATGGGAGAAGAGAACAGGGAGTTAGAGAAGGAGGTGGTGGAAGGGAACAGCAGATCAGCACAAGAGAAAAGAACAGAGTTAAAGACGTAGGCGGGTGGAAGAGAGCAACAGATAAGCACGGGAGAAGAGAAGCGAATAGGGAGTTAGAGAAGGATGTATGTGGAAGAGAGCAGCAGATCAGCACATCAGAAGAGAACATGGAGTTAAAGAAGTAGGCGGGTGGAAGAGAGCAGCAGATCAGCACTGGAGAAGAGAACAGGGAGTTAGAGAATGAGGCGGGAGGAAGAGAACAGCAGATCAGCATGGGAGAAGAGAACAGTGAGTTAGAGAAGGATGTGGGTGAAAAGGGAACAGCAGATCAGCACAGGAGAAGAGGGCAGGGAGTTAGAACAGCAGGCTGGGAGGGAGAGGGCTGCAGATTAGCAATTGTTGCCAATGTAGCTCTGTCACTTAAAAGATTGGTTTGCACCTCTGCCATGATGTGCAGCCAGTAGTTTGTTTTCCTGCCGGGCTGTGTCTTCCATCCTTCCGAGGTTGGTATTTGAAGTATGATTAAAAGCTGGTAATAGCAGTAATGGCTATTTACACCGCTTATAATCTGCAAAAAAGTGGTACGTTCAGCTTTAAAAGAAGTTAGTGGCAAAACCCTACAGACATCAAATGTGTATTTGAAATTTTTTTGCTATGTTGTGACCTATGCCTGTTGGTGTAAGCAGGTATGAATTTGTTGACAGTTGAGTCCATAGTCACTTCAGGGCCACATGAAAAGCCCCCGCCCCCACATTACCATCATCCCGCAAATAACACAAAGACACGTTTGTTTAAGATTGGGAAAATATGCTGCAGGTTTATTATTACATACAAGATTATGTAATCACGGTGGGTTATCTTACGGGCAATCCAAGGGCAGGCCGCATTCTCGCCACCTGCCCGCCTGCTGAGCCAATCAGCGCCGTGGCGAACCACCCAGCTGATGAACATTATGGTAATAATACTGACGCCCCTTGCGGGACGTAACTAAGCAACCCCCAGTTGCGCAGGCCCGCAACCGCCCGAAGGACTACTGGGGCGCCGACTCGGATTCCTAGACCTCCCATGAGGTTCTAGGTTAGGCTCTGGCACCCCTATGTGCCCGCTGAAGTACAGTGTTGCACCTCTCTGTTTCCGGATTGCCCTGTAACTCCGCCTGCAACGAAAAAAGAAACACATTAAAACTCCCTCAGGAGCCCCCCCCTCAGCTGACACTCTTGGGTAAGCGGTAGGGAGGGAAAGAGTGTCCAGTCCACGCAACGTCCGGGGCGGCAAAGAGACCACCGCAGTGGCCTGGGGGGAAGATATACCTTCTTCCTGCATGCCGCCCCCCGGACGTGCGTCACTGGGCCGCCCCCTCCACCAGGCGACTCTGCCCGGAGGGGGGGTGTCTGACCCTGTCTAGGGGGCGGGGCGGCCCTCCGCGACTAAGGGCCCGCCCTCCTGATGGCCACCGGGTGGCCTCGGGCAGGCGCATAGTCACTTCAGGGCCACATGAAAAGCCCCCGCCCCCACATTACCATCATCCCGCAAATAACACAAAGACACGTTTGTTTAAGATTGGGAAAATATGCTGCAGGTTTATTATTACATACAAGATTATGTAATCACGGTGGGTTATCTTACGGGCAATCCAAGGGCAGGCCGCATTCTCGCCACCTGCCCGCCTGCTGAGCCAATCAGCGCCGTGGCGAACCACCCAGCTGATGAACATTATGGTAATAATACTGACGCCCCTTGCGGGACGTAACTAAGCAACCCCCAGTTGCGCAGGCCCGCAACCGCCCGAAGGACTACTGGGGCGCCGACTCGGATTCCTAGACCTCCCATGAGGTTCTAGGTTAGGCTCTGGCACCCCTATGTGCCCGCTGAAGTACAGTGTTGCACCTCTCTGTTTCCGGATTGCCCTGTAACTCCGCCACAGCCCATGCGATGGTCCCCGCCGCCGCATGGGCCCCCCACCAACCTATAGCTTTACCTGCAACCTTTGCTCTGCAGAGCCTCTTTTAAATCCAGGAGGAATAAATCTAAGCCCACAGGCGTCAGATGAATTCCATCGGCCTCAAAATAACCTTTGACTTTGTCCTGAATAAGATCATGTTTGATGAAACCCAGCCCCCTCTGCTGTGTAAACTTCTTCATGGCACAGTTTATTTTCTTCCTGGTCCTCTCAATCGCCTGGCATGACTTAGCGCCTACCCACACTCTACGTGGTACAATTTCAGACCACCAAATCTCACACTCACGCATGATTCCACAGATGGCCCCAATATCTTCTTTCATTTTCTGGAGTAAAGTAGACCTCCCCCAGTTCGTGAGGTCATTACCTCCCAGGTGAATAACTAAGTGATGTGGTGGAGATCTCTCTGTGGTAAGCGCCACCTGTAATCTGTACAGCAGACTATGCCAGCGCATGCCGGGAAAACCCAACCAAGTACAGTCCATATCTGTGAAGCCCTGTGTCCAATGCCTGATCGTGGCCCACCGACCCAATCTGGCGACCATGGAATGCCCCAAGACCCACACTCTCGACCCTGTCAAGAAACAAACGCAATCTACATCAAAAGTTTATTTCGAAAGGGTGCACAAAACAATGAGCATCACATCTATGACCAAAACACAGCAAACATATGTACAAGGGGCTTGATGGGGAACACAACAGTTAAGGGCGAATGTACCGTTTATAACAGGATGACTCCCACCGCCCCACTTTCTGAACTTTCTCAGGCTGCAACCCCGCTTTGAATGCAGAGGTGGCCGCCCCAATACGGAAGGAGTGACTGGAGAACCTTTTCCCTTCTTTCAGCAAACCCGCTCTATCAAGGCATGCCAGCATTATTTTATCCGTCTGGTACTTAGTCAATGGGGTCAAATCAGCATGGATAAGAAGGTAGCCCTGGACAGCAGGACGGATCGAGAGAAAGGACTTAAGTGTCTCAACCGGGCAACAACACGGATCACCCAGGGGGGCCAGTAGGATCACCGACCCTTTCCCAGCCTGATCAGTTTTGGATCGTCTAAGGGTGATGGACAGGCCTACTGCCAGCGTTAAGTCTGCCACCCCTAAAGCATCCCCTGACACATCTACCTTTGAGCGTGCTACCAGCTCGCTGCTTCGGAATGCCCCAAAGAAGGCTAGGCTGAAGGCCGCTGAAAAGAGGGCAGCCTCATAATGCGAGTGAACTACAGACTGCAGGACCGCCAACATAGCTTTCAACGTGGGGAACTCAATAGGGGACCTGGTGTCAGGGATCCTAGGTTCTTCTCTTGCCCACCCCTTCAGAGCTGCCTTAATTGCGAACGACTTGGTCGGATCGCCTACCCCTCTCAACCTCGCATCGTGACTGATAGCCGCCAAGTGTCCGACTACCCAGGAGTGTGTTTTACCCTGCTTTTTGGCCCATACCACAAATGCTTGTACCCTGGCTTCCAGCGGTAAGACGGACAAAATCAAATCCGACGTAGCATTCTGAAAATTGGCCAAATGACTAGCGTAACGCTTCCTAGTACCTGGGGCTAAGGACCTCTCCCCTAAATCCCTCAGTTCTCGTTCCACTTCAAGAGTCGCCAAAGTCCTGGTGCAAAGGGGGTCATCTCTGTTCTCGCCTGGGGGCACGCCGCCCGGAAACGGTCCCACTGCAAACGAGAAAGAGCGTCAGCCACGACATTACTGACCCCCGCAATGTGCCTAGCCCTGAATTCCAGATTGCACCGCAGGCTCCTATTCGCCAATTCCCTTAATAAACAAAGGACTAACGGGCAGCTAGCAGTGAGGCCATTGATCGCTTGCACAACAGCCATGTTATCAGACCAGAAGAGGACCTTCCTGTTGGACAAAAGGGCCGGCCACAAATGCAACGCTACAACGATGGGGAATAGCTCCAGGACAGTTATGTTTGAGGTGATACCCCGCTTACGCCAAGCATTCGGCCACGCCTGTGCGCACCACAAGTCACCTAGTATTGCTCCAAAACCTTCCCTACCAGAGGCATCCGTGAACAAACTGAGTTCGGGGCTGTCCACCCAAGGGGACCTCCAAATGACTGTCCCATTAAAGTCCGACAGGAACTCTGCCCACATTAGCAGATCTTTCTTTTAGCCCGCTGAAAGTTTGACAAAATGATGACGCTTGACTACCTTAGCAGTGGCCCTGGCTAATCTACGAGCAAACACCCGCCCCACAGGAATGACCCTGGCAGCAAAATTTAGTTTGCCCAGGAGACTCTGGATGACCCCCAACGTAGCCCTGTCCTTGCCTAGTAGTTCCTGAATATCTCGTTTGAGATCCTGCACTTTCTCAGGTGGAAGTCTGGACACTCCTTCCACTGTATCCAATTCAATCCCAAGAAAGGTCAGAATCTGTGCAGGGCCCTCCGTCTTACCAGGTGCCAAAGGGACTCCCAGGTGTCCTGCCAAGGCAATGAAAGCATCCAGGCCCTCCCTACATTCATGAGTGCCCTCCTGACCAATGAAAAGAAAGTCGTCAAGGTAATGGGTCACAGCCGTGACACCATATTTCCAGGAGAGAGCCCATTGCAAGAAGGTACTGAATGCCTCAAAGAGAGCGCAGGACACCGCACAGCCCATGGGCATGCACTTATCAAAGTAGTAACCCCCTTGCCACTTGAAGCCCAAGAGATGCTGACTATCTGGGTGCACGGGCAGGAGACGGAAGGCAGCTTCAATGTCTGCCTTAGCTAGCCAGGCCCCTTTCCCCGCTCTCCTCACCAAGTCTATTGCCATGTCCAGGGAACAGTACGAAACTGAGCAAACGCCATCAGAAAGCCAAGAGTTCACCGAGTTACCCTCAGGGAAGGACAGATTGTGGATAAGCCTGAAGGCCCCCGGCTCCTTTTTTGGTACCACCCCCAGCGGGGACACCACGAAATTCTGGAGAGGAGGAGAAGGGAAAGGACCTGCCACCCTCCCCAAGGACACTTCCTTGACTATTTTCTTGCCAACAACATCGGGGAGGTCCCTTACTGACTTCTGATTTTCAGCATCCCTAGAAACCATCGGTCCCTGGTAAGGGATGGTGAAGCCTTCAAGGAATCCGCCCGCCAAAATAGTCTTGTCCTTATCATTGGGATACTCTCTAAGTAAGGGCAGAAGGTTATCCAGGACCACGGGGGAAGGACCCTTAGAGTGGCTTAAAGAAACCCCGCTAACGCCAGGACAAGTAGCATCAGTATCGCTGTATCGGGGGGAGATAGCTGGCGTGGGGAGTACAAAGAGGCGTGAGCAGGGGGGAAGCGACTGATCGATATTACTTGTCTTTGGAGGAGGTGTTCGGGGAATCACGCTTGTCGCATGCTGACCCGGGATGAGGCCCACTGCACTTACTACATACGTGGGAGAACCGGCATGCCTTTCCCCAGGAGCAATTACCTGCGTTGAACAACCTGCATGTGGCTGTGAAACCTTTTTTGCTATACTGTCTGTTTCCCCCCCCGCCGCGCCCTCCCCGAAAGGACTGTTTAAAGTGGCTTTTGTTCCCGGACTGCTGTACCTTATTAGTCTCGGGTTTCTTATCCTGAGTCACGGATTTCGCCACACCCTCCAATAGTTTGCCCTTACCCATGTATTGAACCCACAATCTCAACTCAATCTGATCCCATTCCAACTCTGGACAGACCGCCATCTTCATGCGAAACTCACAATCATATCTGTACCATGCCAGACCGGTTGTAGAATCCGCTTCATCCGCGATCACACTAGCATACTGAAAAAGAGCCTGCGCCTGCTCAGGGAAGCGCTCTGTTATAACCGCTGCTAGCATTGAGAACGCTTGCCTCCAATTTTTAATGTTCTTCTCAGGCCAAGTCTGAAAACGGACTTTCTTTTCCTCGTCCTTGGCACTCACTTTCCTGATATCAAACCCGTGAACGCCCAACATAAGGAAGGAAAATATATCCACAAATTCCCTACGCCAAATGCATTCTTTTGCCGCCTGAGGGACCTGCCAAGCCAGGGAACACTTGCCCGATAACAAGGGTGCCATGGTCATCTTAACTGCTGGGGTGGTGAGGACTGACGCCCCAACGGGGACTTCAGGCGCAGCGGGGGGTGCGGATAAGACCTGGGGTGCCGGAGGCGCGGGGGGCGCGGCTAAGACTGAGGGCACCAGCGGAGCTGTGACTGGCACCGGAGCCACCGCAACCACAGGATTAGGCAGGACGCTCCCTAGTGCTGCGATGCCTACCACCCCTGGGACAGGAGGCCCACCCCACACTTGGGCTAACAAGGTGTCCGTGGGGGCAGTGGGTAAGACTTGTGGCACCCCAATAGAGGGACCTGCCGGAGGACTAATCTGAGAAGAAGCGGACAGCAAACTAGCTCTGACTTCAGACATGAAAACCGAGAGGGAATCAGTGAGCTTACCAAGGTCCTCTTTAGTGGCAAAGTCTGCAGCGGAACCCCCTGGGCGAGGTAATAAGGGTGAGGGCTCCACGATCGCCGCCGGGGGGGAGGCGGGGGCATGTACAATCACATTCCTGACAAGCTCAACTGCCCTAGATTTCTGTGGAGGCTCCGCTGGAAAGTCTTTACAAGTTGGCTTCTTGAGCCGCTTGGACCTGGTAAGAGTCTCTTCTACAATGTCCTGCTCGGGAGCGGATGGGGCTGTGGCCCTGGGAGGGTTGGCTGACAAAAGTTCGCTAGCCCACGCCACTCCATTAACCTTGATCATCTCCATCAACGCCTTCATCTGAGCGT
The DNA here is from genome assembly GCF_964261635.1 of Lissotriton helveticus. NCBI lineage: Eukaryota > Metazoa > Chordata > Amphibia > Caudata > Salamandridae > Lissotriton > Lissotriton helveticus. Next base: position 1,564,863,760 of record NC_136065.1, on the reverse strand, counting down.
CCTGCGAGGGACCTAACCCTGAGTCGTCGACCTGGGACATCTGTGAAAACAGGGGGGGGGACCCTTGGCTCTCCATGCCTATGTATGACTCTTTACCTGAAATAAAAATAACTGTGAGGGCCCAATCGAATAACGACAATAATTCCAGGCGAAAAGGTAGCGAAAACAAGAGTCCATGTCTCAACAACAATGCACCACACAAATAAGGTTGAGCAACATAACATGCCAACGTTGGCTTGCAACTGGTGTCCCCTGACGCACTTACCACGCAAGAAATTGAAATTCGGGTGCGCCGTGAACGGGGGGGGGTCACCGAGTGAGCTCAAAGCGTCTTCTGCGTGAAGGAAGAACAAAAGACAATAAGCCCAACATGCAATTAAAACCACAATTTGCCTCGAAGGGCTACCAGGCGTCTTCTGCAGGAAGGAAGAACAATGACACTAAACCCAACATTTGTAAATAAACCACTGTTTGCCTCGAGGGCTACCCGTGACTGTGGATGAAACTGTTGCCGGCCTGCCCACTGCACCATTCTAACAGGCACATCCAAAAGCAAGGGCCCGACTACATCTATCGCGTTACCGTCGGGACCGCGTGACTACATACCTTCGTCACTTGGCGATGCTGCTTGATGAGACGACCTGGAGAACGCGTCGAGGAATAGGACCTGAAACGATTGGTAAGAGCAAAGCATGATTGAAAATTGAGCATCTGCCGACACCTGAGGAAGTAGTGTGGTGCCACTAGAAAAGAACATTTACAATTCGACCGTAACAGCGCAGTTACCGGTAAACATAATTGGTCTAAAATGAGCATCCGCCAGACCGCAGATGTAGTGCGCACACGGTCGAGAAAAGCGACCCGTGAAACTCCCCCACGGGATAGCTCAAGCCTGAAAACATTATGCATTGACATGAAACGTTATCATTGGCAAAATTGTGCATGAATTAAGCACTTCTCAATGGAAAGCTCGTGTAACAGTGCAACAATGTCCGCACAATACAAGAACATAAACTTTGTCGCGAACGTGAAATGCCCTTAACGGGACGCAATGAGCACCAAGTTCATGTACAACTTGAAGAAGGGGGCCCATGGCATACGGCACAACCAAAGCAGAAAGCGAGAAAACCCTTGATTAACCACCTAATCGCTCACGCACACGAAAACATACCTTCCACTTGCACTGAGGAATCGAGGGCGCGTTAGGGGGAGGGGGGGGGGAGGATGCACCGATGCAAACCCGGACACCCCAGAGGCCTAGGTGCGGTAGCGATTGCACGAAAGGGCCGAATTCTGCAAGAAAAAGGAGGAGGCATGTTAAACAGGACGCCGCCGAGGCCGCAATAGCCGGTACTGCGCACCCATACTGAAAGAAAAGCCAATAAGTTAGCCTGGAAGGCGCCTCCTAAGGGAGAAAACACACAAAATTAGTACCCATCCGATTCGAGGGAGGGGGCATGCGCCAGGCATCAGCACCCTCGCAGGCCCGGGCCCCTGCCCGAGCAGGCACCTCATCCCCCCCCCCCTCTAGGAAGGAAACATCTCGTCCCGAGAGACAAAGAGGCAAACACTTTGAGAGACTCGCCGGGCGCTCACCGGGTCCCGCGCCCGCGTGGACCGGGTACCCCAGCAACGTGCTCCACACCCTACCTCCAAAACAGATTAAATGAGGCAGAGACGACACGAGGGCCCATATGTAAAACTTACACTTGCACAATAAATACAACTCGCGCAATAACATAGCAACAGTAGCGCAAATGAGCAAGGCCATCCCCCCACTGGAACGAAGGCGCAAATGGGAACATTTCAAATCGCCAAACATGAGCTATGCAAATGGCGGGTAGAGGGGTGACACGCAAAAACGCTCGCCGGATCCCGCGCCCACGTGGACCGGATACCAGCAAGCTCTGCGCCCCCCCCCCTTACTGCATCGAGCTTTAAAATATTTCAGGAATGCGTAGAAACGCCCGTACAGGCTACCTGGCACACCGCGCCACCCCGACAAGCGTTCGGCTGTGCATTCTGTTAATGTAAGACGAGGCATAAAACTTCAGGATAAATCTTCATTAAAGCATGGAGATGACATTTTAATAAATATATCATCATGGTACACAAAACTAGGCGAAACGACTATACAAACATGTGTGCCAGCATTGACCGACTGCCAGACAAATGAGGATCCGTGGAGGAAATGGCTGCGCGGTAATTAGCAACGAGCGCACGTGCAGTCCCTCGCCCGCGTGGACCGAACTCCGTGAGGCACCCGGCTTCGGCATCTGATACCCTCTACCTTGCAGCCCTCGAGAGAATCACAACGTTACGCACACCCTGGAAGAAAGTTACCCCTTGAACAAAGTTACCCCTTGAACAACCACAATCCAACACAAAATGGCCACCTGGAAATCCCAAGATGGGGGGAAGGGGGAGGGAAAAAGGATGTATTATGCTCACAGAGAATACAGGCCCCATCTTGCGACAACTGTACCCTCCCCCCCGACGCCGGAGAATTCACACAAGTCACCACTCGGTCATGAAACGGGACTCGGTGTAGCAATAACAGCGGGGCCCGACAAGATAGGCCGGGCCCGCACTGACCAGAGGACAAAGACCGGAACGGAAACCGGACGTCCCCCCCCACAGCAGCCCACTCTAGCGGGCCGCCTCGCCAGGCTCACACCTCACAAGGAGGGAGCAGGCGGCTACGATAAGGGGGGGGAGAGGGTAGGCCCAAGGCCTCGCTCACCTCAACACGACGAGATTGTCCGAAAGAGTGTCCAGTCCACGCAACGTCCGGGGCGGCAAAGAGACCACCGCAGTGGCCTGGGGGGAAGATATACCTTCTTCCTGCATGCCGCCCCCCGGACGTGCGTCACTGGGCCGCCCCCTCCACCAGGCGACTCTGCCCGGAGGGGGGGTGTCTGACCCTGTCTAGGGGGCAGGGCGGCCCTCCGCGACTAAGGGCCCGCCCTCCTGATGGCCACCGGGTGGCCTCGGGCAGGCGCATAGTAGGGATGACCTTCATTATAGACACTAAAAGCAACAAGTGGTGACGAACTGCCAGGAGCAACGAAGAGCCAGCAGTTGTGTGAGGGAGATACGACACGGGGATTCACGGGAGGGGGGGGGCGGGGCGGGTGAGGAAGCGCTGTGCTGTTCCTCTGAGTGCAAAATGTCAAATTCTGTGCGTGAGGATTGCATTCCACAGAGGCAAAATCGCCCCTCACGCACAACAGGGCAAAGACAGGGGTTGGGAGGCAACCGCAGGAGGGTGGAATAGGTGGTAGCAACAAGGAAGCTGACATTCAGGGGAAAATGTGGTGGTGGAAGAATACACCCAGATGTGGTCACACGAAGAGCCAAATGCTATGTGGAATGGGAGTGTACGTCATGAAGGTAAAATCGACCCTCGATCATTACAATAGAGGTAAACACAATGTGGCACAACAGGGAAAAGAAGGAGGGGTGGGAGGACTTACCAAATGGAGTGACGGTCAGATGCAAAGAGGAGCTGCCAACCAGGTGAAAAGGAGGGGAGGGAGAAACTGGATGCAAACGAGGGAAAAATGAAAGGGCCATGCGGGTTCCACTGAGTGCAAATAGGCAAATGCGTTAGAAACACGCAAAAAGGACAATTACGCAATCAACACATGCCATGTAAAGAAGGGGAAAAAATGAATGTGGTTCAAGAAAGGGGTCACATGGATGGTAAAGGAGAGTTAAATGAAGTGAACAATTGTAGTATTGTCCACAATCTATGGTGGGCCCTGGCGATGTCTGCCCAGGCTGGAGAATGAGCTGACCCAGCAGTATTCCTCTGCATGACTGCCCCATACCAGGTAGAGCACTGTGAGGGGTCAACATGGCCACAGTAGGGTGAGCATGGTGCGGGAAGATGGCTTGTCTGCTCATGGAGGGCGCAACAATTGAGTTTGCCAGCTGCAAATCTGCTGTCTGTGTGCGCAACTGTTCACCAGTGGGGGATGCGTTTTCACAAAACATGCAAGGCGCATCATGCTTATTGCCTCATGATCTGGCCAACAAAAGCACTGCTTGCTTAGAGAGACCAAGTGGGCTGCTGAGAGCTACTGAGAGTGGACTTGGAAGCAGGCTGGGCAAAGATCAGCTTGACAAATAATCTGTGAAGCCCCTGCCTTGTAGTGTTAACATAATAGAGCTCTTGAAGTGGTGCCTACGCTGTCTTGAGAGCTGTGCTGTGTGGCTCTGCTCTCACTATGACTGGACACACTTACCCCCGGCCCCTCCTCCTACACAGACCAGGGCAGCAACACGAGTGAGGTCAGGGCAGACACTGTCGCATAATTTACAGCAGCAGTACATGGGGACCTGAACTGGCAGGAAAATTAAAAACATCCCACTGCCACCACCTGTGCTGAGTGTAGACTGGCATCATGATAGTGGTGGCAGCCTATCCAGTGTCCATTGGCACTGCCCTGAGAGCCGTCAGGCTGTTGTCAGGCACCAAAGATAAACCAGTGATCTGCAAGGATGCCCACGGCAGTCAGTGACACTACGTGGGTGGGGTGGTGCAAGTGGAAATAGTTCTTTGTGAGCGGGCCGGTTTTATCGGAACACTTCTAAAAGTGTTTCTAAGCAGAAGGTAAAAACTCAAAGATCAGGGAAAGAAAATACAGGGGGTCGCGGTCATGGGAGAGACTGGCAAGCCAGGAAGTGGGATGACACGCAGGAACCAACAAAAAAGTCTTTACATGTCTGCGAGTGCTGCACTCGATCACCGTCTTGGTGGTTGGCATAATTCTGCTAATACATGGCAGCTAGAATGTCACTGTCATGGGCGGGGAGCCACCAGTGGGAAAACGGCAACAGAGAAGGGCCAGGCACCTCCGTCCGGATTCAAGCAAATGCTGTTCTACTACTGCTGGTGGTTGGTACTACAGCCAGTGACATGGTATTGCCTCCAAGGCAGCCACGGCAGTAAGCCCCGGAGGTCACAGACCAGGTCTGAGCTGCAGGACAGTTTCAAATTACAGAACAGTCAGCACATCCACAGTAAATGCTCATGTTTCCATTAATACTATTCAGATAATATGACGCTCATTGTGAGCGGGACGGTTTTATCGAACGGAACACTTTCAAAAGTGCTTTTAAGTAGAAGTTTAAACACGTGAGGAATGGGGAGGGGGAGTACAGGGGGAAGTGAGGTGGTGGGAGGGATGGGCACGCCAGGAAGTAGAATAAAACGCAGGAACAAAACAAGCTCTTGGCATTGCTGTGGGGGGAGCGCATTGCAATGAAGTCTGATGGCGGGGGTGGGGGAGCAGCTTGGGAGGCAGCATTCCATTGCGGTGCGAGGCTGATGGGTTTGTGAATAACAAAGCACACACTTCTATCTGTTTAGCAAAGTACTGAGATTCTCGCACAAGAAAAAATCATGGGTAAACAACCAAGGTACAAGAGTTTGCAGTCTCAACACACCAGCCCCTGGTACTCACTGCAGCACATGCAGTTCTAAGATGGAGTTGGACTTGTCGTGGGGTCCAGATTGGCCATGGTTCTGGCGTAGAAATGGGGCTTTACGCTCCAGGCCAATACAGGCACCTGAATGACAACTGTGCTATACAAACATGTACAATGTGGACTGCAGCAAGGATGTTGTAAATACTTAGGCAATATGAATTCTGGCAGAATGCCAAAGGAGCTGTTCAAAATAAGGCAATGTGGATTCTTCCATTAAAACAGTACTTTACACCAGGTGAAAGCTGAATATGACAATTGTGCTGTGACGATGAATTAGATATACACACTGTGGCGATTTCTGAAATTACAGTGTTGTTTTACATATTGCAACAATGTGAGTTCCGGCATGTCAGTTGTGTTTTTATACTGTGGCAATGTAGAAACTGCCATTGCAATCTGTGGTTTTGTTACTGGTACAAGGTGGACAACAACAAAACAGCAGCATGTGTGTCTTAAAGAATGACTTCCATGTCTGAGGCCTCAGCCTGAATAGTGTGTAACATCAGGAAAAAGGGCTTTGATAAATTATTAACTACTACCGGAACAGTGATTGTTATGTTGTAAAACAATTGAAAACTGGAATCCTTTCTCCTGCATAAGATTGTGTAGAGGCAATTTTTCAGTGGGGCATAGTGTATCAGGAGAGCACTGTGTTACCCATAGCATAAACATCTGTCTGCTAAGCATTGTTTTCGTATTAGGCACTAAAATATTTTCATAGAGCGCATTGCAATGAAGTCTGATGGCGGGGGGCGGGGGGGCGGGGGAGCAGCTTGGGAGGCAGCTTTCCATTGTGGTGCGAGGCTGATTGGTTTGTGCACGCGCGTTTCACACGAGTAACAAGCTCTTGGCATTGCTGTGGGGGGGCGGGGCGGGAGCGCTTTGCAATGAAGTCTGATGGCGGAGGCGGGGGAGCAGCTTGGGAGGCAGCATTGCGGTGCGAGGCGGATGGGTTTGTGCACGCGCGTTTCACACGAGTGCATCACATGAACTGCACGTAATCCGTGCTTGTTCAAGAGTTTGTTTCGCCTTCTATACTCTCGCAGAAGCAGCGAGACCTAAAAAGTTGGTTCAGGCTCCTCTGCAGACTGCTGCCCCCATATATTTTATGAGAAGCCTTTTCCACTTGCACTGATCCCCGACTTGCACTCCTCAATAATTTTCTCAGACTAGGCATTGTCCCTGATACTTTTAAATTCGCCGAAATTGTCCCCATCTTGAAGAAACCAAATGCCGACCCCCTGATACTGAGCAACTTCCGTCCTATTTCATTACTCCCCTACCTTAGCAAGATTTTAGAAGCTCACGTAGCTAACTGCCTCAGCTCTTTTATCGAACACTCACAATTCCTTGACCCCCAGCAAGCAGGATTTAGACTAGCACACTCCACTGAACTAGTCAATCTAACAGTCATGGACAAACTTAGGAAGGGGGTCGATCAAAACACCACTCAGGCTCTGGTACTCCTGGATTTGTCGGCAGCCTTTGACATGGTCGATCATGGTCTCCTGATTGACCGTGTCAATAATGCTGGCATCCAGGGACTGGCCCTAAGGTGGATCTCCTCCTTCTTGGGCAATCGATTCCAGGCAGTCCCTCTCGCCAACGTCTCGGCTGAGAAGGTTATGCTAACCTGTGGGGTCCCCCAGGGGTCCTCCCTCTCACCCCTTCATTTTAACTTATAAATGTCACCCCTAATCCGGTGCCCTACACAACAGTAAAGTTGCCGCATTCAACTATGCCGATGACCTTCAGTTGGTGTTCGATATTGACTCTTCTGCCACCTCAGTTTCTAACTTTCAATCCACCACGAACCTCATTAGCGACTGGATGTATGACAGTCAACTAAAATTCAACCCCGATAAGACTGAGCTAATCCTGATCGGAGGTACTTCCAATTCCTTGGAACTTTAACTTCTGACCTCCTGTCCTAGTCAATCCCCCTTTCCCAGCTGAATCCGTAAAAAGCCTAGGGGTCATAATAAGTAAAGACCTGCCCATGAAATCCCAGATTGGGGCGGTGGTATCATCCTGCTTCTTCCACTTACGAAGAATCCGGAAAATTTGTAGATTCCTAACCACCGAAGCATCAATTTTAGTTCTTGATGACTGCCAATACCTTTTTCATGCTGATTAGTTATTCATTGTGCGCAGTTACCCCATACTCCGCATCGGATATGTGCTGCTCGAGGTGTCCCGTCTATCTGTCATAAGCCACCTACTTGGAATCTAGATGATTTCGATGGGACGGCGATGCTAGTTCCAGAATCCTCCCGAATCTTGCCTGCGGTATACAGGAGTAGAACCTGCTCCGGTGGCAAAACCCAGGGGGAAGGTGGTTGGGATGGAGAGAGCGAGTAAAGTCAAAGATGCTGTGGCACGTCTACTCAACAACAACACTGCAGCAGGCATTCACGCCAGTTTAATAAATGGTATCGACAGATATGGAACGTATATACCAACAAATAATAAGGCTTTAGTCTAATATTAATTCTATCTCTAAAGATATCACCTACACAACATTTTTTCAAATCTCAGCCAACATTTAGTTTTATTGTTGATTTGTTTTCGTTTAGATTGTCCGTTGAGGCTCCTTTATCAAAATCTTCAAAACTGTAGTGAGTATGATTTCAGTATCAAACCCACAAGCAAATGTGGATGAAATTAGCTTCACCAAAGTCCTCTCTGGCAGAGCCCTGCCAACAGTATGTACTAGTTGAACAAAAACACTGGTTACCTTTGTTTGCAGCACGATGTTGCAACGGAGCTCAGCGCATAGTTGCATCAAGTCTGGTAATGCGTCTCCACTTTTCTTCTTGTTCTTATTTTCATCCAGGTGCGAGACTAATGCGGGACGGATGTTCTTTGCGGTGAGGTCAAAGCGGGAGGATCAAGGAAGCAAGCTAGCTGAGTGTCCTGGAAGCCAGGAAACAGGTAAGTGGTAGGAGAAGAGGCTAAGCGAAGGGTAAGAGTGTGGACTATCTTTAAATAAGACTGCTTTAGAATGTTCAAAAAGGTCACATTCTAATTGTTTGTAACAGTGAACAGGTGCAGATAATTAACATGATGAGGCTGCCTTCTAGAATATGTTTTAGAATGTTCACAAATATCGCGTTCTAATTGCTTATAGCAAGGAACAGGTGCAGGGGATTAATTTGATGAGGGCCTTCCGGAAGGTTCACGTTAAAGTCATCTATGCCCGTTGTTTGATGCTTATTCTGGTGGATATCCTGGATGTTTTCATGGCACCTGAGCCTGACCTTGCATATACTTGGTAAAACATCTGTAAAAGCTATTAAGCCTTTTAAACAAACCGGGGAACACCAGGTGCAGCTAGCTATTACCAACAGCATGTAAAATGGTCAAAAGTCAGGGTACAAGACGGTTGTTCATTCAAAGGTTTTGGGAGGAATCACATGAGTCATGCTGCTATATTGTGATTGTCAAGAGAGGTGAGCTGTGGCAGGAATACTGACACTGTCATCATGCTTATGCAGTCGGACCCTCATACGGCCTAGCTGAGTAGTGATAGTGTCAACCTTGGGATTTATTGTTGCGGACGTCAACAAGCAAAGTTTTAAGATTCATGTCCACTGCAGTATCCTCAAAGTCCACTCGGACATCACTTCTCTGGTCAGTGCCCTCGGGTCGAGCAAGGTGATTTTCTTTAGCATTAGTTTGGGTTGTTGTTTGTCTGCTTTCCCCATTTCCATGCCTTCCGCTCCTCAAGGGGCACAGCAGTCCGTCACCCGAGGGCAGATCACTTGATGTGTGTCATGTGGCCCCTCCTTTCCCCGCAGTTACCGGGGGTGGGCAGGAGGTACTAGCAGGGCCAGGCATCTCCCCAGTGACAGTGTTGCTAGGGATCGCCAGCATTATCATTCAGGCACTGGGCACAGCAAGAGTCAGTAACCCAAAGGCAGTTCAGTTGATGGTGTCACTGACCCTGCCTCACCCTGCAGCAATCGGGGGCACACGCAGGCCCAGACTCCTCTCCAGTTGGGGTCCATACACGGGGGGCATGGTAAGAATTGGGGACCTAGGTCTCGCACTTCACCGCACTCAGCAAAACTCGCCTCCCCTCGAGTACGGTGACATCTCCCCCTGCCCGGTAGACTCAATGCTGTATAGTTTTCTCCCCCATCCCTGCAGGGGGTGAGCCACACACACACACCTCGGCAGTGCCTGAGGGCCCCGTATGGGTCTGTTTAGGCCCAAACCAGCCCCGTCCAAGCCCCCAGCAATTTGGAGCGGTCTCAGCTGTTTCTGAGCTTCCCTGAGACCTCACCCACCATCAGATCCAGATCTTGTGTTCTGAGAGGAAACAGACCCCCTCAGTTCAGTTTCAAACTTGATTCGGCTAATAATAAAACAGCCATAAACGTACATAAAACATATAACATCACAATATGGCAAAATAAAATACAATACATGATTTGTGATAAAATATAATACAAATGCATAAGTTACTATTTCCCCCGGCCAATACAATCTAATATATGATACTTTTCTTCTAATTGATAACCTTTAAACTAAAAGCAGCAACTTTAAGACACACTTGATCATCATTTAAGAGTATCAAATAATGCAAGACTGCTTTGTAAATCGTAATATTCTGTACATTAAAAAGCGGTTTGTGATAATGGTGCCTATAACCAGAATAAAAATGACAAAATAGTATACAGTGGAAGTGCTCTGCTTACGTATATCATCACATGGACAAGAGGTTGACTCAAGTGGACACAACTTCATTGAGGGAAAGGCTACCAGATGGTGCACAATGGCAAGCCGAAGCCTTGTCAACACATATCGATGATTAGTAACTCGGGACTGATATTATTGATATCCTTCTTCTGCAGAGTTGATCTCCCATACACCGCTGCAACCTTCACCTTGTTTCATCTGCTTAATTTGTTTTGCGCATCTATGCTGGACATATTTGCTGAACGTTGGCCCACGTTTACACCGTTGCTACCTCACCTGTTTTACATTTGCCTAATTTGTTTGCTCATATTTGCTTGATATATTTTGTTTAGCTTTCATTCCTTTATTTCTGTACAGTTGCCCTCTTTATACTGTTGCCACCCCTCCTTGTTTACATTTGATCAATTTGTTTTTGTTCAACTTTGTTTTATATCTTGTTTAGCTTTTTATCTGTTTTTATCCCATTTGTGTGTAAAGCGCTCTGATATCCGCAAGGATCTTGTTCGCGCTCTATAAAACTTTCAAAATAAATAAAGAAATAAAGAATTAGACATATACATGGATACTGTTATTGTCATCCTTTCCAAACTCCTTCTAAGGTCTGCCGATGCCTAGTAAAAGTAGCTTTGATCAAATTCTTAGTGTGTGTCAGGGCCTTCAGAATATCGTCCCACAATAACAATTTAAAAAGAGTGCTAAAGGAAGAATTAATATATGGCAATCACGAAATACGTGAGACATTGACCAAAGTTAAACAGTCTAAACTAATAGATTTGCGGAAACTAGTCTCTGCTTTGGACCAAATGGAAAGCCAAAGGAGCAAAGGCTTAACCAAGAGCAACTCCTCATTTGGTATTGTAGTCCCAACTCTTGAATGACAATAAAGTTAGAAGCAGAAGTGTGTAGACAAAGTAAACGTTTAATAAAACTATTCTCCTCTAGTTTCATTTGCTTACTAGAGGCTTAGGCCGGCACCATAGGTAGCAGTAGCCACTCCTCGAGCCTTGTATATCTATACCATTTCCTTAATTGACTCGCTACCCAACTTGGAAAACTTAAAAATTCCATTGGTATTTCTAGCCATTTTAGCTTTAGTATTAAGATCTTGTCGGGTCCAGCAGCCATTGCTCAAAAATAGGACTCCCAAATAGCAGAAAGGTTTACACTATCAATAGGTGTATTATCGATGTAAAAAGATCTACATATTTTTGGTTTGTGCCCGTAGATCATAGTAACAGTTTTGGATTATTAATCACCATACTCCTTGAGGCCATAAACTCCTCCAAGGCATTCAGTAATTTCTGTAGGCCAACCGGGGTCCTAGATAACAACACAGATTCCTCAGCATATAATAACACAGGAATGAGATGCCCTTCAACACATGGATCATCAGCTTGAAAAGCCTGTAAAAAGGTATCCACCACATTAATGAAAAGAGAAAATAGTAACAGGGCCAAAACACAACCCTGTTGAATACCTCGCTCTGCTTTAAAAGTGGATGAGCAGTCACCCTGTGGTCCATAGCGTACTTTACTTTATAAAATTGAATAGAGGTGTGCCAAAAACGTTACTAATGCAACTGGTGCACCAAGGGACAACAACGTTGACCATAAAATAGAGTATTCCACTAGATCAAATGTGCTACTTAGATCCACAAAACAAAGGTAGAGAGAGCCCGGTTTAGCCCAGGTATGATTGCCTATGAACAAATTTAAGTTAATGAATTGCTCTATTGTACCTAAACCATTTCTGAAGCCAAACTGAACTGGCGATAAAACAGCATTCTCCTCAACCCAATTTTCTAGCCTCCTCAGTAGCACTCTACTCATATTTTTTACTGAGGAGTCCAGAATTGAGATAGGGCAATATTTTTGGGGGTCAGACCTATCACCTTTCTTACCGATTGGCACCACAATAGATATGCCCCATGGTGGTGGAATTATACAAGTAGCAGTAGCATTAAACACCCTTGCTTAAATCGGTCCCTATAAATCTTTAACGGTTTTAAATACATCCGCAGGCACCCCGTGGGGGTCCAGGAGCCCTTCCCTCAGCACTTTCTCTGAAAGATAGAATCACCTCCGCAACAGAAATATTCAATGGGAGGGGGCTGTGGTCTAGGATCATCGCATGGGCTTCTGCTCCACCTTCCTTGTGTCTACATTGAAAAATGCCAGAAAAATGTTCCAAGCAAGCTTCACAAGGAAAAAAATAGTTGAATTCTGGAGTGTCATAATTTTTTAGAAACGGGGCATTAACCATGTCCCAAAATAATTTACTATCTTTAAGTTCTATGGCTACAGACAGCTTAGACCATGCCTCTTCCTCAAGAGAGTTCTTCGCTATGGCAATTGCCTTTTTATATTCATTGCGGAGGGATTTCATTATCCAGGGGGAGCTATGTAAGGCTACATTCAAGCACATTCAAGCAAACCATCACTTCCTTTTTACTGTAGAGGGGTGCTTTTCAAGAGTCAAAAATACATTAATAGAATTTACTATATGATTACAATTACCCAATAACATATGGAGAATTACCTCATTATTTAAACAATAGTTAAGTACTGTAATATTACTAATTAAAATGTCACAAGTTAATCTATGCGTGTCGAGTCCTACCCATTTAAATCTCACCCTAATAGGCCTTATGGGAACGATATTACTGACTGCAGATGGAATCACATTTTTCTTTCCCCAAAATAGAAAAAAAACATAATAACAGGGTTATGATTACTGATTGAGGTCTGAACCACAACCACATTAGGGCTACCGCACTTACAACTTGCTGAGTCTGACTCCGCAATATAATCGATAATAATGGCAGCATTTCTTCCCCTAAAGGTAGGGATTGAAACTCCATTATTTCCCTGTTTGCAAGTCAATGTCAATAAATGAAGATCATGTTTATTAATAATTAAATTAAGGGCATCCCCATACTGATTGTGACAAAAATAAGTGACACCCTGCCTGTCTTGAGTGAGGAACCCACACACAGAAGATGCCACAGGAGTCCCGACCTAGAGATTAAAATCTCCCACCCAAAGGATCACAAAATTGGAACGAATATAAATGTAAATATTGTAGTACTTGTAAATATTGTAGTACTTGTATAGTGATACAAAAGGGGATGATGGACGGAGCGTTTGAGCAAATCAAACACTCACCCCCAGTCAACTGATCTGGGTTTAATCCATCACCATTCTTTAGCCCACTCAGCCACCCCATTTCAGACATGGCTATATGCAAATCAGTCTGACCCTTTGCCTCATGGGAAAAGTCCAGCCCGAACTGCCAAGCCACGTCTTCCATGGACCGGAAACAAGCATCCTGGGACCGGTTTCAAAAAAACGATGGATTTGGGCCCAGATCTTTTGACTGGGGGAGTGTGTGACATTGATCCACATTCAGTCCATCACTTGTTGTTTTTTGCAATTGCCGCCCTAAGTGCGCTGGGGATGCCCAGACGTGGGTCCCAGGCACTCCACACCACTTGGAGTCAAGCTAGCCGGGCTGAAGAGAGGTGTTACCTCGAAACCGGTCCGGTCCTCGGATGCTTGATTCCGGTCTGGGAAAGATATGGCTGTTGTAGTTCGGACTGGACTGTTCCCATGGGGCAACAGGGTCAGAGCTGATTTGCATAAAGCCATTATCTGACCCAGGGTGGTGTGGAGTGCAAAAAAACGATGGATTTGGGCCCAGATCTTTTGACTGGGGGAGTGTGTGACATTGATCCACATTCAGTCCATCACTTGTTGTTTTTTGCAATTGCCGCCCTAAGTGCGCTGGGGATGCCCAGACGTGGGTCCCAGGCACTCCACACCACTTGGAGTCAAGCTAGCCGGGCTGAAGAGAGGTGTTACCTCGAAACCGGTCCGGTCCTCGGATGCTTGATTCCGGTCTGGGAAAGATATGGCTGTTGTAGTTCGGACTGGACTGTTCCCATGGGGCAACAGGGTCAGAGCTGATTTGCATAAAGCCATTATCTGACCCAGGGTGGTGTGGAGTGCAAAAAAACGATGGATTTGGGCCCAGATCTTTTGACTGGGGGAGTGTGTGACATTGATCCACATTCAGTCCATCACTTGTTGTTTTTTGCAATTGCCGCCCTAAGTGCGCTGGGGATGCCCAGACGTGGGTCCCAGGCACTCCACACCACTTGGAGTCAAGCTAGCCGGGCTGAAAAGAGGTGTTACCTCGAAACCGGTCCGGTCCTCGGATGCTTGATTCCGGTCTGGGAAAGATATGGCTGTTGTAGTTCGGACTGGACTGTTCCCATGGGGCAACAGGGTCAGAGCTGATTTGCATAAAGCCATTATCTGACCCAGGGTGGTGTGGAGTGCAAAAAAACGATGGATTTGGGCCCAGATCTTTTGACTGGGGGAGTGTGTGACATTGATCCACATTCAGTCCATCACTTGTTGTTTTTTGCAATTGCCGCCCTAAGTGCGCTGGGGATGCCCAGACGTGGGTCCCAGGCACTCCACACCACTTGGAGTCAAGCTAGCCGGGCTGAAGAGAGGTGTTACCTCGAAACCGGTCTGGTCCTCGGATGCTTGATTCCGGTCTGGGAAAGATATGGCTGTTGTAGTTCGGACTGGACTGTTCCCATGGGGCAACAGGGTCAGAGCTGATTTGCATAAAGCCATTATCTGACCCAGGGTGGTGTGGAGTGCAAAAAAACGATGGATTTGGGCCCAGATCTTTTGACTGGGGGAGTGTGTGACATTGATCCACATTCAGTCCATCACTTGTTGTTTTTTGCAATTGCCGCCCTAAGTGCGCTGGGGATGCCCAGACGTGGGTCCCAGGCACTCCACACCACTTGGAGTCAAGCTAGCCGGGCTGAAGAGAGGTGTTACCTCGAAACCGGTCCGGTCCTCGGATGCTTGATTCCGGTCTGGGAAAGATATGGCTGTTGTAGTTCGGACTGGACTGTTCCCATGGGGCAACAGGGTCAGAGCTGATTTGCATAAAGCCATTATCTGACCCAGGGTGGTGTGGAGTGCAAAAAAACGATGGATTTGGGCCCAGATCTTTTGACTGGGGGAGTGTGTGACATTGATCCACATTCAGTCCATCACTTGTTGTTTTTTGCAATTGCTGCCCTAAGTGCGCTGGGGATGCCCAGACGTGGGTCCCAGGCACTCCACACCACTTGGAGTCAAGCTAGCCGGGCTGAAGAGAGGTGTTACCTCGAAACCGGTCCGGTCCTCGGATGCTTGATTCCGGTCTGGGAAAGATATGGCTGTTGTAGTTCGGACTGGACTGTTCCCATGGGGCAACAGGGTCAGAGCTGATTTGCATAAAGCCATTATCTGACCCAGGGTGGTGTGGAGTGCAAAAAAACGATGGATTTGGGCCCAGATCTTTTGACTGGGGGAGTGTGTGACATTGATCCACATTCAGTCCATCACTTGTTGTTTTTTGCAATTGCCGCCCTAAGTGCGCTGGGGATGCCCAGACGTGGGTCCCAGGCACTCCACACCACTTGGAGTCAAGCTAGCCGGGCTGAAGAGAGGTGTTACCTCGAAACCGGTCCGGTCCTCGGATGCTTGATTCCGGTCTGGGAAAGATATGGCTGTTGTAGTTCGGACTGGACTGTTCCCATGGGGCAACAGGGTCAGAGCTGATTTGCATAAAGCCATTATCTGACCCAGGGTGGTGTGGAGTGCAAAAAAACGATGGATTTGGGCCCAGATCTTTTGACTGGGGGAGTGTGTGACATTGATCCACATTCAGTCCATCACTTGTTGTTTTTTGCAATTGCCGCCCTAAGTGCGCTGGGGATGCCCAGACGTGGGTCCCAGGCACTCCACACCACTTGGAGTCAAGCTAGCCGGGCTGAAGAGAGGTGTTACCTCGAAACCGGTCCGGTCCTCGGATGCTTGATTCCGGTCTGGGAAAGATATGGCTGTTGTAGTTCGGACTGGACTGTTCCCATGGGGCAACAGGGTCAGAGCTGATTTGCATAAAGCCATTATCTGACCCAGGGTGGTGTGGAGTGCAAAAAAACGATGGATTTGGGCCCAGATCTTTTGACTGGGGGAGTGTGTGACATTGATCCACATTCAGTCCATCACTTGTTGTTTTTTGCAATTGCCGCCCTAAGTGCGCTGGGGATGCCCAGACGTGGGTCCCAGGCACTCCACACCACTTGGAGTCAAGCTAGCCGGGCTGAAGAGAGGTGTTACCTCGAAACCGGTCCGGTCCTCGGATGCTTGATTCCGGTCTGGGAAAGATATGGCTGTTGTAGTTCGGCCTGGACTGTTCCCATGGGGCAACAGGGTCAGAGCTGATTTGCATAAAGCCATTATCTGACCCAGGGTGGTGTGGAGTGCAAAAAAACGATGGATTTGGGCCCAGATCTTTTGACTGGGGGAGTGTGTGACATTGATCCACATTCAGTCCATCACTTGTTGTTTTTTGCAATTGCCGCCCTAAGTGCGCTGGGGATGCCCAGACGTGGGTCCCAGGCACTCCACACCACTTGGAGTCAAGCTAGCCGGGCTGAAGAGAGGTGTTACCTCGAAACCGGTCCGGTCCTCGGATGCTTGATTCCGGTCTGGGAAAGATATGGCTGTTGTAGTTCGGACTGGACTGTTCCCATGGGGCAACAGGGTCAGAGCTGATTTGCATAAAGCCATTATCTGACCCAGGGTGGTGTGGAGTGCAAAAAAACGATGGATTTGGGCCCAGATCTTTTGACTGGGGGAGTGTGTGACATTGATCCACATTCAGTCCATCACTTGTTGTTTTTTGCAATTGCCGCCCTAAGTGCGCTGGGGATGCCCAGACGTGGGTCCCAGGCACTCCACACCACTTGGAGTCAAGCTAGCCGGGCTGAAGAGAGGTGTTACCTCGAAACCGGTCCGGTCCTCGGATGCTTGATTCCGGTCTGGGAAAGATATGGCTGTTGTAGTTCGGACTGGACTGTTCCCATGGGGCAACAGGGTCAGAGCTGATTTGCATAAAGCCATTATCTGACCCAGGGTGGTGTGGAGTGCAAAAAAACGATGGATTTGGGCCCAGATCTTTTGACTGGGGGAGTGTGTGACATTGATCCACATTCAGTCCATCACTTGTTGTTTTTTGCAATTGCCGCCCTAAGTGCGCTGGGGATGCCCAGACGTGGGTCCCAGGCACTCCACACCACTTGGAGTCAAGCTAGCCGGGCTGAAGAGAGGTGTTACCTCGAAACCGGTCCGGTCCTCGGATGCTTGATTCCGGTCTGGGAAAGATATGGCTGTTGTAGTTCGGACTGGACTGTTCCCATGGGGCAACAGGGTCAGAGCTGATTTGCATAAAGCCATTATCTGACCCAGGGTGGTGTGGAGTGCAAAAAAACGATGGATTTGGGCCCAGATCTTTTGACTGGGGGAGTGTGTGACATTGATCCACATTCAGTCCATCACTTGTTGTTTTTTGCAATTGCCGCCCTAAGTGCGCTGGGGATGCCCAGACGTGGGTCCCAGGCACTCCACACCACTTGGAGTCAAGCTAGCCGGGCTGAAGAGAGGTGTTACCTCGAAACCGGTCCGGTCCTCGGATGCTTGATTCCGGTCTGGGAAAGATATGGCTGTTGTAGTTCGGACTGGACTGTTCCCATGGGGCAACAGGGTCAGAGCTGATTTGCATAAAGCCATTATCTGACCCAGGGTGGTGTGGAGTGCAAAAAAACGATGGATTTGGGCCCAGATCTTTTGACTGGGGGAGTGTGTGACATTGATCCACATTCAGTCCATCACTTGTTGTTTTTTGCAATTGCCGCCCTAAGTGCGCTGGGGATGCCCAGACGTGGGTCCCAGGCACTCCACACCACTTGGAGTCAAGCTAGCCGGGCTGAAGAGAGGTGTTACCTCGAAACCGGTCCGGTCCTCGGATGCTTGATTCCGGTCTGGGAAAGATATGGCTGTTGTAGTTCGGACTGGACTGTTCCCATGGGGCAACAGGGTCAGAGCTGATTTGCATAAAGCCATTATCTGACCCAGGGTGGTGTGGAGTGCAAAAAAACGATGGATTTGGGCCCAGATCTTTTGACTGGGGGAGTGTGTGACATTGATCCACATTCAGTCCATCACTTGTTGTTTTTTGCAATTGCCGCCCTAAGTGCGCTGGGGATGCCCAGACGTGGGTCCCAGGCACTCCACACCACTTGGAGTCAAGCTAGCCGGGCTGAAGAGAGGTGTTACCTCGAAACCGGTCCGGTCCTCGGATGCTTGATTCCGGTCTGGGAAAGATATGGCTGTTGTAGTTCGGACTGGACTGTTCCCATGGGGCAACAGGGTCAGAGCTGATTTGCATAAAGCCATTATCTGACCCAGGGTGGTGTGGAGTGCAAAAAAACGATGGATTTGGGCCCAGATCTTTTGACTGGGGGAGTGTGTGACATTGATCCACATTCAGTCCATCACTTGTTGTTTTTTGCAATTGCCGCCCTAAGTGCGCTGGGGATGCCCAGACGTGGGTCCCAGGCACTCCACACCACTTGGAGTCAAGCTAGCCGGGCTGAAGAGAGGTGTTACCTCGAAACCGGTCCGGTCCTCGGATGCTTGATTCCGGTCTGGGAAAGATATGGCTGTTGTAGTTCGGCCTGGACTGTTCCCATGGGGCAACAGGGTCAGAGCTGATTTGCATAAAGCCATTATCTGACCCAGGGTGGTGTGGAGTGCAAAAAAACGATGGATTTGGGCCCAGATCTTTTGACTGGGGGAGTGTGTGACATTGATCCACATTCAGTCCATCACTTGTTGTTTTTTGCAATTGCCGCCCTAAGTGCGCTGGGGATGCCCAGACGTGGGTCCCAGGCACTCCACACCACTTGGAGTCAAGCTAGCCGGGCTGAAGAGAGGTGTTACCTCGAAACCGGTCCGGTCCTCGGATGCTTGATTCCGGTCTGGGAAAGATATGGCTGTTGTAGTTCGGACTGGACTGTTCCCATGGGGCAACAGGGTCAGAGCTGATTTGCATAAAGCCATTATCTGACCCAGGGTGGTGTGGAGTGCAAAAAAACGATGGATTTGGGCCCAGATCTTTTGACTGGGGGAGTGTGTGACATTGATCCACATTCAGTCCATCACTTGTTGTTTTTTGCAATTGCCGCCCTAAGTGCGCTGGGGATGCCCAGACGTGGGTCCCAGGCACTCCACACCACTTGGAGTCAAGCTAGCCGGGCTGAAGAGAGGTGTTACCTCGAAACCGGTCCGGTCCTCGGATGCTTGATTCCGGTCTGGGAAAGATATGGCTGTTGTAGTTCGGACTGGACTGTTCCCATGGGGCAACAGGGTCAGAGCTGATTTGCATAAAGCCATTATCTGACCCAGGGTGGTGTGGAGTGCAAAAAAACGATGGATTTGGGCCCAGATCTTTTGACTGGGGGAGTGTGTGACATTGATCCACATTCAGTCCATCACTTGTTGTTTTTTGCAATTGCCGCCCTAAGTGCGCTGGGGATGCCCAGACGTGGGTCCCAGGCACTCCACACCACTTGGAGTCAAGCTAGCCGGGCTGAAGAGAGGTGTTACCTCGAAACCGGTCCGGTCCTCGGATGCTTGATTCCGGTCTGGGAAAGATATGGCTGTTGTAGTTCGGACTGGACTGTTCCCATGGGGCAACAGGGTCAGAGCTGATTTGCATAAAGCCATTATCTGACCCAGGGTGGTGTGGAGTGCAAAAAAACGATGGATTTGGGCCCAGATCTTTTGACTGGGGGAGTGTGTGACATTGATCCACATTCAGTCCATCACTTGTTGTTTTTTGCAATTGCCGCCCTAAGTGCGCTGGGGATGCCCAGACGTGGGTCCCAGGCACTCCACACCACTTGGAGTCAAGCTAGCCGGGCTGAAGAGAGGTGTTACCTCGAAACCGGTCCGGTCCTCGGATGCTTGATTCCGGTCTGGGAAAGATATGGCTGTTGTAGTTCGGACTGGACTGTTCCCATGGGGCAACAGGGTCAGAGCTGATTTGCATAAAGCCATTATCTGACCCAGGGTGGTGTGGAGTGCAAAAAAACGATGGATTTGGGCCCAGATCTTTTGACTGGGGGAGTGTGTGACATTGAGCCACATTCAGTCCATCACTTGTTGTTTTTTGCAATTGCCGCCCTAAGTGCGCTGGGGATGCCCAGACGTGGGTCCCAGGCACTCCACACCACTTGGAGTCAAGCTAGCCGGGCTGAAGAGAGGTGTTACCTCGAAACCGGTCCGGTCCTCGGATGCTTGATTCCGGTCTGGGAAAGATATGGCTGTTGTAGTTCGGCCTGGACTGTTCCCATGGGGCAACAGGGTCAGAGCTGATTTGCATAAAGCCATTATCTGACCCAGGGTGGTGTGGAGTGCAAAAAAACGATGGATTTGGGCCCAGATCTTTTGACTGGGGGAGTGTGTGACATTGATCCACATTCAGTCCATCACTTGTTGTTTTTTGCAATTGCCGCCCTAAGTGCGCTGGGGATGCCCAGACGTGGGTCCCAGGCACTCCACACCACTTGGAGTCAAGCTAGCCGGGCTGAAGAGAGGTGTTACCTCGAAACCGGTCCGGTCCTCGGATGCTTGATTCCGGTCTGGGAAAGATATGGCTGTTGTAGTTCGGACTGGACTGTTCCCATGGGGCAACAGGGTCAGAGCTGATTTGCATAAAGCCATTATCTGACCCAGGGTGGTGTGGAGTGCAAAAAAACGATGGATTTGGGCCCAGATCTTTTGACTGGGGGAGTGTGTGACATTGATCCACATTCAGTCCATCACTTGTTGTTTTTTGCAATTGCCGCCCTAAGTGCGCTGGGGATGCCCAGACGTGGGTCCCAGGCACTCCACACCACTTGGAGTCAAGCTAGCCGGGCTGAAGAGAGGTGTTACCTCGAAACCGGTCCGGTCCTCGGATGCTTGATTCCGGTCTGGGAAAGATATGGCTGTTGTAGTTCGGACTGGACTGTTCCCATGGGGCAACAGGGTCAGAGCTGATTTGCATAAAGCCATTATCTGACCCAGGGTGGTGTGGAGTGCAAAAAAACGATGGATTTGGGCCCAGATCTTTTGACTGGGGGAGTGTGTGACATTGATCCACATTCAGTCCATCACTTGTTGTTTTTTGCAATTGCCGCCCTAAGTGCGCTGGGGATGCCCAGACGTGGGTCCCAGGCACTCCACACCACTTGGAGTCAAGCTAGCCGGGCTGAAGAGAGGTGTTACCTCGAAACCGGTCCGGTCCTCGGATGCTTGATTCCGGTCTGGGAAAGATATGGCTGTTGTAGTTCGGACTGGACTGTTCCCATGGGGCAACAGGGTCAGAGCTGATTTGCATAAAGCCATTATCTGACCCAGGGTGGTGTGGAGTGCAAAAAAACGATGGATTTGGGCCCAGATCTTTTGACTGGGGGAGTGTGTGACATTGATCCATATTCAGTCCATCACTTGTTGTTTTTTGTACTTGTATAGTGCCCGAATCACCCCACATGGGGTCTCTCCAGAACTTGTACGCATACCGCTGTGAAACCCCCTCCTGGCTTTTCCCTGTGAGGCGTCCACTCCTGGGCACCCCCAAGGTGCAGCCAGGCATCCGAGCGCTGTTGGGCCCGTTGTGGAGATTAAGCAAGCTATTGCCCAGAGTTGCAGAGTGTGACCCATGATTAGAATAGGCACCAAGGTGAGAATTATCAGGTCTGAGGAAATTGAGCCCCAGACCCGCCAAGGCAGGAATTGAACCCTGGTCCCGGGCCAGACCTCTGCATCAGGGTCTGCCGCTCTAACCATTGAGCCACACTTCTCCATGGCAGAGGAAGGCTTCCAATTCAAGATCAAGGGCATGGGCTACACGTACGATCAAACAGTGGTAGTGCACGTTTATGCGGGACAGAAATAAAATCCGTGGTGCATTGCACCCTCTCGCTGCAGGTTGTGTTAAAGAAAATAACCGGCAGCCATATCCTTGCCTATTTTAATACAAGACTTTTGCCTCTGTGATGAAAAGATCTCCTTCCGGTGTGTGCACCTGAATAAACTTGCACTACTACTAAATCCTCGTTTAAGGGACTCCTCATTGGGAAACATATCCAGGATACATATAGTGTGAATAGGAGGTAATATTTCTGGACACAAGATATGTATTGAATCCCATTCGGAAAGGAAATACAACCGGATTTAAGGACCTTCACGTATTGAGTACAGCCTTGAAGAAGTCGCTGCGCACAACCGTAAGTGTGACGAAACACGTTTTGGCTAAGGCTGCTGTGAATAAACTGAAGCACATGTTCCAGCAAAGACTCAAGCTTTTGTCACACTGTTATTGATAGCATTGATAAACTGTTAGCATGTGCAGGGGACTGTTGTTCTGTAGTGCCAATGTTTGTTTACCCATGGCAGCATTTCTGCTGGATATTATTTCCTGGAGGTGCTGTTGGACCTGTGTGTTACCTAATCATGCTTTTTCCCCCTGGTGGCGTTGCCAAGGTGTGTTTCTTCATGGTGCCTTTTGCTGGTCCTGCGATTAGTGTCGCGTTTCCTGGTAATATAATTTGTTGCACTGTGTTTTTCCGGTGGCTTTCTCGATGCTGTAAAACCTGTAGTACTCGAGGGAGCTGCAGGCCGGCAGGAGATGGATAGCAGCGCGACCTTGCCTTGGCTGAGGCTGCTGCCTGTCGCCCCAGGCCAGGCGACTGATGCCTCGCTCATGCAGGCCTCTACCAAGGTCCATTCGTCTACTACGTCCAGCCTGTCTAAGAAGCAGTGGAGCGCGGCTTCCTTAAAGGCGCAGCGCCTTCCCCCGCGCGCGGAGCAAAGAGTCTGAATGACAGGCAGAGGTTTGCTTTGAGTGCTCTTCCGGTGATAGCATCGGTACCTTCCTGCACAATCACAGGCCCTTCTGAATGCTGCAGTCAGTCATTCGGGAGCAGCACCAGCGCTTTAAATTGTAAAAAATAATTCCCGGTACTCACCAAGACGTTGGAATCGGATGAAGTGCGTTCAGAGGAGCAATTAATTATTCGTATTTCAGGTTTCCGAGACCACTTCCTCATATCTACAAACGAGGCTTGCAGAGTTATCTATTCGTCATAGCACTTGCAAAAGCATCCATTTAATATTCTCTTTTAATTTCCTCTGATCAGCAAAGACGCTCCCGGGCCAGCATCCCTCAAGTCTGAGTTTACCGCCCCCTCCCTCCCTTCTGCCGAGTGGTTCCCCCTTGCACCTTGCATCCTTCTACTTGCCGCTCAGGCCCAATGCAGATTTCCCCCCTCACTACTAAATTATCCTACGGCAGTATTATTAGTTCGCCCACACCTGAGCTCTCTTTGCATTCTGGTGCTTAAAGTCAAGGGAGTAGCCAGCAAATGAAAACACCGCCCACTTTGGTCCTTGCTTCTATGGTTACAGCCACGCTTTAATCTGGGTAGGAGGGATCCCTAAATTCGCACTCCTCAAATACAGTTTGAATTTTCCAACCTTATTAGAAACGACTCGCATACGTTTCGGGGTGCAGCAGTACAAGTGTTCTGACACTCAACTTTTATTCGGAGTCCTAAACAAATGGCCCGTCTTCGAGATAATAAATGCCCGGCACTCTGTATTCTGAATCAATATATAGTCGGTCAATAAAATTCATCCGTTTATTGATTCTGTTGTCTTTTAAACCAGTTCTCAAACGTTCATCTTCCTGTTTTACAGAAATGCTTCACTTGAAGTTGGTAATAATCGAAAGACTGTTGTTTTAATTTTAGGTTACTTCCTCCTCACTTCATTAACACTGTATTCATTGTTCATGTGCAGAAAAGTATCAACCCAACGCAGTTCACGCTATTACTTGCACTTCATCAGGAATAGGTGCGATATTGAATATCTGGTAATCAATACATGAATATATGGCAGATGGGCATTCGTTTCTATGAGATCTAGCCAGACCCAGCCCAATGCTTTTCTTTGAGTAAAAAGAGAATTACATTGACTACACACAAGAAATATTAGTCACCATAAGGCTGCATACTAGATTAGATTAAAGAGAAGGTGCTCGTGCGCTATGAGGGCAGATGTTAGAGCATGGATGCCACATACATCTGTAGTAAAGTTCATATTCAGTGTTCAGCTCATGTGATGGTTTTACCTAAGATGTTTGACACTTGTCAGGCTTAAGCATGCGTTTTGCGGGCAAACAACACAGATGCACGAATGAGAGCAGTGAATTGGCTAGATGGCTGCTTCCTTTTCGTGCAGGGCCTGGAGCTAAGGCAGCAATATGAGGGAAGTAGGATCCAACTGGGTTGGTCCTGACGCTCCTTTCGTCATCTGGTCCATGGTGGGGGTCTCCCATCTGTGTGAACAGAAGATAGAATCCGCACAAGCCTTTGAACTGCTTTTGGTGTCAGTTGCTGGAGTGGGCACACCAGGTGAGTGTTGTAATCCAATACAAATGAAGATTCGAAGGTAATAAACAAGATATATGTTTATTATAGGAGCACAGAGATCAAGCAGTGCACACACTGCAGGCAATCCAGATCTCTAACAGAATACAGTTAAGTCATAGAACATCAGTGCTATGGAACCTTAGACTAGCATTAGAAGATGCAAAGCATTTAAAGATAGAAGCATGTATATACACATATATTCTTAAATGTAATTTAAGACTATAACAAATCCTCCTCTTTTATTATTGTAAGATACAAACTATATACACAATTGACAAACCTGAGTCTATTAACACACTGTGAAGTAAAACTTACGAATCCCCACATATGTAATCATTCAAATACCTAGGAGGACCTCTTGGTCTCTGAGATCTTGCAGAATTCATGGGTCCATCACCAGAACTTCCTGATGACATATTAGGTACACTATTGTCAACAACCACGTCTTCCATAAATAAATGTGGATTAAGACCCACACCAACTACCTCACTCATAACAGTGTCTTTCAAATTCCCCCTCTTATATAGTGCCACTCTCCTCATGTTCCAACTCTCTCCATTGTATAGAGTTACATGTCTATAAACAGAAAGGAGGTCTCCTTAAAAATCCATCACGGGACAAGGAGAAGACAGTGCGAAAAATAAACAAATGTCCCTAGGGCCCAGGGTGGGGAAAGGAGCTGGCAGCTGATTTCAAGATCCACTAGTATACAACAATATCAGTTTTTCAAATTTTACAAGCCAAATAGAGAATTTCTGACAATAAAATTTTTTGTAAAAAACATTTCATTTAATATATCATCAACAAAATACAAAGTATTCAAGTGCCATTACAAGTAAAAAAGATATTTAAAAACTGTGGTGTTTCACAGTAACATTTCTTTAAAAAAAGTTTTATACACAAGATCACATAAAAGAACCAAATAGTCGACGCAGCGTTTCGGTATGTTCAAATACCACCTTCTTCAGGACAGTTCTATAGTTAAAGGAAAACATACAATTATTGATCTTGATTAACAGTTTGTTTAACAACTTTTTCCACATTCTTTATTCACATGGATATGGACCCCTGTTGGTTTAGGACATCGCATGCATTATCTATATTCTCAAGACAGAGATCTCATTAACAAACATTTTTTGGGCACTCTACAAGTTATGCTAGTGGATCTGATCTATTTCAGCTGGGGCCAGTGATTAGGGGTATTCTTTAACCCGACATTTAGTCAGGGAGAGGTTTCTTGTGGTTCAATTCAATAGTTACCACAATGACATGATAAGTGATTCCTATACACGGTCATTTACCTTAATCCTAGAGTTTGTTCACTTCTAGGTTTTGTTCAGCTAGACGGCCCAGGATATTCTTAGGGACCGGGGAAAGACTTTATCTTTGTCTTGCTTCTACCGCTTTCGTAGTGATGCACCCTTTGGAGTAATAATAGAAGCATTTCCTTTTTATTAGATTGAATTCTGGGGTCTCACTAAGAATATCCTGGGCCGTCTAGCTGAACAAAACCTAGAAGTGAACAAACTCTAGGATTAAGGTAAATGACCGTGTATAGGAATCACTTATCATGTCATTGTGGTAACTATTGAATTGAACCACAAGAAACCTCTCCCTGACTAAATGTCGGGTTAAAGAATACCCCTAATCACTGGCCCCAGCTGAAATAGATCAGATCCACTAGCATAACTTGTAGAGTGCCCAAAAAATGTTTGTTAATGAGATCTCTGTCTTGAGAATATAGATAATGCATGCGATGTCCTAAACCAACAGGGGTCCATATCCATGTGAATAAAGAATGTGGAAAAAGTTGTTAAACAAACTGTTAATCAAGATCAATAATTGTATGTTTTCCTTTAACTATAGAACTGTCCTGAAGAAGGTGGTATTTGAACATACCGAAACGCTGCGTCGACTATTTGGTTCTTTTATGTGATCTTGTGTATAAAACTTTTTTTAAAGAAATGTTACTGTGAAACACCACAGTTTTTAAATATCTTTTTTACTTGTAATGGCACTTGAATACTTTGTATTTTGTTGATGATATATTAAATGAAATGTTTTTTACAAAAAATTTTATTGTCAGAAATTCTCTATTTGGCTTGTAAAATTTGAAAAACTGATATTGTTGTATACTAGTGGATCTTGAAATCAGCTGCCAGCTCCTTTCCCCACCCTGGGCCCTAGGGACATTTGTTTATTTTTCGTAGAGTTACATGTCTCCTGTACACATTTTTAACTTTATACGGGCCTCGGAATTTTGTAAAACCAGCTCCCAACCTGACTGGTTTGACTTTTACCCAATCATTAGGTAAAATGCCTGACTTCTGCATAACAACTTCCTCTTTGTTTTCAGACAGGTTGGCCAAACCAAGACAATCTTTCAACCATGCTGGATTTCATTTTGTGCTAGTAGGACAGACCCTCATACACACAATTGGAATTTTACCAGTAACCGTATTTTCCATCGTTCTGTAAGCCCACACCGACTCATTTACCAATTTTTTTACATCAGTTCTACTCGCCACTGCCATTTGTATTGCTCCTTTTATCATGTGGTTGGCCCTCTCAACAATTCCATTTCCCCGTGGGTTATATAAAGATGTTTTGGCATGCACAATACCACAAGATTAAAAAAATTAAGACATTTCATTTGAGACCAGTTGTGTACCATTGTCAGTGATTAATTTGGCAGGAAATACATCCTCACTGAAAACTTCAGATAATATTCTTATAGTACTTCTTGTTGTTATTTCTCTTACGAATTTCACAACCAGTCATTTGGACATAACATCCACCATGACCACTCCAAACCTACACTCACCCCCCATACCTGCCAACGGACCAATGAAATCTAAACACACAGTGTGCCACGGTAAACCTGGATCTTCAATTTTCCCTAAGTCCAATTGACTTCCCACTTTTAATCTCTTCTCACCCTCAACACATATGGCACACTTCTCCATCCATTCTGAAATTTGATGATCAACAGCAGGCCACCAGAAGTGTTCTCTTACCCTCTTCTTAGTCAAAGACTGCCCTAGATGGCCCTCATGTGCCAACTTAAACAAATCAAACCTAAGCTCCTGCGGTGGAATTATTTTATCGCCCTTCATCAATATATACACCTCATCATCGACAAAGGATAAATCATCTAAAATTTTAATAAAAGGCCTAACTGCAATGGGAAAAGAACTTTCTCTTTTTCCCCCTTTAATGATCACTTCTTTTACCACTTTCAAGGTCATATCCTTGTCCATACACTCTTTCCATCGATCCTTACTTATCGCTCCACCACATACTACAATGACATCCTCAATGGTAGCAACAGCACTTTCCCTCTGAAAAGATTCCACATTTGTCTTGTCAACCTCTTCCCATGGTAAAGGTAACCTCGACAAACCATCAGCTTGACAATTCCTCCATCACGCTAAGTATTCCACCTTATACCTGTATTCTTGGAGTCGTGCAGCAAGTCTAGCTAAGCGTGCTGAAGTTTTGTGTGCACCTCCAGGACTTAAAATTTTGATAAGAGGTCTGTAATGTAAAATCAAAACCCCACAAATACGTCCTGAAGTACTCCACCCCCCATGCAGCAGCCAACGCCTCCTTCTCTATAACGGAGTAATTTCTTTCCGACACTGTTAAAGATCTCGAAGCGAATGCCACTGTTTTTACATCATGATCATGCACCTGTGCAAGTACTGCCCCTACACCTACTGCACTGGCATCAACCATCAAGACTGACCTTAGTTTCGTGTCAAATGGTGTAAGTATATTAGCCTCGCATATCTCCTTCTTAATTCGATCAAAGGTACTCTGCTGTTCCTCAGACCAAATAAATCTATTGCCTTTCCTGAGTAGCATTTTAATACACTCCGTTTTTTCTGCAAAATTCTGTACAAATTTCGCGTAAAACTCAATGAGGCCCAAAAATGACCTAAGTTGGTCCTTATCAGCTGGTGCCGGAGCCTTCTGTATAGCTTCCAACAAGTCACGCTTTGGTTTGACACCCTTGGCAGATAATGTGTAACCCAAATATTCCACCTCTTCAACGGCGAATTTACATTTTTCTTTTTTGAGTGTCAACCCAGCTTCCTCCATTCTGTTCAAAACGTCTTTCAATACCACATCATGCTGTTCCCTTGTACCTCCAAACACCAACACATCATCTTGGAAATACACTACGTTCTCAATTCCTTGCAACACAGACCCTGTCATCCTTTGAAACATCCCAGCGGCTGATGCCATACCAAACGGCATCCTTGTAAATTGAAATATCCCCTCTGGGGTGATGAACGGCGTTAGTTTTTTTGAGTCATTATGTAGTTTGACCTGATGATACGCACTACGTAAATCAAGTTTCGAGAAATATTTCCCCCCTTTTAATAACAAGACCAGCTCATTAATATTAGGTAACGGGAAATTGTCGACCACAGTATTTTGGTTCAACGTACGTAAGTCCACACAGAATCTAAAACTATTATCCAGTTTGCTTGTGATAACAACTGGAGAAATCCAACTTGACGTTTAAATTTCCTCAATGATCCCTTGTCCCACCATCTCATCCAACATACGCTTCACCTCATGTCTCGCTATAATGGGTACCTTTCTAACCTTGTGCTGCATTGGTACGGCATTGGGTTTCAATATGATTTTGTGAACATATCCTTTCAATTCACCAATCTTTTCCGAAAATAGATTATTCATACTGTTGACAATTGTCTCTGTATTTATCTCTTCCACCACTATTACCTGTTGAATCGCCCTGGGGTCAATAATAATATGTAAATCATATTGGTGGACCATTATATGCCACATAAACTTTACCTTCCACTCTCCTACCCTGGAAGTATATACTGGCCAGCATGTAACCTACGATGTTAATTTTCTCCCCTTGGTATCCCCCAGGATTAATATCTTTAGGTAGTAGTTTCTCGTTGGGCCAATTTTCCCTAAACGTGGATAGTGGAATGATAGTCCAAAATGAGCCAGAGTCAACCATCAACACTGTCTTCTTACCATTGATTTCAAACATCGCCTTGGGTCTATATCTTCTTCCTGGAGCCATTGCTTCCCCACCATCATTCACACACAAGGTGTCACCATCAACACATAATATTTTGTTGACCCCTTCTACTGTGCAGATTGGAGATTCACACTGCATTAAATTGTTGACAACAGATACCTTTTGTCTACTATTGGATTTGCACATCTTGAAGAAATTACCCTTTTTACCACATTTCTTACATTGTTTATCCAACGCAAAGCATCTCTTATAGTCTGCAGAATGATACACACTGCCACACCTGGTATACACCTTCTCCGGAACTCTGTTTTGTTCTGAATTCGACCCAGTCGCACTAATACCCACACAAAAGTGTTACGTTCCATACCAAAACAATAACAATAAAAGAAAATACAAAACAAATAATGCAGTAAATAATGCCTAAGTAATTACCAAAAATTACCAGAAATTATAAGCATTACATTTGTGCTGTAATCAAAATTTTGAAAACAAAATAGGATCGTCCAGTCTCTGTCTTTTAAGTCTGTGTCTTGTATCAACAGCCTTTAACTCGAATCATCTAGTCACTGTCTATTAAAACTGTACCCAGACTGTGTCTTGTATCAACAGCCTTTAAACTTGGATCTTCTATTCACTGTCCATTAAAACTGTGCCCAGAGTACTTTGCAGTATATTTCACCTCTTAATCTCACCAAAGATGTTGTTCGGTATATTACGCTATAATCGTCATTCGTGGTTGACTATAGAAGCATTTCTCGCTTCTCTCGTTCACCGTTGTATGCTCACTTCCCCGATTCCTTTGCTGGTTGCTAGGCTACTGTCAAAATGGCCTCCAATGACGTCTCCACGCAGCCTGCGTTACAACGTTGATGACGCCTTACGTCCACTGACGTTCCACGTAGTACGCAGAGTACTCCAAACACGTCGTCGCCAAGCACGTTGTCACCGGAATCACCACAGGCAAGAGTTCGAGATTCTAAGGTAATAACTTTACGTGTGATTTGAAAGATGCATAAACGAAAATCTCCCTTCGTTTCTTGAAGACCAATACACCAATTTTATGCTAAACGATGACAGTTAACTGGCGTAGTGCACAATAAATCCAAACACACGTGTGAACAGCAATGACGATGCCTTTTCTTTATAAATAAAAAATAAATATTTATATCGGGCACAACCAGTCAACTGTATCTTCGTTTCTCGTAGTTAGCATACAAGAAAACAGTTAACAAACGTAGCGTAACGCAAAGTCAACAGATGTGTAAAAAAAAAAATTGATAGCGAAGAATTTCTTTTTTCAATGAAACTAACGGGCACAATCAGATAACAGTACCTTTGAAAATTCCTTGTGATTACCACATTTCAGTGCCTTCCAAGTTGTTCTTAGTTGAAAATAGTCTTCCGAACGATTGTCCACACCATTAACGCTTTTATGGTGATGTTTCAATGCACATGGGTACTCCGTTCCTCTGTAAATGTTTTCTGGAGTTAAATTCAAAGTAACACCCTCTGCACTCCTCTTCATTATGCTCTATTAATGTTTTCCATCGTCGCCAATTGTTGTAATCCAATACAAATGAAGATTCGAAGGTAATAAACAAGATATATGTTTATTATAGGAGCACAGAGATCAAGAGGTGCACACACTGCAGGCAATCCAGATCTCTAACAGAATACAGTTAAGTCATAGAACATCAGTGCTATGGAACCTTAGACTAGCATTAAAAGATGCAAAGCATTTAAAGCTACAGGCATGTATATACACATATATTCTTAAATGTTATTTAAGAATATAACAGTGAGGTAGGGTTGATGAGATGGTGCAGCTCACACTCTTTAAAGCAACTTCAGTTATTCTTCCACAAACCTTCTGCTTTTTACTGGGCCACCCATTTTCCATGCTCGGCAGCTGGGTTTCTTCCTTGGGCAGGTAACTCCTGCAGTGCTAAACATGTTTCTACCACCCTTCAGCAGGTCTGACAGTCTCCCAAGTCGTAGACAGATCAACAGTTCTTCCAGAAAGATTCACAGGCTTCAGATCATGTCTCCTCACCTCTGAAAGAGTGTCTGTCTGACAGATACTAGGCCTACATCTCAGCAGTTCAATAAGTACTCTGTTTATCACTCGCTTCCTAGTTCTTGTACAACTTGGAACTAAAACCAAGTGTAGTAGCTTGTGTCCCACTCAAATATGTAATGTCCCCAAGTCACCCATAACACAGGGCAAGGATGAGGCACACTTCCGTTGTAGTGCAAGAGTGGTTTATTAGGTTTACAACATTTAATTATGAATATTTATCGGGAGCGCAGGAACAAGCTCCTCACTCTCGCTCGATAAGCGCGCTACCGCCGAGAACATGGCTCTGCTGAAAATCCGCTTACTTCACCCTCGCGGTGACAACTAGACCGCTACACCACATCTCCCCCTTTTATCTTCTATAACAAGAACAGTCTTACTTGTTGTCCATAACAAATTCTTCGAACCTCCTGGGCAACATGATCTTCCTGCCCTCCCGAGTCTGCGGCATCAGCTGGATGCTGGCAGGCGATGCTCCCAAAGTTCCCGGGCTAGGCCTAGCCTCCTTGCTCTCCACTATCGTTGTTCCTTCTCCTTCTTGCTCCTGTCTCTCTGGTCTCCGACTTCCCTTTTCTCCTACGCTCCCTTCTCCACTTGGCGTTCCTCCTTGTCCGGTCTTCTCCCTATCTTCTGTGGGACTTCCCGTTATCCCTCCGGATTTGGGCGTCTCTTGCTCACTCGCCTTTGCATCCTCCCAGTTCTCAACTCGGTTGCATTTTGCCATGCGGTCTTGTGACCCTACTTTTCCATCGCTGAGCAACGCTGAACGGGAATAAGGTTCCACCACTCGGAGTGGAGGGGTGAATTTGCTATCACCCTTTTTCTTCAGTACTGTTCGTTTGATCCTTACCCATTCTCCTTTCTCTAAACTCGTCTCCTGGGTGTTACGCCATCGATTGTAACTTTCCGTGTATACGGCCTGGGCTCTCTCCAAGTTCTTTCGGACTACTGCTGGTGACCATTGACTCTGAATAGTTAACCGTTTCCAAGCGACATTGTCTTTTGTGAATGGTTCTCGCCCTCTCAATATCCTGAAGGGACTGTACCCCGTGGCTGTCGGTGTTATTCGGTACGCCCACATCAGTCGTTTTAGCTCCCTTTCCCAGTCTTTCCCTTGGCTGATCGCTGCCTGAATGGAGCCCATGATCACCCGGTTAAACCTTTCGACTAGTCCTTTGCACGCCGGGTGATATACTGGGGTGTGTCTGGCTACTATGCCATTTCTTTCCATGAACATAGTCCATTTTTCTGAGGAGAATTGGGGTCCATTGTCGCTGAGGATCCCTTTGGGGATTCCCTCTCTTATGAAGACGTCCGTGAGAAATGTAAGCACCGTTTCTGTTTCGGTGTTTTACGTGATGTTGATCTCAGGCCACTTTGAATATCTGTCTACTAGTACTGTTATGTATTTTTTGTGTGCCCTGCAGGTCCAACATGGGACCTAAAATGTCTATCGCGACTTCTTCCCAAGGGTTTTCCGGGTAGTCGTGTGCCCCTAGCGGTGGGCGCAGTAGCCTTTGCGTTTTATCCGCGTTGCTGCATTGTTCGCACTCTCTAACATGTCTCTCAATTTGCTTGTCCATTCCTGGCCACCAATAATCCTCCTTCACTCTCCACTTCGTCTTCACTATGCCTTGGTGTCCTTCATGCCCTATGCTAATGAGGCGTCCAATCAGGGATCATGGCGGGATCACTTTGTCCCCCCTCAATAGGAAGCATGGGTTGTCCCCAACGGATAACTCTCCTCGGATTTCCCAATATTGCTTTAGATCTTTGTCTAGCATCCTTTTGTCGGGCCATCCTGCGGACACATAAGATCTCACGGCTCCCAGTTTGTCGTCCTCAGTGTAGCTTGCTTCCCACTCTTGGACACTTATTGCCCTCTCAGGATCAGCTGTCGTTGCAATCACATACTCTTCCCACTCATTTCTGTCCTGTTCTTCGGCCCCTTCTTTGGCTGCGGCTCTGCTTAAAAAGTCCGCTACCTTATTCTTGTGTCCAGGTAGGTATTCCACGTCGTAGACATACTCCAGAATCCTCAATGTCATTTTTGCTATTCTTGGCGTTGCTCTCTCGTGTGCGTTCGATGTGAGCACTTTCATCAGGGGTTTATGGTCGGTGCGAAGTGTGAACTTCCCTCCCCACAGGAATTGTCTAAACCTCTCCATGGGCCATACTGCAGCCAGCATTTCCTTCTCTATGACGCTGAACTTTTGCTCATTGGGAGCCAACGCTCTTGACGCGAAGCTTATGGTGATGGAGGAACCATCTGAAGTTTCTTGCGTGAGCACTGCGCCCAGGCCTCGATCGCTGGCGTCTGTGGTCAATATCGTGAGTGCATTTTGATCGAAACCTTGTATGGGTACCGCTTCACTGATGCTCTGTTTCATTCCATCAAACTCCTTTTGCTCTTCTTCCGCCCATCTGAAAGCCAACTTGTCCTTTAACAGTTGCCGCATGTGATGCGTTTTTGATGCGAAGTGTGACACGAATTTCCCGTAAAACTCTCCCATGCCCAAAAAGGACCTCACGTCTTCCTTACTCTCCGGGGTAGTAGCGTTCCTGATGGCACTCACGTTCACGGCTTTTGGCTCGATTCCTCGGCTGCTTATTTCGTGGCCCAAATATGTGACTTTGTCCACCCCGAATTTGAATTTCTCCCATTGGGCGGTGAGACCATTGTGCCTAAGGGTGGTCAGCACATTCCTTAATTTCCTGTTGTGATCATCTCGCGACGTTCCCATTACCTGAATATCGTCCTGGAAAAACTGGATGCCATCCATCTTGTGGAACAGGCGGTACATCAGTTTCTGGAATACTGCGGCCGCTGAGGCCAGTCCGAAAGGCATCCTCAGAAATTTGGAGCATCCAAAAGGCGTTATGAAAGATGTCAAATGGTTGCATGTTCGGTGTACTTCAATCTGGTGGTATGCAGATGTGAGGTGGATGGTGGAAAATACTTTTACTCCTTTCATTTTTGCCAACATCTTATTTATCTTGGGGAGGGGAAATTTGTCTACTACAATGCATTTATTGAGTTCTCTGAGGTCTACGCATAGCCTCACCTTCCCATTTGGCTTCTGCGCCACCACCAACGGCGCCAACCACTCTGCACTGTCTATAGCTTCTATCACGCCATTTTCCTCTAGCCTCTGTAGTTCATCCTGCATGGCTGCTCTGATCCTGAACGGGATGTTGCGTACTTTGTGGCTTTTGGGTTTCGCATCCTCCTTCAAGTTTATCTAGTGTGTAAACTTTGTTAATTGGCCTATGGTGTCTCTGAATACTTCTGGGAATTCCTTTTTCCATGTTTCCGCCTCATACACGCTGGCATCTTCCGTCGTAAACACTTGTATTCGTCCGCCTGGGTCCAACTTTATTCCAAGTGCTCCTTGGTCCTTCCACCCTAGTAAGGATGGTCCCTTCTTGGCTACATACAGTTTTCCTCCTGTCGATCTCCCCTTAAAGGTGAACGTTAATGGGCAGTATCCTACCATGGGGATGGGCGCACCAGTGTACGTAACTGGGTGTACGTCAGACGGTAGTAGTTGGCGTTCCAGCTTTGGGGCAAAATCTTTTCCCATATGCTTCTTTGTATGATCGTAGTAAGGCGACCCCAAATCAACTATCATGGTTGCCTGCACTCCTCCCATGTCCATCACACATCTGGGTTTGCTGTCCGTATCCCAATCGAGTCCTAGAATGTGCTCTCCTATCATCAAGATCTCGTCCCCTTCACTCACTTCGGCTTCGTTGTTGTCCTGGTTCAATTCGGGTGCCACATATTTGACTTTGTTGCCGGACGTTTTCCTTCTGCACACTTTCTCGTAGTGACCGAGGAGACCACAGAACGAGCACTTGGCCCTGAATGCTGGGCAACCTCTGTCCATTGCCGCGTGTGTGCTGCTTCCACACCGATAACACCCTTCCTTATTCCAGTTCCGTTGTCCTTGAGGTTTGTATGACTTCTGTTGTTGTTTCTTATATCCGCGTTGTCCCTGGTGTGCCGACCCCTGTTGTCCCGCTGATTGTTTGGCTTCTGGACCTCTTCTGTCGGATATTTTGCATACCGTCCCACCAGGACTGTTGTCTTGTTTTGCAGCTTCAGCGCACCTCTTGGACATCTCGGCTTTCTTCTCCAGCGCAATTACTTCCTTTAAGGGTGCATCGCCGTTGACCCATAGTTTCTCTTGGACGGATGTTATGACAGTGTGCATTATTATCTGGTCGCGGATCAACTCTTCCTACAGTGCTTCGAACTTGCACGTGATCGCTAGTTTGTTGAGTGCAGCCACATACTCATCCACGGTTTCACCTCTGGACTGTATCCTCTGGAAGAAGTTGTATCTGTCGATAGCAGTGCACACCACTGGTCTGTAATGAGCATCCAAATCCTCCAACGCGTGCTGGTAAACGTTCGTGTCCGTGGCTGGTCTGTCTGGTTTGACTAAGTTCATGTACACTCTCTGGCCGGCAGGTCCTAGATTGTGCAACAATATCTTCTTCCGTCTCTCTTCTGTGTAATCGTCTTCTCCCTCATCTTCTAAAGCAGAGAGATAGTTCGTGAAGTACCTCTTCCAGTTCTCCCAGGGCATCTCCGGTTCGCCCATCTTCGGTAGGAAAGGCACTGGATTCGCTAACGCGGACTGTTGGGCGCACATTTTCGCTTTCTTGGTGCTTTGCTCTGCCCCACTGCCCTCTCCACTGTGGTTGCGTTCTTTTGGTGCTGCTTTGCCGTTTCGCGTCACTTCCTTGTGTACCTGGGCCGTGTGCTGCGTGCCCCTTCGGTACTGGCTTTGGACTTGGATCTGCTCTTGGGGTTTGAGGGCCTCGAGTTCCAAAATCGGCGTTTCCACGCCCTCCGCCTTGGTCCTGTCCTCCGAGTCCGCAGTGGGATGGCTGCCGAATGTGTCTGCGTCTCCTGTCGCTGCCACGCTCCCGAAATCCTTGCAAATGCTGTGCTACTGCACGTAGATGGGTCCGTAATGCTCTTCACCCGAGCAGTCAGCTCCTCGTCGCCATTGTAATGTCCCCAAGTCACCCATAACACAGGGCAAGGATGAGGCACACTTCCGTTGTAGTGCGAGAGTGGTTTATTAGGTTTACAACATTTAATTATGAATATTTATCGGGAGTGCCGGAACAAGCTCCTCACTCGCGCTCGATAAGCGCGCTACGGCCGAGAACATGGCCGCCGCCGGAAAACCGCTTAAGTCACCCTCGCGGTGACAACTAGACCGCTACACCACAATATACACATTTATAAGAGCAAGTTGATCTCACTGTGAAGGCCCAGGAACCAATTTGGGGAGTTTCCTTTTCATTTGTTATATTCTTTACATAGTGCAGATGCAATCTTTGTAGAAAGTGATGGCTTTCACAGCAGGTAATGATAATGCTGGCTCCAGGTAACAGTACCCAAAACATAGCACAATTATATGTGAAACGTTTGCAACTGCCTTCCTGAAGCAGCACTGCGCCTAGAAACTTCACTCTCTCTCACAACAGAATCTGCTGACTTGCCTTCATTCCCACCATACATAATTCAATGGCAGAAACAGGCTCAAAATGACCTATCAATTTCATCCCAAAATTATTAGTCAAGGCGCCTCCATGCTTATTTTCTATTTGTATTAACACCTTCAGTAACACCAACAATTAAGGTATGTCACGCATAGTAGTGTAATTACTCACAAAGATTGTTCCTCTTGTAGTGCACTCCTCTAAGGGAGGACACAAATAGCATTCCATGTTTTCTTGCAACGATGTGTGAGGATAGACTGCATCTAATTGATTGGTTTTGTGACCAATCCAATATGGAATCTCATTTCATTTTATGGGCTTTTGGCCTATGATCGCAATAATACTTACATACTGTTGAAGTTGTATTTTACGTTATTAACTCTCTTAATTGCAGAGCATTCCAATTTGATACTTCCAGATGCAGAGTATATCACTTCAATATGGGTCAGGTACCACCTGGATTACTTAAGGGGCCCATTCTGACATTCTGCACTACATGTGGTGAATGTTCAACAAACCAAACTTGGTGTTCTTGAAATCCTATTGGAATGTGTAAGTTTTGATAAGGTTCTTTATATTCAGCAGGTATAGGAGCATCTGTATGTGTATGAAATGTCTAGTATTTGGATCTACAGAATTAAACTCCACCCATAAGTAAACTATTTAAAATAAAGCTGCTTTACCATCTACCTTAGGGAATCTATTTCCAGTGAGGTGTCAAGTTAATGGTGCTCCGAAATTTACTATTATCACAACAGCAAAGTACTTCAATTTCAAGAGAATGAGATGCAAAAATAAAATCAAAATCGGGAATACCTTTTACCAGTAAAGTACCTGAAAGATCCACTGCAGAGAGGGGGTTCCTAAATTGAGGGAGGAGACCAATATTACGACGTCCGTCTCTGCTGTTAATAATGAATGGTAAATTATTGTGTGTGTCAATTAAGAATTCTCAAAGGTTGGACCGTTACAGAGAACCACATGGTATGTTATTCACAATTTTAGGCCAAAGAAGGCCCAAATTAAGCTCCCAAGACCCTCTGGCAAAGTGGACACTCAAATTGCAATTGACCAATTAGAGACAGTAAACCTGGTGGACTGCAATGCACAAGCCACCTGCACATCACATGAGGATGGAGCATTCTGGGCAACGATCAATCCTGTGAGATTGACAGGATTATTTGTTGTTAGTGAACTCTAAATCTCCTTTCAGCATGAGTGGACACAAGCAGGAATCCATATTATAGATATAGTCCAAGAATTTATTAAAATTATCATTCTAATCTAGTGCCGATAATGTGTTGATGTAACTATGAAAACAAGCAAGATAGTGGCAATGAATGCAATTAATAAGTAACATTTAAAACAAATTGCATCATTAACAATCCACATTTGTAAAGCGCGCAATCACCCGTAAGGGTCTCTAGGCGCTGGGGGCCGACGGGAAGATTAAGCAAGCTATTACCCAGAGTCACATGGTGCTGGGCTAACCTGCCGCCGGAGCCGGGGATCGAACCCTGATCCCCAGATTCCAGCGTCAGTCGCCCTGGCCGCGGCGCCACACCTGTAACAGTGTTTCAGAAATTCACTGCATGGAATAATGGAACCATCATTTGTTCACCAACCCTCCCTTTTTGGCCACCAGCTAACTGTCTTAGCACTAAATGGGCCTATCTGAGTTTCTTGCCGTGGTCGTCAACCTGCATACTTTATCCAAACAACAGACCTGCTGTTCTGCACTTTGAGAACGTTGCTCTCCTCCTGTGTTTTAGTTGTGTAGTTTCCAGGTAGCCAGTAAGGAAAAGCTGGCTCAGTCTTATAAGTGTAATTTATTATAAGGTTATGCTGCCACCATTGCCTCATTTTGTCAACCCAGGACATGGAGGGTAGCCCTATATAAGCGCGCCAGATGCTTCTGTCCAAGTCTCAGAACCCGTCTCTGAACGACAACAAAGGACAGGCCTAGGCCTTAGGGTGCAGGCTGGATAACAAGTGAGCTGGGTTGCGAAAAAATCAGCATGCCAGCTATCACATGCAATTGGGCCAACTCCAATAATGGCTGTTGGAGGCTGGCTGAATGCCAAGTACAAGTCTAAATTATGTTTACTATTTTGGAAAAACTAAAGGTCTTGGCTTACGTCGGACCGGAAATCTGAAGTGCCTAACATTAATGGTTGCTAACATAAGCCCTCAACCAGTTTTTACATAATATGGTGGCTACTGTTTATATTTTAAATTCGGCTATGTGAGCTTACTGGTCTCATACAAGCCCTATTGAGAGCAGTATTGTGACCCTTCAAGACTATTCCAGACTTGTGGTATTACTACTATATTTTCTACCAGACAGAAAATGAAAGATTCCAGTCTATCTTTATGTAAGCTTACCCTATTTATTTATGTATTTATTTATTTTAAGAGTTTTATATAGCGCAGGCTAGACCCTGAGGTATCAAAGCGCTTTACATGAGGTTCCACAAACTTACAAGATTACATCAGTTCCAATTTACATCAGTTGCTAGACAAACAATTTCAAGAGCATAGAAGACGAGATAAGTGAAGTATAGAGGGGAAGGGGTTAAGGGTAAAGGGGTAGGAGGGAGATACGACAGAAAGACAAAGGAAAGTCTGCCCAAAGTCCGGCTGGGTAGATGACTGTCGAGGGGGAAGTCCCAAAACCCATCTCCTCTATAGCTATCAGGTAGCTCCTCCGGGCATTGGCCAAATAGCTAGGTCTCAATGGTAAAACATTTAAAGAACATGGAGGGCAAAATAAATGGAGCGTAGTGCCAAATCATGATATTAAGAACATTTTGCGTATTCGTTGGCCACTGATTTTGATGTTATCTGTGAATCAGAGACTTCTATTTAAAACATTGTGTGACAGAGATAGAACTCTCAGTTTGAAAAGCCAAAACAAAAACATGTGTTTCAGTGGGCTCTAGTCTTTCATTCATTGGTGGATAACGTGCCCATCCGCATATATTTTAATTAATGGTTAAGGGCCATGATCAATTCCTCACATGCACTTGAGACAAAATCTCTAGCATTGTTTATTTCTGGCTTTCATCAATTCTTATGCAAATCAACTTTTGCATCAGTTCAGACTTGCACAATATTGATGCCTGATAGGTCTTCTCCAAGACAATTCAGTAGTTTTCTGGCTGTTGTGATTTAGGCAATAACAATGACTTATAAATGCTTGTAAAAACTGTTTACTAGAAGAA
This sequence comes from Lissotriton helveticus, assembly GCF_964261635.1. Taxonomy (NCBI): domain Eukaryota; kingdom Metazoa; phylum Chordata; class Amphibia; order Caudata; family Salamandridae; genus Lissotriton; species Lissotriton helveticus. The sequence continues at coordinate 1,564,823,315 of NC_136065.1, read as the reverse complement.
AAATAGATTTCTGAACTTCACATTCAACGTTTGTGCCAGCCACGGGTGCCCAGGCACCTCCCTTAGCTTATGATTACTGTGAGTGCTCCTGACTGGGCCAACAGGCCTGTATTTTACCTTTAAATTGGTCAGCTCCTTGTCACTTATCGTAAAAAAAAAAATTGAATAACATCTGGAGAGTCTGGCATCCTCGAGTATACACTCACACCTTGGCCACACCCAAGACAGACTCTCTCATCGATCTTTTCCTACTGCCAGCCACGGTTGTGTGCCAGATCGACTCTCCCGAGGGAAATTTCGGATCATGCTCCAATTCCTATGACCTTCGGTGCAGCAGACCGGACCCTGTGGCCCATATGGCGTCTTAATGCCTGATACAAACAGACCCCCAATTTGAGGCATCTCTTGAGCCTCAGATACAGATATACTTTGAGACCAACCAACGATTGGTCGCTTCGGCGGCCATTCTATGGAAGGCCGATAAAGCGGTGCTCCGAGGCATGGCAAAGGGGCCTGGGCACAGGGGCAAACGGGGGATAGTAGCACAAATCACGATTCTCAAAACCCAGGACCGCAACCTGGAGCGCCAGAGCCCTGCCTGTCATGTCCCTGATCATGCGTGGAGGCTTTTGGTGGCCAGAGACCAATTACAGCCCCTTGCTATTGAGTACGCCCACCAGTGTTGTTGGGCACCAATGTGTAACATATATGAGCATGGTGATAAGTCCAGGAAGCTCCTCTATTGGTTTGCCACTCACGCCTAGCGGGGGCCGCCATATACCGAGGGTGGTGAGGCGGGTGGGGTCGCGGGGGAGCCATCGCGCAAGGGGGAAATTGAACACAAATATAATTAAACTTGTCTTTTGCCGCCGGGCACTCCAGAGTCACATCTCATCGCGATTCCTCTCATCTTCCTGCCTGCTGGTCCCAGCAGCCCCTGGGACAGACTCCCTGTCCAATCTCCGCACTGCAGAGCAGCATGGGAATTGGTCTGATCAGGCAGGAAAGACGCCTTGCTCAGATCAGGAAGTCTGTGGGGTTTCTCGAGCACGGCTGCTCAAGGCAGCTGGGCTGGAAAAAACCTAAGTGTGCATGTGTGTTTTGGTCGTCCTGAGATGGCCGGCCAAAACACATATGCGCACTTAGGGAGAGGAGTGCACTAGCACTCCTCCTCCCCCTCTAATACCTCGGCCCTCTCTTCCCAACATCGTGGCTAAAAGCCAGCAAATGTAAATTAAAATGATGCAAGAACATCATTTTAATTTAGATTTGCTGGCTCTAAGCCAGGCAGTGGGGCAACGCTCCTCCAACATTGCAGAGGAGCCGCCTCTGCCCATGCCACCGTCTTTTGCATCGTTTCCCAACAGATGCAGATGGCTGGCATCTGTCGCGGAATCCTGATATTCTGCGGACTTTTGTGGCCATCTATCAGGACCTTTATGCTCACAGACCCCCCACTCCCAAAGATAGAGCATCCAATTTTGCATGACATTCCGTTACCTACTATCCCCCCTCCCTCGCCCGAGAGTTAGGCAAGCCTATCACTGAAGAGGACATTTTCTGTGCCCTCTCAGATATGCCAGCCGGCAAAATACCTGGACCCGACATCTTCCCAGTAGAGTGAAACTGGCTGTTCTGTACTGAGTGAAGCCCCTTCCTGCTTAAGCTTTGTGCTGAAGCGACCGCACAGGGTGCATTCCACCCAGAATTAGTTCTGGCTTCAATAGTAGTTTTCCCCAAATCAGGACATCCTCCTGAGAAATGCTCCTCATACAGATCTATCTCATTGATTAACACTAAAATTAAGCTCTATGCTAAAATCCTGGCCAACCGGCTACAACCCGCATTACCATACTTGATCCATCGCAACCAATGCAGCTTTTTGCCCAAAAGCATCCCATCCTCCTGCAGAGCTGCTTCTCTTAAATTTTGAGAAGGCATTCGACACAGTGGATTGGTCCTTTCTTGAAGCTGTCCTTGAACATGCGGGTCTAGGGAGGTATATGAGGTGCCGTTTAGGGGCCCTTTACCATCTGACCTATGCCCTATGCCCAGGTCCGGGTCAACAGTACATTATCGGATTGTTTCCCTATCCAGTGGGGCACATGACAGAGATGCCCCCAATACTGTTTGCCCTTGCGATTGAGCCCATGAGTGATTCATCTGCTGTGATGCCCAAATTAGCAGGGGGTCCTGTGACAGAGGGCCAGAGGGGAAGATCTCTATCATGCTAATGATATTTTGTTGTTCTTTGCTGCCTGCCCCCCACTTCTGGGCCCTGTTGTCTTGAAATCCTTACATTATTTGATGAGGCCTCTGGCCTCCAGGTGGTCACTTCCAAGTTTCTATAAGTCCCGAGTGGAGATGATGCCATCAACTATCTCTGGCAATCCAGTATACCGATGCAACGCCTCTCCTTTAAGGAAATGGGGTTTCACATCTCCCTGCTCCCTGACGTCACGAGCGACCTCAATTTGCCCTCCACGGGTGTCCAAGATGAAAAAAGACATAACGAAGCGGTCACAACTTCTCCTGCTTGTGATGAGCTATATTGCCCTTTTCAAAATGATGATTCTTCCCTGCTTCCTCTACATACGTTAGCATTTCCCAGTCCCGATCCCCCCAAGCTGGTTCCACGTGCTTACTTCCACCCTCTGCTCCTTTCTTTGGTCAGGCAGTCGCTCCCGCATGGCGTTTCTCAACAGTCGACAGTCTCCATATGGTGGTTGGCAGAGGATGGTCGACCCTAGATGTTACTATTTGGTCTCCCAATTGATCGTGGTTAACGACTGACTTAGTGGTGGGTGGGATGATCCATTGTACTGATGGGAACTCTCCTCTTTGAGTTTTGACCGCATCCTGGATATGCTGAATGGTGCTCCAATATCCTGGAGCCTACCTGGCATCACTTGTAGGATTTTCCTTTGCTGGCGTTGCGCTCTGCTATTCTTAGGCTGGCATGGTACATTGACGCGATTGACCCCCTTGTGGAGGAAGTGCTGGCTTCATCACACCGTTGGCTGAGAGAGCTTCTATAGGTGGCACACAATCAAAGATATTTGGGTGGAGAAACATATTTTGCCCTTCCAAGAACTGCAAGATCTATATGAGCTCAATAGCACACAATTCCATAAATACCTGCAGCTACGCCACGCTATTCTGGCTAACGTCCCTCCAGACAGGGGGATACTGGAGTTTAGTCCCATGGAGGCCAAGTTGTTGATCGTTCACATAGATAGAGGCACAATCTCCGAGGTTTATCGAACACTCATTGTGAATGCACCGCACAATTTTGACAAGCTCCGACTCTGCTGGGAGGGTTGGGTTGGTGAGCTTGATGAGGCAGACTGGAGGGAGGCCGAGTTGGCTCCGTGCACACTGGATATCTCTACTTGCCTTTGACTGATCCAGCTGAATTATTTGCACATGATCTACCTTACCCCGATACATCTACACTGGGCTGGCAAATTCCCCATCTGGTAATAAAATTTGTTATGAAAAAGAAAAATTCCCTAGCCAGTCTTGTGTTCGCTGATCTAAGATTGTCACGTTGTTTGAACATGTCCGGTCATTGCCATGTATTGGCAGCATGTGCATGGAGAGCTCTCAAAAATCCTGGAGCGAGTCCTTGAGCTGACACGAGGGTGGCCCAGCCAGGCATGGCCGAAGAGATGGGCGGCTCCCGGACTGACCGCACATTTGTGGGTGTCGCTACATTGGTGGCTAAGAAGGACATTGCTCACCGGGGGTGGAGTGTTGCGCTTAACTTTAAAAGTCTGATTCCATTGCCCAGGGCTGTCCACGGAAGCATGACAAGATATGGGGGAAGTGGGTGGCATACTATGGACTGGGGATGTTATTCATTCATGGTTGGTTGCATTGTGAAGGTGAAATGCTAATGTAACTGTATTTTGCTTGGGGGGCGGAGCTTGCCAGCGCCGATGGTGGACGCTTGAGAGCAGAGCTCCGCGCCATCACCCAAAAAATCCTGCAATTTTCCTGGTTTGACGGAGCCCAAGACGTTTTGCTGAACGGGCACGACTCCCGGTGACTGCCGGCATCAACAGGGGTAGCCGCGGTAAATCCTGGCCAGCCTGAGACGGAGCAGCGGGCAGCCCAATATTCCGGCGACCTAGGCCGCAAAGCCTCGGACTGGCCCCGCAAGCTGCCCGACGTGCGTCATCCGACGTGCGGCCGGAGTCGCGACACTTGACCCGGAGGCACCGGACTAACGCGAACGCCCAGAGACCCTGAGCTGTCAGTGCCCAAGACACAACGGTGGAAGAGCACGACCCTAGGAGGCCGACAGCACCAGCGGAAGAGATCGCAGTGAGTCCCTGGCTGCCCGGGAAGGAGTTGGGCGCTGGCGGCCTTACCGACGATCTAGGCCACGGAGCCATGTGCTTTCCCTGCGCGCCGCCCGGAGTTTGCTGCCTGGCGCGCGGCTGGAGTTGCGATACCTGACTCGGAGGCGCCGTATACTTACCACAGCCCCGTGAGAGCACCAGAGACCTGGGTGTGGACCGCGCTCCCAGACAACGATGAGGGGACCCGGGGGCTGGCCGGGGTCTGCACGGCCTCCACCCGACGGCCGGACTCGGCTGGGAGGGGCCCGCTACTTGCAGGCAGCAGAGGACCACAGTGATCGTCGGGTCACACACGCCCACAGTTGGTAATCCCAGCGCATAGGAGGACCCAGGGGGGGCTTGGCGAGGCCTGACTGTGCTGGTCATCCACCCCCCCACCCCCTCCTGGCACCACGGCTGAGAAGTGGATTGCCCACGACTGCTGTGTGCGGCGCGTCAGAGGTGAGTGTTGAGGAGGCCGTGGCCTGGGATCGCGTTGTACGCCCCCTGATACGCGCTGTGGGGGCGCCTAGTGGAGGGGTAGAATCTGCCGTCCCTGGTCATCTGCAGTGGCCCCCTGACTAAAGCATAAACAATTTAAGAACTCTTAGGGGAGACCACAGCCGACTGCCCCAACCCGCGGAGCAGTGGGACTGCTCCTAGCTGCTGAAGTGGGAACCCTGCTGGGTAGACGACTACGCCTCACTGCCAATCACCCCTATCTGGCTCGTGTGACCCCGTTTGCAGATAGAGATCATCCCTTGCGGAGCCCGGCGGGAAGACCGGGCGGACAGCGGGTGGCGGAAACACTGCGCCGCGGCGGGCCCCTGGCTGTGAACTGTGTGGAACAGTACCCTCGCAGCTCTCCCCGGCAGCATGGGTAAGGGGGACAAGACGCAAACCAAGCTCCCTTTTGAACAGTGCCGAGCGAAGGCCCCAGATCCCCAGGAGCCTGAGCCTGCACAGCAGATCAGAGGCCCGGAGGGTTCGATCTACTCGGACATCAAGGAGCTGCTGCTTACAATGGAGAAGGGCTTACAGGACAGTATGGCGGCGATAGGGACGAAGATTGATACCCTCACTTATCGAATGGACCGGATGTCAGAAAGGGTAGACAAGCACGCGGAATGGCTGGACATGTCGGAGAGACGCCTGTCTGAGGTTGAGGAGGCGCAGATGGAACTGGACAAAGATCGAAAACAAATTGGCAAGCTACTCCAGGTGATACAAGACAAGTCAGAAGATTTGGAAGCTCGCTCTAGGCGCTCCAATGTACGTATCACAGGTGTCTCAGAGACGACGCACACCGGGAAGATGGAGCTATTCGTGGAGAAACTGCTGACCACTCTACTGGGACATGATGTCTTCTCGCCCATGTTCATTGTGGAGAGGGCGCACCGCACGCTGGGTCCTCAACCGCGCCCGGGGGCTTCCCCGAGGCCAATTATCGCAAAACTGCTAAACTACAGAGACAGAGACACTGCACTGAGGGTGGCCAGAGAGAAGGGACAGCTACAGTTCGAAGGAGCGTCCAGGTATAAGGAGCGTCCATCTCCTTATACCCGGACTTTACAGGAAAGGTGCAGGAGGAACGTCGGCACTTCGCACCATATAAGCGACAACTCTGAGATCTTGGGCTGGATTATGCCATGCTGTACCCGGCGAAGCTGAGAATTAATCGACAGGGTCACTCCCACTTCTTCACCGACCCGAAACTCCTCCAAAAGGCCCTGAAGGCGTGGACTCGGGAGCAAAGAAATAGCCCCAGAGACCAGTCGGATGAGCAGGAAACCGCAAGTAGCTTGGAGAAGCAGGACTAGGATAACTGCCCCTCTTTTGTAACCTCGCCGTTAGACATGTTGAGGCGGGGCCTGAGGTGGGCTGATCGCTAGGCCCCGACTGGTCGAGTACTCGGCCGACCGGACGGTGAGGTTCGGAGCGAGCTCAAGGTGCCTGCGTGAGACACGACGCCCCGGGACTTGAGACCTTTCCTCCTATTTACACACTGCAGTCTCAACTTAGTAGGCAATGGGTGGGCTCACTTAACTTGTGTACACTGTTGGCACGGGAAGTGCTCGACCGCAAGTTGGGGAGGCTGAAGGCATGGATGGGGGGGTCTGCGCTAATGTACGCAGTGTTCATTGTTCTTGGCTCATGTTGAAGGACACGAATGGGGTGATGGCGCTAGGAGCGATATTGAGATGCACTTTCGCCTGCAATTGTTACTAGTACTGATTCTGGCGACCTCTGCCCCAGCGCTGTGTGCACTTATGGTTCCTGTGGGGACCAGTATGGGATACAGGGGAAGTACCAGGGGGGGGAGTTTTTTCATGCTAGGCCGAGTTGGGGCTGGTCTGCTGTGGGAGGGGGGGGGCGTACCTATGGGAAGAGAGATGCTTAGTTGTTTTGTGATGTATGCACTGTGCTTCACGTATCCAAGTTCACGGATGGCGCGTTACTTGATGACCCATGTACACAACGCACACGGCTCTACAGATTGACACACCAGTCTGGTTCTCCACTGGAGACCTTACGCCCCACACACTAAGCTCGTCACGTCCTGATGTCTAACGCATGAAGAGCACAGGAACGTACACAGCCGGCCACTATACGCGCCCTCACGTGGAATGTAAGGGGATTGAACGATTTTAGAAAGTTAAGGAAAGTAATGGGCTATTTAAAAAGACACAACATAGACATAGCGTTGCTACAGGAAACCCATTTGCCACTCAATAGCAGGATGTTACGTAGTAGAGGCCTGGAGGGGAATATAGCGGTAGCCGGATTTACGACCCATGCCAGGGGGGTAATCACATGGGTTAACCCGAGCTCGAAAATCCTGTTACAAACACTGAGCGCCGATCCAGAGGGCAGATACGTCATAGCATTATGACAGAGAGAGCAAATTTCCCTTATCTACCGCATAATTCTAATACAACAGTATTACAGATAATTGATCAAATATTGGTGACAGAGGCTCATAAATGACCTATATTTCTTTCAAAAAATAGTTTATTTCATTTTTATAAATATAAATCACATTAGTTTGCATCAGTTAATATTTCTTTGTCAGTTCCTCATGAAATACAAAAATTCAATTTTTATAGAGACAGAGCATTTTTTTTATAAATAGTGTAAACAAAGAGAAACAATATAAAGTGCATATAAATCATAACTATATACAAATTAGGATTACCACAAATTAATACATGATTCATTAACCCCCTGGAAAAGAAATCCTGTATCCACACACATACTCAACAATCCAAACATTCTCACTCTAACTACATACACTACCACACCATTTGAAACAAGGAAGTAAACTCATGAGAACAGGTCTCCAAGATCAATGTGAGACCCCGCACTTGGTCGACGCGTGTTTCGGCGGCACAAAGCCACCTTCTTCAGGACCACTTCCAATAGAACAACCCTATTATCCAGGGGATACAGAATAGCGTTCTAATATAGGGTTAGGTGTTCATATAGTTTATGTCATCCAGTTAATGATCCCTTTGTAAATATTTGCTGAAATCTAATGGGGTTACTGTAGTTCCTTCATGCAACACAAATCTTGACCTTTTTTTAAAAAGATTATACAGCTCTGTATAATAATAGATTGGTTCACAGAGTCTTGTAAATCCAGATTCTAATTGTTTTTTTTTGTATGGGGGTACGCCAACACAACTTTTTCAGAGTCCTCACTTCATTAAGGCGTCGGTAACGGCGTGTCTACCTCCTGGTTCGCTCCAAAACAAAGGGAAAAGTTTTTATATTAGAACGCTATTCTGTATCCCCTGGATAATTGGGTTGTTCTATTGGAAGTGGTCCTGAAGAAGGTGGCTTTGTGCCGCCGAAACGCGCGTCGACCAAGTGCGGGGTCTCACATTGATCTTGGAGACCTGTTCTCATGAGTTTACTTCCTTGTTTCAAATGGTGTGGTAGTGTATGTAGTTAGAGTGAGAATGTTTGGATTGTTGAGTATGTGTGTGGATACAGGATTTCTTTTCCAGGGGGTTAATGAATCATGTATTAATTTGTGGTAATCCTAATTTGTATATAGTTATGATTTATATGCACTTTATATTGTTTCTCTTTTTTTACACTATTTATAAAAAAATGCTCTGTCTCTATAAAAATTGAATTTTTGTATTTCATGAGGAACTGACAAAGAAATATTAACTGATTCAAACTAATGTGATTTATATTTATAAAAATGAAATAAACTATTTTTTGAAAGAAATATAGGTAATTTATGAGCCTCTGTCACCAATATTTGATCAATTATCTGTACTACTGTTGCATTAGAATTATGCGGTAGATAAGGGAAATTTGCTCTCTCTGTCATATTGTCTTATTCCCCTCCTTCCCTGGCTTGATCAAGTCTAGAGGGGGTCCCACCAATTCTGCCTACAGATACGTCATAGCGTCCTGTAAGGGCATGGGGTTGGACTTGCTGGTTGTCAATGCTTACGGTCCTAATTATGATGCCCCAGAATTTTACGAATCGCTAGCCACGAAGATCAGCACATATGATACGCCTCAAATAATCTGGGGCGGGGATTTTAACCTCACACTTAACCCAGACATGGACAGGTCCACTGGCCCACCTCGCAAGCCATCGGCAGCGGCACAGATGCTCGCAGCTAAATGGCTTGTGTTGGACATGGTGGATGTGTGGAGAAGCAGAAATGAGGGCTTGGGAGGGTACACGCATTACTCAGCCTATCATGAAGTGCACACTAGAATAGATTATTGGTTTGCCACCTCGGGGGTGCACCGAAGCATTAGACACTGCAAGGCGCTACCGCGCACGCTATCCGACCACTCCCCCATACTACTGCTAATGGAAGCCCCGGTTAGGACAATCCCCCCTTTTACATGGCGATTTCCACCATACTCGCTCCTAGATCCAGTTTTTTGTGGAGAACTGGCAGAGTCGATTGATCTATTTTTTAAAAAGAATGTTGGATCGGTGGAAGACTTTCAGACGGTGTGGGAAGCGTTCAAAGTTTACATACGGGGCATAGTGATGTCTAAACACTCCAGGGTCCTGAAAGCGATAAGACGCCGCCTGGCGGAGCTAGAAGGCCAGCTGCAAGCCCTTGAGGTACAGCAGCAGAACCGACCGGATGAGGCAACGGAGGTAGAAATTAAACGCCTCCTAGTGGAGTACCATGACGAAGCAGACAGGGAGGTGAAACATCTGGGCAAATATACCACTGCACGTACATATGGCGAGGGGGAATGGCCGGGCTCAGTGCTGGCCAACATTCTTAAGGGCAGGAGAGGGAAACCACTGATCACGGAACTGAAGGACGCTGATGGACTGGTGCCACAGAAGAGGCGGACATGGCCGCCATCTTTAGAGATTATTACTCGGATTTATACTCCTCGAAGAGCGGGGAGATGTCAGCTGAAGTCCTGGATTACCTGGAGCACATAAAGCTCCCGTTCCTCCCTGACTCACAAAGGGAATTACTCATGAACCCGATACAACGCGACGAAATTAGGGATGCCCTGGCCTCAATGCGATCGGGCAGTGCGCCCGGCATCGATGGCCTAATGGTAGACTTCTACAAAACATTTCAGGATCAACTGTTGCCGCACATTTCCACTCTGATGAGCGACATTTGTATTCAGGTAAGCATGCCGAGCTCCATGAGAGAGGCGATGATAGTCACTATTCTTAAACCGGATAAGTCGCATGATGAATGCGGCTCTTATCGGCCGCTGTCATTGCTGAATGTGGACACTAAGGTATATGCAAAAGTACTAGCGACTAGATTAGCACTACTGGCCCCCGAATTAGTGGCCCCAGAGCAGGCAGGGTTCATACCTAGCAGGAATACAATACAATATATATATTGGGCACTATCCAGCATGTTAAGCAGGATGTGAAGGCCGTGGCCATATTCCTGGACATGGAAAAGGCATTCGACTCGGTGGAGTGGCCGTTTCTGCTACAGGTATTGCGACGAATGGGGCTTGGGGAGCCCTTCCTGCAAATGGTTGGCGCTCTTTACAAAGGGCCCTCGGCTAGAGTGCGTGTTGGCAACGCGGTCTCACAACCCCTTTACATTGGCAGGGGAACCCGCCAAGGGTGCCCTTTATCCCCTTTGTTATATGCACTAGCGGCAGAGCCGCTGGCCTGTGCTCTGAGAGGATATCACAGCCACGAGGGAATACGATTTCCGACCTACAAAATAGTAGTGTCCATGTATGCTGATGATACGCTGCTTTATGTGCATGACCCCGCAACGAATCTCCCCCCCCCCCTGCTGCGGGACGTGGTTCACTTTGGTGCGCTCTCTGGCCTTAAAGTCAACTGGACAAAATCTATAGTTTTCCCTCTCACACCGGTGACTGGGCAAGTGGAGACGGAATACCCCCTCCAGTGGTCCGAAGATCCGATTAGGTACCTTGGCATACAACTCCACACGGACCCGGACCTGCTCATCAGCCAAAATTACGGGAGGGCGATAAGCAAGCTGGAAGATGATGTAGCGCTTTGGAGCAAGCTGCCTCTCACTTTGATGGGCCGCATAGCCATTATGAAAATGGTGGTCCTGCCGAGGTTCCTATTTCTCTTTAATGCCCTTCCGATAGTACTATCTAAGGCCTTTTTTCAGCGGCTGACGAGTCTAATGATTAGTCTAGCGTGGGCGGGAAAGCAGCCCAGGGTAAAGTGGTCGACCCTTACTCTGCCCTGCAACATGGGAGGGTTGGCGGCCCCTGACCTTGAACTTTATTACAGAGTGGCTCAGGCATTGCACCTGCACACGTGGGTGCACGGAGACAAGATGATCCCGCATCTCCGCATGGAGCGGCTCTTCACGCACCCGCAGCCGCTGCCGGCCATGATCTACTTGCCTTTGGACCGCAGAACGGGAGTGCTGGACTCCATAACTGCTACCAACCATGCATGGCACTCGCTCCTACAGCGGCAGGGAGGCGCGCTGCTAATTCACCAGACTTGCCACTGCAGTGGATGCTCTGGCTTCCACCTCAGTGTGAGAAGGGTGTCACTAGAGAGTTGGCGAAACTAGGTCTCAGCAGAGCGGATGACCTCTTTCAAGATGGCGTGGCCAAAACCTGGGATCAGGTGCGTGGAGACGGCAGAGAGATCCCTATGCTGCCTCGCTTTCAATTCCACAGGACGCGAAGCGCACTCTTGGAGCTGCTCGGCCCAGATATGGCAGAGCCTCCGGACGTCCCTGAATTGGCGTATGTCATCAAGACTAAGGAGCCTCGGAAGCTTCTCACAAATCTGTATAGGACGGCTAGGTCGCAAGGAGAGCACCAGCTTATGAAAGCGAGACTCGCATGGCAAAAAGACTTGGAGACCACTTTGGACGACGTGGTATGGCGATACTGCTGTGAAAGTACGAAGCGGATATCGCTTAATGGACGGCACAGGTTGAGCCACTTTAAGTTTCTGCAGAGGGTGTACCACACTCTTGAGAGACTCCATAGATACGGCCTGAGGCAAACGGCAGACTGCGAAAGATGCCGCGCAGCTAACACGGACTTCATGCACCTAGCATGGAGCTGCCCGGGCATCCAGTCTTTCTGGTGTGACATCTTTTCGGAAATGAGCAAAATCCTGGAGGTAGACATGACCCCGGAACCGGGCTTGGCGCTCATTGGCAACTCCAAGCGGCTCCCAATAGCAATTCGCAGACTCACGGATATGGGGATGCTAATGGCCAAGAGAGTAGTAGCGCATTGCTGGATGAGAGGACCGCTCCCAACCAGAGCTAGGTGGGCGCGCGACATGTTGTACTGTAGCACCCAAGCGGAGACTTATAGCGAATTGCTGCCCCCCACGAGCTGCCCTAAAAATTTCTGGGCACTGTACCAAACTTACCTCACTGGGAGGGAGCGAGAGGAAGCTGATAGTAGGGAACCACATCATTCAGAAATGGCCTCACGAAGTTTGACAGAGACGCAGAGTGAGGCAGGCACTGGTTAGATGGGTGGGGTGGCAACGCGAACACACTGTTTATTCCAAGGTTGGCTGGAACATTGTAGTCAGGATAGACATACTAGTTAGGACAGCTCAGATGGGGCGCAGACATTACTCAGGAGCACATTTAGGAGTAAAGTGTAACCGTGCAGTCGGATAAGGCATCATTCTTGCAATTACATCCCTAGTATACACTGTGGACGTGGGTGGGAAGGGAGGGGTGGTGGGATCATTGATTGAGATGGGAGTTAGTATTTGTGAAGTTATGACGCGTACATATTTGTTTTTTTATCTGAGCCGCAGCACAGAGGGAAGGGAGGGTGGGGACGCATTGTTGGTGGTAAGAACGACACCGCGCATGACGGCTGCTCCCTGCTCCTTTGGCAGTGATACCTGTGAATTTGTTAGCTCCTTTGCGGCATACGCCGCCGGACCCCCGGGTTGTCGGCTGATGGGCTGTGTCGGCATGTGTTTATTGCTTACCTGAAACATGAATAACGCGGCCGGCCCATGCGGTTGTAGGCCTGGAGCTGTGTATCTGAAGTACGTGTCAATAAAAAAGAAAAAAAAACTGTATTTTGCTTGGTGGTTTTAAAACGAATGAAAATTTGTTATTATAAAATGTGTTCTGTTCTGTCAACTAATGAGTTCTGATAAAAACCCTACCAAGATTTCGTTAGGGTGTGGAAGGATCATCAGCAGTTCTAGCTGTATTTTCTATTATATGTATAATGACTTAACATCTCTCTCTAGCAGCCACTCTATCACTCTATACACAGAAAGCCATTATTGTACATGGTTTGTAAAGTATTTCCTTAAATGTTCTTCAATACATTTTTTGGGTTTGTGTAAATGAAATCATGTGTTGTATATGAATCTTCCAGTGATCAATCAATATTTGTTCTGTCATTTAGCATTAATGTGATATAAGCACTTGTAATACATACAAATGTCATCACCATATTTTACTTTACTTTTACCATATTTTATTTTACTTTTCTACCATACAGGTAGACCGATAAAGACCCCCTCAGACCAGGGCAATACAAATCTAAGTGAAGACTCAGTGTTCCATTACACGTCACTTCTCTCACACCCAGTCCATAATAGCACAACCACTTACCTCAATTGTAACATGTTTGGCGGGGCAGCCTCTTGCTCGGTAGATAGTGTCTTCTTGCTGTGCGTATCAGCCAAAACCTTCACGCCATGTTGTCAACAAAGGTGGCACCAGTGTTTGCCAGCCCCAGACAGTGTCTCTTTTGGACCCCAACGAAACAATGCCCACCACAGTGTGATCACCCAGATATCTCAGTATGCCCAAATGAGTTACTTTGGCCATCAAGTCAGCATTGTACCCCAGTATTAGATTCAATATTTGTCTAATTCGGCCCCAACGCCTAGCTACACTAGGGCAATCCCATATGACATGGAAGAAATCAGCATCTGGGCAATTGCATCAAAAGCAAGTCAGAGCCATGCCATGCCATACGCGGTGAAGGGACAAGTAGGTGTTGTGAAGATAGTTCAGCTGGATCAGTCAGAGACAAGAGGGAATGGCCAACTTCCAGGGGGCCATACGAGCTTCCCACCAGTCCAAGCCATCAAGTGGTCCCATGAAGCAAAGGGGTGGTGCAGTTCCTAAAGGGGGGTTGGAGGGGAAAGGGGAAAAGACAAAGCTTTTGTCATGTTGCCCTCACACACCCTGAAAGGTGTCATGCTTCATCATTGGGCCTTGCTCCTCGTCGGGCCGGCGCTGCAATGTTCGACGGGCTCACCGTTTCCGGGGCTCATTGTCGGAGATCTTTTTAAGGAAGCCGTTGGGTGGGTGCGGGCGTGGGGACCATGGGGGGTTGTGTGCACGTGGCTAGTGGTTTAAAGTAGGTCAGGGTCAGTCCTATACTCAATAATTTTTAATGGTTGAGGTAGATCCTGCCTAGTTAAAAAGTAGGAACGGACGCTCTATGGGAATATAATGTTCCTAGCGGGCAGTCTCTAAAGTGGGGTCGACATGTTTCGTGCCTGGTTGTTCGGAAAGAATCGCGTGGCACTTCTTCAGGACCTATGTGAAGTGTGGTGCACAACTACAGACAGGCTCAAAAATTGTTAAAGGTAGCCTGTTGTGGGCCCTAGTAGTCCTATACTGGGCATATTAGAAACCTGTGGAAAGGATGAAAAAGGGGGACAAGGGAAAAAAAAATTAGATAGGGGGAAGGGAACGTGGAAAAAACTGCAATGAGCTAGAGAGAAGCTGTAGATTTTACATTAGCGGGGAAGGGCATCTACAGCCGATAAAAGGAGATGATGGATGCATGCATCTCATTGGTTAAAAACAAAGGAAAACAGGGACACCCCTTGCGAGTGCGTCATGGTGCCGGCTGTGTACTCTCACAACATGTTTATACAACTGTTCAATCTAGCGAGGCATGAAAAAACAAGGGGACAAGCCTGTGTTGATTGTCACCAAGAAAGGGGGCAGGGGAGGATGTCGGGAGGTCGTGTGTGGAGGGACCCCAGTCTCGAGATATTATCTGTAGTGCCAAAGTAGATGGAGATACCACTACGCACCTGTATGTAAGCAACGTTGATATGCCAGAAAGTTGGAATAAATCACAGCCACATAGACGTCTCCTGCCTTGGTGAATATCATACCATATGGCGGTAATCAAAACTGTATACATTAATGACATGCAGAGGAGTACGCATGCCTCAGCTTCATTTAAACTTATAGGGTCGAATGAATAGTGCCCCCGGTGAGTAAACAAGCAACACACACAAAAACCACATAAACCACCAATTAATTACTGCGTTCGTGGCGGTAGAGGCTCCAGCTGGTTGAGCAGCCCGTAATACAGGCGTGATTGCGCAGTAGACAGCATGTAATACCCCTGCCAAAGTAAACAATTGCAGCGATTGCGTACAGTAGACAACACGTAGTACCCCCCGCAGGATTAAACATTTGTAGAAGTTTAGACGGGGGAGATTGGTGCTCCCGTATTTCAACTCACCCGTTAGTATAGAAGCTATGGCCAGACGGGGTTGTAAGGGAGCACGATGTTGCTCCACTCCTTGAAGGGAAAAGGGGGAGAGCCAGGTTAAAGTAAATGGGTTGGAGGCCGTTGGCAAGGCTTACCGTGGTTTCGAAGACCTGTAGGATACTTACAGAAGGGTTGCGGCAACTTGCTTCTGAGCCTACCCACGCTCCAGATCCCCGTGATCAGAAGTTTTTTTGAAACAAATTCAGGTAAACGCTAGAGCGTCTACCATTGCCGTCATCTTGGGGTGGTCGGCAGAGTTGAAAACTTTATTGGTATAACAGCCTGTGTTGCTCAAATGGAGACTTTAGTGGTATTCAGGTCGCTGTTGCGAGGTTATCCAATTGGAGACTTTTGTTGTATTCAGGTCGCTGTTGTGAAGTTTTCCATAAGGAGTATTGTGTCAAGGCACATCGATGCTGTGCAAGGACTAGTGTGTCTTGCTGTGCCTTCATTCAGGTTGAGGGAGCTAAATTGAGAGCAAAAGTGAGTGGCTAACTAGACAATTTCCAGGTCGTTAATACAATCAGAAGCGGCCCACAGAAGGTGTTGTGGCCTCTCTAGCATGGGAAACTTAATTCGGGGTATGTGGGAGCTAAAAGAGAAATGGCATGTGTAGCCCGGGTGACTGACTAGGCAATTGCCGGGTCGTATATACAGAAAATAGCGGCCCCCGGAAGGTATAGTGGCCACGCTAAAATGGGAGACACGAGAGAATAAAACGTGTGAGTAGAATGTGTATGTCTGGCAAGGAACTACACGGTGATAGGGCGAGTCGGGGGTACATGCCAATTGAAAGGGTGAGATGGCTAAGAAGGTGTAAATGGTTATAAGCTAGAGGGACGCGATGGTCACTGTGCATAGCCGAGGTGAGCTTTCAACATTAGTTCCGGTAGGGGCCCAGGGTAGGGGGTAAAGTTGGACCAAGGGTTGACCGGCTAGCGAGGTACGGGATCAGCATGACCTCATTCCGGACGATGCTCAAAAATCCCCTGGTGTCAAGAGTATCTGTCGCCTGACTGGTTGGTAGTATTGGACGGGGACCAACACTGGTGGGGGGACTGAATTCATGGGGGTAGCCTATGTGAGGTGTGAGTCGTGATGCTGTACGCATAGGGGGTAGTTGAGCTAGGTTGGGTTATGGCATACTGGTTGGTGGCGGAAGTGCCAAGGAGTTAGCGGTTTAGGGCTGCCCAAGGGATATCGTCATTAAGTCCTCGTGTGTGGGCGGACAGTTTGAAAACCCAGCGTTGTTCCTTTTTGAAAAGGGATTCCTTGGAGATGTTTTTGTGGTGTTCTAGGATGGTCCATTGGAGATCATTGGGGGAGTGTTTTGCTTCAGCAAAGTGTGTATAAAGCTTGGTTGTGATTTTTCCGCACCGGATATTACTTCTGTGCTCTGTGATTCTTGTTTTGATGGTGCCATTGTCATGCCGATGTATCGGAGATTGCAGGGGCATGTGAGCAGATACACACAGTCGTTGGTGTTGCAGTTGGTATGTTTTGTTTATGTCCATGTCCATGTGTCAGTCAATGCAATGGTTTTAGTTGCTTTCGTAAGAGGACAAACCACGCACTGTCCACAGGGAAAATGACCTGTGACAGGGGGTGATCCCCAGAGGGTGTTGGTGTGTGTGGTCTGACGCCTAGGTCTTGTGTTTACCGCCAATCAATTGGTCCCACCCATTTCTCCCATCTCTGTGAAAGCATCAGGAATCTGCCTGGTCTGATCACATATATTTGTTAAATACCTCCCCTATCCAAGCTTCACATCAGAAGCTTAGCTTCAAGGGGATTAAATTTGGGCAGATTCTTCATGTCATCTTTGTGTATAGAGAGGGCATGTGTGAGCTGGAGGTATTTAAAGCATTGGGTCCATGACAAATGATATTGCTCTGCAGGTCTTGGTATGTATATTGGGCGTTCCCCTGACACGTCTCCCAGTGTAGTGATCCCAATCCAATCCCAATTAGAAAAGCCCTCAAGTTGCGTTGTGTGCCCATTGCGTGCAGAGCATATCAACAGCTGACAAGGATCACTCTGGTAACCTATCGGAGGGTTTGAGGGATGGGTTGCCATACTGCAGAAACTCCATGATCTAATCGAGATCAAGGAGGTCACGTTCAGCTTGGTAGGTTGGGTTGCTCCAAACCCCAAACAGCTAGTCGTTGATCAGCACGGTTCGAGTCATACGGTAGTACAAGATTTTGATGATATTTTAATAAGATTTATGCTCATTAGTATCAGAGCCTATGGGCTGCACAAAAAAGAATGAACTCATCTGAAATATAGAAATCCCTTGGAGCACTACTTTTTGTATCTATCAAGCCGCTTAGATGTTACTGGTTATCTCTGACTGTTTTACATGAAACTTCCAAACAGTATTGCAAGGACACCTCTGCAGCGGGTGCTCAACCCACTGAGTAATTTTACATGTGTCAGGAGATTTTAGGTTAAGTTGGGTACTCCCTTTGGGTTCAGATAGACTTAGAGTACACTGCAGTGACAGGACAGAATGACTTACAAGAGCCATCATTCCTTCCGTTTATGTTCAACTTGAGAATGAAATATAGTTTCTGACCTAATAGCTGTGAGTAAGTGTTGTAGTCCATTCCACGTTTATGGTTTTTGAGATATCTTTCCTTTTTCGGGCCTTTCTGCGGCTCCCACAGCTAGTGTGCCAAAGCGATAATCAATAATGCATCACCGACGGCTGCGTCTGATTGCAATTAAAAAAGAAGAAAACACATTACATTCCCCAAGCAAAATCTAAATTATTCCTCGCAGGCCGTGCATGTTGGCTAAAAAGGGAATAAAAAGATGGAAAAAGAAAAAAATCACAGACCCTGCCGCCGCTGTGCTGCATTCGTCAACCGGAGCGCGGCAGACAGAGGCGTGGTGAGGCAGAGGGAGCTGGTGCACTAATGTAGGGGGTTATACATTTTTTATGGCTAAGGAAGAAAGAGAGAGAACCAGAGATTGTACGTTTAATTATGCAAATGAGGAGGGCTCAGGCTTTCGATAGAAACTGTAGGGTGAAGAGACTGCACATTCTAACAAAAGTACCCTCTCCTCCCAGCGGTCTGGCCACACAACCAAAGCCAATCCCAAAGAGAACACCAATAGGGCCAACTACATTGGGAATTGAATCTCTCCTTTCTACACAAACACACACACACACAACACACAACACACACACACAGAACACACACAACACACCCTCTCCAGCTATGTCACTCTGAGTGACTCACATATATATTCCAGCTATTTTTGGGCCCCTCGTGCACATAAATTAGCCACCTCAGGAGACAACCTGCCAACACACATACAAGGTTTGCCCCAGGATATCATCTCTCCCATCATCTTTCAAAGGAACCCTCTTCAACCCGGAAATGTTTTCCCTAGAAGAAGAGAAGGAGGGAAGACCACGGAGCTAAACAATAGAATGGAACGAGGTTCGGGTCACGGGGCTTTTTATTAAAGGCATTAAAGGTAGTATTCAGCAGGCAGGGTGAACCTTGCTTTTGTACAACTCGATTGACCGTAATCCTTACCTATGACACCCAATAATTCCTAATTAATTTCATGTTTCCTCAATATCTACAAACCCGTTGCAACAGTCTCACTATTTACAGAAAAGGCGAGAAAGCTTAGTCTCGGGGGTCCATTTTATCATCATAGTGTCGGTTATTGAGAACGTTATTCTACATTATGGGACCTTGAGTAATGTTTTTAAACTTTGATATGTTCGCCCCAAGCTCTTTAATAAGAAAGCTTCTCTAACAATGTATTTTTACAAATCCGCATTTAAATGCAACATTATCTGATGATTCATAGTTACTTTTTAAAAGAAAGTCATTTGGAGTTATACATTATCGATTGGAGTTCCCTCGAGGGAGTTTGTCTAAAAAAACACACTCGTGCCTTCCTTCTACCTCCATGCTCCTTTCTCTACGGTTGAAATTGGAGTTTGTCTCCTGGCATTTGCTTGCTGAGTGGCATATCAAAACCTGCAAGGAATGCTGTGGCCCCCCACCACCACACGCCCATTTCATCCTTTTGTCCTACCTCTCACCTTCATGGGGTCTTTCAGAGGTGAGCTATCACACAGATTACACAGCCGCACAGGCCCTGGATTTTTACTGTAGACATATCCCTCAGATGAGCCATGCCATCTTGGCTCAGACCTCACACAACAGAGCTATCTGTCAGGGTACTTAGATTTGACAGTCTGAGGCCTTAGACCGGTTAAACTGCTTCTGTTGCAGTGCTGCTTTAATATCATGTAGATCAGGGACTGAGTTGCTTAATCATTTCAAGAATCTTAGCCCACAACCCCCATCCCTCTATCGTTTTTGTGTGATCAGTGAGGGATTTTCATTATTGAGGGCTTGCTTGGGTTACTTTGAATACCTGCAAAGGTATGAGATGTGCAGCAAGCTTGGTTGCATGGTGCATCAATACTTAGCAAAACACACAAGATGATGGACGGAATGTTGCGCATTGGCAAAACATTCACCCCAGTCACAGATCTGGGTTTAATCCATCGTTATTTTGCTCACCACGCCACCCCAGTTCAGACATGGCCATATGCAAATCAGCCTTGACCCTGTGCCTCATGGGAACAGTCCAGCCCGAACTGCCAAGCCATGTCTTCCCTGGACCGGAATCAAGCTTCCCAGTACCGGTTTCTGGCCTTACAGCCGTGTTCAGCCAGGATTGCTTGACTCCAGGGCGCAGTGAGCACGGTACCCACGTCTGGGCATACCCTTCCCACATAGGGTGAACAGCAAAACACACAAGATGATGGACGGAATGTTACACAGTGGAGTTAAGCTCAGTAAGTACTTAGAAAATGGTTTACATCTTTTTTAGCCAAACGGTCTGGGCCCCTGTTAGCTCCGCTGAGATGCCACCTTTGGGAGTCGGTGTTCCACAGGGCTCTGTGTTGAGCCCGACTCACTTTAACATCTTTATGACCCCATTGGCGGCACTGGTGGAGTCTTTTGGGGCCCAGATCGTTTCTTACGCTGATGACACCCAGCTCCTCTTCACGTGTAGGAAGGGTGAGGATTTCGATGGAGAGAGCATTCGGGAATGTCTCGGGGCTGTCTTCAACTGGTTTCAGCAGAACAGCCTTAAATGTAACTCTGACAAGTCAGAGGTGCTGTTCTTTGGCTGTACCTCAGACCCTGACTGGCAGGCATGGTGGCCGATTGACATGTTCCCCCCAGCTCAGGCATCCCAGTTGGCAAAAAATCTGGGAGTCAAGATCGATAAAGGTCTGACACTGAGATCCCAGATCTTCGGTCTTATGGGCACATGTTTCGACATCCTTAAGATGCTCCGAAAGTTTCTCCCTCTGCTCACAGAAGAGCACAGGAGGATCACGGTTCAAGCCTTGATTGGCTCCAGGCTGGACTACGCCAACGTCCTCTATCTGGGCCTTCCGGACTATCTGGTACAGCGGCTGCAGGTTGTGCAGAATTCTGCTGCGCGCGCAATTTTTGGCCTTCGCAGGCGAGACAGAGTGTCCGGCCTTCTGCAGTCGCTCCATTGGCTGCCTATCCGGAAGCGGATAGTTTTTAAGGCGTTGACCCTGGCTCATAAAGCGCTTTTGGCTCGGGAGCTAAATATCTTCAGCGTAGGCTTGTTTTCTACCGACCGGCCAGATCTCTGCGTTCTGAATCTTTGGCTCTCGCGGTGGTTCCCCGAGTGAAGAGGGCACGTATTGGGGGGCGTTCCTTTAGTTTAAGGGCACCACAGCTCTGGAACACTCTGCCTCTGGCCTTACGGAGTACTGCTAATCTCCAGTTGTTCAGGAAGGGACTGAAAACTTGGCTTTTTACCCTTTAGTTTATGTCACTCTGCTGTTTAGGATGTTTTTAGTGGTTATGTTTTTTGTTAAATGAGCTGCCAATAAAGCGCCGGGACACTCCATTGGAGTAGCCGTGCGCTATATAAATCAAATGTAACATAACGTAACATAACAAAATAAAAAGCTTAGGACATTGTTAAATGTTTCTTTATCTGTGATGTTTATCTGAAATTAGTTTGTAGTTTAAGATATCCCACATAAGGACAGGCATAAACCCAATTTGGTTTGTACTCATTTAAATTACCTTATTTAAGAATGGTCATTAATGAAAATAAGAGGCTGTTGTCAGGAATAAGCAAGGAGCTTCCTGGTTTGATAGTAGGATGTGGAATATGAGAACTGTGTCATGTATTTCCACAAGATTGTGACAGACCGGCCGGTGGCAGCTGGGGTGCCAAGACTGCTAAACTGTTATGGAGGGTGGGGGGGAGGGGAGAATCTCTTCCAGGGCATGGTAAGCAGCGGTGCTGCTACTTGAGATTGAATTTTCTGCATTGAAAAGGCTTCACCGCTTGCTGCACTAGTTCATTCAATGCAGTTCATCCCTCACCTTTCTTGTCTTCCTTTTAACAATTCTCTCGGTTGTCTGACATCCGCCCTGCAGTCTGAACTTGATTATGGATTCTGTTTTCTATTTATTGCTTTGCTTATGTTTCCTTTAACACATTGCCTCCAGATTTTATAGCAACTTGGGCTTCTAGCATCCTTAGTGCATGATTACACCCTCGTTTTGGCCTAGGTTTCCAGCAGGCTACTCAGGAGCGTAGCTTCAAGGGGGTGTTTGGGGCTTTACACCCCCCCATAAAAAACAGGAGGAGCATCATTTGAGAACCGGGCATCCCGAAAATAAACTTTGGCGCCCCCCAAATGACAGCAGCAGCTGACACAGTATAGAGGTGCTGGGAGTTCAGAAGGTGAAAGAACAGTGGTGGCTGCTCCCGGGAAGCGGAGGGTAGGGTTACAAAATAAATTCACTTACCTGTCTGTTGGCTGGCCGCCGCCTCTCCTCCGTTATCTTCCTGGTTTCTTGTGTGAAAAGAGGAAGCAGGAAGCACCCATGCTCACAGACTCCCCATAGCCAAGTACAACACTGCAGTGCAGCGTTGTGATTGGTATGAGCGTCTTAGTTGTAATGCAGCCTAGGTGGAGAACATACTAAGTACGCTGACTGTTTGGCCAGCTCGATAGGGCTGGCCAATCAGGTGTTGCGCTCTAACAGAGTGCCCACCACTCCTCCCCACTGCTCTGAGAGTAGAGCAGATCCACCCCACCCCAACAACACGCCGCAGCAGGAACTAGTAAAATCATAATAACGACAAGTTATTATCATTTAACCCCTTGCATGCTTCAGACGGCCCCCGGCCATCATGCATCACGGTGGGCGTGTGCGTAGGACGGCCGGGGGCCATCCGAATCCTGCCCACTATTTAAATCGACGGCACAGGGCGAAAATGTGCGCAGCATGAAAGGGGTTAATTTTTCTTTTTTTTACAAGTGAAAAGAGGTAGGCCGACACTCCTCCGCCTTAGCCGAGGAGCTGCCACTGTGAAAGAATATAAAAATATGTTTATATTTTGTTTTTATCTTGTTACATTTAGTGCGCTTTCCAAGATAGTTTAAATGGCAGGCTAATCTTTTAACATGAAGATGTTTACTTTTCTTTTTTGACTGCAAAGTGAGAGGATTTTGTTATGTGATCTATGTCACAATCTCTTTCCAGTACAGACAGGGCCACTGGAATTATGCAGCAGGGTAGCCGAATTTATGCTGCAATGTTCACTAAATTATGTGGCAAGAAATCACAAATCACACGCCTTAGTGTGGCACTTTTTGTGATAGTATCATTTCATTATTTTGTCATTTTCACAAGTTATCACTGTCTGGGTAAAGGTTTCACTTCATTAGTACCAGTTCCACATCAAAATACTGTTGTAAGTAACTGAAAGATGACCAGTCAACCTTTACAAAGGATTTTTCATGCACAGCAGCACGTGTTGCAGCATTTTTAGTATTGTTTGATCTGTGTTAGCAAGAAACCAAATTAGTTTTTGCAGATTATGCAGCAGATCACAGGTTATGTGGCAAATTCCTAATTATGTGGAAAACGCTGCTGCCGCAGAATTGCATAATTGCACAGGCCTTACGTACAAGAAGTGCAAAAAGATAGGCTGTCAATTAGTTTTTAATTCACAAAAATACTTAAATACCTGTACGTGAACTGCAAACATATTTCAACATATCCCAGCAGTTATGAAAGCACAAATGAAGCAAATTTTGTTTTAGAATTCTCAAGTGTGATGGAAAAAAGATTTTCATAGGCTTAAAACAAATTTTGGTGATACACGAATGATGAATATTCTATTGTACTGTATTGCACACTTGTATACGCTTACTACTCCTACGTGTGGCACTGCAGCACTTACCTACATGGGCAGCAAACTACGCCATATAGGATGGGGTTGGTTGAAAGGGTGTTTTCTTTGTTTTGTGATCCTATCTGAGAAGTATTTCCATGTTGTGCGTGATGACTACCATGGTGCGGTTATCGTGCTATGTGAGATGCAGCCCATAGCAGCGTGGTGGATGATGAGGTGAGAGAGACACGGACGCAGTTTATGTTTTTTCAGTATGCTGGCAGCATTGGACAGCTCTGCAGGTCCCTTTATGCTATTTCTTATGATTATAGCCTGCTTGGCTTGTTACTGCACAGGGTTGTCCAATCAGAAATTTTCTGGCATATTTTCTCACATTTCTCAAATAGAACGCAGCAAACCAACTTGCTGGGCTGCATTGCATGAAAGGCAGAGAGCAGAAATGTGCCATATTTACAAAAATATGGCGTATTTCTGCCGTTTTCTAGCACTTGTGCACAGTGTGCTAACTAGCGGCATTGCAATCACCTTTGTGCCATGGTACAAAAGTGCCTGCATGACGGGTAGGATTTTTTCTGTGGAGGAAGGGACAGCTTCCTGCATAGAAACGTACCTTAGAGGTATATTCTTCTTTCTATGTGTGTTACAAAATGCAGGAATTAACGAGAAATACAAATATTTCTCAAGGTTACACCTCACTGGGGAAGGTGTAGCATTTTGACGCATTCCCATAAATCTGGGAATGTGCCAGAAAAAAAGGTTAGATCCACAGGAACACCTGTGCTACACCCATGGAATACCTTCTCAGTGCAAGGCCATACATTCCTTTGTATTTACTAAATCAAGCAAAGCCACACAAAGTGGCTTTGCAGTAAATACCAAAAGTGATGCAACGCGGATGCAAACTCTTAGTAAATCTGCCCCCTAGTGTATAGTTCTGGGCCAGAGCTGGCATTGTTAGGGTGAGAATCTGCTGGAATGCGCATTGTTACTATCATCTCATATCTGAAAGCCATTGTAAAGAAGCAGCCATAGTGTATAGATATTTTAGACCTGCAGTCATGAACTAGACTAAAATCCTGCTGTTGACCCACAGTCTGTGAAGGATCTCTTCAGTTATCACATGCCTGTTCATTTAGTGATTCCTGGTTTATTATCTGCCCATCACTGGTGATGGACAACCCTTATAGCAATAATGCCTTAATTGAATGTAAGATGTATAAGTTGGCTGCTGACTGCTGATTGTTATGGTATTAGTATTAGGGTGGGCCAGAAATGTTATGTATGATCTTACATAACTATGTGATTCCCCAGTGAAGCATAGGTCAGCTCTCTTTAACTTAACTTCTTATCAAAAGTAGTTTTCCGGTTGGGTTGTTTCCAATCTGTGGATTGTAAACTAAAGATGGAGCTTGAGGGTGCGACTGTCTTTCCAGGTTCTGTTGCCGGGATTTATGGTGGGTTAGTTGTATTGGAAATAGCCATGTTTTCAACTGCCTTCTGAAGTGTAAATGCTCCTGGATGCTTTAAATGTGGGCTGGTAGTGTATGCCAGAGCTTGACGACTTGTGCTGAAAAAGCAGTGCCTCCTACGGATTTCTTATGGTAGGGTGGTATCAGTGTCCTGATTTGTTTGCATTGCTTGAATTAAGCTGGTAGGTTTAGTGGTGCTTTTCCTTTGATGCTTTGTGAACTATGCAAAGTGCCTTAAACATTGCCCTGCGGGGCATAAGTAGCCAGTGGAGTATTTGCAAGACTGGAGTGATGTATTCTTTTGGGTGAAGGCAGAGAAGTATTCTTGCAGCAGTATTTTGGATAAGTTGTATTTTGCATATGGGGAACGTGGGTGTGTCAAAGTACAGGTCTTTTGCATAGTCAAGCCTGGAGATTGCCAGTGTGAGGATGGCTTCCAGTTTCTGTTGGTTTCCAAGGTTTGGGAGGATGGGTGTTTTGGTTGTGTGGAAGGCAATTTGTTTTAAGCTGTTAAAAAGTGTTTGTCTCTGCTTTTTGTCTATTTGTGCCTTGTCTGTCTGCTGCCTTTGCTTTTGGTCTATTTGTGCAGGGGCGTAACACAGGCCCCTGAAGCCCCCGCTGTGCGGGGGGGCCCACACCCTCCAGGGGGCCCCGTCAGCACCGCACTTCTGCTGAGGAGCTCTAGATTGAGTCCGGAAGGGGCCCCTTCACGTACCCTGCAGGGGGGCCCCTTCACGTACCCTGCAGGGGGGCCCCCTCAAGGTTTGTTACGCCACTGTATTGGTGCCTTGTCTGACAGCTGCCTTTGCTTTTTGTCTATTTGTGCCTCTGTCTATCTACTACCCTTTTTTCGCCTCTGCCATTTTTGGTCTGCTGCTTTTACAGTTTTTTATTTTCATCTAATTTCCTTTCTTCTCGTTCCTTTCGTCACTGTCTTATTTTCATCCCTTTTCGTTTTGCTTTCTTCCCTGTTTTGCCTTTTGCTCCATTTTTCCTGCTGCTGCTGCCCCCATGGCCCCTTCCCCCCTGCGTGTTCCTACTCCCTCCTCCCAGCTGCTCTCCCTCCCCTGAACCCTACTTAATGGCGGCCGTGCCACTGGTGCGCCAAAAGGCGTACCAAAGGCAAGCCTGTCTGCGCACATCCGTGACCAGCGTCAGGGACCTTGGTCCTCCGACCACCTACCGCTACGACTCAGCAAACCTCCACAGACTCAACCCCGGAAGAAAACAACAACTGCCAGCTGTCGACATCCAACACCACCCAAGACCTGTTCTCCTGCCGACACTGCCACCGCACCTTCACCCACCTCTGGACCCCAACTGCTACCTCCAACCCACCGGACGCCATTGAGCCCAAACCCCTGAGCTGCATCCTTCTCAACATACGCTCCCTACAGACTTGCAGTAGAAATCTGGGACTTCTTCAACATACTCTCGCCCGACTTCGCTTTCCTCACAGAGACCTGGACCAACGCGAGCTCCGCACCAGACATTGCAACTGCCATCCCGACGGGTACAAGATCCAGAGGAAGGACCACCCCCCCACCCTGGAGGTGGACTCGCCATCGTACACAAAACCTCCCTCCGACTCACAACAGCCAGAATTAACGGCTCCTCGTCCCCCATGGAACACCTCCATTTCCAGATCATGATCAACCCCAGAACGTCTCTATGTGGCACCCTCGCCTACAGACCTCCTGCACCGTGCGCCACGTTCACCACTAACAACGCAGACCTCATCACGCCCCACGCCATCTCATTCACGGATTGCGTACTCCTCGGAGACCTCGACTTCCACCTTGACAACCTCAGCGACCCCCAACTCCACCGCCCTCCTGGACCACCTCGCCAACATCGGACTGAGACAGCTTGTCACCACCCCACCCACATAGCAAGACACACCCTCATTCGCATCTTTGCAGGAGGAAACAACATTTGCTTCAGCCACCCCATGGAACCCTTCTAGACCGACCACCACTGCGTCCACTTCTCTTTCTTGACACCAACTGCTCACAATCCTACACCACGCCCCCGTGCAGGAAGTGGAGCAAGATCACCAAAGAGCACCCTTGACCTCGGCCCTAACATCGCTCCTCCACCCACCATGACCGAAGCCAACTCTGTAGCCAACACACTCCACAGATGGATAACCAACTGCGCAGACACACTCACCCACCTCCAGAACTCCGACAGACAACGAAAGCCACCTGGTTCACCACTGACCTCTGAGAATCCAAGAGCACATGCCAACGACTCGAGAAAGCCTGGAGGAACAGTAAAACCTCGGAAGCACGCACCGCCTACAAGACCGCCATGACAGAACACCACCAACTCTTCAGAACCACGAAGAAGATCTTCATCCAGGACAGACTTCTCTCCAACTCCCACAACTCTAAGGAACTCTTCAGCATCATACAAGAATTCATCAAACCCCCAAGCGAAACATCCAACGCCCCTCCTTTCCAGGATCTCTGCAACAAACTCAGCTCCTACTTCCCTCACAAGATCAGGACTCTCTACGACAACTTGCATAAACTGAACCAAGGCACCGAAACTACAGCCACCACTGGCAACACAACCCAGCCTACCATTGCCGCCTTGAAACCTGTCACCACAGAAGACACTGCTAAGACCATGAGGAGCATATACTCAGTAGATCCCACTGACCCATGCCTGCTGCACATCTTCCACAGAGCCGCCTCCGCTATTGCACC
This sequence comes from Lissotriton helveticus, assembly GCF_964261635.1. NCBI lineage: Eukaryota > Metazoa > Chordata > Amphibia > Caudata > Salamandridae > Lissotriton > Lissotriton helveticus. Next base: position 1,564,795,532 of record NC_136065.1, on the reverse strand, counting down.
TGAACTACAACACACTATCAACTGCACCCTCGAAACAGTCACGTTCCCTGATGGCTAGAAACGTGCAGAAGTCAAGTCCCTCCTCAAGAAGCCCTCTGCAGACCCAACGGACTGCAAGAACTACAGACCCATCTCTCAACTCCCCTTCGCAGCCAAAGTCACAGAGAAGATCATCAACAACCAGCTCACGAACTTTATTGAATCCAACTCGATCCTTTACACCACTCAATCCAATTGCAACCACAGCAGCAAGACCGACCTCCTAGCTGCCACTGATACCTGCACCCTCCACGACCAAGGCCACATGGCTGCCCTCATCTTACTAGACATCTTAGCAGCCTTCAACACCGTCTTCCACCGCACACTAACTGCCAGACTCCACGATGCCGGCATACAAGGTACTGTCCTAGACTGGATCTGCTCCTTCCTCACTGGCCGAACTCAAAGAATCAGACTATCTCCCTTCCTCGCTGAACCCACAAAGATCAGCTGTTGGGTACCCCAAGGATCCTCACTCAGCCCAATGCTCTTCAACTTCTACATGGCCCCCTCACTACCATCATCAGAAAGCACGGACTCAGCATAGTATCCTATGCTGACGACACCTAGCTCATCCTCTCCTTCACCAAGGAACCCAACATCACCAGTTTCCAGGAAGGAATGAAAGACGTTGCATCCTGGATGAGCAGCAGCTGCCTGAAACTCAACTAGGAGAAAACGGAAGTCCTCTGATCCACCCCCTCTGCATGGGACAACACCTGGTAGCCCACAGCCCTTGGCAACCCCCCATACCCATGGACCACGCCCGCAACCTCGGCATCATACTCAACACTTCCCTCAGCATGAACCGCTAGGTCAACGTCGTATCTTCCATGTGCTTCAACACCCTGCGCATCCTCTGCAGGACCTTCAAATGGACCCCCGAATCCAGAAATACCGTCACCCACGTACTAATATCCAGCAGACTGGAATACGGGAATGCCCTATACGCCGGAATAAACAGATCTCTACTGCCCAAAACTCCAGACTATCCAGAATGCTGCAGCCAGACTCGTCCTCAGCATCTTACGACAAGACCACATATCCCAGCACCTATGAGACCTACACTGGCTCCCTGTCGAAAAGAGAGTGACCTTCAAGCTGCTCTCTCACGCCTACAAATCCCTCCACAACACCGGACCCCAATACCTCAACAAAAGAATTTCCTTCTACACACCCAAGAGAAACCTCCTCTCCACCGACCTTGCCCTGGCTGAAATCCCACCCATCCACATAGCCAGAATGGAAAGAAGAGCCTTCTCCTACATCGCGGCCAAGACCTGGAACAAACTGCTCCTTAGCATCAGCCGAAACCCCACACTGCATGCATTCAGGAAGAGCCTCAAGACATGGCTCTTTTGATGAGCCGGAGCTGCCCGGATCCCCTCCTCCCCCCAGCACCTCGAGACCCTCACAGGTGAGTACTGCACTTCAAAAATCCCTGATTGATTGATTGAGTGATTGTGGTATCAAATATAAGTCTGAATCCATGGTTAAGAAACAAGGATATTTCTCTTATTTGACACAGAAAGTTGGGGTAAACTTGGTGTTAGGAATTGGCTTTATAAATATGATTGCTATGATTGTCTTTGCCGCTGCTGGGAAGACCTGGGGCAACGGGAAATCCCCTTGCTGCTACTCTCTTGGTTGGATTGCCAGCAGATATGCTTCTTATTCAGGGGCATAGGTACAAATAGTGCAGCAGGTGCAGTGGCACTGAATGCCAGAGGGGTAAGGATCCAATTACACCCCATGTATGTCCTTTTATGGTCAAGATAAACGTGCTGCTGACCTAAAGTTTTTTTTGCAGCAGGTGTACAGTGCACTGGGATTACAGGAAACTTTAGTAAGAACTCTAATGAAAACTTTTGGGGCTGATGAGAAGTTGGAGAAAGGTTAATGCAACTGGGTGACAAATAGTCACACCCAGTGCTAATAAAGAGTTTAATGTGCGCACACCTTCTGTTCTTCCTCTCTTTATTACAGGAGCAGAGGCCAGAAGGAACACCCACAATAACCAACTAACCTTTCTTTCTGCTTAAAAAACCCATAAAGAACATACGCACAGCATGTTGTGTAATGCGTTTTGTACAATTTAAAATATACCTTGCCTTTATCCAGCACAATGGTACTAGTTTCAATAGTCTTGAAAAGATAAAAGGCTGAGTTGGCCCTGCCAGAGTACAAATTGTGCCCCGAAGTGTGCACATGAGCTTCTGCAATAGGCATTTAAATAATTCAGTGATTTTACAGGCTTGTAAAATACCGTAATCTACCTGTTCTGTTCACCTGTTTTACTCACAGGTGGGAGTCTCGCAGTCTAGTATGTCTGAGTCTGTGTAGTGGGTTTTTGTGCAACTTTCTAAGTGCCCTATGATCTTCACATGGCAGAATGGCCACTCTCTCTGGCTTCACTAAATTACATAGGAGTCTTTGGAAGCTTCCAACTGCAGCCGCCAAGTAGAAGAGGTGGATGATTGAAGCTAGCATTTGGGGATGAGCAGAAATGTCTCATTCAGTGGGGGGGAATTTCAGTCAAGGCCTTGAAAATAAGTATAAGTAAACCTGGAGACCACGTAGAGTCGTTGAGCAAACAGGATAAGCAGGAGTTTGGGCATTCATATGCGACTAGGAAGGGCAGTGAGCCGCAGGGTGAACAAGAACTTCAGAAACTTAGGAGTGAGAGGTTTTGGCGAGTGAGGTTGAGAAGGACGAGGAGTCCCTTGAAAGTGAGGTTAACAGGAGCCTCTGCAAACTAAGTTTGAGGCTGGACACTAAGATATCAGAGTGTAAGATCAAGCCTCAAGGAGCTAAATTAAGCATGGCATTTGCTGGGAACCTAAAAATGAGAGGAAGCCTGTGGAGCTTAGGTTTTCACAGGATTTTGAAGATGTGGAGGTAAGTGGGAACCTCAAGGCTATAGATTGCACAGAGCATCAGTTGAGCTGAAAGAAAACAGACACCTCAGAGAGTTTGATGGTGAGCAAGGTCTTCACTGACATGAGAGTTAGCAAGAGGCTCTGGTAAGAGTAAGCAAGAGATAGATAGAGAGCCTACAGTTGAAGGGCGATAAAAGTGGACCTGAGGGTGAGCAGGATTGCAAGGGCATGTGGAAGTGTGCAGAAGACTGTTGTCATCTTAGTGTGAGCAGGAGTCAGAGGGATGTGAGGCTGAGCAGGAGCAGCAGGGGACCAGAGGGTTGAAATGAGCTTAATTTTCCTGATGGCGAGTGGGTAGTCTTTGGACAAACTGATGATGAACAAGAGCCCCACTGTCTTCAAGTGATCGGGGCATCAGGTCCTCGAAAGTGAACAGACCCAAGGATGAGCATGACCTTCTGGTGACCTGTTGATTAGTGGAAAGTGAGGATCCATACAAACAAATAGGAGCTTTAGTGGCCAGGAAGGAGTCATGGACCTGAGCGGGGGCGGAAGGGGGGGCACATTAATGAAGAGAGATTCATGGACCTGAAGATGAATGTTCCGAGACCAGTGGGTGAGATGCAGTGGAATAATGACGTTTTCAGTCCCGACCAATGTTACTCACCCTAGAAGCTATGACAACTTTGTCTACCATAAAGTAATTCGAAAGTTAGCCCCATGATACTAAACGTGCAAAACTTCATGAAAGGTTGTAATCCGCAAATGTGGCCCACTTTATTTTTTGGTTTGTGTGCCTGGGCCAATTTTTGGTCCCAATCCAACTCTGAAGCAAAATTGTCTCCTGTGCTGAGAAATCTAGGGAGGGACAGACAGCTAAAGAAGAACTTCTTGTCAGAGTGGCTGCTGCTTGAAAGAAATGTAAATGTGCACAACTGGTTAACCTGCCCATGTAAAGGGTGCTTGGCTTGAATTAATGGAATCACTTAAAGCCTCCTGATGACACAAATGTATTCTTTTTGAGTGGTATTACAAGAGAGTTAGCAGCTGAGGTGTAATGTGTGTGCTTTTAAAGGACAGTTATAAAATAAATGGCACTATGTACAGTCTGGGTATTATTAAAATCTATATTTTGGAAGCACTTTATCTTGAACTGTTTTGCGCATTTCGTAGCAGCCTATCTTATACTTAGAGTAATGCAAGTTCAAAATAATGACTTTCATATTCACAATGCTTTCTGTCACAGACTGGACCTCGTAGCACTAATAATACACAAGTCACTATTCTCAACCAATGTTCAATTCTGTGGCCCTCTGGTTACAGACACAGACATCTGCCAGTGGTGTGATGAAACTTGAGGCCCCCCTACAAAGTACATGGAGAAGGCCCCCCACACTCCGAGACCAGTCAGGAGCTCTCAGGCCAGTTCTCGTGCACAGTGCCGGCGGGGGCCTGCTGGATCTCAGGCTCCCCAGCACAGCGGGGGCTCATGTTACGTCACTGACCTCTGCAGTGCATTAACTGATAAATGTTTCATAATGTCCAATTGAGCATTTCCCACTAATTAACTCGATTTGCACTTAAGTTATTTTTCATTTGAGGTGTGTTTGTTTGTATATCGTGAAAGACCGAAAAAAGTTACAGAATATTTTGCCTTTTTAGTCACGCCTTGGAATCCGCCCCCACACTCACTCACTCACCCCGCCCCCACGCAGCATCACAGTTCCCTTACTTTTATTAATGCACGTCGACCACTGCTTGAACCAATTATTGTGGACACCATAATCAGGGCATGTGAGGCAGAAGGCATTTTTTTTATAATTGACCTGTCTAGACATCTCTGTACATCATCAACTAACATTTTACGATTCTTGTATATTGTAATTTATGATTTGTTTAATATGAATCTGCTTTTTGAAATGTATTAACTCCTTTGAAATCTGCTTTACCTAATTTATTGTCATAGCTGTTAAGATGTCCTAAGTAATTATTGCACTAAATGCATTATATTTGGTGAACATTTGGGGTAGTGTTTTTATTGGGAGAAGTGTTAGAATGCTGGGTCATAGGAATTGTATGGATTCTCATGGATTCTGGAATTTTCTTTCACAGAAATAAAAGGAAAAGTTGTGATTTAGCCAAAGTTTGGTGTTTACAGGCATCCTTGGTAAGAACAATATTGGGATGCATGCAAGCAACACCACTCCAGACTACCTTAGGTACCTTGTTTTCAGAAATGTCTGGGCCGGTCAGGTTTCCCTAGGTGACGACCAATCCCGGGCCTGAATACCACAGCTACCCATATTGCCAGAATTGGTCAATTTGCAAGGTATAATCTTGATCATCCTTTTTTTTTTTTTGTTTGTTTTTTTGAAGCCTTTATTAGATGTTAAAGCAGTATACACTACACACAGCCTTCGCCTACAACCTGAGACTTCAGGCCGGCAGCCTCGTAAAGATAGGGGGAGGGAGGGTAAAGGTAGGCATATACTGAACACAACATGGCAGGATGGTTAGACACAGCATGTCGCCTACAACCCGTAAGGGCCGGCCGCGTGAGAAATGAAGCACAGTCCGGTAAAGCATAAAACATAGCAGCAGGAGAAGGCAGACCGTATACAAGGAGAGTGCAGATGAGGCTTCTTTTGTCATTTTTCCCCCAAAAACATAGAACTGGGAACAATCCCACCCGTTATGTACCACCATACCTTGTATGTGGATCAGAGGATGTAGGGGTGGGGCACCACAGAATACAGAAAAAAGAATACATAGGTGATCTCCGCCAGAATAAGTGTGGTCCTCACTCTGGGAATGCTATTGGCTAACACGGGATAGGAGGGGAAGAGAGGAGGAGGGGGGGGGAGGGGACATCACATATCTAAGCCTGCGAGTTCAGAAGATTGCCAAGGTCATGTGTGTAACGCTACGTGTAACATGGTGGTGTCGCGAGTAACAGGGCGCCGCATTAGTAGAGGTCAGACTGCGGAGCTGGGCATTGAGTATAGGAGGACTATCTATGAAGAGGAGGCATAGGAGTACCGTGGGACAACGAGGGAGGTGAGGGGGGGGAACGGGACAATCTTGATCATCCTTGTGTTTTAGGGGGCTTAGGGAGATGTTCCTTTTACAGGCAATAGCTCAGTCACACAAGTAAGATAATTTTTTTATCTGGAGAAATGTAGAAACGCTGTCTGGTCGGATAAATGTGGATCCTTGCAGGTTCCTTTAGTATGGTCTGCTTTCACTTTTGTTTTGCTGTGTAATGTCAGTGTGCAAAGTTTATTCCTCAATACAGCCAAACAACAACATCAAGCTTGACTCATGATAATCATTTCCCATGCATGGCAGCTTTGATTTGGAAAAGAAGATATTTCTGTTTTTTTTACCAGCAATAGTTTATCTTCCAGTACTTTGGAGGACCGGTTGAAGTCCACTGCACTGTGAAAGTAATGTGGTGGACGTCAGTGGCTCGTCGTCTACCCTAAAGCAGTTAAAACCCCCCAAATCAATGCAGCCTGATGTCATGTCCAATAAGAATTGACAACTTGCTGCAGGGATATGATGGCCATATTGCACTAACTTTTTTGTTTCATATTTATAGGGGACTCCTCCAGTTTCAGGAGGCCCCCAGGACGGTAGGCTTCTGGCATTGGGAAACAGCAAAAAGCACAGTGGTTAAAAAAAGGTGGCAGGTGCTACAAATGGATATGCACAGTGAAGAAAAAGTTTCAGTTGCCAAACATGATGTATGGAGAAGAGGGTTAGAAAGAGAATACGAAATATTGAGAAGTACAAAGAAGATACAAGGGAAGATAGGGAGAAGAGGTTCTAGAAAAGTATAAAAGATTGAGTGAAAGGAGGGTAAATAGAAAAAAGCAAGAGAGAGAGCAGGAGAGACAGGATTATAAAGATAGATACAGCAGCAAACAGAAATGGATAGTGGGGAAAAGATTGAGAGAAGCAGTGGTCGCGGCGATTGGGAGATTAGGAGAGAATTGCCAAAGAGTTTCTAAAGGAGCAGAATAAGAGCAAGGTACATGTAGAGAAATGGTGATTGGAGACTTTAAGTGCAATTTATAGCTTATCATATTTTGGCGACTACACCTGGCCCAATGTGATTTCAAAGCACAATTTTGCACTTTATTTTCTAAAAAGTATTTTAGTGTGAGATGCAAAAATCACCCCGTGAAGTGGTATTTAAAATCCTAATAAGGTCTAACTATTGATACATGATCTACAGTGCTTTATGCAAATTGCTTAACAATGGCACATCCTTATTATTTGTTACTGTATGCAGTTGGCGACAAGTGCTAATGCGTACTCTTTTAATGCATATCAGCCATATCTTTTTCAGTTTCTATTTTTGGCAAATTCTGGTGGGGGTTTTTTCAGTGTTTTTCCAGTGATTTCAATACCTTAAAAAAACAGTGGTTATCAGTGGTTACACATTTTCGTGCCATTAAAAACAACAGGAACAGTGTTTTTCCGGTGTTTATGGAACTTTTTGCTTTTATTATTGCTTGTTTTCAGCACTGATAGTGCATGGTATTTAGACACTTTACGTACAGTGTATATGAGGTCCAAATGTATTTTTACAAATCAAACTTATCGTAGTACATCATACAATACTTCATTGACTCTTTGGTCATGCAGTATCGTTCTTTCCTTGTCATGTAAACTTTTATCTATGAAAAGGTCCTCTCAACATTGGCACGTGAGTCAGGCAACGCCAAAATAGACAGTACACAATTTGATAACTTTGGCCACTCGCATTGCTTTCCATGCCAATACTGATGCACCTGAAGATTGTGATTCTCTGGGACAGGTTCTTCAACATATGCGTTGAACTGGGCGCATATGCCCTCAGAGTTATTGAAGCGGTCATAAATGAGGCAGCACTTTTGAAACTCTGGAGAAAGTTTCCCTTTACGGAAGGGATCTATAATTTGTGCAGAGTACCACAGTGAGGCTTCATTGACTTCAAATGCCATGGTTGGTGAAGGGCTATTTCTCATACATTGTAAAATAAAAGTTCCTGAATTGCTCCTCAACATTTCTTTGCTTACCAAGTGGCAAGCACTCTAACATGGAACATGTTGCAGTGCAAAAGTCACTAAAAGTGTCACACAGCTTACTCTCAAGGAGGCTGAATCACTGTAAATACAAACAATACCACTCCAATCTTTGTTGAACTTGGTAAGAACTTTTTGCAGCAGCATTCAAAGTGACACTGCATTCCATGTTTTCCAAAAGTATGGTGTCATGTTTTCACCAGTATCCCAGACTGCACTCTTTTCACATATGCCTGTCACTATACTTTGCATTGAATGTTTAAAGCCTGGGTTGTTTGGCAATTCACCTACTATCAATACTGACTTATTAGAAAAGGGGGCTGATGTATCAAGGGTTTTTACTCATTCTCTTTGAGTAAATGTGAGGGTACATATTGGGAAAGATTCTTATGAAACCTACATTTTTACTATCATTGAAACACTCAAACATAGCCAAAAAATCGAATATGATTTAGATATATCCTGATTCTCTACAGTTTATAAAATAAATAAACAACACCTAAAACATGCTTTAACCCCCTGTATCAACAGACCAAAGATCACACAACTGAAAAAAGGATGAAGAAACAATATTTATATATTGACATGCCTAAACAACAAAACTCAAGCAGAATAATGTTAGCCCAGTCTTTCTTACTGCTACCTCATATAACATAGTTACATTGTATTGGCCCATTCAGGAAAAAATAAAAATGACTCTTTCACTCTCCTTTTCCTTTCTTTGAATGGCATTCAGTTTGTGGTTGTGCATGTTTTTTTTCCAGTTTTTATATGTTTACACTGGGGAGGGCTAGTTCCCGTCCAGTGGTGTTTTATCTGTTACAATTTGTTTAAACCTAAAACCGGACAGCCGTTGTATATTTAAACACATGGCAGGCTTCCATGCATACTACATTCATCACTCAGAAAAGGGCATGTTCTTCCAAGCAATGTTAGCCACTTAGAGGGTACCACCTTTGAGGATTCTATGCAAGGACCCTACTGCATGTGAAAGAGTAGAGAGTGTCCATAATTCTGGAAGTGCAGGACTCTCTAGCATTCAACTGGGAGGTACCATGCAAACTGTATCCGAGAGAGATGTTATTACAGAGCAGGATCCCAGATGCAAACCATGAAATCATCACTCAGAGCATTAGAGGCAGTGCTGCTGCTTGCCTATCTACGGCTCCTCTAACTGGAGAAGGAGCTAGGGTCCTCACCCAGGCCACAGGCCTTAAATGCACTGTTCCCAAGCTCACACAATCACCTATTCTTTGCCATGCCTACCTGTTTTGCTCGTCGAAAACTAACAAAAGTTTCCTTTTTTTCCCACACCTTTTGCACAACTTGCCTGTAACTAAGAGGGGTGTATGCCAATGCTGGAGCCTGCTTTAAGTCCTTGCAGTTTTGACTTATGCTTTTGATGAAAAGTAATTGAACTATTCATCTTTTGTCACAACCGTATACTGAAATTCATTGTGGGAGCTTCCCATATTCCCCTTAAAACGACATTTAAATGTGTTTTTGTTTTCACCATTGTTGCAGCCCTAAAATGTTTAAAACACATTGTTTACCACTAATTTCCCTAAATGTTCTTTTATGGATATGCTCCAAAATCTTTTTAAAGTTATTTTAAATTAGTAGCGAGTTAAATTAATACTTCACTTACGAAGGTAGTTGGAAGGGAGGGCTCTAGGCTCAGCCAGCTTTTTTTCTTTAAAAGAACTTGATAAGCTTTGCACTGACCAAAGCTTGAACAGGTTAGAAATTCACAACATTGTGAGTCAGTTGATTGAATTTCTTTAATATGTACCTTAAAAAGTCCACATATCCCTTTACATAGAATCACACGGTGTTCACCCAAATATCAAAACTAGAATATTTATGGCACAGAATGTTGTGGACCGAATATCGAATGCAAAATATCAACAGCTAAGTAAGAATAGTTTTTCTATACCCTACTTTAGATATAAGTAACTATGCAATATATACATATCTCTTTAATGTATGTAGGTGTGGAGTTCAGAACAGTAAATCTATACTTTCCTATATGCACTTACCTTTCAATATTCTGTCCTTGATATTCTTGCACCACAATATTCTGGTTTTTTTATTTAGTAGCACAACCAGAACTTGGGAAAGAATGCACCTAGAGCGCATAGCTGAATTATTTGGTGATAGCTGATGGCCATGACCCCCTATAATTATACTTCTGGCTGGGGGCCTACTGTGATGCACTGGCTGACCCCTTTCTCTTTCACCCCATCCCCGCTTCCTTCTAGTATTAAATTCTGCTTCTAGTTTTTAACGGTATACTAGCAGAACCATGCTCTGGGAAGCAGGGCGGGTTGTCATTAGACTCTGCTGAACAAAACATGAAACCTGACAGCTTTGTGGGTTAAGTGTAAAAACGGATAATTGTCATGTATTTTTGGATTATCTATTATTTTTATCCTTACATCGTCTATATCTTAGGCCATTGTTTCTAAAACATACTATTATAATACATGGAATTCTCCAATCTCTGTATAAAAGTCCTTCTTTAATTTCTTCATAAAAGGTGACTTCTGGTGCACCCAGTCATCTATTATAAAGAAATAATTCAGAACGCAACCAAACTAATTTAGAACAGCTGAGTTCTAGCGTCACAATGCCTGTTGCCAGAGCCAGCAGCCAAGAGGAAACTCAGGTCAGTATGTGGAGCATAATTGAAGCAGCTGTTTAAGGAACAACATTTAATGTTGCTTTTCTCTTTTCTGCTCTGTTTTTCTAACTATATAGTGACAAGCAGAAAGCAGATATTTATTTCAAAATATACATTTTTTTCACCTGTTTGGTAATCATAGAAATATTAGAATCTTTTTGCATGTTGCAACACATTCCGAGCTACTGAAACTTTTTGGGGGAAAAAAATAAACTGACTTGTATTTAATTCACTCTAATATCTTTTTGCAGCAAATATCTAACAGCTTTTTGATGTGTTTAATTTTGCACTAGAGATTCAACTTTTATTCTTTATGTTTGCAAACATGCGTTCTCTTTTATATGAAAGAGCTTTGCACCAAGGATTTAAGTGGTTTGTGGGAAAAGTGATGGTGTGACCATGCATTATCGGGAATAACGTACCCCTTGCCACACATGATAAGGATATTACAAGTCACCTTTAGCCTTGTTCCTCTATATGGTCATAGAACTCCTCAGTGACTTGCAATAGCCTTATAATGTATGGCAGGGGGTACTTTATCTCATATGTAAATCGCTCTGATGCAATATATGTTCTGAGTTCCATGTCCTAATGAGCCATTGCAGTTGCTTTAGGGAATTTTTTAAGTAAACTCAAGAAATTAATTTGAAACTGAGATTAGCTATATTGTATTGTATAGTTTTAAAAGGCTTGGTCTCAATACATCTGTATTCCCTAAAAAAGTACTTAAATTAGCTAGTAAATCAGAGCAGAGTTCATGTTTCTAGTTCACTTTAAAGAAAAGAAAGGGAATAGAAATGTAAGTGAACGGGACAAATAGCCAAGTTACAGAAAGACTGAAAAAGGCAGACTGTTTTCTTAGGTTGCTAGCAGCTCCACTGTCCCATAATACTCAACAGTCAGCAAGGGACCAGATCATTTTTCAATGCATGTTGAATCACAATCTGGTTTAGGATGACATCTACCCTTGGTAGGTCGTCTCTGCACGTTTGCGCATAAAGATCCTCAATCATGCCTACCAATGGGATGATCAGAAAAACAAGGCTATCGGTGACACTCTTACATTACCCTTGACTTTCAGCTTTTTCATTATCAAAACTTTAATTATGGTCCAAGCACATGTTGAAAAACTCAGTGCTGAAGGATTTCCCTCTGCTTGATGTTCACCTTTCAGTTTAAGATCAGCGCCAAGACTTTCCCTGAAAGTCCACTTGTTGCAGGATGGATACACGCTGCAAGAAGCCAGACCCAAAGAACTCATGGGGATGCGCTGGATGAGACTGAGGTACCCCATTGCCCACAACCCCTTGTTGGGCTTGTGCTGAGGAGCAGGTGGAGTTGGAAGCAAAAGCGGTTATAGCGCGAGGAGAGACACCACTGTGCAGGACACACTGGACAAGACTGGGGCACCCCATTGCCCGCAATCCCTTGCTGGCTTTGTGTCGAAGAAAAGGTGGGGTTGCCAGCAAAAGCGCTTATAGCATGAGGAGAGACTCTGCTGCGCAGGATGTGTGTGAGGTGCACCCGAGTTCTCAAACAAGGCCTTGTTAGCCCATTTTTACTCTTTCTTTATAACTTGTTTAGTCCAGCAAGAATGGGAAGCGTAAGTCAACAGTTAATTTGTCCAAATTACAGTCTTTGGACGGATTCCTCCAGTTTGCAATTGGTGTCCTAAACAAAGAAATCGAGCTTGCCGAGTGCCTTTCATCTCTCAGTTCATCATCTCCTGTGCACGCCGCCCCTTCTGTTCTAGCAGGCTCTGAAATGGAAAACACAGCTATTACCAGTAATACTGGAGCAGGTATCCTCCTTTAGTACCTTTGGCGTCACGACCCAAATTGCCAAGCTCCACGGACATTGGACAGGCAGTGAAACGATAGAGGATAGAAGTATGAGCCAAATCTAAGTGATCACGTCTAACGCCAAATAGTTCCAACAGGGACTGTGTAGGTCACGACGAAGAGAGGCACACGGATGTAATGGAAGATTTGTATGAAGAAATTCTCAATACCATGGAAGCTAAGCTAAAGCCAATCTACACGCGGATGGGCGTAATTGAGGCAGAACTGTGCCAGTTAAACCTGGCTCTAACAGCACAGCCTTCAAACCTGCTTCCACCTGTTATTCAAGGTCCTATGGAAACCATTCCCACCAACCCCTCAAGTACCAGGGAGGGCAATATTGATTGAGGCATAATTGTTCACTGGAAAGGGTGGCCTAGCACCAATCTACTTCGTACAATACAGACCTCTCGGGAAACTAACAGGTTTACTTGGGTGGGTCCTGGGGAAAAGGTGGGAGAGGGTTTGCCGGAGCAGTGGGATGCACACCTACCCTGAAATCCAACCCCACCTAAATCAATGTTCCCCCTAAGGCTTGTATTAATAGATGTTCCCTGTTTGACACCTAAAACCGTTGCGTCTTTAGCCCGTTTAAAAACTAGGTTCTCTGCTAATTATACACTAGTGCTCACCTTGCATACTCAGACGTGCCCAACATATTTATATGTTATGCGGGTTCGCCTCATTTGTTAATGGTGATTTGCACATATTTTCTTATTGCAAGAATGGTCCTTGCACAAATCTGTCGCCCTGTGCAAGGACATTGAGCTCGCACAAATTCAGAACATGAGGTATTATTTTAGTTTCTGTGCTCATAAGGAGAGAACTCTTCTGCTTTAGACTAATTAAAATGGTGTCCTGCACCTTTGACATAGTGTGATTAGCTTGCCATTTTGTTATTTGAATCATGTACATGCAGAAGCCGGTGACAGATTCACGTCTGCTGGAGTCATCACAGAACGCTGCTGTAATGCAGTCCCACTGTGGCCTAACCTTCATCCTGAGAAGGAAGATAGATGTACACTTGGCGGTGCATCTGTGGAGGCACTGAGCCTGGCTGCCTGACATACAGCAACAAGGTATGGGGTTAGGTCATTCCAAACACACTGTCAGGTAGGGTACTCCCTATATGCTCTCTTTAGCATGGAGGCTAGTAATAGATATTAGTAACTGTAGCAACATTATGAACTATTACCATGATTGAATTGTTTGTGTTTTTTTACTATTCTAGTTATGCTTTTAAAAAAAAAAATATTTCTTTATTAGGATTTGAGTGGAGCAGCATAATTTGTTGTCAAACAGCATAAAAGCCTTTCCCTAGTCTGATCATAAACATTTTCATAGGCATATATCAAAGCCTCAGTATTCAATATTTGAACATTTAAGGGATAACCTTGACAGTCGCAGTTACAAGATAACAGGGAGTATTTCCAGTCAGAGAAGAGCAGTAATCACATCTACATTGAATATACTTATGGCATCCTATTGAATTGTGCATATAACATATTGAACATAAGCACTGAGTAACATTAGCCCCCCCCCAACCACCACTCCTTCCCGTTAGCTTCCAGGTCTCCCAGTGTATATTATATATAGAAAAATACTCTACGTGTGATGTCTATGCTCAAGCATATTGTGAGATGCAAGAACACCCCATACCATCTCCAGGAAGAGTGCGTCGACTATCAGTCACAGCCTGACATTATTGCTCAGTCTATCAAGGGACTGCAATCTAAGTCCACCCTGTCTCCCTCAGCTCAGCTCCCTCAGATAGGATTGCCATTGAGGTCTCAGATAATCATACCCAGGCCAGCAGTGCATCTGCTGCCTTTCTGTCTCTGCGTGTTCTCCGCATGTGGGCTTCTTCTGCTCAGCCCACTCAATCAGATCATTTTTTCTAGTCGTCAGTTGTCGGGGGTCTTGGGCTAAGCCAGTGTTTTGCAAGGAGTCATTTTGCCTCTGTAAGCCTCAGCAAGGCATACCGTCTGATCAAGGCCTTCTTAGGATTGCTAAGAGAAGACCCAGAAGACTTCGGGTGACCTGCCATGGTATTTCCTATCCCGTAGCATGCCGCAGGCGAGAAAGCACGTCCTCTCAGAAGGGGACCACCAGTATGCAGTGCCAAAGTATGTGTATGAAATCCACAGCGGCTACGATATGTTATATTGTCTTTGTTTGAATCGCGCACAGGTAGATGCCCTGAGGAGCCCGGCATGTGTCCGACACCAGTCTTTTTTTCAGTGAAGGGTTTATCACTGAGACATTGCCAAGTCTCTTCCAATCGGAAAGGGACTGTCTGTTTATGTACTCGCAAATCCCTGAATAAATGTGTTATTAACTGTCGCCCGCCTGCCGTATTTAATATTGTCATCAAAGTGTGCAAGGCTTCAGGCATGTCAGGGAACATTGACCACACCCATCTAGCAGTAACAGCTATTTTTGCATATTGGACGAATTGTCCATTCCAAAGTCCAAATGTGGTGATCGCCTCCTGTATAGTAATAAAACATCCCTATGGGTAAAAGCTCGACAGCATTAGCTATCCTCCCTCCTGCCACTTATTGACCGGCATATAAGTAGTAATCTGGGTGAATGGGTGGAGTTGCCAGACATCTAGAACAGGGTCATTTGGAACATACCCAACCACCTTTCAGACTGTTTCTGGTCAATAACTTGCCCATGAGTCGTTTCAAGAATGGGAAGGCATCGGGGATATCACAACCCCACATCAGTAGTCTACCCATCTTAACTCCATCATGCGTGCCCTCAAAAAGTGTTCTCTCCCAGTTAGGCTCTCCATCTAGTCAATGTACTGCATGATGCAGTTGAGCTGCCAATTCCAGGCCATTTCTCCTCTGCCCATTCGCTTATTAGTATGTTGAGGCCTATTTAGCATCTTCCGTCAGTCCAAAGACACTCCATTAATAGGGAGTCCAGTTCTTTGAATACTTTTCTAGGTATTTCGTACATTGCTCCCTGGAGGGCATTCAGACAACGAGGTAAGATCACTATTTTGCTTATCACTATCTTCCCCATCAGGGACAGTCTAAGAGTATTCCAGTACTTAATCGAGGGACGTAAGTTAGTTATTACCTCACCCAAGTTCAGGTCGAAAGTCAGTTGTTCCGTATCTGCTACATATATTCCAAGGTATTTAACCTTGTCCATCGCACACAGCTCGTCCACGATAGAAAGCCTTTGGGCAGGCATGCCCTGCAATTGGCCCACTGGGAACAGTGTAGAGTTTGTGGTTGTGAGAAGTTAGCTTGGTACATGATGTCCACTAGTTCTAGTGGGCACCTTGCACCAGTCTAATCGACCCTTATTGATGGTGGTTGTAAAGTCAACCTTACAGAAAGCTATTCTAGGAGTAGCAATGGCAAGCAGTCTTTAGGCTAAGACTTCAGAGAGCGAATTAAGCTAGTTGTTTTACCAATTATAATCACTTGAGTACCAAATGAAAGCACACCACACAAGGTATATATCAAATATATATGTATTTATTCTAAACACAACCCCTTTGCACTCTTTATGAGGTCAGAGGTAAAAGTACAATACAAGCAACTGAATTAGCATACGATAAGTTGCACAGTATACGTTATGCCCTAGAACCACGTGAAAAATAGAAAGCAGGCCTGGGACCTGTGGAAACGCTGGGGCTACTCAGGACAACTAAAGGTTAGGATGTAGGAGGCCCACGGGAGACGCGTGCAGTGTCTAAACACAGCCGCGGGGTACCATTGACTTTCTATGGGAAACAAACAAGTTACAATTTTAAAGAAAAAGGGTACAAGGAGGTGAACTGTGATGGAACCCTTTTAGACTAGGACACTTGGAGAGTCAATACCCATGGGAGCACCAGAGTACTCGAGTTACCTTACCCAGGGAAGCCGGGTGCATAGGTGTCTTTTCGTGGCGGGTTTCGTCGTCGATTCAAATGGAGAGCTGCAAAGAAGTGCTGCAGGCGACCAGAGGAACAGTGTCCGGGTGGATCCGAGGGTGGATTGGAGATGTGAAGAACCTGAAAGCAGAGGAGACAGAGTCTGGGCCACTAGACAGTGACCAGGGCGGCGATAGAAAGATGCCACCAGATGTCGGGTGATTTCAGGTGAAAAGGTGAAGTTTGTCTCTTCAGCCACGAGGACCAGGAGGCGTCAATGACAACCAGGAGCTGGATCCGAGGTGTCCCACAAAGGATCTAGTTGACTGCTGTGTTGGTATCCGGATTAGACCCACCAAGCCTTGGCAAACGCAACCCATGCAGGAGGTCGAGATTGGCTTCGGTGCAGACCAGCAACGTTTGTGGAACTTTTCCTTTGCAGGGAAGTTGGAGCAAGCCTGGAGCAACCAGGAAAGCAAGTTGAAACAAAGGATTGTCTTCTTGGGGGCTCACTAGCCAACGGACTAGGAACCGCAAAGATGCGTTTAGTGGAAATGCACAAAGTGGGCCCACGGGTCACTCGTGGAGTGTGGGCCTCTGAGCTTCGGTGCAAAAGGTGCTCGGGTGTGGGGCTTCAAGCAACCCAATGCACAACTTTGGGGACCTCGGGAAGTTGATGCAGGTAGCAAAATGCAGGATGTCCAGGACTTCCAGTCCCACGTCTCTCGTGTCTGCCATGGGTCTCAGCTTTGCTGTGAGCGAAGGTCGGGGACAGAGATGTCTAAAAGTCTATGTCCTGTGTCACAGATTCCTCAGGGTCTGGCGGGAGCCTCAAAAATGCAGACCAGCAAAGATGCTTTTGGTGCCTCTTTGAACTGGGTGGTCATTCCTTGACCACAAGGGAGATTTCTTCTGCCTTTCAGTCGATATGGAATGTCGAAGGTCCAAGATATATGTTGCAGAGTTTCGTCCAGGGTAATCTAAAGTCCTAGGGACTGGGGTTCTATACTTATAGTAAGTTTAGGGGTTGGACTAACTCTAAGGTCCCTCCTATGGGTGGACCTGGGGTGGTTACACCCCTTCCCCCTTGTCCATTTTTGCTCCAGAGCTAGGGCTGAGTGCCCCAGCAACCGGTTTGAACTGGGAAATGCATGGAGCACCTAGCGTGCCCCAGGCAGTGTCTGAAAAGCATTCAGTGAATGCAACCCTCCCTGCCCCAATACACTAAAGCCTATCCAGCACATCCCTGGACATGAAACCTATTGTCCAGGCCTCCCCTGCTGGAGTTTCGTCCAGCAGCAGGAGGGCAGACTTGTGTCTGTGGCAGCAGCATCCATTTTGTGATATTGAGGCTCTGTTTAACTATAACCGGGCAAACCAGTAACTACATGTCTTCTACCTCTAGAAGGGTGGAATGCTACCCCCGCCGCCAGGACTGGTGGGGGGTAGTATTCCAAAGCATTTGACACCTTACGCAACATGTTTTGATAAATCCAAACCAAAGTTACCATTTACCGCGACGATTATAATGCACTTAAGAGTATATGGTATGGCTATATCATAGAACAGCTATAAGGAGATGGTTCCGAAAGCTGCAGAGGGGCTCAGCTCATGCTAGGGCACCCTCTCACATAAAACCAAGCACTCTGCCTCCAGGATTGTCAAGGCCTGCCATAGGAGTGACTTATAGGTGTACATGTGTCTATATAGGTATATAGATATAGGTATACTATATCTAAGTACGGGGTGATTACACCACCTTACCCAGGCTGTGTGAACAGACCTGTGGTGTCAGTTTGGAAGGCAAACCAGTGGTGGCACAATACATGCTGCAGCCCCTGGTAGGCCTAAGGATGCACCTATGCATTGGGTACCTATGGTACACTATACAGGGGCTCACAAGGGTGACCCAGTAACCAATCTGGTATGTACCTAAAGTACATGATATCAATTTAGAGAGAGAGGACAGCTGGGCTGTGGGCCTGATTAGCAGGTCCACAGCCACACTAAAGTCGAAAAACCAGAGAATCACAGCAAAAAGTGGGGGTAACCATAGGAACCAGACCCTACTCTTCTACAGTGGTGTTAAGTTGCAGCCCCAAATATTCCCAAAATGTTTGCATAGCATTAAACAACAGCAGAACTGACCACCGTAGTGGTCAGACACACCCCTCAGATCACTATTACATTGTATCCCATTCTCTCGCCCTGCTGTGCGTACTGTCCCAAATATTGGGATATGGCCTCAGTCAACATGTGTATAAAAACCTGGTCAGTCAGTGAGTCAATGTTAAGGCGCCAAAGAGGTATTTTAGACCTCTGGTGCTCCAAGGAGCATGTGAGTAGTACTGGTAAATGGCCTGATAAATACTGACCCAAGTATTGTGGGAGTGTTTAAGGGCCGTGGTTGTGTGAGGTTTAGTGTTGTGTCAGGGATGCAGCCAGTTTAGTTGGCCATCTAACACACGGTTTAAATCGCCAGCCATTATGACCTCCGCGGTGTGGGATATTTGGGCAGTCGCTAACACTTTTTTTTGTCCTCATTCACCTCAGACCGCGATAGTCTCTCCAAACGTCGGTACCCAACAGACCCTAGGAGCAGGTAAGGAAGGACTTGCGACCCTTCTTCCTGTGGGTAGACCTTAGTATTGGAACGTATCACTCCAGTAATGGAAAAAGGTCACTCTCCAAATTTCGTCCGATATACATCGATGACTGTTTAGATGTCCCATGATGTCAAATATGAGAAGGATCCATCACAGTCTAGAGAGATCCAGAGAGGTATAATCATAGGGCAACATTTTTGGTCAAATCTGGGAGAAAAGGAATGGGGCCCAGTTTTTTTACCTAGCATCTAAATCCACCCATCTTAATAGAGGGTCCCAAAGAACTGTCTTCCTCTTTGATTTCGTCCCCCTCAGGTCCATCTGATGTTGATATAACAGATTCCAGCCAGTCTGAATGTTGAGGGGACTGGCTGTCCACCCATCTGCAACAAATGTCCCTTCTTTCTAGTAGTATTGCATAGAAGAGGAAGGCTCTCGCTGGGCCTGTAACTTGGCTAGAGATTCCAAAGATAATCATAGAAAGGCTTACCTTAACTTGAGCCCCTAGAATGGCGGAGATAGTTGCACTAACCTTTGTCCAATACTCCAAAATTTCTGGACATTCCTGAAACATATGGATGTCGGAAGCTCTCTCCAGTCAACACTTCTTGCATTTCACCGTAGGGCCATCTTATATTTGTGACAACTTTTGAGGAGTTAGGTAAGCCCTATGGATAGAAAAAAAAGATTCCTCCTTAGCCAGGCAGGCTTAACCGCTAGGAACAATGTGTTCATTGATACTTGCCACAGATCTTCCCAGACGACTTCCGGTATGCAAGCTCCCCATAGTTCTTGTGGGAGTCTGAACTCTCCATCTATTATTTCTTTGATCTCCCAATACCACCTGGAGACTTTGTTTTCCCCTGGAGTTTTTTTCACCAGGTGTTCTTCCAGTGAGTTGCCTCCACCTAATGGACCCTTCAACATCCTCTGGGCCCAACTCTTGAGCTGGGTATATTTGAATCTTGAGAGTTCTCCTTTCAGAGTGACCTGTAGTGATGACCATGAATAGATTATTCCCTCTTTGGCGAGATCTCTCCAGACACCAAGCCCCACTTTCCTCCTTGGCTGTGCTTGCTTGTCTTTCAAACAATAATCCAGTGTACCAGGGGAGTCCCATAGAGGGCCGAGGCTAGAATAGTAACTAAGTCCCATCAACTTTCTGATACTGGCCCAAGTTCTAGCTGCTGCCCAGCGGCTAACACCTTGTCCAAAAAAAAAAAGGGGGCCCATCATCTATATTTGGAGAGTTTATATTTACCAGACAGATCTCGTGAGCGTCTAAGGTGCCCTCAAGTAAGTATCACATATCTCCCGTCCCCATTAAAAATGGTGCAAGCATGTTTAAATGGTACCCCAGGTGACACTCAGATGAGCGGGCATAGCCAGAATAAGACGTAGCATAGATTGAGCCCATCCACCTTTTTCCAAGTTATTTAATGCAGTCCCCTCTGGTAAGTGTCACTTGTAAGCATGCTACAGCTACCCCGAAGCGGCAGAGGAACACGTATACCCTATACCGTTTAACCAGATTATTTAAACCTGGAACATTCCAGGTCAGTAGTTTTTTATTGACATCCCATGGAGAGGAAAGGTAATCTCTTACAATGTTCAACAAAGGTCATCATACAGCATAGAACATGCAAGAATTTGCAGGATTTATATCGCCTGGAAACTATCTTGTCCCACAGACATAGAAGTCACTGAAACAACAAACAAAAAATATGTAGACCCTTAAACCTATGTCCCACCCATTGGCAATCCCCACTAATCCCTCCCGGGACAATCAATGGTCAAGAGGTAGCAAAATCCTCCCCAGTCCCCCACCAAAACCCCTTAAAACTCCAACTGAAACAGTAACAATTACAGCAATCAGTGTAACTTCAGTTTAGGGCACTAGGACTTGTGCAGATCATGAGCTCCCACTAAAGTTGAGCTCAGTGGCCGACCCCAGCTCAGTCCCCAGACCACTCCCTTCCCAGAGCACAATTATCGCCCATGCAAGAGTGTATACATAACAAAAACAACCTACATTCCCTATGTAGAGTTAGGAGAGGTCATCGGTGTCACAACCACCAAACCGCCCCCAAGAGCTCACCCTATCAGCCGATGCATGAAAGGAAACATATCTGACTGATGTGATTCTGCTTCCTTTTCCGTAAGCGCTACGAGGCCTCCGGGTAGCTAGGCGCTATAGAAATACTCTTCATACTATTCATACTCATACTCATATCGTAGTTGCCAAGGAGGGTCCGCTCAGTCCACTATCTGGGGTCTTTTGTACTAAACATAGGGGTGAAAAGGAGTTGTGTGTGACCAAAGGTTAATTCTCAGCTTCTAGATTGCCATCTGGGCAAACGAGAATGTGATCCATCTTTGCGGCCGGCCCTGGCCCCATCTGGCCGGTGGAAGCGTATCAGTGTTATCTCGATGGGCGTGGTCTTCGATGTTGATGCTCCCTCCACTCTGTCAAGTGTCCATCACAGCCCAGGACAAGGGATTCTATCCAGTTTATGACCTCTTGAGGTGTTTAAAAAAAAAAAGTTCTTTACCCTCATATTGTATGCAAAGCTTGACTGGAAAAACGAGGCTGCATTGGAGGCTGCATTGGATATTATACCCTGGAACTCGTGGATCCTGGCCTCAAGAGATGAAAGGTCAATACAGAGCGTGTGCCTCATAGCCCAGTATACAGGTTACCAGGTAAAGTACCCTGGAACTCACGGAACTCACAGTCCATTGTTTGTGTTCACATCACTGTTTGTAACTTATTTATAATTTGCATGCACTATACGGCACATACGTGATCAAGGCTTTGTGGAAGCCGAAACATGTAGTAGTAGGTGTTAATAAACACCCTTGGACTCTGCTAATTGTGTGTGGTGTTTTTCGGGTCTCTGAGAGCGTGTGGTACTACGTTGGAACCGCTTGATTCATTGGATTACCGGCGTGCTCGGCCGGTGTACACACCACCTCCCTCGGGGCCACTGCAACCCAGAGAGCAACTTTGTGTTAAGATATATATATATATATATATATATATATATATATATATATATATATATATATATATATATATATATATATATATATATATATATATATATATATATATATATATACATATATATATATAATATAATATAATATAATAATAATAATATAAATACTTGTGATACATCACCAATGGGTCAAGACACAAAACATATAATGCAAAACACAATAAAATACGTAAGGTAAATACAGGTTAAAAACTGGATGTAGACTAAATAAATTAGTCTCATGTAATTACAGTTCAACTATTTCGTAATACATCAAGGGTTATGGGCACTCTTCTACGCGCATTTCGGCTTAGCATCACACCTTCTTCAGGATGAGCCACAGATGAAAACGTTGTGAGAACCTGTAAACATATTGCATGTTCAAACTTGGCCACAAAGAAATCCATTTATGATATATACCCCACTGAGTAAAGCCTCAGTGAAAAAGTGAAAAAATGTAGGTACCATTAGTGTAAGCAAAATAGAGATTGGTAGGAAGCCAAGATAAGCACAGATGAGGTAAAGTATGAATTTAGACTTTAATCCAAAAGGATAAGTACACTGAGATCTTCATGCTGTACATGTGAAAAACTGGAGATAGATATAGCATCATGATTTCCAAAGGAAAAAGAGAGAATCAGAGGATACTCATGCAGCATTTTTAAGAAATGTATATTATTTTCTCTATAACCACCTGGGTCTCTGCAGGCGGTGGATCAATCTAACACTTACCCTAAAGTCTCTGTATACAGGATATTGTATAGAGAGGGAAGATAATAAATCTCTTGGGCAATAAAACAATAAAGCAATGAGGATAATGGTAATATTTGCATTGGATCTGTAGACATCTCTTTATTTTTTTTTATTTATTATTTTACTGTTATTGCAAACAAGTCAGATAACAGCATGAGATAAAAGCGAGCATCAGTTTGAGACCAATTTTACATTGTAGGAAACAAAATTGCAGTGAGTGAGTAATGTCTTAATTTTGTCCACTGATTCCTCCTTGTGTCCATTGATATATTGGAGCCCAGATTTTTCTTCCCATTTGTTTCTTTTTCCATCCTTTTGTTTCATAAATTGAGGATTCTAGATTGAATTTGGCTAACAATCGAGATCTCCACATGGAGAAGGAAGGAGAATCTGCGCTGATCCATTCTTGTGTGACACATGCTCGATATACGCACATCATAATAAAAATCAAAGACTGATGTTCCTTTCCTACAGTGTCAATTGATAGTCCAAATAATAACAATTCCGGGGTTAAATTTACTGTATATCCAAATATAATCTGCATAAATGTCTGCATTTCTGAAAATAATATTGTAAGTTTGGGGCAGGAAAAAAACATGTGAATAGTATCTGCTCCTATCAAGGAACTTCGGTTACAAGAGATACCAGTTGTGGCGCCCCATTTCATTACCTTAGCTGGAGTGTAGTACAAATCAAACAATATCATGTAATGTTGAGTACGTGACCTACCGGTAATTAACACAGAATTAGCTAGCTCAATTGATTCTTCAAACAATACATTTTTCCCTAGTTTCACTTCCCATTTTTGTTGTATCAAGAGTAAATCATCCAAGAGAAAAGTCATAAGAATATCATAAAAATAACCAATTTTCCTTTTCTTAAAGAGGGTCTCAATCAGTGGAATCTTTTGTAAAGCTTGTCGTTCTCGAGATAGTGTGGATTGTAAAAAACTATATATCTGTAGATATTTAAAGTAGTCAAATCTTGTGAGATTAAATTTAATTTGAAGTTCATCAAATGAAGATATACGATTCTCTGTCCATAGATCACCCAAATGTACGACACCATTGTCACGCCATTTATACATATTAGCATCTCTAAATATAGGAGGAAAACAATGTGCTGAATTTAGTGGAGTATATCTTGATATTTTTGGAAGACCTATATGTTTTCTAAGAATTTTCCATGCTTTATATGCTGCACTTACGATCTTAAATTTTATTTTCTTGTAATAACTGGGTTCAATTAATCTTAAAAAAAAGCCCTCTTGCTTTAATACCTAAGGAGAATTCATAAATCGAAGGGGTATGTGCTAATGAAATCGGGGCTTTGTTACCGATAATTAAAGGGGATATATATTGTAATACCGCCGCCAGATAATAAAACAAAAGATGTGGTGTAGCCCATCCTCCTCTTTCCTTTGGTAGAATCATTTTTTATAGGCCCTTCGAATGCCCTTATAACCCCATAAGAATTTCCCTATCATTTTTTCAGTTTGTTTAAAAAATTCTAACGGAAATTTTAGTGGTACTGTTCTAAATAGGTATATGAATTTTGGTAAAATCAGCATTTTTAATATATTGTTCCTTCCATATAATGATAAATGTAAATGATCAATACATTGTAGCGTCGAGTTGGCTTTTTTTAATACTGGATTAAAATTTATTTTAGGTATATTAATAATTGGAGTAGTTAACTTGATACCTAAGTATGTCGCTTCAGTAACTATATTAATTCGAGGTGGAGGATTTTAACCTACAAAGAGTATTTGTGTTTTAGAGAGATTTCGCTTATATCCTGAGAAGGAACCAAATTCTACTGCCATTTCCTCTATCCTGTTAAAAGCCTTTACTATGTCCTTAGTTACAACTACCACGTCGTCTGCGTATGCCAGTGCTCTATACTTCACTCCCGCTACCTCTACTGGGTTTATCTCATCATCCTGGTTTAGTTTATTCAAAAACGTATCTATATAGATGGCAAAAAGAAGTGGGGAGGTTGGACATCCCTGACGTGTTCCCCGTTGGATAGAGGAGGAGGGAGATTTATTCAAGCCCAGTCTGACTCTAGATGTCGTATTTTGTTATAGAGCCTTCAAAGCCACAATTATACCCGGTCCAAATCCTTTCATATAAAGTAAGTCCCAAAGATAGGGCCAGACTACCCTATCGAATGCTTTTTCAGCATCCAATAGGGCAATTCCCATTGGTGTGTTGGTACTTTCTGCCCAATCCATCAGTGCAATGATTCTCCGAATATGGTCAGAAGTATCTCTATTCGGGATAAAGCCATGTTGCCAACGTGACACTATTGTAGATATTCTTTGTGAGATTCTATAAGCTAAGATTTTTTAATATATTTTACTGTCGGCATTTAGTAAGGAAATTGGCCTGTACGATGCCGGGTTCTGGGGATCTTTATCCTTTTTGGGAAATGTCATAATTATAGATTCGCTCCACGAGGATGGTGGATTCCCTCTCTGTGCCTCAAGAAAAGTAATCAGTATATCTTGTTTTATGACATTCCTGAATGTTTTATAAAATTCCAGCGGAATACCATCAGGACCCATTGCTTTCCCTAACGCCAGTGATAGTAATGCATTTTCTATTTCATCCCATTAAATATCAGTTTCTAGAGCCAATTTTTGAGCATCGGATAGACAAGTAAACTGGAGTGTTCTTCCAAAAGTCATGAAAAGATCTGATGAATAAGTTAGGGCATCATATTGGTATAATTTAGCATAAAATTGACAGAAAATTTCCAATACTGATTCCGATTTATTCTGTAGCTGACCTGTGTCATCACGTAAAGAATCTATAGTATTGTAAACCTCTCTTCGTCTAATTTTTTTGGCCAGTACCCTGCCTGAGTTCTCACCTAGTTCGTATATCTGAGAACAAAAAATTGCCATCTGTTCCGCTAATTTGGTTGCAAACATATCATATACTCGTGATTTATGAATAGCTAAATTATTCTCGATCTCCGTTGTATCCTGTGACAGAGCTATTGCTGCTATAAGTTTCTTTTCCCAATCCAAAACTTCTTATAGTTTACTTCGTTTTTTTGTCGAATGATCTTTTGTTTCTTAATAACATAAGACAATGATTCACCGCGAATCCCTGCCTTGAAAGCATCCCAGACATTCTTAACTTGTGCTGTTCCTCTATTAATTTAAAAAAATTCCTTTATCTATTTTGACATAAACTCCACATATTCAGAGTCTACTAGTAATTTCCTGTCGAATGTCCAGGGTCTAAACTGAGAAGACGATAGAGTATCTGTTTTAATTTCAATCATTATTGGATTGTGATCCGATATAATACGTGGATATAGTTCAAATGAGACATCTTTAATTAATGCAGGTTTGATAAAAAAATAATCCAATCGTACAGATTTTTTATGAGGGAACAAAAAAAATGTGAACCCTGGATGTATAGGATTTTTTTCATAGGCTACATCAGATAATCCATGGTCTAGTAGCAGAGAACGAATTGCTCTAAATGGTTTTTTTTGCCCCCTTGATAAGGAGATGTACCACATATATTCAAATTATCCTCAATATGAAGATTTAAATCTCCACAAATAATTAACGCAGATGACCAGGAGGCAAGTTCTAGATTTAAGAAATTTAACACCTCTGGATTGTCTATGTTTGGGGCGTACATTGAGCAGATTGACCATAATCTATTATTAATGCTTAATTCCACTATTGCCCACCTACCATATTGGTCAGCCTTACAACGTTTAGAGCATCCAAGACCTCTCCTTATCAAGATTGCCACTCCTTTTGTAGTTGTTCCCTGCCGTGTACAGGTTAATAAGTCCATTCCTAGCTCATTATACAATTGTCTGTCCCTCCACATAATATGCGATTCTTGGATACAAAGAATATCGATCTTCATAGTTTGAATAATATGCGCAGAAATCCCTCTTTTTTTTAATTATTTAGGCCACATATATTCCAAGAAAATATTCGTAATTTCTCCATCTTATTTAAGAATTAAATCAAGTGTCTTCATATTCTTCACATCTCTGAAATCCTTTACCTATATTTCCTCCACCGACTAGCATCATCTCCTTATTGAATTTTCTTAGATTAAACAACTTCAGTTCGTGCCACCAGACATTTAATTTGATAAGTAAAAAAAGCAACAAATAGAAAAGTTGACCCGCTCAAACACATTATTAGCTTTTCTGACTTTGTTTGCACCCTCCCGTGCCCCCCCGAACCACCCCTCCCCCACCTGGGCTAGCCACCCCTCCCCCACTCTTTCCCCCTCCCAAATGAGGCATAGGGACTCATTAGTCCCTAGAAGTGATGACATGAGTTGCGCTGATTGACTCAAGTCTCTCGGCTCACCTCTACTATACTTTTATATATCAGTATACGACAGCCTATAACAATCACAAAGAACAACAGTCAGTGGCGGCTGGTGGAATTTGAAAGTGGGGGGGCGGAAGACTAGGCAACAAAGCCCAGGCATGCAGCGAGTGCAATGAACAAATCCAACATTTCTCAGGTCTCTCCCCTTGAGAAATTTCCTAAAAATTGGTGGAAAATAGAGCATCTCCTAACATAATCTCGATAACAAATTGACCAAAAACACAAGGAGACATGCCCCGATGCAGGAACCACCCCCGTTCCCCCTTGTCAAAAGTTCATTCTCACATTGATGGTCGAGGAGAGCTCAGCTCCTCCCCAAAGAGAGCTCCAGAGGTGCCCTCCCAGATCACACTCCCAACTGGGACAATCTCAGCCAGTGCAAAACCCCACACCTCCCTGTTGTGGGTGATCCAAGTTGAAACTAGCCTCCTGTAAGGGGTATCACTAAACAAAAGCTGTGTCTAGAGCAGTGGCGGTTCGTCCATTGGGGGCGTTGGGGCGTTGCCCCACTAGCCATGGACGACCGTCACTGCTGCTATCAAGTGTCACTGACACACTGCACAAAGTGAAAAAAGTAAAATTATGAGCGCACTTCAGAATAGCCGACAGTCATCATAATTGAGGCGGCGGCCGGACCGGAGTCACAAATCAGGACGTCATCGCGGAAGGTGTGGGGGGCGGGCCTGCGGCAGTGAGTGGCAGGCTGGCTGCGTGTGACTCACTGTTATCAGCTTGGCAGGCAGCAGACGTGTGTGTGCGCATTTAGGACAAGTCATTTTTTATGACTTGCCCACGCATGCGCACACACGCAAAGCCCCTTCCCTCCTCCTCCTCCCCCAGCCATGACACAGGCAGAGACCCGGGGAGCCGGGTCTCACCATGGGCAGTATTAGCCCTGCTCGTTAGCCAATCCTGGCGCAGTGGCGATGTTATGCTGCGCCAGGATTGGCTGAGGTAACGCACACGAGGATGGTTTTGCTGCCGTGCTTGCATGGGTGGCTGACTGGGAGGCTGCCTGCCGCCTACCTGATGACGTTCACACTCACAGCACTGAGGATTTCAAAACAGAGGACGGCGGGAGTCCGGAGTCCAAAAGCGATACCGTAAAACTTTTATTTTTTATATATTATAATTTATATATTTTTCCCTTGAACCCCTCCCGCCTCCCCCCTCCCCTCCGCGGTGCGACAAGTATTTCCACCCCCCCCCCGCCCCCCACCCGCCCGTAATGCCGGCCACGAGTACTGCAAATGAGAGCCCATATATATCCTTATAGAAATTGAATTACTCATTCATCAGTCACAAAAGAAGAAAGGGACGGGCGCAACTTAAAATACAAGGAGCGTTTAGTGCCGTAGGATTGCGCTGACCTCTCACCAAAATGCCTGTCCTCCCTCCTGCTCCCCCAAACCACAGACTTCCCATCCCCCCTGAGCCATATTTCATGGGGTCTGCAGGGGCATGGTTGTGGAATAATTAAAGCTTCTGGTAGGGGCCTGGATTCCTGAGAAGGCGGGAAACTCTCTCTTGGTAGAAAGCTACGTTTGCATCGGCAGAGTGGGGAGACGAACAAGTCAGGTCACACAGGTTTGGCTTTCCTTCAGTCGGAGATAAGATGATTGTTTCCTTTATTATTGCTTTGATTCTGCGGGCCTTAGCCACCCCCCTCCTCCCGCTCTTCCCTCGTAATGTCATCATTTCCATTTTTAACTGCGTACCGCCGGGTCCCTGCCAGGGCCTAAATGGGATCTCCCCCCTCCCTTCACCCCAGCCCCTGCTGCCTCCTGGCAGGGACATGCTATGCACATGCAACACACGAACATGCGTGTAACAAATATATAATAGCCTGTGTTTATAAGAACACTGATTTTACCATTGTCAGCACTGTGAATAGAAGCGTTCATTCACTAACTCACTGATACCCATTTATCAACCTCAGAAGGATGAGAGGCTGAGCTGTACTTGCTGGTAAAGTTGTGTCCTTCACTTTAAGGGTCACGTGCTGCAGAGGGGATTTGTGCTGCATTACGCCACTGGCCGTAGGCTGACATAGGTCTTCATGCAGTATATATATGTTTACAGAAATCCTCTGCTTTAGTTTCTGTTTAAGCAGAGTACATTTTTATTACCGTTTGAAGAGGCTCCAGAATGGCCGACTGCCGTGGACACTGGCGAGGCATAAGTGGCGTAGATAGCGGTGATGCTTTAGTGACTTGCGCGATTTGCAGATATTGCTGGAACTCTCAGCAGGATGTGTGCTTGTGGGTATTTCGTTAGTGGTTGCAGAGCCACGACCCCTTCCAATCTGACGTGTTTGTATGTGGTAGTTTAATGGAGTCTGTGAGGGAATACATCGGTGTGGCTGAAATAGCAGGCAGGATTTGGAGAGCTGCACATTCAGGTGATTTGCAGGTCCACCTGTCAGCCATCTAAGTTCACTCGAGTGGGGAAAGGAGGGAAGGATGAGATATCTGTGGTTGAGCACTGCCTGTCTAATGGTCGCATGTATTTATGAATGCAGTGGTCCTTATTGGGTAATCAATTTTGTGACGGTGTGTCCACAGGCACATATATTTTTGTGTTCTCACCCTGTGCAGTATTGGAGTGGATTTCTTCTCGAATCCTGGTCTAGTGTTTTAGGGTGACATTTGTCTGCGTTTTCTGAATGCTGTGAATAACCGGCAATGCTGTTGACTATTTGGACAGTGCTGCACACAAGTGGTGGGTCTGTCTTCATTTCTTTAATGAAAACCTCACATTTGTAAATATGGCTGAAGCTGAAGGTGATGGACTTTGGATGGGTACTATATGTTTGCAATTGCAGAAGCTTTTAGCAATCGCTAGGTATGCAATGAGGTTCGAAGATAAACGTGTGTGCCTATGTGTGTGTCAGTATTTGATTTTCGAGTGCCCTATTTTCCTTTTTATGGAGATTGATGCTGCAGTTTAATTTTTTTTGGTGCTGCAGGTGACAAGTGTTACTTTTGCCCAGTGGATTTGGAGCGCTCTACATGGGGTGCTGATTTAGCCCTGCTGAGATTCAACCGTGTAACTTGCGAGCCATACGTCTTCATGCGAACAAGAATTCTGAATGGGTCATGTTTTAAGCTTCACTTGACATTTTTATATCTTCTTTCCCGAGATAGAGATGGTTGCACATTTTGGCTCAAACTGATTAAACAAGATACAATCAAAGTCAATGTAGTCTGATGGTGCCAGACTTTGCAACTTGGGCCTTGGGTTATAAACCTGGTCTCTGCCCGCAGCAATTGTGTGATTCTAATTAAATCTCCTATCCTCCAGTATACCTATAATTGTAAATCTGTTAATTATATTATAGTTCAAATGTGTAAATCCCATCTTGATGTACAGAATTGTATTACTGCTGGTATATTGTAGTGCTACAAAACAATGGTGATGAATGTTTCTAAAGTGCACATGATGCAGAACCAGTTTGCGATGGTTCTTTTGAATGTCCATTCCTGGCTGCTCTCTAGACACAGCTTTTGTTTAGTGATACCCCTTACAGGAGGCTAGTTTCAACTTGGATCACCCACAACAGGGAGGTGTGGGGTTTTGCACTGGCTGATATTGTCCCAGTTGGGAGTGTGATCTGGGAGGGCACCTCTGGAGCTCTCTTTGGGGAGGAGCTGAGCTCTCCTCGACCATCAATGTGAGAATGAACTTTTGACAAGGGGGAACGGGGGTGGTTCCTGCATCGGGGCATGTCTCCTTGTGTTTTTGGTCAATTTGTTACCGAGATTATGTTAGGAGATGCTCTATTTTCCACCAATTTTTAGGAAATTTCTCAAGGGGAGAGACCTGAGAAATGTTGGATTTGTTCATTGCACTCGCTGCATGCCTGGGCTTTGTTGCCTAGTCTTCCGCCCCCCCACTTTCAAATTCCACCAGCCGCCACTGGTCTAGAGAGCAGCCAGGAATGGACATTCAAAAGAACCATCGCAAACTGGTTCTGCATCATGTGCACTTTAGAAACATTCATCACCATTGTTTTGTAGCACTACAATATACCAGCAGTAATACAATTCTGTACATCAAGATGGGATTTACACATTTGAACTATAATATAATTAACAGATTTACAATTATAGGTATACTGGAGGATAGGAGATTTAATTAGAATCACACAATTGCTGCGGGCAGAGACCAGGTTTATAACCCAAGGCCCAAGTTGCAAAGTCTGGCACCATCAGACTACATTGACTTTGATTGTATCTTGTTTAATCAGTTTGAGCCAAAATGTGCAACCATCTCTATCTCGGGAAAGAAGATATAAAAATTTCAAGTGAAGCTTAAAACATGACCCATTCAGAATTCTTGTTCGCATGAAGACGTATGGCTCGCAAGTTACACGGTTGAATCTCAGCAGGGCTAAATCAGCACCCCATGTACAGCGCTCCAAATCCACTGGGCAAAAGTAACACTTGTCACCTGCAGCACCAAAAAAAATTAAACTGCAGCATCAATCTCCATAAAAAGGAAAATAGGGAACTCGAAAATCAAATACTGACACACACATAGGCACACACGTTTATCTTCGAACCTCATTGCATACCTAGCGATTGCTAAAAGCTTCTGCAATTGCAAACATATAGTACCCATCCAAAGTCCATCACCTTCAGCTTCAGCCACATTTACAAATGTGAGGTTTTCATTAAAGAAATGAAGACAGACCCACCACTTGTGTGCAGCACTGTCCAAATAGTCAACAGCATTGCCGGTTATTCACAGCATTCAGAAAACGCAGACAAATGTCACCCTAAAACACTAGACCAGGATTCGAGAAGAAATCCACTCCAATACTGCACAGGGTGAGAACACAAAAATATATGTGCCTGTGGACACACCGTCACAAAATTGATTACCCAATAAGGACCACTGCATTCATAAATACATGCGACCATTAGACAGGCAGTGCTCAACCACAGATATCTCATCCTTCCCTCCTTTCCCCACTCGAGTGAACTTAGATGGCTGACAGGTGGACCTGCAAATCACCTGAATGTGCAGCTCTCCAAATCCTGCCTGCTATTTCAGCCACACCGATGTATTCCCTCACAGACTCCATTAAACTACCACATACAAACACGTCAGATTGGAAGGGGTCGTGGCTCTGCAACCACTAACGAAATACCCACAAGCACACATCCTGCTGAGAGTTCCAGCAATATCTGCAAATCGCGCAAGTCACTAAAGCATCACCGCTACCTACGCCACTTATGCCTCGCCAGTGTCCACGGCAGTCGGCCATTCTGGAGCCTCTTCAAACGGTAATAAAAATGTACTCTGCTTAAACAGAAACTAAAGCAGAGGATTTCTGTAAACATATATATACTGCATGAAGACCTATGTCAGCCTACGGCCAGTGGCGTAATGCAGCACAAATCCCCTCTGCAGCACGTGACCCTTAAAGTGAAGGACACAACTTTACCAGCAAGTACAGCTCAGCCTCTCATCCTTCTGAGGTTGATAAATGGGTATCAGTGAGTTAGTGAATGAACGCTTCTATTCACAGTGCTGACAATGGTAAAATCAGTGTTCTTATAAACACAGGCTATTATATATTTGTTACACGCATGTTCGTGTGTTGCATGTGCATAGCATGTCCCTGCCAGGAGGCAGCAGGGGCTGGGGTGAAGGGAGGGGGGAGATCCCATTTAGGCCCTGGCAGGGACCCGGAGGTACGCAGTTAAAAATGGAAATGATGACATTACGAGGGAAGAGCGGGAGGAGGGGGGTGGCTAAGGCCCGCAGAATCAAAGCAATAATAAAGGAAACAATCATCTTATCTCCGACTGAAGGAAAGCCAAACCTGTGTGACCTGACTTGTTCGTCTCCCCACTCTGCCGATGCAAACGTAGCTTTCTACCAAGAGAGAGTTTCCCGCCTTCTCAGGAATCCAGGCCCCTACCAGAAGCTTTAATTATTCCACAACCATGCCCCTGCAGACCCCATGAAATATGGCTCAGGGGGGATGGGAAGTCTGTGGTTTGGGGGAGCAGGAGGGAGGACAGGCATTTTGGTGAGAGGTCAGCGCAATCCTACGGCACTAAACGCTCCTTGTATTTTAAGTTGCGCCCGTCCCTTTCTTCTTTTGTGACTGATGAATGAGTAATTCAATTTCTATAAGGATATATATGGGCTCTCATTTGCAGTACTCGTGGCCGGCATTACGGGCGGGTGGGGGGCGGGGGGGGGGTGGAAATACTTGTCGCACCGCGGAGGGGAGGGGGGAGGCGGGAGGGGTTCAAGGGAAAAATATATAAATTATAATATATAAAAAATAAAAGTTTTACGGTATCGCTTTTGGACTCCGGACTCCCGCCGTCCTCTGTTTTGAATTCCTCAGTGCTGTGAGTGTGAACGTCATCAGGTAGGCGGCAGGCAGCCTCCCAGTCAGCCACCCATGCAAGCACGGCAGCAAAACCATCCTCGTGTGCGTTACCTCAGCCAATCCTGGCGCAGCATAACATCGCCACTGCGCCAGGATTGGCTAACGAGCAGGGCTAATACTGCCCATGGTGAGACCCGGCTCCCCGGGTCTCTGCCTGTGTCATGGCTGGGGGAGGAGGAGGAGGGAAGGGGCTTTGCGTGTGTGCGCATGCGTGGGCAAGTCATAAAAAATGACTTGTCCTAAATGCGCACACACACGTCTGCTGCCTGCCAAGCTGATAACAGTGAGTCACACGCAGCCAGCCTGCCACTCACTGCCGCAGGCCCGCCCCCCACACCTTCCGCGATGACGTCCTGATTTGTGACTCCGG
Organism: Lissotriton helveticus; assembly: GCF_964261635.1. NCBI lineage: Eukaryota > Metazoa > Chordata > Amphibia > Caudata > Salamandridae > Lissotriton > Lissotriton helveticus. The sequence goes on along the minus strand of NC_136065.1, from coordinate 1,564,761,569 downwards.
TCCGGCCGCCGCCTCAATTATGATGACTGTCGGCTATTCTGAAGTGCGCTCATAATTTTACTTTTTTCACTTTGTGCAGTGTGTCAGTGACACTTGATAGCAGCAGTGACGGTCGTCCATGGCTAGTGGGGCAACGCCCCAACGCCCCCAATGGACGAACCGCCACTGACAACAGTTATGATTCTAGAATTTACCAATTAGGCATCGGTCAGTCCAGACATCAAAAACCTGAAAAAAAAGTTATATGAATACAGAATAGACGAAAATAGCCTCTTTTGGTCTATCGCAATATGAAAAGAAAAAAGTTAGTTCCATCTCCTTAAATTCCTTCAATATCTTTTTCCAAAATCATGTACTCATAATGAGGCCAAAAATTCTTTTGCCGCCTTTTCAGACGTAAAAAAATAAGAACGTTCTTTGTATATTATCTCAAGTTTAGCCGGGTTCAATAAGAAAACTTGTGCACCTTTAGATTGAAAAGTTGGTATAAGCTGGCGAAGTTGCCATCGCAGTTGAACAGTACTATGGCAGTAATCAGGCCGCACAAAAAACTCCAGGCCTTTCCCCTTGCGCTTCTTGTTAGGTCTAGCCAGATCATAAAGGGCTTCTCTTGCCCAAAAATTATTTAAAGAGATTAGTATTGCTCTTGGAATGTGCTTTGCATCTTGTCGAGCATTCCTTTGACCCCACGCTCCCCTCTGGAATGTTCAAAATTCGGAGGTTATTTTGACGCGACCTGTTTTCTAAATCCACAAGCTTCCAATTAATCTCCTCCTTTAAACCTTCCATTGCCATTATCTGAGTTTTTTGCTCGGCCACAGAATCTTCAACTACTGATATCCTGTTTTCCGTTTCTGTTACCCTAGCAATGGTTTCGTGATAAATAGGAGGCAAGATGGCGGACGCAACAGCGTCCGAGTGAGCTGCACTGGACTGGACTCCGGTCTCTAGAACGCCTCGCTTTCTACATAGAGGACAGCGGTCGGAAAACCGGTGCAATTGCTGAGGTTACGGTGGAGCTGGAGAAAGTCAAGAGAAAACTAAACTAACTGCTGATAATGAGGAAGGGAGCGGTATGCGCATAGATCAGTGGTCTTGCTACCGAAGAACGCTCCGCTTGTCTCGGGTCCTATCGAGTCTCTCCCCTGTTACCCCTCCTCTACTGCACTCACCGCGCTCACCTGCAGAGAGTAGGAGGTTGATTTCCAGTGAGCAACCAGATCAAGGAGAGCAAAGGGAATACCAGGAGGAGCAAAATCGAACGGACAAGCAGGAGAGTGCAAGTACGGAGCGAACAGGGAGGGAGAGACGGCGGAGACGCGGGAGAGCTGCATCTTCTAAAATGCCTCCAAAAAATCCGAATATTGGAGCGGCGCTCAAGCAATCAAAGCCGAAGACGAGAGCAACAACGGCAGCGGCGCAAGATTCAGGTCAGAGAGCGACGGGGGGGGCAGTTAATGGCATTGTGCTGAGTACGAGTGTGGATGCCTCTGTGAGCGCGACCTCAGAGCCCCCCCCGGCGTCTGTTGCTCCACCAGGTTCTCTGGATACCCAGGCATTAGAGGATTCAACCCAGATGAACTCTGGGATTTGTAGGCTTTGTGCAATTCCCAAGATTCCAGGGATGTTTACAAAAAAAATACCTGCTGTTGAGAAAGTACCGTTAGAACAACCGAAAAATATAAGTAACCAAAGCAATTAGCAAGATAAACAACCTTTGAAATCTATCAACGCGGATAATTCGGGAAATGGAACAGCTGCACCATTAACAACCTTAGTAGCTGACACAGCTCTAGGCTCCAACACCATTAATGAAGCACTAATTGAGCCAACTCCCATCGAAGATACAGACTCTATTGATTCTGCTGGGAATTTTTATTCTATGACAGACTTGTCTCAAGCATTAGACTCTGATACTGAAGAGGGAGGGAGAGAATTGAGCGACTCAGAGAAGTCACTACCTGAACTTGGGCAAGGTGCAAGAAATGATATTGTGAGTGAAGATGAATCTGAGAATGGCTCCTTGGATAGACCTGACTGGGGGGCCGATGATAACTCAATACTCACTATGCAAGCTACTAATGGGCATCCTTCCTTGTCAACTTCAGTGACTACATCACCAGGTAGATTAAATCAAGCCTCAGGAGGGTCAGAATCTCCAGAAATTACTTTAGAGGTTTTATACCAAGTGATGCTTCAGCACAGGGAAGAAACTAGAACCGAAAATCTACGACTGCAAGGTGCAGTGAAAAAAGTGCAAAATAATCTAAGGAAAGTAATTAAAGCATCCAACGAAACCATTGCTAGGGTAACAGAAACGGAAAACGGGGGATCTGTAGACATCTCACATGTCAAAATATCATAAAAACAAGTATGATATGCACTGCCTCTATGGTGGTATGTCTGGCTGTCATTGATTTGTTGTGTGACTGGAGGCTTCAGGAGAAGTCGTCTTATGGATTTATAGATATTGTGCAGATAATAATGGAAGTGAACAACAGATTGTATATATTAAGAGAGGTTAGAAAGCCTGTAAAATAGACTAGCTTCCAGAGTGATAAAAGCTTGATGGTATCTATGGCTGCTTTGCCGCGAATAGAGGCGCTAGAGACAGTAGGTACAAACGGAGTCATCTTTGATAAGTTAGTAATAATGTGAGGAATGAATATAACTGGAGAGACCATTTAACTCAGTCAAATATTGTATTAGTTTATAATTCTGTCAAGTGCACTGTGTTCTAGATAAAACTTCAAGAGTTAAAGATATCTGTTTACATCGGTACTGCTGGCTCCATAAGGACTGGGTGGAAACAAGCATGTTTCTTTCTCTTATAAACTCAGTTTGCGATTAGTATACATTGGACCAATTCCGGACATGTAGCAGGGTCGAAATAACCTGGTTACAGTGACTAACAACAGAACCAAAACAATTCCAAATAAATGCTCTGAGTTCGCAAATGAGCCTCTGATTACATATATATTCAAGACTCTATGGAGCTTTGTTAACTAACATACCCAGTTACAACTATTAGAGAACCGAGCTACAACGAGAACTCGCTTACCTCATAGTTAGCATAGCATTTGTATGGGGCACAGGGCGCTGAGGGCCGCTCAGGTATGTGCCACCAGCGGCAATAAGAAGGCCAGCGCGGATTCAGTGCACAGCGCACATGCCAGCAGTCGCCCCACCTCGAGGCCGCCGGCCGTCTCTCTTCTGAGCCTCACGGCGGAAGTCAAGAATTAGCCGGGGCCTCCACAATTGGTATTTTAGGGCATTTGCTCGTTGCCTTCTTGCCGTAGAATCACTCCCCCACCCATAGAGGGATCAGATGCATGTGGGTTACACAGAATTCGGCAGCATAGTTTTCACTGAAGCAGGAGCAGCACTCAGGGGGGTTGAACCGGCCATCTTGCTTGGCCACCTCCCCATGACTAGTAATGATATTTACTGCCCTGCACCTCCGACTCTTGTATAGATTGACTGACTGCATGTAGAACATAAATTCTTAGCTACTTTGTCTTTTCTGCCCATGAAGCTGACATCTTAGCCCTGGGGCCTCCAAGGTTGGTTCCTCCTAACTCTCCCTCTTCCCTACCTAGACTTCGACCATTGGTAGTCCTTGATTGTGCCTCCTACCCATAGCTGAGAATGTGCGACCGCTTGCTGCTGTTACCCAGTCGCCAGTCAAGGACAAGGCCCATTCTATGACTACTGTCCTGCAGCCATTGGTTTGATCCAGAAATTGCATCCCTCCTGCTAGGTTGGTGTCCAGCTCTGCAGCTGTTGTCAATTGGAATATTGCCTGGATCAAGTCCAAGCGTTTCGACCTGGTGTGGGGACAATTAATTGACAATCATGCGTTTTGTCTCCTTCAGGAAACATGGGCGACTGAACACGTATTTAGAAGTGGCTTTAAGAGTTTTTGTGTCTCCGCAATTTGGTCTTCAGCTGGGCGTTCATCAGGTGAACACCATACTTTTCTGTTCTGTGGCGGAACTCCAAAGGATTGCCAGACATCCAAAGGCTTATTTTCTCCTTTTCCAAGGACGTTTCTGTCTTGTGTAATCAACATATATAATCGGAGCCTTGGTAATTAGCAAGAATCATCTACTCTCCACTTGTTGAATGAGATTTGGCGCTTTCATAGTGTTCTATTATGTTATTGAGGCCGGCGATCTTAACCTAACTTATGAACCCAATGTCATTATGCAGGACTTGTGCCATGAGGAAGACCTGGTGTGGGGAATTCCTGAATTAACTTTTCCAGTGAAAAGCAACCTTACAAAGACTGCTCTCCAAGTGGTAGACCTTACTTTAGCCCATGGACTGCGAGCCTGTAATGGTCGCTCAGCTTCTGATGCTATCCCTGTCCCCACATTTAGAAGAGAGCCGTATGCAAGCTTTATTGTACACGCCAAACAAATACACTAATTACTAACATTTTATTATTTTATATTGAAAAAGTATGCAAAGGGGGGATTTGGGAGGCTCTCCCCCAAGAAAAGTTGGGGGAAAATGGTGCATTCTACAATACATTTGGCATTAAATATTTCATTGTATTAGCTTTCAAAGCGCAGTAAATGACGGCCTTACAGTGCACCAGGATACTACAATCTTTGTTGGGTCTCTTCATTGATTCCCTCACTATCACCCTCCAAAAGTGCCTCTCATCTCTCAATAGCCCTTCTCTGACACATATTTCATTTGTTTTATTTCACTTCTCATACAAGTGCAGGGTGTCGGAGCACTTTACATCATACACAGACAGAGATAATGAATCATACATGTGTAAAGCAGTGTGTAGAAAATGTTACATAAGGCAAAGGGGACTACCAGGTGTAGGATTCACATCTCATCCATACTGGTCGGCATTGTATAAGAGTGCTTGATCTGGAGAAGCACAAGCTCATGACCCAGAACATAACACAGTGGTTAGCATTGACTTTGATAATAAGAATCGATTTCTACCCAAACAAACCTTTTTTAGCAGCATCAGGATATTGAAAGACTGAGAAAAAACATAGCTTACTAACTTTTACCATGCAGTTTGCATGCAGCTCTTTGATGTAAGTTCATAGCTCACTGTGCTAGATTATGCCTGTAACTGATGAACTGCACAGTAACAACAGAATCTCTGTGAAAAAAGCAGTAACCCACTGAGCTATGCATATAAAATACTGTTCTTTAAAATGCATAGTACACAATCTTTGCAGCAGGCATATTAACCGTCTGCGATGCCGTAGCTGCCACTGGACAAAACGCCTAATTTTCTCCATCAGGTACATTAATCACCACAGTTATCTTGACATTTTTACTGTTGCCAGAAAACTGCTAGTTGTTCAAGGAACTTTGCAGAGCTTTTAAAACTACTACCTGTGGACCCACTGGGCATTTGTCACTGACCCCTTGGGGTCCACGGACCACAGTTTGGGAACTGCTGGTTTACAGCATAGCGGCTATGCTAAGAAGCTCTAATACTGTTGCAATAAATGCACAGAATCTCTTTTGAAATCTTGCAACTCTGCTCCATTCACATTACAACAGCACTGGAATGAGAGGTTTAGCAATGCCACACTACAGATATAGCAGTCCTGATGAGACGTTCTAAAGCACGTTATACCTCATGTCTCGTGTATGAAAGAGCTCAATGGGGCAGTTGAATGTGCAGCAGTGCTGCAGTAATGTGCAGGTACTACTCCAATAAATGTGCAGCAGTGCCGCAGTGATGTGCAGGTACTACTCCAATAAATGTGCAGCAGTGCCGCAGTGATGTGCAGGTACTACTCCAATAAATGTGAAGCAGTGCCGCAGTAATGTGCAGGTACTACTCCAATAAATGTGCAGCAGTGCCGCAGTGATGTGCAGGTACTACTCCAAGAAATGGGCAGCAGTGCCGCAGCGATGTGCAGGTACTACTCCAAGAAATGTGTAGCAGTGCCGCAGCGATGTGCAGGTACTACTCCAATAAATGTGCAGCAGTGCCGCAGTGATGTGCAGGTACTACTCCAAGAAATGTGTAGCAGTGCCGCAGCGATGTGCAGGTACTACTCCAAGAAATGTGTAGCAGTGCCGCAGTGATGTACAGGTACTACTCCAAGAAATGTGTAGCAGTGCTGCAGTAATGTGCAGGTACTACTCCAAGAAATGTGTAGCAGTGCCGCAGCGATGTGCAGGTACTACTCCAAGAAATGTGCAGCAGTGCTGCATTAATGTGCAGGTACTACTCCAAGAAATGTGTAGCAGCGCCGCAGCGATGTGCAGGTACTGCTTCAATTAATGTGCAGCAGTGTTTCAGAGATGTGCAGGTACTACCCCAATAAATGTGCAGCATTACACTAGCTCTTTTCATTGCACTGTTCTGCGTTGTCTGTGGTTGGTAAAGCATGGTTCAGCAAACCCAAATCATTTAATCCACAGACGAATCCATGTCATATCAGCGCATTCTTTAAAATGTAGAAAATCGATGAGCAGAGCTAAATTTAAAGTGATTTGTACAGCTTATAAATATCAGCTGGAAGTTAGGCTTGGCCGTGGGAGGCTTGAAGTGCACGAGGAGGCCTGTGAATCCTGACATACATGGCAGAAAGCCTTTCCCTGTACCACTTGTAATGCCCATAGAGATGACAGGTGCAGGAAGACAGATGTGAGGGGTGAAGCATAGGAAGGGCCAATTGTGAGGGGCTGAGCTTAGGATGGAAAGTGACACAGGCTTGTTGTGATTTTGTATGACCTTTGGCCAATTACTTAGGGGGTTCAGGGGTATCCCCTACCCGTGACACCGTCCATCGTGGAATAAGAAATACAATACGCACACTTTATGTTGCCACCACTGCCTACCACACTCGATAAAACCCTTCCCTCTTGTGCTTAGGATGGAAAGTGCTTGTGTTCATTTGGGGACCAAAATGCTTACTTTGGCCCGAAGGGAAGGGGATGTGGTATAACGGTCAGATCAGTGCTGTCTTTACGGACTGGCATGCTGGGCAGTTGCCCGGGGGCCTCACGAGCATAGGGGCCCAATGCAGACCAGAATTTAACTCAAATATTCCGTTAAACATTTCTATTCTTGTTACTGGTTGCGTAGGCAGGGCGCACTGCTTTGCCTGGGGGCCTATAATGCTGTTAAGACGGCCCTGGTCAGAGCTGCCGACTTTGGAGCTGGGGAACCAGGCTCATGCCTTGGCGGTGGCTCAACATCTTGTGATTCTGGGCAAATCACTTAATCTCCCTGTGCCTACCAAAAATGATGAATGTGTCCTTGTGTAATGTAACTTGTGCTCATGTAAAGCGCTCCAATACCTTCGGGTCAAGTTTGCGCTATATAAAACAGCAATAAAAAAAGGCTATTAAACCAGTGACTGGCTCTGATTATAACCACAAGTATGCCCAAGGAGAGGCGTCAACCATCAGCTGCAGGCTGCACGCAAACACCAAACATGTACACCCTCCCTCCCCCTGTGAGGGCAGGATGAAGGAACCCATACGGGTTTACCATCCAGTAAAACCAAAGCCATATGTTATTGTCCATTTGGACCTGCAAAATGTGAAATGGGGCTGTGAAATCTCTCCACAGGGCGCTGTAACATTTTCTTGGGGTCATTTTACCTTCTAATATTTCAAAGGAACTTGGAATGAGGATCATAATGTCCAGACGATTTCAGCAAGATCATAAGGTTTGTATTTGGTTGCAAAAATAGGCAGTTGTGTCTGTCTAATCAATTGAGAGTAAAAGCGGCATTTAAACATGCTGTTTTCTTTTGTGAAAGACGACCCACATGTGGATATTCCAAAAGGGAGAAAACAGCTCACATTCCAAACATATTTAGTAGAGAAAAGTATGCCCCTGCACATTCTCATAATATGGGGTGGTTTTGGCAGGTCAGCTCACGTGGAAAAACAATCATCTATCCATATTTTGAAGACTGGCTCGTAAGAGTGAATTCATTCGGAAAAGCTCTGCAAAATGTAACAGAGCATTGGCGAAACCAATAGGTATGGCCTTGGCATGCCTGTTATATTTTGTCTTTTTTTTGCAAACATATGCAATAGGCGTAAAAAGCTAATAAAAACTAAAAAGTTTGCAGTCTGAAGGTGGGCGGGTACTTGTGCCGTGGTTTTGCCTAAATAATGCCTGCCTTGAAGCTCGAGTCAGTGCCTCTGAAGAAGTAGCAATACGAAACGCGTCAGGCTGACTTTTCATTGAATTTGCTGTTTTTGCATCCATTTTGCAAGCTGCGCTCCTGACAAAGAATTAAATGCAGAAACCTCTACCTTGCTCGTGGGCCCCTCTTTCTTCCAGGCAAACTAGTTTTGGATATATATATATATATATATATATATATATATATATATATATATATATATATATATATATATATATATATATATATATATATATAAATCAAAACGGAACCTCCGTCTGTTCCCAGCGTCGTGCATGCTGCTTCGCCCCACAAAGGAACCACGAACCACAATCTTCAGGCAAATGATTTATTCACTGCTGTCTTCCTCCTGACGCGTTTCGGGCACCACTTGCCCTTGTTCACATAAAATATATATATCCAATCGAAAAGGTTACAATAGAAACAAACTCTCTTATTTTCATCTGTATCTTGGTTCCATGGTTTTCTATTTCTTTTCGGACCTCTCTTATTATCTTTTTTACTGACCTATTTTAGTCTCTTATCGGGGGATTCTACCCTACAGACTAAGGGCTAGATGTAGGTGGCTAAATACTGGTCGGTAAAGCCGAAATTCGATAAATTTCTGTGTTACCGACCGGTATTTAGCCCTGTGCGATGTAGGTATTACCGAATGCCATCGGTAATAATGAATCGGTAAATTAAAGGGAAACAGTTACCGATTTCTTATTTACCGATCGGTCAACACCAAAACCTCTAAATACTGAATCGGTAAATAACGAATCGGTAAAAATTCGGTAATGCGATGTAGCAAAATTCGGTAATACCGAATTTGTCCAAATTCGGTATTAAAGAATCGGTAATTACCACTGACCCAGAGCAGGTGGTAATTAGGTGCAGTCCATAAAAACAGCCCCAAAATGCAACAGTGTGAACACAATGGCGGCCCTCTACGTCATAGAAAGGCGGCTACGTTTGCGAGCCACAGGACAGAGGGTTTGGAGACGGGAAGAGCGTGTGTATAGACTGCGTGTCACACTGTTCCAAATGACTGAGCCAGAAATCCATGACAGGTACAGGCTACACCCACACACCATCCTTGACCTGATACGGGACCTGCAACCATACCTGGAGCATCAGACACCAAGGGCGCACGCAATACCCACCCATGTACAGGTACTCTGGTGCCTCTATCTCCTGGCATCAGCAAGTTACCAGAGTGTGATAGCCGCAGCAGGTGGTGTGTCACAGAGCTGCCTGTCCCGTTTCTTCAACTCCTTTCTGGACACCATGATGCAGAGAATGCATCACTACATACACTTCCCCAGCACACAGGCGGAGCTGCAGCAGACCAAGCTGGATTTCTACCAAAAGGCACAGTTCCCACATGTAATAGGCTGCATCGATGGGACCCACATACCAATCTGCCCACTTGCATCTACATAATACATATACCGCAACCGCAAATCCACTCACTCCATTAACGTGCAGGTGATATGTGATGCAAACTTCATCATTACTGACATTGTGGCCAAATTCCCAGAGAGTACCCACGTCTCATACATATTCAAGAACAGTGGGATCTATACACGTCTGGCTGCTGGTGAATTCGGAAAAGGATACCTACTAGGTAAATTAATGTGACACACCTTGATGTATACCTTGGATTAACGTATTGGTGACCCAAATTAATGGCACTTTCTTTCCCATTTAGGTGACAGCGCATATGCCCTCCGGTCATTCATACTAACTCCATACCTCAACCCATCCACCCCAAGGGAGAGGAGATACAATGTGGCACATAAAAGCACGTGCAACGTTGTGGAGCGCATCAGGTTCCGTTGCCTCCACAAAAGTGGAGGTGCACGTCAGTACCGCCCTATCATCTGCTGCAAAATAATAGCAACATGTGCAATGCTGCATAACCTTGCCACCAAGAAAGGAACAGTAGTGGAACTAACTGACTCTGAGGACGAGGGTGAGGACAATCCCCTGCCAGAGCCCTACACAGCTGGGATGGCAGCAGCACCGGATGGGAGACACAGACGGGCTGAGATAACACACAACTATTTCTGAGTGAGTAAGGAGACATAGCCAGTTACTGTATTTGAATGATGGTGTTTAATGACCAGTGCACACCACCAAGATCTCAAACAGTCTCCATACACCCATGGGTTACATCACCCATTAATGTACTACCATGGCTGGCTCTATTTTTTGCGCCCACGCGCAGCACTGCCACATTCCTTGGCCCCACTCTCTGCACTGCCAGTATGTTCCTGGGCAGCGCTGTGACGTTCGCTGCGCCTCCTGGTCTTGGTGGGAGAGGGCGTAATGCTACTACGGCTAGTAGCCTCCTCACTGTCCCCCCCTCTGCTGTAGTGGCCACCTTTTCTGTTTGTAGCAGTTCAAGTGCTGAGGTCATTGTGACCATTCCCCTAGCCACATCCCGACTATAGTGTGCCACCTCCTCCTGTATGGCAATAGAGTGTCGGCACATGAGGGAGGTAGCAGTGGACAGGTGGTTCACCGCCTTGGTGTATGCATCCAGTCTCTGCCTCTCCTTGCGCCTAAACAGGCGGTCCTCCTCAAACTTTCTGCAGAGCTGCCTCACAGCTAACGCCACGTCACTCATGCCCTCAGATATGGTGTTATTAATTGCACTGATGCCCTTTTCGAAGCGATGCATGTGCGCATTCATGTGTGACATCTCCCGCTACACTGACCGCATCGCTCTCCATTGCAGGCGCCGGACCTTCAGCATGTTGCGTTTCAGCCCAGCGAACACACTGTCACCTTGGCCCGGGATTGGAGGACTGGCTGCCCTTGCCCTGCGGTGCCTGGAGGATGTGTGGGCATGCTCTGATGGGGACTCTGATCTTTCCCTCTTGCCGTCCTCAGCCACTGTTGACTGTTGGCCCCCTGTGCTCTCCTCCTCCGACACCTCCATCTGCTGGAGGGTGGCCACGGCATGCCTCCTGCCTGACTGTGGTGGTGGTGTTGATTGTGGCAGTGGTGATGATGTTGTTGGTGATGGCGACGATGTCTGGAGCTGTGGTGATGGTGGAGATGGAGACGTTGATTGTGGTGGTGGTGGTGGTGGGGTTGTGTGACCTGCAGGCAACTGCTCCTCCTCCTGTTGTCTCCCCTCTGGCCTGGGTGCCATCCCTCTGCTCCCTTCTGCTGCACTGCGAGATGTCCCGCCTGTAAAGACAGAATGTAGATATACTCACTTATCTGACAGCATTTGCATTGCATTAAACATTATGCCTGCCAATCACACTGACTGTCCTCTGCTTGCTAATTGCTGTCACATGCCTTTGGGTTTGCTAAACTGACTGTTCTGAACATGTGTTACTTATGACTAAAACCCCCCGTAATGCATTGCAGGTTATGAGTGAAACATGGACTGGAGTGGGAGTACCTATGCCTTTCTGGGAATTGGGGTTAGGGAGGGGAGTGCACAGCATGCTGTGCATGAAGCTTACCTTGTTTGCTGGCAGCTCTGGCAGAGCTGTCGGCATCACCGATTCCACTCACACTCTCCGGCTGGAGGGTAGACTCAACCATGAGCGCCAGGGCTGTTGGTGCAGGTGCTTTGCTCCTCCCTCCACCAATTTTGCTAGCCTGCCTCTGCCTCTCTGCCATCCTCGCCTTCGCAGTCTTCCTCAGGTCATAGCACCTTTTCTTTATGTCCTCAATGGAGCGCTGGTTGCCCCAATGGCATTAATCTTGCTCTGAATTGCAGGCCAGATCTGTCTCTTCTTCGATTCTGGCACATGGAGGGACTGCTTCCCAAACAGCTTCTCATGGTCCTTGGTGACTTCTTCAATTAGGACCTCAAGCTCCTTTTCACTAAACTTCTATTTTCGTTTTCTTTCAGCTCCCTCCTTCTCTCTCCTGGTTTGCCATTTTGCTAGTTTTTCTCTTTTTTGCAAAGAGAAGCTGTGTTGCTCCTGGCTCCTTTGCTCAGCTACCTGCCTCACAGTCAGCTCCAGGTTCAGTGCAGCCGCCTGGGTGTAGCCACTTCCTGTTTGGGAGGTAATTGGGATGCACAGGATTGGCTGATTCAACAAATTTCCGAATTTTTAAATTACCGAATCGGTATTTACCGATTTGGTATTGGATTCGGTATTTACGAATCGGTATTGGGGTTTTGGTATTTTTTTTTTACCGAAACTTTCCGAATTGCTATTTTTTACCGAATTATACCGATTCGTTTTTTTTAACGAATCTTTACGCACATCGGAGATACCGATTCCTTAATACCGAATCAGTAAAATTCTGTATTTCACGTTTACCTACATCTAGCCCTAGGAGCAGTGCTTATTATTCTTCTTTTATATTTGGATGACTAACTGATCCCTTTTTAGGTCTCGCCTTTACCATTCCGCAGGAATGGGAAATGGGGAGAATTATAGTGCTCTATCGACTCTTCAAACTACCGCTTTTCCAGTGGCGTTTTCTTCGAGTTCACGTGGGCACATGCACGAGCTTTAGTGTCATAAATTGTTTTCATTGGCTCTTGACTTTGTCCACGCCTCATTCAGGCTGCTTCCTCCGCCCACCATCTCTCTCCCCTGCGCGTTCCTCTTGCTTCTTTTGACATCATCCAGTCGTGCACTTTTTGAAACCGTAACACCCTGTCTTTCACTTCCTGAAACACGAACACTCAAACATCTTTCTCTTTCATTCACGCACCGCAAACATGCACCCAAACACGCACAAACGGGCCAGTAGCTTCACAACATCGCGTCGTCCATTTTTTGAAACCGTAACACCCTGTCTTTCACTTCCTGAAACACGAACACTCAAACATCTTTCTCTTTCATTCACGCACCGCAAACATGCACCCAAACACGCACAAACGGGCCAGTAGCTTCACAACATCGCGTCGTCCATTTTTTGAAACCGTAACACCCTGTCTTTCACTTCCTGAAACACGAACACTCAAACATCTTTCTCTTTCATTCACGCACCGCAAACATGCACCCAAACACGCACAAACGGGCCAGTAGCTTCACAACATCGCGTCGTCCATTTTTTGAAACCGTAACACCCTGTCTTTCACTTCCTGAAACACGAACACTCAAACATCTTTCTCTTTCATTCACGCACCGCAAACATGCACCCAAACACGCACAAACGGGCCAGTAGCTTCACAACATCGCGTCGTCCATTTTTTGAAACCGTAACACCCTGTCTTTCACTTCCTGAAACACGAACACTCAAACATCTTTCTCTTTCATTCACGCACCGCAAACATGCACCCAAACACGCACAAACGGGCCAGTAGCTTCACAACATCGCGTCGTCTATTTTCTGAAACCGTAACACCCTGTCTTTCACTTCCTGAAAGACGAACACTCAAACATCTTTCGGTTCCATTCACGCACCGCAAACATCCACTCAAACACGCACAAACATCCCAGCCCAAAATTGTGATCCTACTCTGTGCCCTGCCTTATATTCACTATCATTCATTTATCTGGACCTTTCTGCCTTTCTCTGTCGGAAATACGCACCAAAACAACGGACATTTTCTAAAGTCTTTTCACAATTATGCACGACATGGCTGTCTTCTTTTTCCCCTCTGTAAGGTGGGGAGGGGCCGAGAGCAAAACGTCTGGGGCCTAACCACCCCAGGAGGCTGAATTGCTTTCATCACAGTCGTAAAGATTGTAATCTGTTGTCGACCATCCGCTCGGAAATGCAAATGTAAACCAAAGAAACCTAACGTCGCCTTCGCCCTGAAAACTATAAAACAAGGGAAGCAACTTTCGAAAGTATGTGTCAAGCACGACTTTTTTTTACATATTAGATTACATGCACGTACAATGGGATTTTCTTTATTTTTGCACAGTTTGAAAGTGCAAACTTACACACCAACCACGCATAGCAACATCCGTAAGTGGCTGCTTAAGCCATTCACACACTACACTAATTAGATACGGCATAGATTTTGTACGTTACAAAATTACAATACCACATTCAGTATGCCCCTACAAAATAGCAGTATCTTGAGCCTATTCAGATGCTCCCTCCTAAGGGATACACACATCACACCACTTTGCCACATCTCTAAAACTATGTTGCATCTACATTAAACATTTTGGACAACAAATACAAAACTTTAACATACTTGACAATACGTATACACATATTGGAATTCACTAAAAAGTAGAAGTGATCCTTAATGTGATGGGGAGCACACAGTGTTATTAAAATGCCCCTCACACACCAACAGGCCCCTTGGTGTCATGCTTCATCATCGGGGCCTTCGCACCCCTCTACGGGATGCGGCGTGCTACGACTCACGTATACGCAGGAGCACTTATAAGTGAACTATGTGTATGTGTGTAAAGGACAAGGTGTGAGTAATAAGGTGAGGTGAAGGTGTGAAGAATAAATACCTTGCTCGTAGGAACAAAACAATTTATTATAACCTCGGCTCTTTCTTAAACAGTAACACTCTGTCTTTCACTTGCTGAAACACGTACACATTGAGGCGTGCAAAACATCTCTCTGTTCCATTCATGCATCGCAACACGCACACGAATACGCACAAACAGCCCAGTAGCTTCACACAAACAGCCTAGTAGCTTCACAACATTGAGGCGTACAAAACCTCTCTCTGTTCCATTCACGCATCGCAACACGCATCAGAATGGTAAACTTTTATGTGACAGAAATTCTTCAGCCAGAACAATTTAGTCTAACTTCTGCCTCCATAAGGTATGTGTTATTGTTGGGGCACATCCAATACTTAGTGGTGCATTTGCTACATATCAAGCAGACTCCATGTTATTATTGGAATCCTAGGAGGCAGATATGACCAAACTCGCAGTGCACACAGCACTCAGTCACACTGCACGAAGGCCTCACTTGTACTGCATACATCCCTCACTTACACTACACACAGCCCTCACTCACAGTGCACCTAGCACTCAGTTACACTGCACCAAAGCCTCTATGTTGCATGTACATTAAGCATTGTTTTACAAACATCACAATTCACAGCCACTACATTTATACACACATTAGTCACATGCATGCAGAAACTCGTGATCCAACTCTGTTCCCTGCCTTATATTCACTATCATTCATTCATCTGGACATTTCTGCCTTTCCCTCGCGGAAATACGCACCAAAACAACGAACATTTTCTAAAGTCTTTTCACAATTATGCACGACATGGCTGTCTTCTTTTTCCCCTCTGTAAGGTGGGGAGGGGCCGAGAGCAAAACGTCTGGGGCCTAACCACCCCAGGAGGCTGAATTGCTTTCATCACAGTCGTAAAGATTGTAATCTGTTGTCGATCATCTGCTGGGAAATGCAAATGTAAACCAGAGAAACCTAACGTCGCCTTCGGCCTGAAAACTATACAACAAGGGAAGCAACTTTCGAAAGTATGTGTCAAGCATGACTTTTTTTTACACATTAGATTACATGCACGTACAATGGGATTTTCTGTATTTTGTCATAGTTTGAAAATGCAAACTTACACACCAACCACGCATAGCAACATCCGTAAGTGGCTGCTTAAGCCATTCACACACTACACTAATTAGATACGGAATAGACTTTTTACGTTACAAAATTACAATACCACATTCAGTATGCCCCTACAAAATAGCAGTATCTTGAGCCTATTCTGATGCTCCCTTCTAAGGGACACACACACATCACACCACTTTGCCACATCTCTAAAACTATGTTGCATCTATATTAAACATTTTGGACAACAAATACAAAACTTTGACATACTTGACAATACGTATACACATATTGGAATTCACTAAAAAGTGGAAGTGATCCTTAATGTGATGGGGAGCGCACAGTGTTATTAAAATGCCCCTCACACACCAACAGGCCCCTTGGTGTCATGCTTCATCATCGGGGCCTTCGCACCCCTCTACGGGATGCGGCGTGCTACGACTGACGTATACGCAGGAGCACTTATAAGTGAACTATGTGTATGTGTGTAAAGGACAAGGTGTGAGTAATAAGGTGAGGTGAAGGTGTGAAGAATAAATACCTTGCTCGTAGGAACAAAACAATTTATTATAACCTCGGCTCTTTCTTAAACAGTAACACTCTGTCTTTCACTTGCTGAAACACGTACACATTGAGGCGTGCAAAACATCTCTCTGTTCCATTCATGCATCGCAACACGCACACGAATACGCACAAACAGCCCAGTAGCTTCACACAAACAGCCTAGTAGCTTCACAACATTGAGGCGTACAAAACCTCTCTCTGTTCCATTCACGCATCGCAACACGCATCAGAATGGTAAACTTTTATGTGACAGAAATTCTTCAGCCAGAACAATTTAGTCTAACTTCTGCCTCCATAAGGTATGTGTTATTGTTGGGGCACATCCAATACTTAGTGGTGCATTTGCTACATATCAAGCAGACTCCATGTTATTATTGGAATCCTAGGAGGCAGATATGACCAAACTCGCAGTGCACACAGCACTCAGTCACACTGCACGAAGGCCTCACTTGTACTGCATACATCCCTCACTTACACTACACACAGCCCTCACTCACAGTGCACCTAGCACTCAGTTACACTGCACCAAAGCCTCTATGTTGCATGTACATTAAGCATTGTTTTACAAACATCACAATTCACAGCCACTACATTTATACACACATTAGTCACATGCATGCAGAAACTCGTGATCCAACTCTGTTCCCTGCCTTATATTCACTATCATTCATTCATCTGGACATTTCTGCCTTTCCCTCGCGGAAATACGCACCAAAACAACGAACATTTTCTAAAGTCTTTTCACAATTATGCACGACATGGCTGTCTTCTTTTTCCCCTCTGTAAGGTGGGGAGGGGCCGAGAGCAAAACGTCTGGGGCCTAACCACCCCAGGAGGCTGAATTGCTTTCATCACAGTCGTAAAGATTGTAATCTGTTGTCGATCATCTGCTGGGAAATGCAAATGTAAACCAGAGAAACCTAACGTCGCCTTCGGCCTGAAAACTATACAACAAGGGAAGCAACTTTCGAAAGTATGTGTCAAGCATGACTTTTTTTTACACATTAGATTACATGCACGTACAATGGGATTTTCTGTATTTTGTCATAGTTTGAAAATGCAAACTTACACACCAACCACGCATAGCAACATCCGTAAGTGGCTGCTTAAGCCATTCACACACTACACTAATTAGATACGGAATAGACTTTTTACGTTACAAAATTACAATACCACATTCAGTATGCCCCTACAAAATAGCAGTATCTTGAGCCTATTCTGATGCTCCCTCCTAAGGGACACACACACATCACACCACTTTGCCACATCTCTAAAACTATGTTGCATCTATATTAAACATTTTGGACAACAAATACAAAACTTTGACATACTTGACAATACGTATACACATATTGGAATTCACTAAAAAGTGGAAGTGATCCTTAATGTGATGGGGAGCGCACAGTGTTATTAAAATGCCCCTCACACACCAACAGGCCCCTTGGTGTCATGCTTCATCATCGGGGCCTTCGCACCCCTCTACGGGATGCGGCGTGCTACGACTCACGTATACGCAGGAGCACTTATAAGTGAACTATGTGTATGTGTGTAAAGGACAAGGTGTGAGTAATAAGGTGAGGTGAAGGTGTGAAGAATAAATACCTTGCTCGTAGGAACAAAACAATTTATTATAACCTCGGCTCTTTCTTAAACAGTAACACTCTGTCTTTCACTTGCTGAAACACGTACACATTGAGGCGTGCAAAACATCTCTCTGTTCCATTCATGCATCGCAACACGCACACGAATACGCACAAACAGCCCAGTAGCTTCACACAAACAGCCTAGTAGCTTCACAACATTGAGGCGTACAAAACCTCTCTCTGTTCCATTCACGCATCGCAACACGCATCAGAATGGTAAACTTTTATGTGACAGAAATTCTTCAGCCAGAACAATTTAGTCTAACTTCTGCCTCCATAAGGTATGTGTTATTGTTGGGGCACATCCAATACTTAGTGGTGCATTTGCTACATATCAAGCAGACTCCATGTTATTATTGGAATCCTAGGAGGCAGATATGACCAAACTCGCAGTGCACACAGCACTCAGTCACACTGCACGAAGGCCTCACTTGTACTGCATACATCCCTCACTTACACTACACACAGCCCTCACTCACAGTGCACCTAGCACTCAGTTACACTGCACCAAAGCCTCTATGTTGCATGTACATTAAGCATTGTTTTACAAACATCACAATTCACAGCCACTACATTTATACACACATTAGTCACATGCATGCAGAAACTCGTGATCCAACTCTGTTCCCTGCCTTATATTCACTATCATTCATTCATCTGGACATTTCTGCCTTTCCCTCGCGGAAATACGCACCAAAACAACGAACATTTTCTAAAGTCTTTTCACAATTATGCACGACATGGCTGTCTTCTTTTTCCCCTCTGTAAGGTGGGGAGGGGCCGAGAGCAAAACGTCTGGGGCCTAACCACCCCAGGAGGCTGAATTGCTTTCATCACAGTCGTAAAGATTGTAATCTGTTGTCGATCATCCACTGGGAAATGCAAATGTAAACCAAAGAAACCTAACGTCTCCTTCGGCCTGAAAACTATACAACAAGGGAAGCAACTTTCGAAAGTATGTGTCAAGCATGACTTTTTTTTACACATTAGATTACATGCACGTACAATGGGATTTTCTGTATTTTGTCATAGTTTGAAAATGCAAACTTACACACCAACCACGCATAGCAACATCCGTAAGTGGCTGCTTAAGCCATTCACACACTACACTAATTAGATACGGAATAGACTTTTTACGTTACAAAATTACAATACCACATTCAGTATGCCCCTACAAAATAGCAGTATCTTGAGCCTATTCTGATGCTCCCTCCTAAGGGACACACACATCACACCACTTTGCCACATCTCTAAAACTATGTTGCATCTACATTAAACATTTTGGACAACAAATACAAAACTTTGACATACTTGACAATACGTATACACATATTGGAATTCACTAAAAAGTGGAAGTGATCCTTAATGTGATGGGGAGCACACAGTGTTATTAAAATGCCCCTCACACACCAACAGGCCCCTTGGTGTCATGCTTCATCATCGGGGCCTTCGCATCCCTCTACGGGATGCGGCGTGCTACGACTCACGTATACGCAGGAGCACTTATAAGTGAACTATGTGTATGTGTGTAAAGGACAAGGTGTGAGTAATAAGGTGAGGTGAAGGTGTGAAGAATAAATACCTTGCTCGTAGGAACAAAACAATTTATTATAACCTCGGCTCTTTCTTAAACAGTAACACTCTGTCTTTCACTTGCTGAAACACGTACACATTGAGGCGTGCAAAACATCTCTCTGTTCCATTCATGCATCGCAACACGCACACGAATACGCACAAACAGCCCAGTAGCTTCAAACAAACAGCCTAGTGCCTTCACAACATTGAGGCGTACAAAACCTCTCTCTGTTCCATTCACGCATCGCAACACGCATCAGAATGGTAAACTTTTATGTGACAGAAATTCTTCAGCCAGAACAATTTAGTCTAACTTCTGCCTCCATAAGGTATGTGTTATTGTTGGGGCACATCCAATACTTAGTGGTGCATTTGCTACATATCAAGCAGACTCCATGTTATTATTGGAATCCTAGGAGGCAGATATGACCAAACTCGCAGTGCACACAGCACTCAGTCACACTGCACGAAGGCCTCACTTGTACTGCATACATCCCTCACTTACACTACACACAGCTGTCACTCACAGTGCACCTAGCACTCAGTTACACTGCACCAAAGCCTCTATGTTGCATGTACATTAAGCATTGTTTGCAACAATACAAAACTTTTACAAACATCACAATTCACAGACACTACATTTATACACACATTAGTCACATGCATGTACAAACTCGTCATCCAAGTCTGTTCCCTGCCTTATATTCACTATCATTCATTCATCTGGACATTTCTGCCTTTCCCTCGCGGAAATACGGACCAAAACAACCAACATTTTCTAAAGTCTTTTCACAATTATGCACGACATGGCTGTCTTCTTTTTCCCCTCTGTAAGGTGGGGAGGGGCCGAGAGCAGGACGTCTGGGGCCTAACCACCCCAGGAGGCTGAATTGCTTTCATCACAGTCGTAAAGATTGTAATCTGTTGTCGACCATCCGCTCGGAAATGCAAATGTAAACCAAAGAAACCTAACGTCGCCTTCGCCCTGAAAACTATAAAACAAGGGAAGCAACTTTCGAAAGTATGTGTCAAGCACGACTTTTCTTTACACATTAGATTACATGCACGTACAATGGTATTTTCTTTATTTTTGCACAGTTTGAAAGTGCAAACTTACACACCAACGACGCATAGCAACATCCGTAAGTGGCTGCTTAAGCCATTCACACACTACACTAATTAGATACGGAATAGACTTTTTACGTTACAAAATTACAATACCACATTCAGTATGCCCCTACAAAATAGCAGTATCTTGAGCCTATTCTGATGCTCCCTCCTAAGGGACACACACATCACACCACTTTGCCACATCTCTAAAACTATGTTGCATCTACATTAAACATTTTGGACAACAAATACAAAACTTTGACATACTTGACAATACGTATACACATATTGGAATTCACTAAAAAGTGGAAGTGATCCTTAATGTGATGGGGAGCACACAGTGTTATTAAAATGCCCCTCACACACCAACAGGCCCCTTGGTGTCATGCTTCATCATCGGGGCCTTCGCATCCCTCTACGGGATGCGGCGTGCTACGACTCACGTATACGCAGGAGCACTTATAAGTGAACTATGTGTATGTGTGTAAAGGACAAGGTGTGAGTAATAAGGTGAGGTGAAGGTGTGAAGAATAAATACCTTGCTCGTAGGAACAAAACAATTTATTATAACCTCGGCTCTTTCTTAAACAGTAACACTCTGTCTTTCACTTGCTGAAACACGTACACATTGAGGCGTGCAAAACATCTCTCTGTTCCATTCATGCATCGCAACACGCACACGAATACGCACAAACAGCCCAGTAGCTTCAAACAAACAGCCTAGTGCCTTCACAACATTGAGGCGTACAAAACCTCTCTCTGTTCCATTCACGCATCGCAACACGCATCAGAATGGTAAACTTTTATGTGACAGAAATTCTTCAGCCAGAACAATTTAGTCTAACTTCTGCCTCCATAAGGTATGTGTTATTGTTGGGGCACATCCAATACTTAGTGGTGCATTTGCTACATATCAAGCAGACTCCATGTTATTATTGGAATCCTAGGAGGCAGATATGACCAAACTCGCAGTGCACACAGCACTCAGTCACACTGCACGAAGGCCTCACTTGTACTGCATACATCCCTCACTTACACTACACACAGCTGTCACTCACAGTGCACCTAGCACTCAGTTACACTGCACCAAAGCCTCTATGTTGCATGTACATTAAGCATTGTTTGCAACAATACAAAACTTTTACAAACATCACAATTCACAGACACTACATTTATACACACATTAGTCACATGCATGTACAAACTCGTCATCCAAGTCTGTTCCCTGCCTTATATTCACTATCATTCATTCATCTGGACATTTCTGCCTTTCCCTCGCGGAAATACGGACCAAAACAACCAACATTTTCTAAAGTCTTTTCACAATTATGCACGACATGGCTGTCTTCTTTTTCCCCTCTGTAAGGTGGGGAGGGGCCGAGAGCAAGACGTCTGGGGCCTAACCACCACAGGAGGCTGAATTGCTTTCATCACAGTCGTAAAGATTGTAATCTGTTGTCGACCATCCGCTCGGAAATGCAAATGTAAACCAAAGAAACCTAACGTCGCCTTCGCCCTGAAAACTATAAAACAAGGGAAGCAACTTTCGAAAGTATGTGTCAAGCACGACTTTTCTTTACACATTAGGTTACATGCACGTACAATGGTATTTTCTTTATTTTTGCACAGTTTGAAAGTGCAAACTTACACACCAACGACGCATAGCAACATCCGTAAGTGACTGCTTAAGCCATTCACACACTACACTAATTAGATACGGAATAGACTTTTTACGTTACAAAATTACAATACCACATTCAGTATGCTCCTACAAAATAGCAGTATCTTGAGCCTATTCTGATGCTCCCTCCTAAGGGACACACACATCACACCACTTTGCCACATCTCTAAAACTATGTTGCATCTACATTAAACATTTTGGACAACAAATACAAAACCTTGACATACTTGACAATACGTATACACATATTGGAATTCACTAAAAAGTGGAAGTGATCCTTAATGTGATGGGGAGCGCACAGTGTTATTAAAATGCCCCTCACACACCAACAGGCCCCTTGGTGTCATGCTTCATCATCGGGGCCTTCGCATCCCTCTACGGGATGCGGCGTGCTACGACTCACGTATACGCAGGAGCACTTATAAGTGAACTATGTGTATGTGTGTAAAGGACAAGGTGTGAGTAATAAGGTGAGGTGAAGGTGTGAAGAATAAATACCTTGCTCGTAGGAACAAAACAATTTATTATAACCTCGGCTCTTTCTTAAACAGTAACACTCTGTCTTTCACTTGCTGAAACACGTACACATTGAGGCGTGCAGAACATCTCTCTGTTCCATTCATGCATCGCAACACGCACACGAATACGCACAAACAGCCCAGTAGCTTCAAACAAACAGCCTAGTGCCTTCACAACATTGAGGCGTACAAAACCTCTCTCTGTTCCATTCACGCATCGCAACACGCATCAGAATGGTAAACTTTTATGTGACAGAAATTCTTCAGCCAGAACAATTTAGTCTAACTTCTGCCTCCATAAGGTATGTGTTATTGTTGGGGCACATCCAATACTTAGTGGTGCATTTGCTACATATCAAGCAGACTCCATGTTATTATTGGAATCCTAGGAGGCAGATATGACCAAACTCGCAGTGCACACAGCACTCAGTCACACTGCACGAAGGCCTCACTTGTACTGCATACATCCCTCACTTACACTACACACAGCTGTCACTCACAGTGCACCTAGCACTCTGTTACACTGCACCAAAGCCTCTATGTTGCATGTACATTAAGCATTGTTTGCAACAATACAAAACTTTTACAAACATCACAATTCACAGACACTACATTTATACACACATTAGTCACATGCATGTACAAACTCGTCATCCAAGTCTGTTCCCTGCCTTATATTCACTATCATTCATTCATCTGGACATTTCTGCCTTTCCCTCGCGGAAATACGGACCAAAACACCCAACATTTTCTAAAGTCTTTTCACAATTATGCACGACATGGCTGTCTTCTTTTTCCCCTCTGTAAGGTGGGGAGGGGCCGAGAGCAAGACGTCTGGGGCCTAACCACCCCAGGAGGCTGAATTGCTTTCATCACAGTCGTAAAGATTGTAATCTGTTGTCGACCATCCGCTCGGAAATGCAAATGTAAACCAAAGAAACCTAACGTCGCCTTCGCCCTGAAAACTATAAAACAAGGGAAGCAACTTTCGAAAGTATGTGTCAAGCACGACTTTTCTTTACACATTAGGTTACATGCACGTACAATGGTATTTTCTTTATTTTTGCACAGTTTGAAAGTGCAAACTTACACACCAACGACGCATAGCAACATCCGTAAGTGGCTGCTTAAGCCATTCACACACTACACTAATTAGATACGGCATAGACTTTTTACGTTACAAAATTACAATACCACATTCAGTATGCCCCTACAAAATAGCAGTATCTTGAGCCTATTCAGATGCTCCCTCCTAAGGGACACACACATCACACCACTTTGCCACATCTCTAAAACTATGTTGCATCTACATTAAACATTTTGGACAACAAATACAAAACTTTGACATACTTGACAATACGTATACACATATTGGAATTCACTAAAAAGTGTTACCCTACCAAATAGTTCAACTATTATGCTATTCACTTTTATTTTTGGATAATAGTCTTGTGAGTGGTGCTTAAACATGAAGGCATTTTTTTTCAACATTTTTTGGGCAACTATAATCGTGCAAACATTACGACATTCAACACACACAGTGCAGAATGCACACACTCAGTGCACACTGCCCTAACTCACACTGCATACAGCAGTCAGCCACACTGCACCAAGGCCTCAGTGGTACTGCGTACATAAGTTGCAACAAATACAAAACTTTGACAAACATCGAAATACAGCGACACCTTCTTTCTACACACATTAGTCACATGCATGTACAAACTCGTGATCCTACTCTGCCGCTCACTCATTTTACGCAGCCAGCTCACACCACTTTGCCACATCTCTTGAACTATTTTACCTGCTATTTACATACGAAACTGCCAAAGACCAGGTCTGCACAGCCTATCGTTCATACTACGCTGCTCCTTCTTTTTGCTAACACACTGGGCACACAATTCCTAAACTTAGCACTAATGCATTTTGAATTAATGATCTACACACAATAACATCCTTCTGTATTTTTCATTAGCAGATGCACAAACACTAACACTATACATCGTTTTGTATCACACAGAACTCATCGATACATTAAAAAGTAACAATATCTTTTTTTAAACTTAGAGGGTTGCACGTGCTCCTTTATTATACTTTTTTTAAAACTCCTAATTAGGACTTTAAGGCTGATATATTTTTACATTACATGTAGCCGTACGTTGCTTTGTCACCCTTATTTGCCTTATTTATTATTGTAAGAAAGCTACATCGTAATATTGCAATATGATAATTTTTTTTTTGTTGTTGCTCGTTTCGTTGTTGCGTCATAGTTTGTAGGCTGTGAAGTCGGTACAGGCGCCACTACCGAAACGACATCTACATACACATTCACATTTTCACACTTGCAAGTTAGACACATTCTCGTAGGAGACATCTCCTGGGGGCAAGGGGATGGTATTTACCCTTTCATCCTTTGTGCACTTCCAAACACCTTGCCGGCTACATTTGACACTTCAGCCTATTTAAGATCACGAAAGGGTCATTGGGAGCCATAGCCTTTTTCGTCTGTTGACACACTACAGTCCCCGACGGAACGACGCTGTATTTGCTCCGAGGACCACATATTCAAAGACACTACGCTTCCATTAGATCATGTAAGTGCATTTGTGGTTTTTTTTTTATACAATACTTGCATTTTATTTTACTTTTATACTGACTTATTCGTCTCGACATTTGTATATCTCTTTCTCATATCATCTTCAACATTGCTATTTCTACACATTCTTCACTGTATCTCTCCACTTTCTAAACACATTTCTTTTCTGCTACACTTTTCGTTAGCTTTCACTGCACTCTCTTAACATGTATTTTAGGCTGTGTTTCTGAAACTTTTTATCATTATTACTCTCTTATTTTCTCTTCCCGTCCTTTTTATGCTTCCTATAACTCCATTCACAGCTCCGGAATTATGTAAAGATATATAGTTTTCTTGACGTCAAACAAATTCTATCGCTCGTACTGGACTTAGCATCAAAAACTAAGGTAATACATGATAATACATTACTCTTTTTCTTTTACAGATACAAGAGACTGTTTTAAAGTCATTCTGTCACAGTTGTGATCGTGTGAAAAAATATTAATTTTAGGTAAGTACATGGGGATGTTAATGTTGTCATAGAATTAACTGTATTCCGGAAACGCTTTTGGAGGGAAGTATTTTTGTGTTGGGTACTATATACTTTTTCTCGCAGGCTGTGTGCTACACATCACAGAAAATGTACACTACATCTCAACACCTAATTAGCATACACTTTCTTTCCGAAATAGCTCCTCAATCATTTTGGGCAGGCAGCTCACACCACTTCGCCACATCTTACTAACGATTTATCTTGTACATTAGCGGCTAATATTACCGGACCTTTTTAAGGCCATTTGGACCATGCATGCCAAGCTCATCTTTCCTACTACTCCCTTCCATACATTTTATTCACATACAGTTCACAACACTTTGCAACATTTCATTAACGCGTTTCATGCACGCCAACATGCACAACATGCACAAACAAGCCACAGACTCAATTTCTTTCCCATTCACGCATGTTAAGACGCATACCTTGACAACATTTAGAAGTGCAGCTTGCAAGCATACCCTCCCTCTCTTAGCTTCTGTCTCATTCATTCATCTGCACCTTTCTGCCTTACACTCGCCGAAATACGCACAAACACAAGCAGCACACACACACTCTCTCTTTCACCCCCCCCAACCAACCCCTAAATACAAGTGTCTCGCACGGAAACACACACACCATAGCTCGTCTCTCATTCATAGACACGTTCGTACACCCCACCCTCTACTTTTAGTTCCGCACTGCAACACGCACGACAAACAGCTCACACACTATCTTGGAAAGCAACACGTTCTTTTACGCAATATATTACATGCTGGGATATTGGTAGTTTGAAAAGCCTACATTTTTTTTGTTCAGTACATTGGGAGGTTAATGTTCTCATCGAATTAACTGTATTCCGGAAACGCTTTAGGAGGAATGCATTTTTTGGGTCTTGGGTACTATAGACTCCTTCTCGATACACATCAAAGAACATGTACAATAGATCTCAACACCTAATTGTCATACACTTTCTTTCCTAAATAGCTGCGAAATCTTTTTGGACAGGCAGCTCACACCACTTCGCCACATCTTACTAACTATTTATCTTGTACATTAGCGGCTAATATTACCGGACCTTTTTAAGGCCATTTGTACCATGCATGCCCAGCTCATCTTTCCTAGTACGCCCTTCCATCCTTTTTATAAACATACAGTTCACAACACTTTGCAACATTTCATTAACGCGTTTCACGCACGCCAACACGCACAACATGCACAAACGGGCCACAGACTCTATCTCTTTTCCATTCACGCATGTGAACACGCATACCTTGACAACATTTTTAAGTGCAGCTTGCAAGCATACCCTCCCTGTCTTAGCTTCTGTCTCATTCATTCATCTGCACCTTTCTGCCTTACACTCGCGGAAGTACGCACAAACACAAGCAGCACACACACACTCTCTCTCTCTCACACCCCCCCCCATATACAATACAAGTGTCTCGCACAGAAACACGCACACCATAGCTTGTCTCTCATTCATGGACACGATCGGCCACCCCACCCTCTACTTTTAGTTCCGCACTGCAACACGCACGACAAACAGCCCACAGACTTTCTTGGAAAGGAACACATTCTTTAACGCAATATATAACATGCTGGGCTATTGCTAGTTTCAAATGCTTACATTTATTTCGTTAACTACATGGTGATGTTAATGTTAACATCGAATTAACTGTATTGTGGAGACGCTTTTGGAGGAATGCATTTTTGTGTTCGGTACTATAGACTCCTTCTCGCTACACATCACAGAACATGTACACTAGATCTCAACACCTAATAGTCATACACTTTTTATTCTAAATAGATGTCATACACTTTCTTTCCTAAATAAATGCTCAATGATTTTGGACAGCCAGCTCACACCACTTCGCCACATCTTACTAAATATTTATCTTGTGCATTTACGGCTAATATTTCCGGACTTTTTAAGGCCATTTGTACCATGCATGCCCAGCTCATCTTTCCTACTACGCTCTTCCACACCACTTTGCAACATTTCATTAACGCTTTTCACGCACGCCAACACACACAACATGCACAAACAGAACATAGACTCAATCTCTTTTCCATTCACGCATGTGAACACGCATACCTTGACAACATTTAGAAGTGCAGCTTGCAAGCATACCCTCCCTGTCTTAGCTTCTGTCTCATTCATTCATCGGCACCGTTCTGCCTTACACTCGTGGAAATACGCACAAACACAACCAGCACACACACACTCTCTCTCTCACACCCCCCACCCCCCCATCCACAATACAAGTGTCTCGCACGGAAACACGCACAACATAGCTTGTCTCTCATTCATGGACACGATCGGCCACCCCACCCTCTACTTTTAGTTCCGCACTGCAACACGCACGACAAACAGCCCACACACTTTCTTGGAAAGGAAGACGTTCTTTTACGTAATATATTGCATGCTGGGCTATTGCTAGTTTGAAATGCTTAAACTTTTTTCTTTAACTACATGGTGATGTTAATGTTATCATAGAATTAACTGTATTGTCGAGACGATTTTGGAGGAATGCATTTTTGTGTTCGGTACTATAGACTCCTTCTCGCTACACAACACAGAACATGTACACTAGATCTCAACACCTAATCGTCATACACTTTCTTTCATAAATAGATGTCATACACTTTCTTTCCAAAATAAATGCTCAATGATTTTGGACAGGCAGCTCACACCACTTCGCCACATCGTACTAACTATTTATCTTGTATATTTACGGCTAATATTTCCGTACTTTTTAAGGCCATTTGTACCATGCATGCCCAGCTCATCTTTCCTACTACGCTCTTCCATTATTTTTATAAACATACAGTTAACACCACTTTGCAACATTTCATTAACGCGTTTCACGCAACCCAACACGCACAACATGCACAAACAGAACATAGACTCAATCTCTTTTCCAATCACGCATGTGAACACGCATATCTTGACAACATTTAGAAGTGCAGCTTGCAAGCATATCCTCCCTTCCTTAGCTTCTGTCTCATTCATTCATCTGCACCTTTCTGCCTTACACTCGCGGAAATACGCACAAACACAAGCAGCACACACACACTCTCTCTCTCGCCCCCCCCCCACATTACAAGTGTCTCGCACGGAAACACGCACACCATAGCTTGTCTATCATTCATGGACACGTTCGTACACCACACCCTCTACTTTTAGCTCCTCACTGCAACACGCACAACAACTCACAGACTCTCTTGGGAAGGAACACGTTCTTTTACGCAATAGATTACATGCTGTACTATTGGTAGTTTGAAATGCTTACATTAGTTTCTGCAAACTTACACTACAAACATGGCAAACCTGTATTTTAAGCCCATATGTATATTACATGGCCAGCCTATATTTTCGACTACGCTCTTCCCTCATTTATTTAAAACATACACTTCACACCACTTTGCAAGTTGTCAATAATAGTTTGGCCTGGGCACACAATTATTTATAACAGCCGGCTTTCATACTATAGACTTCCTCAAGTTCAACGTGTTCTTAAGTAGCACACCCTTCATTCAGACTTTTTATTCACACAGCTAATTGTAACAACTTCATAATAAAACAATAGTTGGCAGATTGACTTTCTCATTGCTCATCTCTCTCGCATGCAAAATATCATCCACTTCCCCGCTCACTATCCCTCCTCACCATTTTTTTTTTGAATGATGCCTATAGAAAAATGCTTTAAAATAAATGGCAACTTACTTTAACAGGCTTTGACACTTTCATGCTTACAATCTTTCGCTTCATACTTCTCAGGCTTCTCTTACTCTCATTCTAGCCAAAATGATTTGGATATTTCTCACTTCATTAATTCTCTCTCTACTTCACGCACTCTACTTATTATGCAGGGCAACAAGCATACACTGTACACATCACACAATTTCTCAATACTAAGTTGATTGTAAAAATACAAACAGACACACACATGCAATATATTATCATGACCTCTGTCACACTCTGAGACATAAGTATCCAACAATTCGAAACTACTATTGCATTCCCTGTTTTGTTTTAGGATTTAAAGTGTTCCTTAATTTAAAGCATATTCTAACAATTAATGTTACTCTCATTTCAGATCAATCTAGTGAGGTTCAATCGACCACAAAGCAAGGTAACTAATATTATTGTTTCTAAATAAAAGTAAGAGTTATTTATTTGGCTTACTTAAGTTAATATACTTTAGAGTAATAAAGTATAGGGAGACTAAAACAATGCATAGATGCTTAAAAGCCAGTTACCATCAAGGTAATACAAGATTTAATTGTAAATCAAAAGGCAAGCAATGCTTACCAAATAGTACCTTTGCTATTTTGCACCATGTATCCAAACCAGTAAATACATGGAAGTCCACCGATCTAAATTATATAATGGACCTTGGAGATGCTTTATATCTACAAATGCATTCTATTAACAAAGAAACACTTATGCATCCAGATGATTTGCCTAAATATATAGAGCACAATAATATGTTTTATTCACTTACGCTCCGCAACCCTTACTATGGTAATGTCCTAAAATCTTTTGATCACAACTATCCAGATATTAGCACGGCATTACATTTAGGTTTTTCAAAGTACTGTGGGGTACTACTTTGTATGAGTGTATATGTTATTTCAATATTTAGACATATGCAAAAATACTATGTTTTCGATTCACATAGCAGGGACAATGAAGGCATGCCTCATTCAAATGGAACATGTATAACGTTAGAAATAAATTCTTTTGAAGGACTTTTGGAATATGTTGTAAATCTTGCAAAAAAATTAGCAAATGCCTCTCAGAGTTGCATACCATTTGAATTAACACCAATAGATATAAAAATAATCTTAAAAAAACATTCCAAAGAGCACTTACAGTGCACATGAAAAATAGTCATTTAACTCCAGTTACTAAAATCTTTGTACATACTACTCAAGGAACTGTCAATTCTATTTCAGAAGCGAGTTCTGTTACTTCGTACGCTTTAGCTCTTCAAAGTAAGGGGACTAATAGCAATACTAGTAAGAAAAATCTTTTGGCAGAGACAGGTATTTCCATTTTTGGGACAAATAAACAGTCTCAAATACACTCAGCCAACTTTAGCCTTTCCGAACATAGTGTGCAAAAAAAGAGAAATACTACTGCTGCACTAGGAACTCTTGACAATGTTGGCAACGAAGGTCTTGTAGGGGAAAAATCAACTGTAATTTTGCCTATTGTACTAAAACGCAAAGGAAATAAAGATACTTTTATTTCTTCAGACACTTTACAGACGCAAAGTAAGGGGACTAATAGCTATACTAGTAAGGAAAGTCATTTGCCAGGAACAAGTACTTCTAATATGGGGCCAAATATAAACTTACAAATAAACGTAGATAACTTTAGCACTTCAGAACCTAGTGTGAAAAAAATGAAAAATACAAATGTTGCACTAGGAGCCATTGCAAATAAAGGCGTTGAAACAAACAGACCAACTGTAAAATTAACGCTGGTACAAAAACGGAAAGCAAATAAAAAAATCCATTTAATTATTAATAAATTCCATCGTGAAATCTTGCATGGGCCAGAGTATGTTTGTACTATTTGCAACCAGTTGTGGCATAAACAAACAATTAAAAATACTCGCACCATTTGTGAAAATGAAATGTTTAAAAGGTGTGACATTAGTAGCAAGAAAACAAATTTAATTTGTATGACTTGCTATGCTTACATCAAAAAAGATAAAATACCACCATGTTCCGTTCTAAATGGCATGGCATTTCCAAAAGTACCAATTGAATTAGAATTATACGATTTAGAAGAAAGATTAGTTTCTCCTCGGATACCTTTTTTACAAATTCGTAGTTTACCACGTGGATTTCAAAAATCATTATCAGGTGCTGTAGTTAATGTACCTGCAGATGTAATGACAACTGTTACCATTTTACCAAGGCAAATGAATGATGCAATGACCATCCCAGTCAAATTAAAAAGAAAATTAATGTATAAATCGCACACGCATTATGAAAATATTCGACCAAACACCGTTAAAAAGGCAGCTACATGGCTAGCAACTAATAGTGTCATGTTTAATGAATATGGTGTGACTATTAACCCCGAATGGGAGTATATACCTCCAGAAATGTACAATGTAACTGATAATTCTGAGACAAGCTATTCTTCAGATACATCTGACAACATGGAAGCAGGCAATTTAGATACTATGTTAAATAATGACACAATTACCAGTAATAGTGTCAATGTATTAAGTTTAGCTCCAGCTGAATATAATACACCAAGAGGTTTATATGAAGATAAAGATTCTGAATTTTTGGCTTTTCCTACCATTTTTTGTGGTGAACGAAGGCCAACCAATAAAGAAAGACATATACGGGTACATTATAGTACAATTTGTCAATGGGAATTAAGAAGTCATGATAGTAGAGTAGCAAAAAATATGTCTAATGTTTACTTTAAACTTAAAAAATTACATATTAAGCAAATTCAAGGAAAAATTAATATTTCTATACGGAAAAAATATACAGATGGTAAAAATATTACTGCTAAAGACATTAAATATAATCTAGAAAATGTGTTCCAGTTTAATGAAGGTTATAAAGTTTTGAAAACTATACGGAGTTCACCTCCATATTGGGAAAGTTGTAAACGAGATCTATTTGTGATGATAAGACAACTTGGAATCCCAACATTTTTTTTAACTTTATCTGCTGCAGAAACAAAATGGCACCATTTAATCAATATATTATTGAGAGTTAAAAACTTAAATGAATGCACAGAAGAGGAATTCAATAACATGTCTTGGGAAACTAAATGTCGATTAATACAAGAAGATCCTATTACATGTGCTAGACAGTTTGACTATCAAGTGAGGCAATTGTTTAATTGTGTTTTGATGAACGGGACAAATCCAATTGGTGAAATAGTTGACTACTTTTACAGAGTCGAATTCCAACAGAGAGGTTCTCCACATATCCATGCATTACTTTGGATTAAAAATGCACCCGTCTATGGTGTGTCACCATTGGAGAATGTCAATGCTTTTATTGAGCAATATATTCAATGTAATAAGTCAGATGACACTATTTTACAGCCTTTAATAAATTTACAAAGGCATGGCCACACTAAAAATTGCCGTAGAAAAGATAAAAGAACATGTAAATATCAATACCCCAAATATCCTATGTCAAATACTCTCATATTAGAGCCATTGACACTTGAAGGTACAGATAGGCAATGGAAAGATAATATTAAACGTATCCATGAAGCAATGAATACTGCAACTTTTTGCACACTTTCTTTTGATGATTTTTTAGGTGTTATTAAGATGGATAATGAAGAATATATAACTTCTATACAAACTAGTTTAGAAAGGACTACCATATTTTTGAAAAGAACACCAGATGAATGCTTTATTAATAACTACAATAGTACAATTTTGAAAGCTTGGCGAGCAAACATAGACTTGCAGTTTATACTAGATGCTTATGCTTGTGCGGTCTATATTATTTCATATATCAGCAAATCGCAAAGAGGAATTAGCAAACTTATTGCACAAGCTGCTAAAGAAGTGAAAAACAATAGTAATGTCAAAGACCAACTTAAACACATAGCAAACAAATTTCTCAACTGCACAGAAATAAGTGCTCAAGAAGCAGCATATCTCATTCTCCAGATCCCATTACGCAAAAGTTCACGGGGATTTGTTTTCATTAATACTAGCCGTCCAGAAAAAAGAACTTATTTAATGCGCAATATGGCAAGTATTAATTTGTTGCCAGAAAATTCAACTGACATTCAATGTGAACATATTATTGCGAAGTACTGCAAGAGGCCCACAAAATTAGAAATGTGTACTTTAGCTGATTATGCTTCAAACTTTAACTCTGCCATCCAAAAAAAGTATACCAGAGAAATAAATGATTCTGAAGATTTACTTGCTGAAACAAACTTTTTCAGCTCAGATGAGGAAGAAATTGAAATAGAATGTACTGAAGAGGATGTAGGAATGCAGAATATAAATAGCAAGTATTGTTTAAGGAAGCGGAGACGGAGGAAAATTATACGCTATTGCAGAATTAACAAAGACAAGGAGCCTGAAGAATATTATAGAGAACTATTAATGTTGCACTATCCATGGAGAGAAGAACATAAAATTATCCTAAACAATGACACTTACTACCAAAGATATCTACAAGTTAGAAATGTTGTTGATTCACAAGTTAAAATATATAACCATAATCACGGGGATGTTAGGAACATTACCAATAAAGAGTGTAATGAAAATATTATATCCCCTCCTCTATCACCTCTATTAATACAAACAGCCAATGTATGTGATGAAGGGAACAATAAAGAAAATTATCATATATATGACGTGTCATTAGATTTAGGAATTAGAACAATAACTGAAGAACAAAGCTTAACTAACTCCATTCTACCTGATGATAAATACCTAAATATAATGCACAACTTAACTAGTCAACAACTAAATTTTGTTTACCATCACTTGTATTTGTTAAAAACTACAAGTACTCCATGCTATACTTTTTGCACTGGAGGGGCTGGTGTTGGTAAAAGCTTTCTAATAACTGCACTACATCAAACATTACTACGCTACTATAATACAAAGGCAGGTGAAAATCCAGATAATATACATGTCCTACTTACTGCTCCAACAGGCAAAGCAGCACATATTATTCATGGACAAACATTGCATAGTACTTTTAAAATACCTGTCTCACAAAGTTTAAATTATAAACCACTAACTCATGAAAATAGAACTTCTCTGCAAATGAAAATGCTGCATGTTAAAGTTCTCATTATAGATGAAATTTCTATGGTGGGTCAAAATATGTTCAATTTTATACATAACAGACTACAAGAAATAAAATGTTCAAATGAACCGTTTGGAGGAATTTCTATTATAGCTATTGGTGACTTTTACCAATTGAAACCTGTTTGTGACAGATACATTTTTCAGGACTCTAATAATTTGTATGGTCCTTTAAGTATGAACTTATGGAAAGAACATTTTAAACTATTTGAATTGACTAAGATTATGCGTCAAAAAGAAGATCTCCAATTTGCAGAACTACTAAACAGATTAAGAGAAGGAAAGCATACTAAAGAAGATATTCTACTAATTAAGCAAAGAGAAATGCAACCTGATGAGAGTCTATTAGAAACAATACCATATATTATGTCTACTAATGTTGAGGTAAATGAAATTAACAGACTTGTTTTGGATAAACATAGCAAGGAATATCCAGTGTATATTACTGTAGCTAACGATACTGTGAGTTCTGATGTATCAGAAAATGTTAAAAAAAACTATACTTAACCAATTGCCTAAGGATCCAACGAAAACTATGGGACTTGCACATACATTACACATTGCTTTACAGCTCCGTTATGATTTAACTTGCAATGTGGATGTAAATGATGGTTTAACTAATGGCGCAACTGGTATAGTCCAATTTGTTGACATTATTAACAACACACCTTTTATAGTTTGGGTATCATTTGACAATATTACTGTGGGTCAAAAAGCAAGGCAAGAATATAAGCATTTATATCATGGCCAAATAGAAAAGTCATGGACACCAATACATGCTATAGCTAGACATTTCCAATACACCAAGAAATTTATCACTGTCATACGCAAACAATTTCCTTTACGACAAGCATCAGCACGAACTATACATCGCACACAAGGGGACACTATAGAACCACTTTATATACACTTCAATAAACCAAAATTCATCATTTACATTATGTTGCCATAAGCAGAGCTAAATGTATACAGAACATATATGTTCGAAATTTTGATGAAACTAAAATTATAATACACCCAAAAGTTCATGAGGAAATGGAAAGATTAAGGACCGAAATGCTACTTGAAATAACTATACCACAATTAGAGACATACACAGCACATTTCAATATTATAACACACAATATACGATCACTTCAGAAGCATTTCACATCAATGATAGCCAATAGTAACATGATGCAAGCAGACATTATTTGCTTAACTGAAATCAACACGACAAGGAAGTCAACTGTCAATGATTTTATGGTAGAACAATATAATCATATTATATTTGATAAATTTCATACATACAACACTATCCATGGGATGATACTGTACTACAAGAAAGATCTTTGTATATTACCTATTTATGAAACACACCAAGGGATAGACATTTTACATTTTACATTACAGATTAATTCGACAGATTACCTTATTATTATAGTCTACAAACCACCCCAGAAAAATATTACTGATCTTTTGGAATTTATTACCATTATCACTAATTTTTATCCAGAACACAAATTCATCATTATGGGAGATTTCAATGTGGATGTCTCTCAAAGCAATTCACAAACTCAAAAACTAATTGGATTCTTTGAGACAAAATTGCAATGTATACAACTTATAGACTCTTACACAACAGACTACCAATCTATCTTAGATCATATATATACCAATTACATACTTCAAAATTATGGAACTTTAGAATGCTATTACAGTGATCATAAAGCACTATGGATTTCTATTTAACACTGTTTATAACATTTATTTCTATTTCAGATGATGACTATTGAAGAAATCAATAACATTGCCTCCAATGACAGCAAACCTTATGAAAAACCCATCAGAGTTAATGTGATCAAGTGCTCAAGTAAAACTAATTACAAGAACGCCAAACAAGAAAATAAAGTTCTATTTCATCTGGCTCTAGCAGATAAAACTGGTACAATAAAAGCAACGTGTTACCAAGAAAGTTTATATCAGCAGACACAGTACAACTGTGGGCTACTAATACGCAATGTTATCATTAAAAACAAAACAATTCTGATAACAAAGCAAAGCAAAGTTACAAAATTTCCGGCAATGTCTCTAACTCAATCCCTAATTCAAGACGCTGAAAACATTTTGCAGCCTCCTGCACCATCCGCTTCGCCAATTAAAGAAATAAAGCGTGCATCTGTGAGAACTCTTATGACAGTGTGTGGGACCGTTTCAGAAGTAAGTAGAGGTCTTTTGTGCTGCGTGTCTCGCTGCTTCTGTTGTCAGTTAGTGTGTGTGGTATTGTCAGTGACATTGCCGAGATTTATGTTTGCTTTGTCAGTGTGCTTGTCTCTGTGTGTGTGTATGTGTGTACACTATTTAGTGCTTAGATCTTTTTTTTTTTGAGTGGTTGCTGTTCTGTGTATAGTCTCTGTAACACATTAGATATGCTAATATGTTTCAGAGGCTTTCTATCAATTATAAATGATCTGTACAGCATCCAAATATTAAAATTTAACAATGCGTGGAAATAGGTGTGCTATATATACTCTGCTATTAGAAATTTTAATTTGTTAGGTTATCAAAGAGGAGCGCTGTACTCAGACATCAAAGTTCTTATTTTTTAACATTGTTGGGAACAAGGCCGTTAATTTGAAAATAGCAATAGACCTTAATAACTATGTCTTCAATGCTTGGACAATTATTAAGTCTGACTTCTCTGCTTTTGAATTTTAAACAATAATATTTTGTTTTAGGAAGAGGAAAGTAAACAGGTGCTCATCAATGGACAAAATACTGACATTAAAAGTATTACCTTAAAAGACTCCACTGATGACATCAAAGTCACATTATGGAGAGAAGCTACTCTATTCTCAATAAACATTGGAGAATATGTGATGTTGACTCATGTCACAGTACATGAATTTAATGGACAGAAAATATTGAACACGACAAGGCACAGCAAATTGAAAGTAAGGAACACACCCTCTCTCAGGCACCCCTTACTCTATCACTTCCACACACACACACACTCTCTCTTTCAAGTATACACAGTTTAACTATTCAAGACACTAACTCTCTCCCACACATTATCTCTCTACAACAGCCTCTCTCTACAACAGCCTCTCTCTACAACAGCCTCTCTCTACAACAGCCTCTCTCTACAACAGCCTCTCTCTACAACAGCCTCTCTCTACAACAGCCTCTCTCTACAACACCCTCTCTGTAGAACACTGTTTCTCTCTAGAAGACACTCTCTCTCTACAACACTCTCTCTTTCAAGTATACACAGTTTAACTATTCAAGACACTAACTCTCTCCCACACATTATCTCTCTACAACAGCCTCTCTCTACAACAGCCACTCTCTACAACACTCTCTCTCTACAACACTCTCTCTCTACAACACTCTCTCTACAACACTCTCTCTCTACAACACTCTCTCTCTACAACACTCTCTCTCTACAACACTCTCTCTCTACAACACTCTCTCTCTACAACACTCTCTCTCTACTAAATTCTCTCTAACACACACCCTAACATTTCCGTTGAAAAAAATTTAACTATGTATTTCTTTACTACAACAGGTAACAACGCCACCACAAGAAACTATTGATGTTGAAATATATGGAGTGGAAAGCACAAACGGAGATTGGAGCACTATAACAACTAAAATAACCAACACCGATATTTACCAATAAATGGACGTAGAAAATAAAACACTTATACAGTGGTTTATGTTGGATGAAGAGGTGGATGACATTGGTGAAGCCCTAATTCACTATTTGCCTCAAATATGTGAAGTTATATTTTGTAATGGCAAAATTACGAAAATTGTGAAAGAAAAGTCTGAAGATTTAATTTTAAACTGAACAATAAGAAGATAAAAAATTTGTACAAAGTTCAATAAATAAATATTCTTTTGTGTTTAAAAAAAATAAATATACTAACTTGAATATAGCCACTTGCATGGTCATTTTCGTTGGGGGTGGGTATATTTTTAAAACAAATGAATTAAATGTACCACTACAAGATACATTACATTAGCAGTTGCAGCTATGCTTTCACGAAGCACACACACCAACAGCCATTACTGCATCATTTCAACATGCATACACACCACCGGTCGTAAGTGCACTCTTTCAACACATATTTTAACATGATACACACACAATTACAGGTATAAAAGCATGCTTTTTGGCTGATGAGTACTGCAGTAGTGTGCATAAATGAAACTGTTGTTGTGCTACATACGGCTGTGGTGGTGCAGAGTGATGCTGTGTAGTTGTTCAATGGTACTGTGGAGGTGCGGAGTGATAATGTTGTGTCGCTGCGTGTTGCATTGGTGGGGCTCAGTGATGCAGTTGTTGTGAGAAGTGCTACTATTGTGCTGCTGAGTTATGCTGTGGTGGTAATCAATGAACACCAACACAGCAACACTCATCACCAGCACTGCACCACTCATCACCACAACAGCATTACTCAGCACCACACGAACATCACTCGGCAACACAACAGCATCACTCCACACCACCACAACAGCATCATTCAGCAACAACACAATATCACTCTACAACGACACAGCAGCACTATCACCACACCAGCACCACTCAGCAGCACAACAGCATTACTCATCAGACAAATGTCACACAAACACAACATGTACGCTTTCACCAGGCACACACACCAACAGCCATTATTGCACGCTTTCACTAGGCATACACACACACCAACAGCCATTACTGCACGCTTTCAACAGGCATACACACCATCGGCCGTAAGTGCACACTTTCACCACATAACACACACACAATTACAGGTATAAAAGCATGCGTTTTGGCTGATGAGTACTGCAGTAAGGTGCAGAAATGAAACTGTTGTTGTGCTACATACTTCTGTGGTGGTGCAGAGTGATGCTGTGTATTTGTTCAATGGTACTGTGGAGGTGCGGAGTGATAATGTTGTGTCGCTGCATGTTGCATTGGTGGGGCTCAGTGATGCAGTTGTTGTGAGAAGTGCTACTATTGTGCTGCTGAGTTATGCTGTGGTGGTAATCAATGAACACCAACACAGCAACACTCATCACCAGCACTGCACCACTCATCACCACAACAGCATTACTCAGCACCACACGAACATCACTCGGCAACACAACAGCATCACTCCACACCACCACAACAGCATCATTCAGCAACAACACAATATCACTCTACAACGACACAGCAGCACTATCACCACACCAGCACCACTCAGCAGCACAACAGCATTACTCATCAGACAAATGTCACACAAACACAACATGTACGCTTTCACCAGGCACACACACCAACAGCCATTATTGCACGCTTTCACTAGGCATACACACACACCAACAGCCATTACTGCACGGTTTCAACAGGCATACACACCATCGGCCGTAAGTGCACACTTTCACCACATAACACACACACAATTACAGGTATAAAAGCATGCGTTTTGGCTGATGAGTACTGCAATAAGGTGCAAAAATGAAACTGTTGTTGTGCTACATACTTCTGTGGTGGTGCAGAGTGATGCTGTGTAGTTGTTCAATGGTACTGTGGAGGTGCGGAGTGATAATGTTGTGTCGCTGCGTGTTGCATTGGTGGGGCTCAGTGATGCAGTTGTTGTGAGAAGTGCTACTATTGTGCTGCTGAGTTATGCTGTGGTGGTAATCAATGAACACCAACACAGCAACACTCATCACCAGCACTGCACCACTCATCACCACAACAGCATTACTCAGCACCACACGAACATCACTCGGCAACACAACAGCATCACTCCACACCACCACAACAGCATCATTCAGCAACAATACAATATCACTCTACAACGACACAGCAGCACTATCACCACACCAGCACCACTCAGCAGCACAACAGCATTAC
Source organism: Lissotriton helveticus (assembly GCF_964261635.1). Classification (NCBI taxonomy): domain Eukaryota; kingdom Metazoa; phylum Chordata; class Amphibia; order Caudata; family Salamandridae; genus Lissotriton; species Lissotriton helveticus. Next base: position 1,564,721,027 of record NC_136065.1, on the reverse strand, counting down.
TCATCAGACAAATGTCACACAAACACAACATGTACGCTTTCACCAGGCACACACACCAACAGCCATTATTGCACGCTTTCACTAGGCATACACACACACCAACAGCCATTACTGCACGCTTTCAACAGGCATACACACCATCGGCCGTAAGTGCACACTTTCACCACATAACACACACACAATTACAGGTATAAAAGCATGCGTTTTGGCTGATGAGTACTGCAGTAAGGTGCAGAAATGAAACTGTTGTTGTGCTACATACTTCTGTGGTGGTGCAGAGTGATGCTGTGTAGTTGTTCAATGGTACTGTGGAGGTGCGGAGTGATAATGTTGTGTCGCTGCGTGTTGCATTGGTGGGGCTCAGTGATGCAGTTGTTGTGAGAAGTGCTACTATTGTGCTGCTGAGTTATGCTGTGGTGGTAATCAATGAACACCAACACAGCAACACTCATCACCAGCACTGCACCACTCATCACCACAACAGCATTACTCAGCACCACACGAACATCACTCTGCAACACAACAGCATCACTCCACACCACCACAACAGCATCATTCAGCAACAACACAATATCACTCTACAACGACACAGCAGCACTATCACCACACCAGCACCACTCAGCAGCACAACAGCATTACTCATCAGACAAATGTCACACAAACACAACATGTACGCTTTCACCAGGCACACACACCAACAGCCATTATTGCACGCTTTCACTAGGCATACACACACACCAACAGCCATTACTGCACACTTTCAACAGGCATACACACCATCGGCCATAAGTGCACACTTTCACCACATAACACACACACAATTACAGGTATAAAAGCATGCGTTTTGGCTGATGAGTACTGCAGTAAGGTGCATAAATGAAACTGTTGTTGTGCTACATACTGCTGTGGTGGTGCAGAGTGATGCTGTGTAGTTGTTCAATGGTACTGTGGAGGTGCTGAGTGATAATGTTGTGTCGCTGCGTGTTGCATTGGTGGGGCTCAGTCATGCAGTTGTTGTGAGAAGTGCTACTATTGTGCTGCTGAGTTATGCTGTGGTGGTAATCAATGAACACCAACACAGCAACACTCATCACCAGCACTGCACCACTCATCACCACAACAGCATTACTCAGCACCACACGAACATCACTCGGCAACACAACAGCATCACACCACACCACCACAACAGCATCATTCAGCAACAACACAATATCACTCTACAATGACACAGCAGCACTATCACCACACCAGCACCACTCAGCAGCACAACAGCATTACTCATCAGACAAATGTCACACAAACACAACATGTACGCTTTCACCAGGCACACACACCAACAGCACACATAAAACATCTGTAATTATGTATCTATAATTATCATTGCACGCTTTCACTAGGCATACACACACACCAGCAGCCATTACTGCACTCTTTCAACAGGCATACACACCACCGGCCCTAAGTGCACTCTTTCACATTACTTGGCAACACACCATCATCACTCCACACAACCACACAATATCACTCTACAACGACACAGCAACACTCATCACCGCCACAGCACCTGTCATCACCACGACAGCATTACTCAGCAGACAAACGTCACACAAACAGAACATGTACGCTTTCATCAGGCACACACAACAACAGCTATAAATGCACTCTTTCACAAGGCATACTCCCAATACGCCGATACTACACTACATGACCCGCATCCCAGGACGACACAAGCAAAATAAATGAGTCAATGCATGGCGACATGGACACAAGCAAACTGTGAGCCGTAGTCGATAATTACATTATCACACAAAAGGTCCTGTATACAACGTACATACAAAAAATCACAAAAGAACGCTTTCATTACATTTGAACAATTTGCATTAAAAGCTCGATCGAAGCTGCTCAGTCAGTGAATTCTAATAATAAGACAAACGTGACAAAAAAAGAACTGAGGCAGTGCATACATACTAAGCCAATGGATACCACGACACAAGCCAGATACGGCCCAACAACGATCCAAAGAAGATCCAGGTGCTAAATAAAAATTTTACTAGGTGCGAACTCAGGCGAAACAACACTACAGGACCCGCATACCATAACGACACGCACAAACATGAGTCAAGGCATGCCGAAGAGACAACATAAATAAGAGCCAGTGATCGCATGAAAAACGGCACTAAGAAGAAAAGAGCCGGACACAAGCACAATTGCGAAAGAAATAATTGCAAAATTCTTATTTACATTCAATGCACACTAAAGAACATGATTATATTTTTAATTGTAAATAAACAAAGGCACTTGTTAAATAAAAAATTAATGGCAATTACCTGTCGATCGGAGCTGCTCAGTCAGTGAAGTGTAGAGATCAGAGAAACACCACACAAATATTACATAGACAGTGCATACATAATAATGTTTACAATAAAAATAAAACATCACAATAAACACGGCAATGCAAGCGGCGACACAAGCCAGATACGGCCCAACAACGATCCAAAGAAGATCCAGGTGCTAAATAAAAATTTTACTAGGTGCGAACTCAGGCGCAACAACACTACAGGACGCAAATACCATAACGACACGCGCAAACATGAGTCAAGGCATGCCGAAGAGACAACCTAAATAAGAGCCAGTGATCGCATGAAAAATGGCACGCGGCACTAAGAAGAAAAGAGCCGGACACAAGCACAATTGCGAAAGAAATAATTGCAAATTTCTTATTTACATTCAATGCACACTAAAGAACATGATTATATTTTTAAGTTTAAATAAACAAAGGCACTTTTTAAATAAAAAATTAATGGCAATTACCTGTCGATCGGAGATGCTCAGTCAGTGAAGTGTAGAGATCAGAGAAACACCACACAAATATAACATAGACAGTGCATACATAATAATCTTTACAAGAAAATGAAATAACAATAAACACGGCAATGCATAGCAGCGACACAAGCAAGATACGGGCCCACAACGATCCAAAGAAGAAACAAGATGCGAAATAAACATTTTACTAGGTGCGAACTCAGGCGAAACAACACCACAGGACCCGCATACCATAACGACACGCGCAAACATGAGTCAAGGCATGCCGAAGAGACAACCTAAATGCGAGCCAGTGATCGCATGGAAAACGGCACTAAGAAGAAACGAGCCGGACACAAACCAACTGTCAACGAAATTATTTTCAAATTATTTACATTCAATTAAAAAAAAAAATGTATACATTTTTAAGTGAACAGTCACAGTCACACTTTCAATAAAATATCAAATTAAGCAATTACCTGTCGATCGGAGCAGCTCATTCAGTGAAGTGTAGAAATCAGACAAACAACACACAAAGAGAACATAAACGTTAATAAACAAAATTGATGTGTGTTGCCGAAAATAGCACTTTGAAGTGACGAAAGATCACAATCAGTACCCAAAAAAAAATAAAGAGACACAGAAGTACTTCGGAAACACAAATATTCCTTAATTAATTCCAAAAATTATTTTTCGTCCTTACCGTTCACATTTCACATAAACAATCGAAACGTCACTTTGACAGAGTCATACAGGAACGGTACAGTCAAAACCTGTAAATTAAAAATTATTATATAAATTTAACGTATTCAAATACAAGCAAAATACAGGATATCACAGCTATCATTTGGCATTACAGCAAGAATTACAGAAAACATATTGATAGCTGACATTTACAGTTCGACATGTTCATATAAACACTGCATCCAATAAATTAATTACAGTTGATCATTATACCATTACCATAATCCAATATTTACAGACGCGCAATAAATACATGACACAATATGTAAATAACTGTAAAATATTATATAAAAAGTAGATATCGTAACAAATAAAGAAGGAAGAATATCAAAAACGCAATAATACATCTAATAAATTGATCTATTTAATAACAATAGATACACAATAAATAATACATTCATATTCATGTTCTAAATAAAAAAAAATTAAGCTTACTTGTGAAACGACGCTGGAACAAGAACGGAAGATGAACACGCCTTTCACGGAATAACATTCACACCAATTTGGAAAGTTACACGTTGACGCACGTCAAACGCAACGCTACGTCACCAAAAAGTAGCAATGCGATTGGCTAGAAATTACGTCACACTTAAATTTACATAAAAACAAATAGAAAACTAGAACGCTACATTCTATTACGTAACGGACGTAAAGGGAAAACATAGCCTCCGCCATTTTGAAATACGTAAAATTAGACTTTAATTACAGTCTATAAACATTAACACATATGAATTGCAAAATAATACTTACCACAGGATAAACACTCACACTCACACAGCATCAAATATGTTATTTCACAAAATAATATTTTACTCAATAAATACATGAAAAGTACACTAACAAAAAATGACGAAAATATTGATTTAAAAGTTCATTACTCACATTTCGGAAATACTCAGCACAATTTTACATTTTAGCTAAACAAACAACACTATTCGCATATTTCAATTCAAACGAAAATAAACATAAAAAACATTCAATAAAAAGTTCGACATGTTCATATAAACACTGCATCCAATAAAATATTTAAATTTTATCATACCATTATCAAATTTTTACATACGCGCAATAAATAAATTTCACAATATGTCAATAACTAAAATATTATATCAAAAGTAGATATGGTAATGAATTAACAAGGAAAAATACCAGAAACTCAATAATACATCTCAAAATATGATACATTTAATAACAATAGATACACAATAAAAAATACATTCATATTCATGTAGTAAATACATTTATTTTAAGCTTACCGGTCAAACGACGCAGGAACAAGAACGGAAGAAGAACACGCCTTTCCCGGAATAACATTCGCACCAATCTAGAAAGTTCCACGTTGATGCACGTCAAACGCAACGCTACGTCACAAAAAAGTAGCAATGCGATTGGCTAGAAATTAGGTCACAATTAAATTTACATAAAAACAAATAGAAAACTAGAACGCTCCATTCTCTTACGTAACGGACGTAAAGGGAATACATAGCGTCCGCCATTTTGAAATACGTTACATTTGAAAATTATGACAGTTGATAAACATCAAAAGAAAAATATGTATTAACAAATAATACTTACCACAGGATAAACACTCACACTCACACAGCATCAAATATGTTACTTCACAAAATAATATTTTAGTGACATAGGACATGAAAAGTACACTATCAAAAAATAAAAAATATAAACTGATAACTTCATTAATATTACATTTCGTAAATACTCCGCACAATTTCACATTTTTGCTAAACAAACAACACTATTCGCATATTTCAGTTCACACGAAAATAAACATTACAATGATTCCATAAACAGTTCGACATGTTCATATAAACACTGCATCGAATAAAAAAATTACATTTTATCATACCATTAGACACTTTTTACATACGCGCGATAAATACATTTCACCAAATGTAAATAACTGACAAATATTAGATACATACATATGACATACATAATGTCAGAAACATTAATTTATTTGGACACACTATCAATACTACATTCCCAAACATTAAAAAAAACATACAAATGTACACTTACCTGTCAAACGACGCAGCTACAACACAGGAAACACAACACGCCTTCCTTCCCCTACGATTCTCGATCTTCTGGAAGATTCCCCGGTGACGCACGCCAATTGCAACGCGACGTCAAAAACGTAGCGCTGCGATTGGCTGGAAAAAACTTCAATAAGAAATACAACACAGGACTCAAAGGGAAAAAAAATATTGAACGCAAAAAAACATAACGTACATTGCGTCAAGGGGACACATGTAAGTTAAACTTTAACAATTACCTAATAAGAAAACAAAAAACCTGCTAAAGGTGGGCCACACAAATAAACATTTTTGAAAGTTGAAAAATGAAATAAAATGCACAGACCATCTCCCTCACAAATATTTGAAACACTTTGTTGATTCTCAATGCTATTTCCAAATATTATAATCACAAACACCATTATAAATTCATAGTGTGTCCCAGTCTGCCTCCATTTTATGTTTAATCCAACATACATCCTTTTAAGAAATGACCATCTTACACCTCTAACCTACACAAGTGTAGCTCAAAGTCCTGCTATGTACCAAACCACAAATACAAACCACATTTGTGAATGTCACAAATAACATTCCATAAAAAAGAAAATAACAAATGATCTTTTACTCATTAAAAGATATGGAAACTACACTATAACCAAATCACCACACTAACCAATAATACGTTCATTTATATCACCTTGAATTATCACTCACCAAATAAAATGAAAAAAAATTTAAAAAAAGAACGTCGCAGGATAAATGGGAATAAAGTGAACATTCAGATAAAACGGCACTGCTAACTCAAAGGAACATCCACATTTGCAGTTTTAAAATGTGTTGACTAACATTATTCGCATATTTCATTTACAACGAAAAAAAAAATAAAAGACTTTCACAAAAATATACATTTACGCACCTTCATATAAACTATGTGCATCGAATAAAAATTGAACATTTTCAGGTAATAACACCACAATAAATAATTAATTACATACGCGCAATCAAAAAAAATTAACACAATATAGATTACATACAATGCAATATATACAATAATGTAATACACTAAGAAAATATTCATTAAAACATAGCACATCCAATTAATACATGAATAAACTCAAAGTACATACCCCTTCGAAGGGAAAATAAATTTTTTGTACAGAATTCGTCCAATAAAACCAATACATTTTTAAAATTACAGTTCTCAGCAACATATACATAAATATATCACATTTCAAACCATTCAATTACTTTCAAATTAAGTAAATACGCTATTACTAAGACAGTCCCAAACGAAAAACTAAAAAAATATCGACATTCAGTAATAAACATTAGTAAATTTATTCACACTATCAATAGTACATTCAATTAACTTAAAAAAACACATAAAAATACACTCTTACCTGTCAAACGACGCAGCAACAGGACAGGAACAACAACACGCCTTCCGCGCCCCACGATTCTCGATCTTCTGGGGAATTCCCCGGTGACGCACGCCAATCGCAACGCTACGTCAAAAACGGAGCGCTACGATTGGCTGGAAACAAACGTCAATCAAAAATTGAACACGGAACGGGGAAAAAAAAAATAACTAGACCGCTGACCTACTTAACGTAAGCAGCGTCAAGAAGACACATTGCGTCCGCCATTAAAAAAAAAAAAACCTCTCTATCACGGCACACAAACAACCAATTAAACACACACCACACACTAAATATTACAACACACACACACATACACATACAAAGTTACATAGACATTACATTTATTACATACTACAATAAAACACTTACACACCTTCAATTCTACACATATACACATAACACACTAACAATAGCAACACTACAATACACTCATACAACACCATCAAAGCATAAATCTCAAACACCACAACACAACTCAACACCACCACAATACCACTCAACAAAAATACAGCATCACTACAGCGCAAAAACAGCATCACTCAGTGCAACAACATCATCACTCAGCACAACAACAGCATCACTCAGCATCACCACAGCATCACTCTGCACCACCACAGCAGCACTCAGCACCACCACATAATCACTCTGCACCACCACATTAGCACTCAGCACCACCACATTATCACTCAGCACCACCACATTATCACTCAGCACCACCACATAATTAAAAAACACATAATTGCACTCTACTGAATGCAACACACACTCCACACAATAACACTCAGTGCCACATAATTGAACAACACATAATTACAATGCACTCTATGCAACATACACTCAAAATACAACTCAGTGCCACATAATTACACAGCACTCAATGCTACATACACTCAAAATACACCTCAGTGCCACATATTTACACGCAAAATAATTACACTGCACTCAATGCCACATACACTCCAAATAACACTCAGTGCCACATAATTAAAATGCAATCAATGCAACATACATTAGAAATACCGCTCAGTGCCACATAATTAAACACCACAGAATTACACTGCAGTCAATGCAACATACACTCCAAATACCACTCAGTGCCACATAATTACACAGCACTCAATACAACATACAATCCAAATACAACTCTGTGCCACATAATAAAACACCACATAATTACAATACACTCAATGCAACATACACTACAATTACCACTCAGTGCCAAAAAATTACACATCACATAATTACAATGCACTCAATGCCACATACACTCCAAATACCACTCAGTGCCACATAATTACACTCCGAACAATGCAATATACATTACAAATACCGCTCAGTGCCACATAAATAAACGCCACATAGTTACACTACACTCTATGCAACATACACTCCAAATACCACTCAATGCCACATATTTACACAGCACTCAATGCAACATACACTCCAAATACCACTCAGTGCCACATAATTACACGCCACATAATTCCAATGCGCTCAATGCAACATACACTCCAAATACAACTCTGTGCCACATACTTATATGCAACATACACTCCAAATACAACTCAGTGCCACATAATTACACACCACATAATTAAACTCTACTTGATGCAACACACACTCCACGCAATACCAATCAGTGCCACATATTTATATGCTACATAATTACACTGCACTCCATGCAACATACACTACAAACAATACCACTCAATACCACATAATTACACACCACACAATTACACTCTAAAGAATACAATATAAACTCCCCATATTACCACTCAGTGCCACATAATTATATGCAACATAATTCCACTGTACTCAATGCATCAGACACTCCAAATACCACTCAGTGCCATATAATTACACACCACATAATTATACTATACTGAATGCAACACACACTCTCCATATTACCACTCAGTACAACATCATTACACGCTACATATTTACACTGCAAACAATGCAACATACACTTCAAATTCCACTCATTGTCACATAATTACACGCAACAAAATTACACTCTACTGAATACAATATACACTGCCCTTTTTAAAAATCAGTGCCAGACTATTACATGCCACATAATTAGTCTTTTCAATGCAACCTAAATACACTCAAAATAATACCACTCATTGCCATATAAATACACACCTCATAATTACACTCTACTCAATGCAACATAAATACACTTTATCTATCTGTGTATCTATCTCTCACCCTTCTATCTGTCTATATCTCTATCACCCTCACTCTATCTATCTATCCCCCTCACTCTATCTATCGCCCAACCTCTATCTATCTATCACACTCACTCTATCTATCTATCGCATCACCACAGCATCACTCAGCACCACCACAGCATCACTCAGGGGCACCACAACATCACTATGCGCTACCACAGCATCACTGAGCGCCACAGCATCACTCGTCGCCAACACAACATCACTCTACACCACCACAGCACCACTCAGCAACACCACAGCATCACTCTACACCACCACAGCAACACTCACCAACACCACAACATCACTCAGCGGAACATAGGTTATAGGTGTCACACTTGAAATTGGTAGAACTATTAACATTGTAAATGAGAAAATTATTACTTTAACTAATTTCCAATCCCAAAATAACAACATTTTTGCTCTTTTACAAGACCAATAGCTCAAACTTACCTATTGCGAGACCTATTGCATTGCAAATGCTTGTTCTTCTTCCATTCTCTTTTAGGAGGAAAGGAAGGAATCTCCACTCTATACCTGTGACCACGGGATCCCTACCCTTTTCTTAACGACATCCTTGTGTTGCATCGCATCTCCCAGATAAGATGACTTCACATATTTTAACTGTTGATTTTCTTTCTTATATTTTGCAATAAAATGAGGTTGGAAGTGGGATGTATGTTGTATTTTGTTTTATACTATGTCCTTACATTTTATAAATTTTTTCCTTTGTATTGTATTTTGCACATGTACTGTATTCCTGTTTCTTTGCCAGCACTATTCAGCCACTTGGTGCAACAATCTACATTCGCTACCTTGACTTTTGGGTAGACACCAACCATGTCATCCATATGGGGTATTTCAGCAATTAGTGCTTTTCATACCATATCATTGCGACAGGGGACAATTGATGTTTGCCAATCATGGCCTCTGCGGTTACACTACAGTCTATTGGCCACTAGGGCGACTAGATAGCTGTTGGCGACACAAGTTGGTTTCAATACAATATGCATCATGGCAATCGTTAATGACACATACACCATTGGGGCCCTAGCGGTTAAGTATGTCGCAGGGGCAATATTTGACGATTTGGCATTGGGGACTACATGGACCAGAATGCACTGTGGTTATCCAGGAATACCGGGGCAGATGCCCCAACACTCACACAAATGCGGGAATAGACCCAATTTTGCAAGAGTGGCATGCTAACTAGAATTACTTACGAACACTCTACACATAGTGGGGTCAGTAACACAACCGCACACTTATGCATACACTGCCAGGCAGATGCCTCGGAGGAACGAAGTCTATGGCCGACTTTTTTCAGCTAGCCTAATTGTACCGGTACATTACATAGTTTCACTACATATTGAGGGAGTCACTATTGGACTGTTTCCATAACCTTTCTTGTAATAGATGAATGTATACGATAGTCGTCCAACATGGCGGCCAAACTTACTATGATTTTGATGCCTAGTCCTATGTTTATGTTAATCAAGGAAGTGTATGTAAGGACATGTATTTTGTTACTCTGGTGTGTGATCAAGACCATTTTGGGTCGAAACGCATCACGGAGGGTTTCTGAAGTTTAATAAATCCCCTTATCATTGATTGGACTTTGCTGAGCCTTTGTCCTGAAAGTGCGTTTCTATTGTAATCGTTTCGATTGGATTTGCATGCTGGTTTATCTCCGCCGGCGAACGCGCCACCCCCCCATGGGCTCAGGTTTTCGGAAGGAGTGAGTTTTTCTCGAAGCCTGACAGTCAACATATAAATTGTATATATATATGTATTCACTGAAAAAACCATAGGTTTCAGGAGTTATATAGTTAGGAATTCGTTTTTAAAAAACCTTTGAAATTCACTCAAAAAACTATAAGTTTTAGTGGTGTTATAGTTAGCTGGACATTTTACTCATACAAAACCAATGAAATTGCTCCTATATAGTTAGTTGTACTAACTATATTTCGCAAACCCGCAATCCACTGCTGATGATGTCACATATTAGATCATTCATGACATGGTCAGTGACATCACTGATGACATCTCAAATGACATCACTGATGACATCATCCAGTGAATGTGGTTTGCTTCGTTATTTAAATATGCATTATATATATAGCAATTTACATTGAAGAATGAGGGGATATATATAAATAAATATTTGGATGGAGGATTTAGTAGCAGTGTAATTGACTGTTTACTTGACCAATTTATAATGTCTCACTAAATATAGTGGATAGTGACTAAACTGTGTGAATATCTGTATCACTTTGTCAGTTGTTGTGTAAACTGATTCTACAGTTGGTTACTAGCTATGTGAAAGTCTATATTAGTTATTGATTAGTTAACTGAGTATTTGTATGGGAGTATGAAAGTGTGTGTGGTTCGGTGGGGGGTGTGTGACTGTCCAAAGATGTGTGAATAGTTGATTCAGTAGATATATGAAGTTAAAACTACATGTTCTAACAGTTTGGGTGAGAGAATCTCTTTATGGGTGTGGTGATGAGCAAATATATTTCTCAAAGGTACAGGTCCAACAAACTAGAAAAATAAAAGGCAGTGTATGTGTCAGTTGTTGTATATAAATAAGTATACATAAGACACAATGATTGTGTGAGTGACTGTATGGATAACTGTATACTTGTAATAATGATTTTATAATTCACTAAGTATGACTTACTATCTAAATGAATAGAAGAAGTGGTGTTTGTATAAGTGTTTTGCTAAGTAAATATGTAAGTATGATCCATTGTTTGCATAAGTGAGTAGGATGACTTCATATGTGAATAGGATGCGTGCTGTTGTTTAATGTCGATATAGATGTATAAGTATTTTTGATAGTGTTCTATTGTTCATTGACAGCATGTATGAGTGAATCCATAGGTAAGTGATTAGATGTGTGCATACATCTATGAATCACTGAGTGGATTTTTAGATACTTGTATTGCTGTGACAATGGATTTAAATATGATACTCTGTATTTTACAAACAGTGATGAAAAATTGTAATAGTGTATGAAAAGGTGTATGTGATTGTCACATGGATGATGTCATCAGTGATGTCATCAGTGATGTCATTTGAGATGTCATCAGTGATGTCACTGACCATGTCATGAATGATCTAATGTGTGACATCATCAGCAGTGGATTGCGGGTGCGCGAAATATAGTTAGTACAACTAACTATATAGGAGCAATTTCATTGGTTTTGTATTAGTAAAATGTCCAGCTAACTATAACACCACTAAAACTTATAGTTTTTTGAGTGAATTTCAAAGGTTTTTTAAAAACTAATTCCTAACTATATAACTCCTGAAACCTATGGATTTTCAGTGAATTTCAAAGGTTTTTTTAAATACTGATTCCTAACTATATAAGGCCTGAAACCTATGTTTTTTTCAGTGAATTTCAAAGGTTTTTTAAATGCTGATTCCTAACTATATAAGGCCTGAAACCTATGGTTTTTTCAGTGAATTTCAAAGGTTTTTTAAATGCTAATTCATAACTATATAAGGCCTGAAACCTATGGTTTTTTCAGTGAATTTCAAAGATTTTTTAAATGCTAATTCCTAACTATATAAGGCCTGAAACCTATGGTTTTTTCAGTGTTTTAAAAAAAAAATTGATTGGTTAACTGGCTTATTAAGTGTATCTTAGTGAATACATATATTAGCGAGTAATGTTTAAATATTTAAATATATGCATGTGTGATGTAATATGTGACGTCATCAGCAGTGCATTGCAGACGTGCAAGTTATAGTGAGTCCAACTAACTATAACGTGGGAATGTCAATGGTTTTATGCGAGTAAAATTTCCAGCTAACTATAACTGGTGTGAAACCTATGTTTTTTTCAGTGAATTTCAAAGGTTTTTTAAATGCTAATTCCTAACTATAACTGGTGTGTAACCTATGGTTTTTTCAGTGAATATATATATATATAAAATTTCTATGGCAAAATGAAACCCCTCATTTTGTTCCTTTTCAAATTAAATGTATTAAGTGTTACCACTTTATTCCAATCAAGATGACTTCAGGTGTGCCATACTTTTGTCATAAGTAAGACTGTTAGCGTTCTAGTTGTTCTTTAGAACACTCTGGGACATTCTGTCATTGGGCTATAGTTGGGCTACATCTGGCTGATATTTGGGCTACATTTGGGCTCTTTTGTCTCTGGTGGCCATCTTGGGAGACTGCATATCAGATTTTTTTTAATGAAATATAAGAGGATTTGAGAAGTCACTCAAAATGTGCCCTAATTTTTCTTTCTTCAGCACTAATCATAATTTCTATGGCAAAATGAACCCCCTCATTTTGTTCCTTTGCAAATTAAATGTTTTAAGTGTTAACACTTTATTCCAATCAAGATGACTGCAGGTGTGCCATACTCTTGTCATAAGTAAGACTGTTAGCGCTCTAGTTGTTCTTTAGAACACTCTGGGACATTCTGTCATTGGGCTATAGTTGGGCTACATCTGGATGATATTTGGGCTACATTTGTTTTTTTTGTCTCTGGTGGCCATCTTTGGGCTACATTGGGCTACATTGGGCTACATTGGGCTACATTTGGGCTCTAACATATATATAGCCCAATGTAGCCCAATATATATTTTTTCAAAGTTAATTTTCGTAAAAACCACTGGAGCACATATCTTGAGACATAGCAAAGGCACATCGGGCTACAAGTCCCTACAATTTTGCCAAGTTTGGTGGAAAACCATTCAGCCGTTCGGGCTAAAAGTGAGTCCAACCGCCCTATGGAAATTAACATGGGGAAAACACGTTTTGGGACCCCCCTTTTATCTCGGCCCCCGCTTGACGAATCCCCCCCAAACTTTCAGGGAAGGAGCGGAGCGCCGCGAGGCAAAGTTAAGGAAAATTTCAGGAAGATTCCTCAACCGGTGCCAAAGGTATTCCCAATAGAATGTTGCGATTTCCCTATGGAAAACAATCCTAACTATATATACCTACTGGCTATCGCCAGTAGGTAATACTGGCTATCGCCAGTAGGTAATATATATATATATATACATATATATATATATATTGATAAACAAAGTGCCCAGAAGCTTCTGGGCACTTTGTTTATATATATATATATATATGTGTCTCTATCTCTCTCGCTCTCTCTTTCTTCCTCACTTTTCTCTATTTATCTCACAAAAGCAAGAAACCAAACTAGTAGTATAGTTATCTGATCAATATTCCACAATAGTAAAGTGGGGCAAGTTCCAATTTATTCTATCCTTTAAAAGATTGTATTTCAATTCTACAAATGTCCATTACTAATATAGAGACATATATAATGATGTCCTTTTGAAGGCAGTACCAGCAATATCATACACTACAACCAGATGTTGATATTTTGAGAGCACAACTTCTTTAGGAGCAATATAGCCACCAAATATTTCATCTCATAGACTTTCTCAAGGCTTGTGTATGTCAGAATCAGTTAATCGAAGGAAAAGTGATAATTGATGATTAATGAACTGTGTTTACTGACACCGAGTCCAGGATCCACAACTGTCCAGACCTTGTTACTGAAAGCTGTCCTTCAGTTATATGGTTCAACTCATGACCACTTCTTCGATTCCCACAACCATAGATGCTATTATCTTACCTTATCATAGGTATACAGAGTATTGCAATCCATAAACAATTAATTGCCACTTTTCTTTCAATAGGTTGCTTCATACATACATAAGCCTTGATAAAGCCTATGAGACATAAATAGACTTCATGTTTCCAGTTTCTATTTTTGGTAAATTCTGGTGTTTTTTTTCAGTGTTTTCAATACCTTAAAAAACAGTGGTTATCAGGGGATACATATTTTGGGGCCATTAAAAACAACAGAAACAGTGTTTTCCCGCAGGTTTATGAAACATTTTGCTTTAATTATTGCTTGCTTTCTGCACTGATCGTGCATTGTATATAGACAGTGTACTTACAGTGTATATGAGGCCCAAGTATATTTTTACAGATCAAACGTTTTGTATTATACCATACAATTCTTCTTTAGTGAATCTTTGGTCACACACACTCATTCTTTCCTTCCCATGTAAACTTTTATCTGTGAAAAGGCCCTCTCAACATTGGCACTTGAGACGGGTAACACCAAAACAGCCACTACACAATTTGCTAGCTCTGGCTACTGATATAGCTTGCCATGCCAATACTGGTGCACCTTAATATTGTGATTCTCTAGGGCAGGCTCTGCAACATATGCAATGCACTCGGCGCATATGCCCTCAGAATAATTGAAGCAGTCAAAAATGAAGCAGTACTTTTCAAAGTCTGGAGAAAATTCCCATTTACGGAAGGGATCTAGAACTTGTGCAGAGTACCACAGTGAGGCTTCACTGACTTCAAATGCCATGGTTTGTGAAGGGACATTTCTATGCATCATTGCAAGCCATTTCTCATGCATTGCAAATTAAAATTTCCTGAATTGCTCCTCAACAATTCATTGCTTACCAAGGGACAAGCATTCTAACATGAAACATGTTGCAGTGCCAAAACCTACTCTCAAGGAGATCTTACCACTAAATACTTGATAGACACAGGTGTTTTCAGACTCTAGTTAATAACTATGTCCACTACAGCCGTCATGCTTTCCTGTAAAAATTGAAGAATGAAGAAGAGTGTTACTTTTTTCACACCACTATCAATATGTGACAGAAGATCCCCACATTTCCTGCCATTGGCATCATCACTAACTAAAAATTCAGTAAATGCCCGCCACATGGATAATGTCGCATTCAAGGCCTCTAGGACTGAAAACCACTGGCTAAATGACACAGTTAGATGACTCTTTCTTTGACGCCACACAAAGCGCAAAACAGTGCACCAGAATGGACTACAATAGTCATAAGCATTCTTCATTAACTCTGAAGATTGTAAAGATACTCTAAGCATACCATCTAGCAAGTGACAAGGATTTCTTACAGGAAAGCACTTCAGCTCAGTTATCAAGGTTGACAGGTCATCACACAACTTTTTTATATATGTAGTTGAATCACTGCAAATGCAAACAATGTCTCTCCAATATTTGTCGAACTTGGTAATAACTTTTTGCAGCAGCATTCCAATTGACACCACGCTCCATGTTTTCCAAAAGTCTGGTGTCATGTTTTTACCACTATCTTAGATGCTTGGTGACAACCCTCTATTCACATATACATGTCACTACACCTTGCATTGAATGTTTAAAGCCTGGGGTGTTTGGTAATTCACCTACTATCAATACTTACTTGCTAGATAACGTGGCTGATGTATCAAAGGGTTTCACCCATTCTCTGTCTATGGGTAAATGTGATCGTACATATTGAGAAAGATTCTTATGAAACCAGCCATTTTACCTATTAGTGAGAGAATCAAACATAGCCAAAATATCAAATATGATTTTGATATTTCATGATTCTCAACAGTTTATAAAATAATTAAATAAGACCTAAAACATGCTACTAAACCCTGCAACTTTAGACCAAAGACCACAACACTGAAAAAAACACAAGAGGAAGCAACATTTTAGTGACATCCCTAAACAACAAAACTCAAGCAGAATAATATTAGCTCAGTCTTTCTGAGTGCTAACTTGTATAACAAACTTACATTCTATTGGCCCCTCCAGGAAGGAATAAAAATTATTCATTCACTCTCCATTTCCTTTCTTTGAATGGCATTTAGCTCCTGGTTGTGCAGGTGTTTTTTCAGTGTTTATATGTTTAAACTGGTGAGGGCTATTTCCCTTTCAGTGGGCTTTTATCAGTTCTTATAGGTTTAAACCTGAAACAGGATAGCCTAGACATAAGTAATGAACATTTGTAGAATTGAAATATGATCTTTTGAAGACAGGGGCACTATAAAGAGGCAATAAGCAATCAGACTTTTCCATATTAGGGCTCTTATAGGTTGTGAAAAACATATAAGCTTGATTTTCACAGTCCGTAGAAATCCCTCAATCTTGAGATGTTTACTTGTCAAAAAGATCAGATCCAAGTACTCATTAATAGTTACCAATCTTTAAGGAACGTATCAGAGGCGGGGAAGGTAATATCATGCCATCTTTACAGAAAAAGAAATGGCTCACTCAATTCTGTTTAAAGATGAAATGGTTATGAGTGTAAGAACCCAAAAAGTGGCATTGTCCAAATTGATAACCAGTTTAATCTGCTGCCCCAAAATAAAGTTATCTTACCAGCCGTGGCTCCTCCGATATGGCAGAGAAGGGTCGCCCCCACCAGCTGCCTCAGAACAGCAGGAAAGAAAAAATAAAATGATAATAAACAAGTTTTATTATCGTTTTATTTTTCCTTTCCTGGTGAGTCTTTGGGGGCGGGCCATAGGTGATGACAGGCTCAGGAGGAGTGGCAGTGCACTGTGATCAGTGCGCAAGACGGTTTGGTTGGCCGTCTCAGGCCAGCCAAACCGTCATGCGCTCTGAAGATCTCTCCAACCCAGCTGCGTTGCTGGGTGGGAGACAGCAGGCACAGGCTCCCAGTCTCTCTGGGAGCACAAATCCTCGGCGCTCAGGTCAATCCTGATGCTGCTCTCATGACATGAGAGCAGCGTCAGGTTTGTCCACAGTGGATTCTGGGAGCCTGTACCTGCGAGAAGAGGAGCAGAACAGCGAGACGCCGCCAGCTGCAGGTAAGCTTTAAAAAAACTTTTTGTCCCCCCCGAATGTGTCCTACCACCCCCCACCCACCACTTTTCCTCAGCACCAACTGCTACTGTATTTTACCTGATGAAGAGGGTCCGAGACGGTGTTCTGAAAGGTTTGACTGAGTTACACCATGCCGAAATAAGCACTTGGTGCAGCAGAAGAGCGTAGAGTCCAGTGGGACGAGGCGGCGAAGCAATATCGATTCTCAGGATAAAAAGGAAAGAACCACTGGTCGCATTTAAACTACAGAATTATTTCTCTGCTCCAATTGAAGCAAAATAAAGAGTACATTCAGGACAGTATTCTTTGACCAATGTTTTGCTTGAAATCTGAACACTGATCTTGAAAGGGTACCTTACCAGGGTCCTATTGTGACCATGGTGTGCTTTTAATTCGAATTTTGAGTGTGTGAGGTGTTCAGAATGAACTTTTAAGCTGCGACCGATCAACCTGTAGAATATTCGGGAGGAGATAGTGATTGAAGCCCCTCTGTTATCAAATCCACTTGTGGATATTTCCGATGTTAGGATTTCCGGACCCGATTTTTATGAAAGCCTGAAGAAGGTGGTTTGGACCAGTTACTGCCACCGAAACGCGTTGCCTTTGGTCATGTTTTATTAATTTGTCATTTTTTTATGTGATGTTATTTTATACGTTTGTATGCATACAATATGCTTTTTAACTGTGACTTGGAAATCAATGTTGATTAAATTGTACAACTGCGAGAAATTGATTAGTTTAATGTGCTTCACAGCAAGGAGATTTAAAAAAAATTGAGATTGTATTTATTATATGAATGTGGATTTGTGATTTAATGCTTTGCACTGACATATCTTTTGTATATACACAAAATATTGATCTATATTGGGCATTTACTTCGCAAATAAAGCATTTATATACTATCCCTTGGCGATTGCTATGGTTTGTACATGAGTTAAGTGTGAGAGAGACTTGAGTGCATTTTCTTTGACTTGGTGAGTTACACCATGGCCTACTTTATGGTAAATATCTGTTGGGTTTTGGAATGGACTGGAAATGGAAAACATTGCTTCAGCCTCCTTTAAATCAGAAGACAGCAGAAAGGGGGTGGAGTTGTGAAGAACAAAGTCTGACAGTCAACATATACATTTTTTTATACAACTGCGTCCCAAAGAAATTGGCAACAAAGACAAATGTGATAGTAAATCTGTTCTGGCATACTTAATTGGTTACAAACAGGTTGCATTTAAAAATATTTTATACTGATTAGCAACCTGCTGCTGAGATGTTTGTGTACGCAGGAGATTGCAGAGTATAAAACTGGTGATATACCTCTGGTGGTTAATGCACTTGTTGGAGCCAACTGTTAACAGTCTAGTTGTAGTTTTGGATCATCATAAATTAGCAAAGATAGTTAATGTACCTGCTGCAAAGTACAGCAGGTAACATGAAGGTCACAGATTTGTATGTTGTGCAGATAGCTCTGTGAGGTACTGCTTTTGTTGCAGAGATCCCTGTGTTACCTGCTGGTCCCAAGTTATAATCCCAAAGTGTTATGAGTTATGAACTGGCATCAAGGAGCAATGTGGAAACCGCAAGGTATAAATTTAGAAGCATAGTGTTTTTTCTCAGTCTTTGGATGGTTTCGTTTGCTACAATATCTGACATTCTTACAATGCATGCGCATCTATTGCATATGGTGCTGGGAAGTGTTAATAACCTACCCACAAATAATAGTTCACCTCTTAAGCACTTGTGAAGTGACATGCTGAGTGTGTTTGTTTCGCTAGATGGCGTTCCCATTTAGGTGTTAGGCTCCAGCTAGCTCTCAGCAAGGAGGAGAGATGATGGCTCTTTAAGTGGGACATTTGTGTTGGGCCGAGCTGAAACTGATAATGAGAAACCTTCCTCACCCCCTGCACGTAATATAGCTGTTCGCCTCAACACATCTGAGCATTAGCCTCGTATTACGGCCAGCGATGAACCTCTGTTCATCCGCTGCCAACTAAATTCAACATTGTTGGATCACGCAGATGTCCCACAAAAACAGCTCCCTGTGAGTAGACAGCCCAAGACTGTGGATTGCCCCAATCCGTCCTTGAGCTCTAAACTGAAGCACGTTTTAGGAAACTCCTTAAAAGTGAGCTATTCAGACTCATCTTCTACCTGACTATTCCTATTTACCAGAGGACTCGACCACAGAACAACAGCTGTACATACCCACCCTGTGATGGCATGCATCATTGCTAGTGCCTAATTTGTAAATGAATGAATGTCGCGGCCCAAAGCTCTGCTCAGAAGCAATTACATGTTGGCGCGCGCCGAATACAAAAATCTTTTTAGCCTTCAATTCACCTCTTGCCTCTTTAATCCACTACCAGACGCTCCCTGGCCTTTTTAATTTTTTTAATTCAGATTTATATAGCACAAACTCCACCCGATTGTATTGGAGCACTTTACATGAGCACCAGTTACGTTACACGTTTATTTTTTTGGGTGGGCACGGGGAGATTAAGCGATTTGCCCAGAATCACAGGATGTGGAATCGACTCCGAGGTTCGAACCTTGGTTTCCCAGCTCCAAAGTCGGCAATATAGCCATTAGACCACATACTCTCCCTTTAGCTCTGTCTTTTGCAGGTTCATGCGTTCTCCCTCTGTGAGGGCTTTGACCTCTTTGCCTTCCTCGTCCTTCCCTTTGTGTGTTTTCCCTCTCTTGCTCGTGGACAGTATCTGATGTAAAAAAAATAAGTGCTGGTCCTCAAAAATAGGTGCTGTGGCCCCCACCGGGTCAGTTTAGAGCCATGTCAGAGCCCAAGACGCTACAACCTCCTACTGGTTTGTCTTGTTGCTCATCATTTTACCTGTCCTACTTTTGATTTGTGTAGGTAATGACACATTTGTTTTAAAAATATAGCTCTGACTGGGCATCGTTTTCTGTAACAGAAAGAGACCCATTCTGAGTCTTAACTTGTGAGGTAAGTAACACTGCTTTCAGTATGTACTGATACTGACAGGCAGAGAAATTGTTGAGTGGGAACTTGCCTCCCAATTCCAAAATCGTGTTTCTGAATGTATTTTTCTCTCATAGGTTGAAACGACAGTGTTATGTTTCTGTGCTCCTGCGCATGTCAAAATCAGCAATTCTTAGTGAAAGCTATTTCTAATATGAGTGAATGTCTATAGTTTTCTCTCTTTAGAAAGCTGTGCTTTTTATACAATGGTGGGATCCATTTTGCATTAACGTGTGTTGAAATGTCAAAATAGCTAGATAATAACACCAACCAAAGTGCTACATCATTTGCCGTTAATTGCATAATTCCATGCTTAGTAGTCTAAAGAGATTAGAGAATCATCTTGAATTTCGAAAATTACTAAAAACGAGGCTCGTGCGAGCCCCATAATTGCAAGGTGCAGAGCATTAAACCGAAAAGATCAGTATCCGTGTGAATAATTTCATCTATTGTAACACTTCGCCGCAACACTTTATGCCATGTATAGGTACCAGTTTGCCGCATTATATTTGGTAACAATAGGGCAACCCAATCTTCCCCAGACGCTGGGTATAAATATACCGTGAACACACAAAAACTCCTGAAGGAATTATTCATCCAAACAAATAATTATTTGCAGTAAATGGTTCCCTAAGTATCCAATCACAAAATCACATGTAGTTACTTCCATAAATATTCAGTTTACACAATTTTCATTAATTATTGTTGGGACTTGCGGTAGACTCTTCGCGGCCGGGCCCAGCAGGACTACCAAGCCCACTTTGCGTCTCTTTACCAGGAAGGAGGGTTTGGTGGCCATAAAGGCGGACTGCGAGATAGGACGAGTTGAGGCTAGGCTAGATGCTACGTTGAAAGATCCTGCTTTGACTTTGTTGACGCATCAAGATGTAACGCTACCCCACAACCATCTCGCAAGCGGTGAAAAATTTGTGGACTTACATTCCTCCACTTTAGTTCATGATGAGGGCAAGCTGCAGGTCAAGGTGCTCAACATATATCCATGGACGTCATCTGGGGTAGTCAGGGGTCCCATCTGCGACCTCTGGTTTGTTCTCTACTGCTCCTGGTACTTCCTTTGCGACTCCTGGCCTCAGAGGGTGTAATTTGTTTTCTCCCTCTGAGGCCAGGGGTCACAAAGGACGTCTCAGGAGTAGCATGGAACAAGCCAGCAGTCGCAGCTGCGACCACTGACAACCCGAAAATGACGTCCATGCATATTTTTAACAACTCAAACCTGTGTGTGTTACATGACATAATGGCTGATATCATTCTAGAGGCCTCTACACCCCCTAACAATCAGCCACTGAAAAGGACAAGAAAGGACACATCAGAGTCTAGAGGGGCCGAGGTACCTCTGAGATATTGTACTTAATCACAGAAATCCACCTCTAGTATCCCATGCAAAATGAGAGGCAGTACGGTCTGCAGAAACCCGTCATTGACCATGACTGACCTTGAAGCTAAACTCAAGCAATACTGCGGTAAATGTCTTGGAAAACTGGATAAATTGGACGACCTGCTTAACAGCTTCTGTTCTGTCATTTTAAGCAAGATAAAAGATCTGGATGACAGACTTGTAGCCTTATGCAAAGCCTCAGGTAATAAACCAAATTTAATATGCACTGAGCTACTCCAGAACTTTCTTGATCAGCCACCACCATCAGTCAGCGCCGCCGTTGGCAATGCACATATCAACACAGGGGTGCATGGGGGAAAGGACACACTGAGGGCTCAGCCGGCCCTTAGTCGACAAGAAGTTCAGAGGAAGGCTCCGCAACCTGAAAATTGCGTGAAAGTTTGGCCCTAGCAATTTGAACGCCCAGCGAAAATGAAATACATCCTCAGATCCCTTCGGAATACACTCCGTCCATCATCTTGTTGAAAAATGTCCCAAAACCAGCGCTCCCTCACATGGAAGATTGTGCATCACTCTTAAACAAAGTTGTACACTGACTTAAGAAACACTCTCGTTGGACTTGTAATTTGTATACAAAGATTTGATCTGTTAGAAGAGTTACCTGGGCTGGCATGCGCACAAAGGACTCTTTAGGGGACTGTATCATTATCAATTTTAAATATCCATCTTCTACTCCAGCAATGCTGCATTGTTTAGACCCATTAGTTCACAAAATTGAAAATATTAAAGCACACCCTCGGTTTCTTCCTTGGTCCATTTAGAAGCCCCACAAGGCCTCAGGATCCTAACATCGAATTCCATGGCTCCACTCTGAACTCATTGTGCACTCGTTTAGTTACTAGCAGATATGAGGCCCTCTCAACGGTGGACCTGATGGACTGACCATCAAGTCTGCCCTTTAACGACTTCGGTTTACAAGGGGCAGCACCTCAGATGCGGTTGATCTCCCTGCTAGTATCACTCTCACTGGTGTATTGCAGGGTTTAAAAGTTATTTCTTGGATCGTGGCGGGCTTTTTAACTAAACTGAGTACTCCATACTGGCTGCACTTAGTTAACCGTTATGGTATTGTCTGTAGCCAGGAGACCTCGGAGAGGGAACAGCGCCTCATAAATTGGTATACATCATTCGGCCGCCTCGCTATCCCGGCAAGCGCAGGAAGGGCAAAGGGAGGTCTGGTAATATTGGTTTCTGTTTAAGCTTGCAACTAGTTGTGAAAGAACTGCACCACATCCCCTACTACCGGATATTACTTTTTAAACTCCCCAAAACTTACAACCTCCTGTTAAAACATTTTTTATCACATTTTTGACTCGTCTGCAACTAAGAAAGTTGGCCAATTAGAGGATTATTTTATTTGTAGAACTTGGAAGACAAACGTAAACAAGCATTTGCAATGCAATATGTCTCGCATTAGGAAAGATTGAGCTATTGGTATTGTAAATGACAATTTTTTTATTTATGTGTTGGTTTTGAAAATAGTGAAATTAATAGCTTTGTCATTTACAATGCCAATAGTTTTAACTTTCGCAAATGTGACACCTATAGCATTTGTAACGCAATATGTGTTGTATTTACATGACTTAGATGTATTGATATTACAAATAACCATGGCTTGTAATTTTTTTAATAATTAATACTTTTAAAAAAGTTATTGTAATTTATAATGGCAATAGCTTAAACTTTTGTAAATAACTTTTGTGAAGATTATGTTCATTGTATTTTATTATGAAGAAAATCCAAGAAAAGAAGTGAAATATTAACATCTTGTTGTGACATTTGTAATAAAGCTTGAAACATTGAGAGAACATATTTGAACCCGTTGTTGTTGAATGATTGCACAGGTTGATGCTGTGGTGGCGCTGAGTGATGTTGTGGTGGCGACGAGTGATACTGTGGTGTTCAGTGATGCTGTGGTAGCGCATAGTGATGTTGTGGTGCCTCTGAGTGATGTTGTGGTGTCCCTGAGGGATGCTGTGGTGGTGCTGAGTGATGCTGTGGTGAAGCGATAGATAGATAGAGTGAGTGCTATAGATAGATAGAGGGAGGGCGATAGATAGAGTGAGAGCGATACATAGATAGATAGAGTGAGGGCGATAAGTAGCTAGATAGAGCGAGGGCGATACATGGATAGATACAGTGAGGGCGATACATAGACAGATAGAGTGAGGGCGATAGATAGAGAGAGGGCGATAGATAGATAGAGTGAGGGCGATAGATAGATAGAGTGAGGCCGATAGATAGATAGAGTGAGGCCGATAGATAGATAGAGTGAAGCCAATAGATAGATAGATAGATAGAGTGAGGCCGATAGATAGATAGAGTGAGGCGATAGATAGATAGAGTGAGGCCGATAGACAGAGTGAGGCCGATAGATAGAGTAAGGCCGATAGATAGAGTGAGGGCGATAGATAGATAGATGGATAGATAGATAGATAGATAGATAGATAGGTAGATAGATAGAGTGAGGGTGATTGGTAGATGGAGTGGTATTGTGTGGAGTGTGTGCTGCATTCAGTAGAGTGTAATTATGTGGTGTGTAATTATGTGGCACTGAGTGGTATTTGGAGTGTATGTTGCATTAAGTACAGTGTAATTATGTTGCATATAACTATGTGGCACTGAGTGGTATTTGGAGTGTATGTTGCATTGAGTGCTGTGTAATTATG
Organism: Lissotriton helveticus; assembly: GCF_964261635.1. Classification (NCBI taxonomy): domain Eukaryota; kingdom Metazoa; phylum Chordata; class Amphibia; order Caudata; family Salamandridae; genus Lissotriton; species Lissotriton helveticus. The sequence continues at coordinate 1,564,696,059 of NC_136065.1, read as the reverse complement.
TGGCGTGTAATTATGTGGCACAGAGGGATTTGGAGTGTATGTTGCATTGAGTGCAGTGTAATTATGTGATGTATAATTATGTGGCACGGTGTGGTATTTGGAGTGTATGTTGCATTGTGTGCAGTGTAATTATGTGGTGTGTAATTATGTGGCACTGTGTGGTATTTGGAGTTTATGTTGCATTGAGTGCAGTGTAATTATGTGGCGTGTAATTATGTGGCACTGAGTGGTATTTGGAGTGTATGTTCCATTGAGTGCAAGGTAACACTGAGTGGTATTTGGAGTGTATGTTGCATTGAGTGTTGTTTAATTATGTGGCATGTAATTATGTGGTACTGAGTGGGATTTGGAGTGTATGTTGCATTGAGTGCAGTGTAATTATGTGGCGTGTACTTATGTGGCACTGAGTGGGATTTGGAGTGTATGTTGCATTGAGTGCTGTGTAATTATGTGGCATGTAATTATGTGGCACTGAGTGGTATTTGGAGTGTATGTTGCATTGAGTGCTGTGTAATTATGTGGCTGTAATTATGTGGCAATGAGTGGTATTTGGAGTGTATGTTGCATTGAGTGCTGCGTAATTATGTGGCACTGAGTGGGATTTGGAGTGTATGTTGCATTGAGTGCTGCGTAATTATGTGGCACTGAGTGGGATTTGGAGTGTATGTTGCATTGAGCGCAGTGTAATTATGTGGCGTGTAATTATATGGCCCTAAGTGGTATTTGGAGTGTATGTTGCATTGAGCGTAGTGTAATTATGTGGCACTGAGTGGTATTTGGAGTGTATGTTGCATTGAGTGGTGTGTAATTATGTGGCGTGTAATTATGTGACACTGAGTGGCATTTGGTGTATGTTGCATTGAGTGCTGTGTAATTATATGGTGTGTAATTATGTGGCACTGAGTGGGATTTGGAGTGTATGTTGAATTGAGTGCATGATGGGGCCCGCAGTACAGAGGCTTCGAGGCGTGGGGAACAAGGGTTTACACCAGAAAGCAATCCTAAATGGGGTTTTTAGCGCTGCAAAACAGGTGCATAAGTAAAACAAATGCACGCACCAATGCCGCAAAACAAGACTCAGCACCGTTAACAGGCGTCATCCTGTAGCCAGGCAACAAGCAGCAAGCCACGCACACCACTCACAAGGAGCATCCTTTTCTAGACTGACACAAACAGAGTACCACGAGGAGCGCAGGCGTCCCCTGCAGCTTTCATGAATCCCATTCTCTGAGCACCACAAATGGCACTCACCGAAGGAGGGGGGCATGGATGCTGTGCAGTGGGGCACAGAGGCGCAACTAGTGCCAAAATTCGGGGGGGGGCTACTAAAAAAAGGCAGAGTGGAGATGCAGGGGCCCTAAGAAAAGGCTTTCAAAAATACATAGTCTATTTAAATAAGGCGAACTGCAGCATTGCGTGTGCCAGAGAAGGGCTGCGCCTGACACCTCAAAGCAATCACGGCACCTGCGCCATTAAACTGAAAGTAAGGCATGGGTGCCCTTTAAAAACAAGCCGGGACTGGTACGCGCGCGGGCGCTTGTGCCCGCCGCTGCATGCGAGAGATCAATTATAGTTAAATAGTAAAAGAATGCAATGTCAGGGGAGCCTCACCTCGAAGAACTGACAGCGGGAAGGTAAGCAGAATAAACGCTCGTGAAATAAAGTGCAATTCCTCAGGTTAGGTTGGAGGCACAAAAAATTGTTCATGTGAATACGGCGAACAGTGGCATTGCGCAGGCCAATGAAGGGCTGCACATGACACCGCTATGTAATCTTTTCACATTGGGCTGCGTCCCTTGAACCCCCGGCCGCGACACCAGCTTAGTGAGAATCAGGCCATTTTCAAACCCTCTACATCGCTCTAGCATATTACCATTTTGGGCCTCATTTCTGGAACCCTTGGTCGCGGCGCCAGACCTCTCAAACCAGATAAAGAGGCTGGCTGATCAATAATACCTAAGATTAAAACACCGAAAAACACAAACGATCAGAAAAATCCCCATGATGTGCAGAAGCCTCCTGTATTTTTACACCCAATAGGACCCTCATTTAAGACTTTCAAAGGGATCTTCACCCTAGAAATTGAGTTCATGCCTTAAATGAATGACCAGCATCTGCCCTACAACACAACTCATGCTCGTAGTATCTACATCATAGAAAATTGTATTATGCCCTCGAACTCTTTTTAAAAATCATAAATATCTATGTCATATCTTTGTACACGTTGTCTTTGGCCCTGAGGAAGGTGACACTCACCGAAACGTACGTCGGCCCAACATCTACTGTTCTGGATACGAACTGGTTAATTCCATCTTAACTAGTAGAACTTTATCATCTAGGTTCTCTGAGTTTCCCACTAAGTACACCTTAGAGCTGCCATTTATGTTTGTTTCATGTTTTGTTAAACTTAGTCCTCGTGCTTATGTTGATAGGTATGTCTTTTTTTACAAAAGGGAATGGTATGACTGACATATAAGTATGCATGTATGAGTGGTAAGATTAGTTGTTATTAGAGGGCACACTTTTTGTACTGTATTTTACAGATTTTTGTGGAGAAAAAATATGTATGTAAAAATGATGAACTTCTTACTCACAACAAAATGATATGTACTGATGCACATACGTTCTTAAAAATAATTTTCTAAGAAAAAGATTAATAAATATATATGTTTTGATAACACTGTGAAGTCTCTCTCTTTGGCATCTTTCTCATAAACTTCTCAGATTTATTCAATGTTAAACGGAATATAGGTCCTTATTGAGGTTTTGTATTTTTTGCTTGGTTTGTCTCTCCCCCCTCTGGACCTTTAACTAACTGGGAGTACTCTTTCTTTCTATACTATACGCACCAATGCCGCAAAACAAGACTCAGCACCGTTAACAGGCGTCATCCTGTAGCCAGGCAACAAGCAGCAAGCCACGCACACCACTCACAAGGAGCATCCTTTTCTAGACTGACACAAACAGAGTACCACGAGGAGCGCAGGCGTCCCCTGCAGCTTTCATGAATCCCATTCTCTGAGCACCACAAATGGCACTCACCGAAGGAGGGGGGCATGGATGCTGTGCAGTGGGGCACAGAGGCGCAACTAGTGCCAAAATTCGGGGGGGGGGGGGGCTACTAAAAAAAGGCAGAGTGGAGATGCAGGGGCCCTAAGAAAAGGCTTTCAAAAATACATAGTCTATTTAAATAAGGCGACTGCAGCATTGCGTGTGCCAGAGAAGGGCTGCGCCTGACACCTCAAAGCAATCACGGCACCCGCGCCATTAAACTGAAAGTAAGGCATGGGTGCCCTTTAAAAACAAGCCGGGACTGGTACGCGCGCGGGCGCTTGTGCCCGCCGCTGCATGCGAGAGATCAATTATAGTTAAATAGTAAAAGAATGCAATGTCAGAGGAGCCTCACCTCGAAGAACTGACAGCGGGAAGGTAAGCAGAATAAACGCTCGTGAAATAAAGTGCAATTCCTCAGGTTAGGTTGGAGGCACAAAAAATTGTTCATGTGAATACGGCGAACAGTGGCATTGCGCAGGCCAATGAAGGGCTGCACATGACACCGCTATGTAATCACAACACCCGATCCATTAAACTGAAAATGCGGCATTGGTGCGCTTAAAAAAAGAAAACATTGTTAATGTAAATACGGCGAACCGTGCCAGTGAAGGGCTGCGCATGATACCTCTATGCAATTGCGGCACCCACGTCCTTAAACTGTAAGCACGGCATGGGTGCCCTTTAAAAAAATTAATTGTCAATGTAAATATGGCGAACCGCAGCATTGCCTGTGCCAAGCAATCACGGCACCAGCGCCGTTAAACCAAAAGTGCGGCATGGGTGCCCTTTAAAAAATACAGTATCAATGTAAATACAGCGAACCGCAGCATTGCGTGTGCCAGAGAAGGGCTGCGCATGACACCTCAAATAATTCACGGCACCCGCGCCATTAAACTGAAAGTGAGGCATGGGTGCCCTTTAAAACCAAACATTGGTCATGCGGCCGGGCCGAAAATAAATAATTTTTTAAATAAAACCCGTGAGTTACTTCCCAAAAATCATGTGAAGGCCGAAATGTGACAGCAAGGTTTCAGGTGGTGCAATACGCAGGACTAAAGGACCGAATATCTGCGCTGCGTGTTTAAAGCAGACTCTCTGTGTGAGATACGTCCTTTATGATAAGAGACTGTTACTCAGCTGAGAGACACCAGACAGAGGGGAGTAGCAGCTGGTCTCTGTGGACACATCCGGCCAGGAGACACAGCTGTTACTGAAGCCAGCTTCTAGCAACAGTCTATAAAAGAAAAAATCTCTTGGCGCCAAAAGTGGTGGGGGAGCGGCTTCCTTTGAAGTCTGATGGGGGGAGGCGGGGGAGCGGCTTGCTTTGAAGTCTGATGAGTCGGCGAGGGAGCGGCTTGCTTTGAAGTCACAGACAAATGGTGTATGGAGTGCGATGTGCAATGTGGCTGGTGATGTGCACGCGCCTGGCTCACATGAACTGTGTCTAATCCGCAGCTTCGGGAGACTTTTCGTACGCCTTACTAGAATCTCGACAAACAAGCATTGCTAAAGCAATGCTGTAGGTCGAGACCTAAAAAGGAGACTTTGACCCCTGGTGGGCGATTTTAATATCTGTACCTGTGATCCCAAAACTGCAATGACCTGTGGTTTACAGGATGATACAGACTTAATGATTATGCATTTTTGACACACCCCATATAAGGGACGCATTAAATAGGATAATTATGTCTAAAAAATTGGTATTTGTGTAAGATTATAAGCCAATTAGTACCAACTTTCTCCCGACTTTTCATGGTGTTGGAACCTGTAGTGTTATTATTTACATTATGCTTTCATCTGGTTTATTTCCAATTTATTTTCAAGGAGTATGAAGTACTAGGATGTTTTATTTGTGATCTTAATCTGCTTACTTTGTACCTTAACATTGATTTTTCCAATAAGGAAGCTCATCTCTCAAACAGGGTCATTGAATATTCAGGTGGGCTGGAGCATTTGAGGCCCGGGACAAAATAATCTTTGCACCCTCCCCGACCACTTCCCCTCAAATGACTGAGGCAGCTGGAACAGTACCGGGGTGCTGGATCTCAGAAGGCGAATGAACCAAAAATGCCTTTATACCTCGTTTTTATCTTGTTACACTTGCTGCGTGTTCCAACTTTTGACTGACAAGTGAGAAGATTTCATAAAGTAATCTATGTGGCAATCTCTCTTGGGTACAGACAGGGCCACTGGAATTATTCAGCAGGTGAGGTCTAAATTATGCTGTGATATTCACAAAATTATGTGGCAAGGACATACAAGTCACTTAGCTTAATGTGGTACCTTTTGTGATAGTATAACATCATTATTTTGTCTTTTTTACATTTTAACACTCTCTGGGCAAATGTCACTTCATTAGTACCATTTCGTCATCCAAATACAGCTGTAAGCAACTGAAAGATAGACAGTCAACCCTTGCAAAGGACCTTTCACTGCACGGCAGCACACGTGGCAGCATTTTTAGTAACATTTAATCTGTGAAAGCTAGAAACAAAAGAGTTTTTTTGTTAAAATTTGAAGATTATGCAGCAGATCATGGATTATGTGGCAAATGCATAATTATACGGAAAATACAGCGGCCGCAGAATAGCATATTTCCAGTTGCCTTACGTGCAAGAAGTGCGTAAAAGAAAGACTGTAGGCTGTCAATTTGTTTTTAATTCACAAAAAATTAAATACCTCCAAATGAACTGTACACATATTTCAACATATCCCAGCAGTTATGAAAGCACAAATAAAGCACATTTTGTTTTATAATTCTCATGTAATGGAAACAATGATTCTAATAGGATCAAAACAAATCTTGGTGATACACGAATGATTAATATTCTATTGTATTGTATTGCACACTTGCATACACTTACTGCCCCTATGTGTGGCACTGAAGCGCTTACCTACATGGCCAACTAGCTACGCCATATAGGGTGGGGTTGGTTGGAAAGGTGTTTTCTTTGTTTTGTGATCCTATTTGGGAAGTATTTCCATGTTGTGCGTGATGACCATCGCAGTGCAGTTATTGTGTTATTTGAGATGCAGCCCCTAGCAGCGTGGTGGATGATGAGGTGAGAGAAAGACACAGACAAGTAGTTTATGGTTTTTCCGTATGCTGGCAGCATTGAACGGCTCTGCAAGACCCTTCAAGGTATTTCGTATGATGATAGTCTGCCTGGCTAGCTACTGCACTGGGTTGTCCAATCAGAAGTGTTGGGTAGATTTACTTACATTTCTCACATGAAATGCAGCAAAGCAACTTGCTGTGCAGAGTTGTGTGAAAGGCAGATAGCAGGAATGTGTCAAATTTACAAAAATATGATGCATTTCTGCTGTTTTGTAGCACTGGTGCACTGTGTGCTGCCTTGCAACAATGCAAGCATCCTTTCGCCATAGTACAAAAGTGCCTGTGTTACAGGGTTGTTTTAGTGCAAGAAGGGACACTTTCCTGCATACATACAATCCTCAGAATGCAGGAATGCAAGAATTGACAAGGATCAATACAAAAACGGCTCCTCATTACACCTCACTGGAAAGCATTTTGACGCAGTCCCAAGTTTAATATCTTCAGTAAATCTAGGAATGTGCCAAAATCCTTGAGTGGATGCATGGGAACACCCAAATTCTACCCATTAAATGCCTACCCAATTCAATGCCTTGCATTACTTTATATTTACTAAACCATGACAAGTCGTGCAAAGTGACTTTGCATGGCTTAGTAAACACAAAAAATGATTTTGATTCGGGGCTGCGCCACAAGTGAGGCAACACGGATGCAAAATCTTAGTAAATCTGGCCCCTAGTGTGTAATTCTGGGCCAGATCTAACATTGTTGGGGGGAGAGAGAGGTGGAGAGATCTGCTGGAATGTGTATTGCTACTGTCATCTCATTTCTGTAAGCCAACATTGTGAGATGTAAAGAAGCAGCTATAGTGCATAGATATTTTAGACCTGCAGTCAAGGACTATAATAAAATCCTCCAATTGACCCGGCAGTGTGTGACAAATCTCTTCAATTATTCTATGCCTGTTCATTTAGTGATCCCTGGTTTATTGGCTGCGCAGTACTGGTGATGGACAACCTTTGTAGCAATAATGTCTTTAATTGAATGTAAGCTGTATAAGCTACAGTTGGAGATGGCTGTCAACCACTGTTTTTATGGCATTAGTATTAGTGTGGGCCAGAAATGTTATGTATGATCCTTCATAAGTATGTGATACCCCGGCAAAGCATAGGTCAGCTCTCTTTAACTTACCGTCTTATCAAGAGTAGCTTGCTGGTTGGGTTGTTTCCAATCTGTGGCTTGTAAGCTAAAGATTGAGCTTGATGGTGCGACTATCTTTCTAGGTTCTGTTGTCATAATTTGTGGGGGTGTAGTTGTCTTGGAAATAACCATGTTTCCAATTGCCTTCTCAAGCATATATGCTCCTGGATGCTTTGAATGCTGGCTGGTAGTGTGTTCCAGAGCGTGTCAGCTTGGACTGAGAAAACAGTGCCTCCTATATATTTCTCATGGTAAGGTGGTATGATGATAAGTGGGGCAAGCTTGATTTGCTTATATTGCTTGAATTAAACTTGTAGGTATAGTGATGCTTCTCCTTTGAGGCTCTGTGAGCAATGAACAGTGCCTTAAACTTTGCCCTTCTTGCTATAGGTAGCCAGTGGAGTGATTGCACGTCTGGAGTGATGTTCTCTTGGGTAAAGGCAGGGAAGAATTCTTGCAGAAGCATTTTGGATGAGGTGTAATTTGTATCTGATGAATGCTGCGCAACAAAGTATAGGCTGTTGCCATAGTCAAGCTTGGAGATTCCTGTGTGAGTATGGCTTGCAGTTTCTGTTGGTATCCAAGGTTCGGGAGCATGCAACATAGTGTTTTCATTGTGTAGAAGGCAATCTGTTTTAAGCTGTTAACATATGGTATTAACTATAGGTCTGAATCCATGGTTACCCCTCGGTTTCCTAGGCCGTATGACTGGTATTTTTTCATTGTCCGCAGGTCATAAGCTCTATCTTTGTGGTATTTAGCTTTAGATGGTTATTTATTATCCATGTGTTTATGGTTCGAAGGCAGTCAACAAGTATTAAATTGTGGAGGTCTTCCAGGACTTCCATTTTTAAAAATGATTTGGGTGCCATCTACATATGTGTAACAGGTGAGGTTGAATGATTTAATCAGGTTTGTTGAGGGGGTTAGGTAGATGTTGAATGATAGAGAGGATACGATGGACCCCTGTGGAATACCATATTATTGTGAACCCCTATAGAATACCGTATTATTGTTGTGAGTAGCTGATATAAAAGGTGGCACCAACTACTAGTTTACTGTCACAGCTGACAGAACAAAAATTCATTGGCATTAGTTGAACTCCCTTCTCAGCTTTCACATATGGTATATCAAAGAAGAATCTGCTGTGTGAAGAGATTGCGCAATTGTACAGGACATTGAGTCATGTTGTTCTTAAGCCAACAAAGTTCATGTCCTTTTCTATTCCTGATACATAAGTGGTTGTCGCTACCTAAACCAACCAGCCATTCAGATGCAATGTACAATCGGAAAATCCCAGATTCCAATATCGCATGGTGCTTTGATTAGCAAATTTTGCTGGGACAGAGTCATTACTAGTCAGGTGGACTTACATTTGACTGACATTGCTCCAGTCTACACTGGCCTGTTGTGAAATGTAGCCTGGAGAGATAATATATCTGCTCTACAGATCGTTATTTTGTTTGCAGGTGCCAGATGGTTTGTTAGGTTAATATGTCTGCTGCAGAGGTTTGTAAATACTCTAAATAGTAGTAGTAGTGTGAATCTGAAATGACGTAATATAGCATGCCATGTCACAAAGAGCTTCTATAACAGACTACCTTCCAAAATGGTTTGATAACTAGATAAATATGCCACGGCCAACACACTGAGGATTCATCTCCACTCACACACCCACTCACTCATTCATAGAGCTACTCACACTCACTCACCCATACTGCCACTCACACAGGCACTCACTCACCCATACAGCCAGTCACACACCCACTCATTCACCAATACAGCCAGTCACACAGCCACTCCCACACGTCACTCACATACCCACTTATTCACCCATACAGTCACTCGCACACACACTTACGCACCTATGCAGGCACTCAGATATCCACTTACACGTGGATACACACAGTCACACGCATAATAAATTCTCTATTCGTTTACATACTATCTACCACCCTCCTGGTGTCCCACACCCCTTTATTGATGAACTTTCTGACTTGATGACACAATTCTCAATATCCAACTCAAAAAATCTCTTCCTTGGAGACCTCAACCTCCACTTGAATGACACCAATGATCCCACTACCACCCTCTTCACCAACCTTCTCAAGATCAATTACCTCAATCAAATATGTCAGTCCCCCACCCACACCAAAGGAGCCATCCTTGACGCCATCATTACCAATAATGACTTGGCCTTCCTGACCAACATCATCCCCATTGACTGGTCCGACCACCACCTCATATTGGCTCACCATTGCTGTCACTCCCCCTCCAGTCCCGCCTAAACAAATTAAACCCATGAAATGGACCAGAAATCTAAAATGTATCCCTCCTGACGAGCTTGAGTCTAAACTCCCAGCTCAACTGCTCCTCACTCCTCCCTCACAAAAGACAAATGAGCTTACTGATCACTTTAATAAAGCTGTCACGGATGTCCTAGACCAATTGGCCCTTCCTAAACTTAAAACTCTAAGAAACATCCCTTCCAATTCATGGTTTAACCTAGAACGTAACAACGAAAGACGCTCATTAAGACTGATGGAAAGAACCTGGAGACAGCATCCTTCCCACTCAAAACTCCTCAGCTAGATCTACATAAAAAAAAACACATTTTTTACGAAAAGGCATCCTTCTTCCGTACACCACTCGATCGGGCCAAAAACAGACCTGGAGAACTGTTCAACATTATCCGTCTCCAAACCTCCTCAGCTCCGCCTAACCCGGTGGCCTCAACCGCTATATGTGAAGAAATTGCACTCTTCTTCTCTGAAAAAATCGCCAAAATAGATCAATCTTTTCTCTCAAAGCAGATCCCAACCAACCCCCTACTTACTCCTGACATAACCTCTAAATCACACATCACGTTCCTGACACCCCCTGGTCCCCCCTCATATTCAACCACTTTCTCACCTCACCCTAACCCCTCCTCACACATTCTTTCTCCTATTACCATCCTAAACTACCCCCACACCTTCCCACTACTACTCCTCTCGTACCCAACCCCAAAACTCAAGACCAAAAAACAATGTCTCCTGTCAAAATTTCCTCCCTGTAACTGAGCGTGAAGTCCTCAGCATCATTCCTAAACTAAAACCATCCTCCCATTCCAAAGACCCTCTCCCTTCTAACCTTGGCCAAGACCTAAAGCACATCAATGTCCCATCCTGGACCACATTTATCAACACCTCCCTTGCTACTGGAAGTGTCTCTAGCTTCCTTCAACTTGGTCAAATCTCCCCCATTATTAAAACACTAATGCTGATCCTAATGACTTACACAATCTCCTCCCCATCACTAACCTCCCCCTTCTTTCTAAAGCCCTCAAAAAATGTGTCTTGCTCCAATTAGACAAACACATCGAAAATTCAACCTCCTGGAGCCCTTACAATCAGGCTTCAGAAAAGGCTGCAGCACTAAAACTGCCAAACTAAACATTGTTGACGACATCCGCCACTCCCTTGATAATGCTGAGACATATCTACTTATCCTCCTTGATCTCTTCGCAGCCTTTGACAATGTTAACCACTTTGCCCTACTTAATGTGCTCAAAGTTCGTTTCGGCCTCAATGATACTACCCACAAATGGTTTGTCTCCTATCTTCAACATCAAACCCAGCAAATTAAAATTCAAGACTGTCTATCTAACCCCACTTCGGTCTCCCTCGGAGTCCCCCAGGGATCTATTCTCTCACCCTCCCTCTTTAACCTCTTTATGGAACCCCTCACCGTCATTCTTAAACAAGCTGGTATCAACTACCACCTTTATGCCGATGACACCTAACTCTACTATTTGATGAAAATTCACGCTGACATCATGCACCTTAATAACACCCTCACGAAAATCCAATCCTGGTTCCACCTTAATGATCTCTAACTCAACCCCCAAAAAACAGAAATCATTCTCCTCTCCCCTAAAAACAACCCCCTCCCCATTCAAACCTGGCTCTCTGACCTCAATGCCCTCAACTGCTCTCTCTCCTTGTCCAACTCTGTAAAATCTCTTGGTATCTCCATCGATAACAGTCTTAACCTCAATGTCCACATCAAGCATTCGGTTAAAGGAGCCCTCTTCACTCTCCGTCATCTCAAGAAAACCAAACGGAAGATTTTAAATTAGTAGTTCAATCCCGGGTCCTTTCGCGAATTGATTACGGCAATGCCATCCTCACCGGAATCCCCAAGGTCCACGTAGCTCCACTCAAATCTGTACTCAACCTTGCAGCCAGGCTCATCACTGACTGTAAATGGTCCAACCACATTTCCCCAGCCCTCAAAACTCTTAAATGGCTCCCCATCGAAGGCAGACCCGCCTACAAAAATGCATGCATCACACACAAAGTCCTCCACCAAAATGCACCACCATACCTTGCCGATAAACTCTGCAAAGCGGGCAGAACACGACCTCTGAGAAGCACTTACGCTCTCTTCCTTGTCCCACCCATGCTAAAAAAGAAGTCCACACAATCCCGCTCCTTCTCCAGAAATGCCCCTTACATTTGGAATGCCCTCCCCATAGACCTACGATGCAACCCCTCCTACACCAGCTTTAAAAAAGATCTCATAATGCACCTCCTCAATAAATCTTGGTGGTCTTTACCTGCACCTTAAACTCGATCTGCCATATCTTTTAGGTATTTAACTCATTACTCTGACTATGTGTTTACATGCCTTGCTTTCTCTGTTTTACCTGCTGTTATTCCATGATGTTGTAATTTTGTTTTACTGTTACTAGCTCTGTCATGTACAGCGCTCTGATATTTTGTTATTCCAGGTTGCTGTAATTTGTTTCTTACCGTAACTAGCTCGATCATGTAAAACCCTCTGATACCTCCAGGTCCAGCCAGCGCTATATAAAACCTCTAAAATAAATAAATAAACAAATAAATAATTAAATATATGCTAAAAATAGTATCGCTTATTAGTAGTACACAAAGTATAGTAATTTAACTTTTGTAGTACTTTAGTATAAATGTTTAACATTCATAAACCTTTAGAAAACACTCATAATCACTGGATGATGTCATCAGTGATGTAATTTGAGATGCCATCAGTAATGTTACTGACCATTTCCTGAGTGATGTTATATGTGAGGTCAGAAACAGTACATTGCAGGTGTGTAAGATATAGCTAGGTCTGGTAACTTTTTTTTTTTAAACACACTTTATTGTTTTTTTCTTTTTCATTTTGACAGAAACACGTATATGCACAGTGAAATTTGCAGTACATTGAAGGTAATGTCATACATTGTATATCTTACTATCTGTAGTCTATAGCTATCATTTGACACTACACTTCTTGGTATAGGAAATATTACATGTGCATTCTTACAGTAGTACCTAATAAAAGAGGCCACACATGAGTGCATTTATAATAACATAACATGTGAACTTACCTACCCCCACCCCTTCTGGCTGGCTATACCCCGGTTAGAACGCTCAGCCATACAGTCTACCCTGGTTGCCACTTTGTGCCCATAGTGGTATGTGTATCATGTGGGGTTTGGAGAAACATAATACGTATGTGTATTATTCTGGGACCGATAGTAATGGGGAAGTTGGCACTGGACGACAATTATCATACTATTCATCATTTATTCTAGGAACAGTCACAGGTTCTAGGGCCTTGAATGCTTCAATTACCAGGTCCCAATCCATTGAAATCAGGGTTTTGCGTAGGCCTCGGGCCTCCTCTCATCTAATGGTAGCGCTGTCCGAATTACCTCAGCACGCCACCTCTCTATGCCAAATATAAACTGATGGGGCCGTTGCCGACTTCGACCGCATGGTGATAGTGCGCTTAGCAATAAGTACTACCAAGTCAATGGGACGGGTTTGCACCTTCTGTGATTTGGGCCGGCAGCGAAAGCCAAGCACACAACTATCAATTGTCTATTCTATGAATACCTGTTGTAGCTCTTAAGCTCTGGACTACCCCCGCCCAAAATTCAGCTAATTTTGGGCATACCCTTAGCATATGTAAAATGTCAGCATTTTCTAACCTACACCGGTGTTCCTTGTCCGGGAATATACGCTGTAAGCGGTGTGGACTGAGGTACGCCCTATGTAATATCATATACTGTATGAATTTGAACTTGGCATTGCGAGACACATTTTTGTGGTACTCCTGCAGTGAAGCTCATTCCTTGTCAGTTAATTCTTTCCCACGGTCCTCAGACCACTTGTTACGCAGGTCAGTGAGAGATATCCCGTCTTGTGCCCTGATTGCACGATATAGCCATTTCGGAAGGTGACATCCCCTTCCCATAAGATGAAGTGCCTGTGTTATTGTGTTATTTCATGTGATTGGGGTTCCTCTCTGGTTGGGGCCCAGTGCTTTTTAACATAGGCGAGGATTGTTGCTTGTGTCATGTATAGGTAGCCCGAGACCCCATTTCCCTAGTGAAGTTCTCATGGTCCATGAGAATGCCGTTATTGAAGAGCACATATACACATATATGTTCACTGAAAAAAAACAAAGGTCACAGGGAAGTTTTAGTTCACTTGCACAAAACTATTCAAATTCAGCAGTTAAATATAGTGCGTGTGTGTGTGTGTGTGTGTGTGTCTGTGTGTGTGTGATCTTCGCACCTCCACAAGGCAAAATAATTCATGGCACCACAAAGAGCAGGTATTCTTTTCAAGTGTTTATTTAACACTCCACAGTGCAAATCAAAAAGTTATGGACTGTCTATGTCTTTCGGCTCTCAGCCTTCTACTTAATTTGGTGTTCTCTGGGCATACCAATGTTTGCTACCTAGATCTGGAAGTCTATATGGAGAATGACAAACTCCTAACAAGGCTTTAAACAAAAAACGACGGCAGGGAACTCTGTTTTACACGCAGGAAATTACCACCCGAGAAGACCTGCATATAAAATGAAATTGTACCGACAATGATGAATATCAAAAAGCGAAGAATAATGCCGTAGAACGATTTAAGATGAGGGGATATACAGCCAACATACTGAAAGAGGCGTCATGGAGGGTAGATCATGTGACTGGATCAGAACTGCTAATAGCTAAAGTAACTACTGTCCAGAAAAATTGCAATGATGGCAATACGGTGAGGATGATCACACAATACAATGAGAAATCACATCACATCCTGTAGATTTTTCAGAGAAATTGGCAAATCCTCCAAACAGATAACATCTTGGGAGGTACAATCACTGCGCAACCTCAGATCTCGTACAGACGTTGTCTGTCAATTAGTGATTATCTAATAAACAGTTAATACCGTTCCCCTCACCCACCTCCACTAGTATTGAGAAAGTCAAGGGGTTCTTTGCTTGCATGAAATGCACGGCCTGTAAATACAGCAGTAAGGTAATCAAGTATAGCGTCACTGAGCAGGACCTCCAGAAATTCAGGAGTATCAACAGATTATTGAACTGTAACTCCGAGTTCACAGTGTACTGCTTAGAATGACCCAGGTTTGATAATGAGGAAAATAGTAGTTTCTAATCAATGGGAAATTACATACTGTCTCCAGGACGAAATTACCCAACAGTTAGTTGTAGAATATTTTGGTACCATTACAAAATCGATAAAATCAATTTTGACAAAGATCCCAGGGCATTTATGTAATAAAAAGAGGGGGTGGTTTGACAGCGTCTGCACGAAAGCCCTACAGGACTTGAAGCATGCTCTGTCTAAATTACCACAAGACCTATTACTTATTCAATCCTTATGGTGTGAGTATAAATTAGCTTTATCCACCCGGAAGAAGACACTTGATGAGGCATGGGAAAACCTGGTTACTGCTGCAAAAACGAAAAGCAACAAACTCTTTTGGGAAACAGTAAATGCCCCATTCCTGAAGAGTGACAATATCCCAGAATTATTATGTTATGTTATGTTAAAAATACTTATACAGCGCACGGACACCAAACGGTTTCATGGCGCTAACAAAGAAAGGGCGATGAAGGACGCGTTATTACTCATAGGCTTGTCAAAAACAGATGGGTTTTCAGAAGTTTCCTGAATAAAGCATAGCTGGGGGTTAGTCAGAGATCGCTTGGAAGAGCATTCCATAACCTGGGGGCCAAGAATGAAAATCGAAGGCCACCGTGTTTTTTCCGCTTGAATGCTGGAATAACAAGCAGGTTATGGTAAGAGGAGCGAAGGTCACGGGAGGGGGTATACCGAAGGATCCTAGAGGCAATGAAGACAGGGCCCTGATCAGAAAGTGCCTTAAAGATGGTGCAACCCAGTTTAAAAATGCAGCGTTTGGCCACCGGGAGCCAGTGAAGGTTCCTCAGTAGCGGGAAACATGTTTGGGCTGACGAAAGACAAGCCTAGCTGCTTGATTTTGCACCAGTTGCAGACGGTGGAGCTGGTAGGCTGGAATGCCAACATAGAGAGCGTTGGCATAGTCGATACGAGAGATGACCAGGGCCATGATGACAAGGGTAAGAGCCTCCGTGGTCAGAAACCTACAGATTTTGCGAATTCTGCGAAGATGGAAAAAGCAAGAAGAAGTAATTGCGTTGATCTGAGGTTTCATTGATAGATCTTTACAAATGATAACTGCGAGACTCTTCACAGAGTCTGCAGGTTGGGGGGTACCCAAAGAGGATGGCCAGAAGCTAGGATTCCAAGGGTTGGCAGGCCCTCCAGTTAAGACAAGCTCAGTTTTATCAGGATTGAGTTTCAGCTGGCTATGATACATCCATTCACTAATAGAGAGCATGGTAGATTGAAAATCAGTGCAGGATGTAGTGGTGGAATCAAGATTGAAGACCAGCTGAAGGTCATCAGCGTAGTTAAAGATGGTAACTGGGCTGTTGTGAAGGGAAGCAATCAAAGGTTGCATATATAGGTTGAACAGGAGAGGTGATAAGGCAGAGCCCTGAGGGACTCCGCAGGTCAGACTAGATTGAGATGCCGCAAAGGTGGACAAATGAACCGCCTGAGAGCGCTGATGTAAAAAAGATCTGATCCACTTAAGCGCCAAGCCCTGAATGTCGGCATTGTTGACACGGTCGATCAGGAGTTCGTGATCGACCGTGCCAAAGGCCGCTGATAAATCCAACAGCACAAGTGCTTGGAAGATGTTATTATCGGCTCCCTTCCTGAGCTCATCCATCACAGCCAGAATGATGGATTTGGTGGAATGGGCTGGCCTAAAGCCCACCTGCTGAGGGTCAAGGAATTGGGAGCTCTCAATAAATAGGCTAAGGCAGTTGGTAATATGGGCCTCCAAGATCTTACCAAGATAAGGAAGCAGAGAAATGGGGCGGAAGTTACTTAAAACCAGAGGATCAGCGTTAGGCTTTTTCAAGATAGGAACCACTGCAGCACGTTTGCAGGAATCTGGGACTATGCCTGTAGTTAAGGATTTATTGAGGAGTGCGTGCGGGGGGTCAGGGCAAGCAAGAAAGGCTTCCCTAAGGATCTGGGGAGGGCAACTTTATTCAGTAGGTCCAAGAAATCTATCTTGGAGATTAAGGGAAAGGAATCCAGTGAGAGTGAGTTCTTGCGGGGTATAACCGGGACAGCAGGGGAGGAGGGGGTGGGGATATTATTTTTTATAGTAACAATTTTATTAATAAAGTAAGAGTTAAGTGAATCACAGAGTGTTTGTGAGGGAGCGGATTAAATGATCACCCGATCAGGTTGAGTGAGTTCATTCACAATGGCGAAGATGTCTTTCGTCTTAGAAGCAGAGTCTATGATTTTTTGTGAAAAGTAGACAGTTTTGTCCTGAAGAATGGAGTTTTTATATTGTGTTAGCAAGGCAACATATGTGGCTTTTTCATCAGAGGCATATGTACGCCGCCAGCGGCGCTCCGCCTGGCGGAGGGCCAATTTGTCCTTCTTTAATTGTTCGGTAAACCAACAATGGGCGTTATGGGGGCGTTTAGTTTTTATTTTCTTCCATGGTGCAACCTTGTCACTAGCTGCTTCTAACCAGTGTTCAAGGCGAGAAGCCTGGCAGGCGATGGAAGCCTGGTCACTGGGGGCAGAGTTGGCCAGTAAAGAATGGAATTCTTCCATATTAGCCCGTTTCCAATTTCGGGCTAAGAGATTGCTAACTGGAGTCGAAGAAGTAGGGGAGATGTGAGCCAGAGCAAAGGAAATAAAGAAATGGTCAGACCAGGGACAAGGAGTAATAAGGGGGTAAGTGATGTCAATGTTTGAGGTCCAAACTTGATCCAAGATGTGTCCCTTGGTGTGAGTAGCTACGTGAACATGTTGAGAACAGTTTATGCCCAAAAGAAGATCTGAAAATTCCGCCGAAAGATTGCTTTCGCAAGTGTCCGTGGGCCAATAATTAAAATCCCCAATAATGATGATCCTGGCATGATTAATTACAAGTTGGGAGATTAGGTCACCAAAGAGGTGAGGAAACAAAGGCATGTGGTCGGGGGGGCGGTAGAAAAGGGCGCAAACAAAGGAGGACCTCGGGGAAGAGAATTTCAGAATAAGGCTGTCAACCCTCGGCAGAGTGACCCTTTCAAGAATCGTAAATTTATATTGTTTGTCGAATAATTGCTGCAACCCCCGCACCCGCTTTGCCCTGAGGCCTATTCGTTTGGAGTATGTAATATCTGGCTGGAATGGCTTCAAGGATATAGGGGGTGGAGTCAACCGTTTGCCAGGTTTCTGACAGGAGTAGAATATCGATATTATTAGCGTCTAACAGCTGAAAGATCTCCAGTTGGTGCTTCACCATCGAACGAGTGTTCAGGTAAGTGATGACAAGAGAATCAGTAACCAAAGATTTTGGGTCCGGAGGCAGGTGAAAGGGCTCATGAGACTGGTAGGGAGCACAGGGAACACGTGAAACTGAGGAGACCCCACGGGGAACTAGGATACCACAATCCGAAGCGGCCATTCTAGCGCTAGGGTTCATAGGCCCGCAGTGCTGTAACTTATAGAGGTCAGCGGAGGTATAGCTGATCGAACGGGCATTATCACAGGCCCCTGGTCGCGGCTGGGTGCGGACGGGCGCAGACGGGCTTGCCTTTGGCGTGCCTTTGGCGTGCCCGCTGCGCCTCCTTCTGGTCTCCATCTTAAAATAGTCCTAATGAGGGGAGCAACTAGCCCGCTAACCGGCGGAAGTTCTGGAGCAGGCAGGAAGTAGTGCGAATATGTAGCGCTCACAGTAAGACCCACCACTCAAACGGCACAATGCCGCAGCGGAACGGGGTCAGGAGCGTAAGGATGCCGGGTAAGTGAGTTAAAAATCCTGAAGAATCACACAATTAAAAATAACTATGAATATTAGGCAAAGGTTTCACTCAGATAATTGATAGAGCGCTATGCGCACGTCAAGCGGCCTAAATCGCCGCGTTCCTAAAAGGTAAAGCAGAATTCTTTTGTCTCAACAGATAAATGGGTGAACCATTTCTCTGAAATTTTTAATAGTAAAGGGGAAACAACATATGTGCAGGAAGAGATGTTAGAAGAGGGAAGAAACCTCCCACGGAACATCACTAATGAGGAAGTCATCCAGGCAATTCATGCAAGTGCCGGGGGTCGCGCCCCAGGGCCGGTTGGGGTCTCAGTGGACGTGTTCAAATCTGCCCCTACTTTATGGGGACCTATCCTAACTAGAGTGTTTAATACAGCTGCCACAGATATAATCCCGAAGACATGGGGAGATTCTATTATTATACCAATATTCAAAACGGGGGATAAAGAGGACCCTAGAAATTATCATCTGATCTCGCTTTTAGATACTGCCATGAAAGTGATGAGTAGGGTCCTGTTGTTAAGACTGGAGGAATGGCCAACTGAATACTCTGTTTTAACCCTGGTGCAGTATGGGTTCAGAAAGCGAATAGGGACCGTTGAGCAATGCACAAATCTAGCATTTCTTATCGGTAAGTATACCAGGGCAATGGCAGTCCCTCTATATTTATGCTTTGCCAATTTAAGTAGTGCTTTTGATCTGGTGGACCATAAATTGCTCTGGTCAACCTTAATTTCGATGGGAGCACCAAGGGCTTTATTGGGTTTCTCTCCCGTCTGTATGAGAATTTATTTAGTCATGTTTGCTTCAGCCCACAGGGGAATGTACATCTAAATTTAAAGTGGGACGGGGATACGGCAAGAATGCGTCCTAGCACCAATATTATTCTCCCTATTTATTAACCGGATAGATGATTATCTGCAGAAGATACAGTCTGATGCCCCTATGGTGGCAGGCTGTCCGATACCTGTTTTTTATATGCGGACAACGCCGTACTTTTAGCAAGAACCCCAATAGGTATTCAGAGATTGATGGACGCATTCTCAGCTTTTATGATACAAAAGAAAATGGTTATAAACAAATCCAAAACATACACTATGATTTGTGGGCCCGCACCAAAAGCTCTTAAAACTTTTCTTATTGAAAAAAGCCCTATTAAGACTGTTAATTCCTTTTGCTATCTTGGTATTTCTTTAACAGATAATGGCTCTTGGACGCCACACATTTCAAATACTAGAGCTAAAATGAGCAGGACAACTCAGGGAATTTTTACATTTTCTTCCAAATTGGGGAACAGGCCAACAAATGAGATGGTGGCCCTATACAAGCCAAAGGAATACGTCTGCCCCTTTATGGGGCAGGGCTTTGGGGCCATGTAAAAAGCAAGGACCTGAAAACACTGGAAAATCTTTTCCTGAAATGCCTGTTATGCTTGCCACCATCTGCTTCGAATACTATTGCACATTATGAAGTGGGTCTCCTGTTTTTAGAAGACCTCCTACTGGCCAGACCACTGTTACTGTGGAACTCTATTTGGAAGAGGGAAGAAACTGATTTTACTAAATCGATTATTTTAGATTGTCTTAAATAGCACAACGCACTTAAAATCCCATGGTTGCTACATAATAATTCTGACCTAGAAAATCTGTATAGAACATCAGTATGGTCAGAAACATCAAAAACCTTGTCCTATACCAAGAAGGAGATTAGGGAAACTTTTTTACAACATTGGTTGGATTTGAGATCTAAGGCTGAGAAGGATAAATCTACTGTCGCCCTGTATATAGCATACAGCTTAGATTCGCGTACTAGTAACTATTTGACATGTGTCTTATGCCCAGCACCGCTATGTGCTAATTAGACTGAGATGCGGCATAGTTCACCATCTTTTAGCCTTCCCTACAATGAGGTCTCATCCGATAGAGGAGTTTTTATCCCCATCCAATAATAAACGCAAACAAAGCACGTTGCACTTTATGTTGATTTGTCATTTTTATCAGAATTTTAGATGTTTTTATTTAAAACCATTGTTTGCCACCCACAATACCTGGTCACATAAAGCTGCTATGACATTTTTGGTGACATTAGGTGACCCCCTGAATTGCTATAGTGTTGCCCTGTTCATCCTGAAAGCAATTAACCTGAGGAAACAATTAAATATTGTAGAATGGAAC
The DNA here is from genome assembly GCF_964261635.1 of Lissotriton helveticus. NCBI lineage: Eukaryota > Metazoa > Chordata > Amphibia > Caudata > Salamandridae > Lissotriton > Lissotriton helveticus. The sequence continues at coordinate 1,564,675,375 of NC_136065.1, read as the reverse complement.
TGATATGATTCTATCACATCTATATCTGATTTTTTGATACGTAACAATATTAGGTCTCCTTTTTTTGACGATCTAATATGAGATTGTGTATGGTCATAACTCAAGAAATGGACTTTTAATAACTCTGATTTTATTTGTCCTAATATGTTTTAAATGTAATATGATTGTACTTTTGTGACTACTTTTGATAGTCAAATAAAGATATTGAAATGAAATGAATGCCCCTGTCCGAAACGCTTTATAGTGCGTACCATCCATCCCACCAAGAAACAAATTCTAGAACATATGAGGGCCATCATGAAAAACAATTCCACTTATCCGGTGGCCCGCCACTTTGAGATTGCGCATAATAGCAACCGTGATGTTCTGACATTTTTCTGATTAGAGCAGGTACCCAAAGATGAACGAGGCGGTGACAGGGTCAGAAAGTTACATATTTTAGAATCCAAATACATCATTGATTTCCAGATGAAGGTCCCTAGAGGTCTCAACAATGAACAGGAACTGTGGGTTCATTTGGAATGAAAATCAACTGCTCTGCAAGGGGGACAGTCTTTATTCTGTGCCCGTCTTGTTTGCCAATGGGGACCACAAAGCTCTCTGTCTGGATTTATGTGCAGTCTTCTATTCTAGAAATGTTTTTATCTGAATTTGAATGATTAACTGCAGTAAATCCTCCAACTATAAGATTAATTATGCTTTCCGCTACAATCGGTATTCTGAATGCCCATTCAGGGCACGATATACGTTAATATGTGGGACTATGTCCGAATTCGTCACACTGAATTTGCATAATAGATTTATATATTTTTGCATTAGTACATTGGGGGACATTGACATTTGCAAGAGAAAATGAACTTATAGTATTCTGTCTGTATATACTCCTTTTTGCGACAATTTATCCCACTCACCGAGCTACTATTAACTATTGATGTAACTCAGGATTTGTATTGTGATTACTTCTTCGTGTCTTTTTACATGTTACAAGATGGCCACCGTTGTTATCTAATGAATGGACTTAATTCATTACCATCTTCACTGTTGATGAATTTACGCTATTCACTGTTTGGTTTAAAATGGTACCGCAACAAGAAACAAACTGACATTGAAAAAGGCGTTGTGCCAAAACGCGTCTGTCAGTGCTTGGAGGCTTGCACATTAAAGTATTTTTGTTATAATTTACCGTGAGTGCACTCATTCCTAGCTGGACGACAACTGTTTGCCTTTGTGGATTCCTGTGTGGTGGCTCACCACCGCTGGAGATTTGCACCCGGGACATGAGGTGCAGCGGCGGTGACCGTGAAAGATTACAAAATCGAAATATATATATATATTTATATATGCTCAAGACAAAAGCCAGAACAGATGACTCAACGATTCCGATATGAGGCAGTTCGAGTTTTAATGAGCAAAGCTAAGCAGAAGCAAAAACTGACGCGTTTCGGGCGGATGCCCTTGATCACATATTTATATATATATATATATATATGTATTTGTGTATGTATGTTAGGGCAGGGGCATTTTTAGGGTTTACGGTTGGAATGGTTTTTGGGTGGCACAGGAATTTTTAGGATTTAAGGTGGGATGGGTGGGAATTTTTAGGGTTTAGGGTGGGTATGAGTTTTTGAGTGGCAAGGGAATTTTTAGAGTTTAGGGTGGGTATGGGTTTTTGGGTGGCAAGGGAATTTTTAGGGTTTAGGATGGGTATGGGTTTTTGGGTGGCAAGAGAATTTTAGGTTTTAGGGTGGATATGGGTTAACATTCCTACCACCCAGCGCTCACCATTGTTCACCAGGTATTATCAATTTAGTATTTCAGAAGTCAATACATTTCAATACATTTCAAAATGCAGATTCATTCAACACAGATCTTAAATTACAATATACAAAATGTATAACATGTGAGTTAATGTTGTGTGGAGATGCCTAAAAGGGTCAATTATGGTAGAAACAGTTTAGCATCACATATCAAATGTAGAACTTTATGATTCAGGCATGCAATCTTTAGTTGAATTCTTGCCTCATAAGGGAGCCAGTTCAGGGATTTTATATCCAGAGAGATGTGATTATTTCTTTGAGAAAGTCTGGAAGCAGCGTTAAAGGAGGCCCTTAGAGGGACCAGCTTGTATCTAGGCAGGCCATATAGTGTGGCACTTCCGTAATCCAGCCTGGGCAACACAAAAGCTTGGAACGTAAATTTAAGGTTGACCTGTGGTAGAAAGGGTTTTAGTTTCCTTAACAATCTCATTTGATAGTTTGCTCCTTTGGTGACAGTTTGATGTTTTCCTGCATATTCAGGTATTTGTCCAGTGTAATTCCCAGAGATCTAGCAGAGTCTATAATGTAAGGGGAATAGTTGAGGGCAGTTAGATGGTTCATCCAGTGGTCGATCTTGATAATGTTGTTAGGAGGAGTAATGAGGAGGAATTACGTTTTGGCAGTGTGGAGCTCGAGATGGTTGCTAGTGAGCCAATGGTGAGTGTTTTATAAAGTGGTGTTGAGGGAGATAATGTCTTCTGGGGAGAAGATTTTCAGATACAATTGGGTGTCATCTGCATACATGTGATAATGAATGTTAGCAGCTTTTAAGGAGTATGCAAGAGGTTCCAAGAATAAGCTGAAGAGAATGGGTGAGAGGGCAGATCCCTATGGAACCTCAAGGGTGACCACGGATGGCTGAGAAAGGGATTAATTAACCTTTACTCTTTGGGTTCTATTGTAGAGGAATGAAGTGAACCACTGCAGTACAGACCCTGATAATCCCATCCTCTGTTCAGTAGACTGTTTAACAGTATCAAATTCGGAAGATAAGTCAAGTAGTGTAAAAAGACACAGTCCATTTTGGGCCAGCATTTTTAAATGTCATCAACAATGTGAGTGAGTGCTGAATCCATTGTGTGCTTTTGACGGAAGCCCGATTGGTGTTGGTCCAAGAGTTGGAAGTTATCTATGTGGTTGTAAAATTGGATCTGGACGCATTTTTACAGAAGCTTTGCTAGAATGGGGATGTTGGAGATTGGGCGGTAGTTGTTAAGAACTGAGCAATCTGCAGTTGGCTTTTTCAGAATGGGGGTTACCGCCCCTACTTTTAGGGACTCAGGGTTAGTGCCTTGACTAAGTGAGGCATCTATGATCTTAGACCATAAGGGGGGGATTAAGTATTTGATTTCCTTGAAAATGATTAGGTGGGTTCAAAGCTAAAAGAATGTCATATATGTCACTTTTATGGAGGGGTGCGATAGTGTGCCAAGAGGCAATATTTTTGGTGACCTGCCCAGGGTGACCACCAGATCAGCGGTCAAAAAAAAATGTGGAAGGATGTACAAAGCCAAAAGTAGTTCCCTCGCTGAGTGTAGATCATTTCCAGTTATTTTAGTTTTTCCCAGGAAGAAGGAAGCCAAGTCCTCACAGTTTGGCAGTGTGGTGGACCCATTGCCAAGCGGGTTTGGTACGTTGAACAATTGTTGCTTGACAATTTCTAAATGTTTTTGGGTCGATTTCGGCTTGGTCCAGCTGGGTTCTGAAGGAGTTGGTCTTCACATATTTGATTATTTTGTTGTATGTGTTCCTCATTGATCTTAAGACTTTTAGGTGCTCCAAAAAGGGCAAGGATCTCCAGGCTCTTTCTGCTAATCTCAGATTGCTTCTTTCCAAATTCAGGTTGCCGTTGAACCAAGCTTTAGAGATTTTGGTGGCTATGTTTTTTAGTTGAGGGGGGACGATTGAGTTAAGGACATTCAAGATGGCGGTATTGTAGAAAACTGTGAGGTCGTGAACATCTACCATGTCCGTCTGAGAAGACAAGGTGTTGTTACAGAGGTTAGACAAATCATTAGAGTTCATGTTTTGGGATCACAGTCACATTGATGAGAAAGGTGATACGGTAGTGGTTTGTCCAGTCGCAGGGGATAATGGACTCTAATGTGGTGTTGCCCATTTTAGCAATGATGAGGTCCAGTGTATCACCCTTAATGTGAGTAGGGCTGTCACAGATTTGGGTATGCTTGTGGTTTGTCAGAAAGGATTTAAAGCTGTTCACCGCAAGGTCATTCAGGTCATTCCAAGGCAGGTTAAAAATCCCCAAGGAATATCTGGGTCACTTGAGGGGTTTCGTTAGTTGAGATGACTTCCATGATTTGTTAATGAAAGGCAAATTGTCTCCAGGAGGGTGGTAGAACACGTGTAGTTTACAGATGAGATTATTGTTGCTAGTGATGTTGATGCTAAGATATTCACAAGCAGGCAGAGTGGCAATTTCTGACTGGATAACGGAGAGGGCGTTCTGGTAGATGCAGGCTACTCCCCTACCAGGATTCTCTTAGTTCTATCTAGTGGAATGATGCTGTAACTTGGGGGGGACTAGAAGGTCTAAAATAAGAGGAGTTGAGTTGTTTAAGCATGTTTCTGTGGGGACAACGATATCGAACTCATGTGTGAGGATGAGGTCTTAAATATTAGACACATGTTTAACAGCTGAGTTGAGAAGCATACATTTCTGTTGGTTATTGGTATGGATAGTGCCAGACCTAGAGATTATACACTTGAGATTGTCACTGTTTACAGCTCTGTGGTTGATACTATGTTCTCTGTAAGGGTTAGCCTAGATGATTTTGACCTGGCAGGCATATTGGTAGCTTTCGATTGGCAGTAGGAAAGGAGGAGGTCATGGATGTCACTGTCAGATAGACCATCATTCAGTCTCCTGGGTCGAGAAGAGGCATCGGGGAAGATTATCGTTTTTGAGCTAAAATGAGAAGTTGGGAAGGCAGAGTGACTATTCGGGAACCCGTCCATTTCAGCATGGCACTAATAGGCCTATGAGTGAGCAACAATTCTGTGAGGATGAATGTAAGTCTCTGGAGTTCATCCCTTAGCTGGAGCATGCTAAGGGAAATCTCGTTGAGGCGTGATTCCCAAGTGTAGTGTCTACCGGTACAGATCATGTTGACACTATAGTTTATGACAGGAGCTTCTTTATTTGTCTCTACTCCTTACAATCCCACTACCCAAATAACCACATCCTGTCCGGGCTCCTCCTGTTCCGCCCAAGTCCTTCCAGCATCCGCAGGAAGCAGAGCAGGTCCTAATGCCCAATACTGCCCACTATGTTACACCTCCCCCTTCTTAGCAAAATAACAATCACAGCTTACTTGCAAAAATGTAAACACATATAAGTCATAAAACATAGTTACAGTTCTTCAATCAGACGAACTGGTCTGCGAATAGTCCTTCGTGGCCGCAGATGGGTATCCGTAGAATTTGGCTCTTTTCGGTCAGTGTTCTGAGACACAAGTTGGGTCTTGACACTGGTCTCATTATTTCTTGGTTCTCCACTAACGGGACTGGTCAACATCTCTTTGACTTTAGCAGTGCACTTTTGAAAGTGCGACACGTTTGCGAGTAATTCTTTTGTCATCGGACTCAGCAGTAATCATAGTCCTCTTTTGTTCTGTCACCATCAATGGAGCATTATGATAGCGGCAATCTGTCTTCTTTTGTTGTTCTTGTTGAACTAACACCCAGTCTCCTTCCCGGATCGATGAGGGTGCGGCTCCCCTTCGGTTATCAGCATAGGACTTCATCTTTTCTTTCTTCAGTTGGTCATTTACAGCAACCTCTGCATGCTCAGAGTCATGAGAGACCCTTCCATCCGTCCATTCTAACATGGGTATGCGAGTGCGTACTGACTGACCCAGCATCAGGGTTGCCGGACACTTGCCAGTGGTGGAGTGAGGCTTGTTTCTGCATGCTCGCAATTCTTCGTTTATTACTACTTGAGTATCTCTTCGAGCTTGTTGAATAGTTTTCTTGAGCGTAGACATGAATCGTTCGACCATACCGTTGGCCTGTGGCCATAAGGGAGTAATCTTACTGTGTCTGAAATTGAGATATTTTGCAAATTCTGCGAAATCCTGGCTGTTAAATGGGTGCCCATTATCAGTCTTCACGACCTTTGGAACGCCCCAAGCTGCAAAGACTTCATCCAGAATAGGTATGGTACTTGAAGCTTTGGTTGATGCGATAAAACGTGCAATGGGAAAATGTGAGTATTCATCCATGATGACTAGAATGTACTGGCTAGATTTAAAGGGCCCAAAGAAATCCACTGCAACATGCTGCCATACACCTTCCGGTAGTGGGGACATCTGCAAGGGTGCAGGCGACTCAGGTCGGCTTACCAGTTGACACTGGGGGCAGTCTTTTAATGTGAGCTCAACCATTTGGTCTAGCAGCGGGAACCCAACTCGCTCTCTCAATGCTCGTTTAGTGGCTACAATGCCTCGATGACCTTCATGCGCCAGGTTGATAATTCCTTGCCGCAGTTGCTTCGGAATGACTAGCCGATTGTCTCGTAGAACCAGGCCGTTGGCAGCAATTGATAGTTCCTCTTTCACGTGCTTGAAAGAGGCTAGTTCTTGTACGTAAATCCGCCATCTTGCTCCTGGTCATCCAGGTGACGCCAACTGCTAGTTTGTATGCGCCGTTTTATGTCTTGCAGTGTGCTGTCATTTTGGGTGGCATCACAGATGGCCTCAAGGGGAACCGACTGAGGTCTTGAATGAGCCACCACAAAGTGTACATATTCCTCAGATATTGATTGTCTGGACTTGGTTGTTTCCTTGGGGTGATGTGACAGAGTTTGCAGCCTTTCACGCTTATGCACAATGGTGTATGTGTACTCTTGGAGATGGAGACCCCATCTCTCTATCCTTGGGGGCATCTTAGCTCTGGGATTGCCAAAAATTGTGATTAGCGCTTGATGATCCGTGATTAACGTAAAGTGTTTGCCATATATGAATATGTGAAAATGTTCGCCCGCCCACACAACAGACAAGCTTTATTTCTCTGGTTAAGAATATGCTCTCTCGGTGTCCGTTAAGCTTCGGCTGGCATAAGCAATAATGTATAGTTGATCACTGTCCGTGTTCTATTGAGCTTAAGATGGCCCCCAGTCCTACAGGATTAGCATCCACCATGATTTCAGTCTTCTTTTTTGGGTCAAAGTAGGCCATGTTGTTTGTTGGCTCTACTGCCATTTTGATTTCTTTGAATGCTTGTTCACATCAGGAAGACCAATGAAACGGATGCCATTGTTTGGTGAGTTTCCGGAGGGGATAGCTGATGGTCGCTTAGTCTTGGATATATCGGGCACAGTAACTTGCCATCCCTAAGAATGAACGCACACCCCCGGCATCACGGGGGCTTGGAGTGTCTTTAAGGGCAGCCACTTTGTCAGGGTCAGGTCTCATTCCCGCTCCAGAGAAAATGTGCCCGAAGAATTTCAGAGTTGACTTGTGAAACTCAAATTTTTCTTTGTTTAACGTGAGATTGGCTTCCATAAGAGTGTGACAAACACAGTCCAGGGCAGTGTCCTGGTCTTGTGTTGTTGCTTCATAAATCAGGATATTGTCACTATAATTAAGAGCATTTGGAATATGATGAATGATTTTCTTGATGGTTTCCTGAAAGATTTCAGCCGCTGAAGAAACCCCAAAGCTTAGTCTTTTGTACCTGAACAGGCCTATGTGTGTTGAAAAAGTGGTAATATAACGGGATCTTTCGTGCAGTTCTAGTTGATGATAGCCTTTGTTAAGGTCTAATTTGGAGAATATCTTGAAACCATTTAGTGAGGCAATCATATCACTGATGTGAGGTCCAGGGTGTTGTCCCCTCTCAATGGCCATGTTAGGTGCCCTCATGTCCACACACAGACGGACTTTGTCAGGTTCTCCCTTCTTTGTTACCACTACTACCAGAGAAACCCATGGTGTGGGTCCGTTTGTTCATTCGATGATGTCCGCCTCAAGTAGATCACGCAGTTCCTTTTCTACAGCTTGCTGAAGATGAAAAGGGACCCTTCTGTGATGTTGAGCTACCGGGGTGACCTGTTCGTTTATGTGTAGCCTGATCTGACAATGAGCCATTTTTCCAAGCCCCTTGAACAATTTGGGAAATTTCTGAACAACATCCAGCTCATCATCAACTTTGTACAGTACATCCACTAGTCTGAGTCGTTCAGCAGTCGGAAGACTTAGAAGACAGTCTGCCTCAGGCCCATCAATGACATGGATGTACGCCGGTATTGTGCGATCTTGATATGTGAGGTTGGTTGAAAATTTTCCCAGGCACGGAAGTGCTTTCTTGGACATCCAGGTATAGACTCGCACATGAGCTTTGCTTAGCTGAGGTGGTCTTTCCATCCTATGATATTCAGCCACCGGTATGTAGTTGAGAGACGCCCCGCTGTCCAATACAAATTTTGCCCAATGAGGACCAATTCCTATATTGAGCCGGGGGTATTTCTTCAGACGATCAGGGTCGGCGACCATACATATGTATTTGTCACTGTCTTGCCAGATAGGTGACAGTGACCTTGACTCTTGTGAAGACGAGGGCCGGGACCGATATGTCCTGTGGGACTGGCAGCTGGAGTGAGACGATCCTGTAGATGAATCTCTGCGATCTCGTACCGCTTTGGCATGATGACGGCTGCTCGCGGGTCTGGATTGTCTTCCTTGATCCCGTTGCTTTTCTTTTCTTGATGAGCTGCACACATTCTCAAAGTGGTTTTCTCTCCCACACTTTCTGATAGATACATCTGCCGTGTGGATTCCTCACCTTGTGAATACCCCTTGCGTCAGCAACATTCGGAAATTCTTTTTTCGTAGCCTCGCGCCGACGTGGACTCCTGACGTCATAGAGACACGACCTCGCTCGCGACTCCGCTGACGTCACCGACGCCTATAATAGGCCCACGCCGGCGTGATGACATCAGTTCCCTTTTTTCCGCGTCGTCGACGCTAACGGTTTCGGGATACTCTGTAGCCTTAGTACATTGTTACTTCGTTTCTTCGATTCTCCATTCTCAGATATTGTCATGTCGACAAAGAAGACCGGTTTTAAACCTTGCAGAGAATGCGGGAAGATGATGTCCGTTACGGACCCTCACCAAGACTGTATCTGGTGTTTAAGCTCGGATCATGACGTCGATGATTGTTCATCATGTCAAAAGATGAATCCGAAGGCTCTTCGTGAGAGGGAATCGAAACTTCTTGTTGCCAAACTTAAAGCAAGTAAGGTTAAAAGATCCTCAAAACATCCGAAGAAGTCGAGGTCGAGATCCAGGTCAAGGTCTCGAGAGGCGTCGGCCTCGAAGTCATCATCCGGCCATGCTTCCGGTTCCCACAAGAAGCATAAGAAGAGGAGACACGGATCACGTCATCATTCCAGATCAAAGTCTCCCAAAAGGATGAAGTCGAAAGTGATTCCTCCTCGTGAGTCGGAAGGTGAGGCTTCACCTTCGAAGTCGGTGGTCCATTCTCCGACTCCAGTTCCGGATCCGACTCCGTCTCCGGCTCCGTCTCCGGCTCCATCTCCGGCTCCGGAAGACACCGATGGAGTTCCTGTTGAGGAAGGGGCTTCGAATCCTGTTGAGGAAACAGATTCTAATGTTCCTCGAGGTCAGCCTGAGCATCCACCATTCCCGACTCCAGGTCAGGACCCTTCTGCGTTTTTAAACGCGATGTATGGTGTTTTCTCGAGGTCGTGGTACCCCTCTGGAGCACCTTCGGGTCCCATGGGTCCAATGGCTTTCAATTTGGGTGTTCCACACTCATATGCTCCAGCACCCTTCATGCCGTATATGCCGGCTCCGACTCCGCTGTGGCAGTACCAAGCTCCACCGAGGTCGACGCCGGTGTCGACGCCGGCTCGACCGAAGTCGACGACTCCGGTCCCGGCGTCACCGACTCCCTTGGATTCTATGGGGCAGCCTTCTAAGCCCTCGGATTCGATTCCGAAGTCGGCTCCGGCGCCGTCGAATTCGGCGTTGGATTCGACTGCACTTCGAGTCAAAATGAGATCTCGTAGAGAGGCTCAACGACTTCTGGAGGAGCAGAGAGTTAATGATTCATCTTCTGAGGTGGAGGAAGGTGAACTGGAAGGGGATTGTTTCGAAGACCTGGCGGATGCTAGTGGTCTTGAGTTTTCTCCGGAGTGGTCTTTGCCTTCTGGACCTGATGCTCCCTCCAGAGATGTTCAACCTTATCATGTTGTCATGAAGAAGGCAGCAGGACTTTTAGGTCTGACTTTGCCCTCTGTCGAGTTTAAATCGAATTTGTTGACAGAGGTTCTCCATTCTCCTAGTTCATCAGTGGAACCTTTGCTCCCATTTAACGATGCCTTAAAGGATCCTATAATGGAAGTTTGGAAAAAGCCTTTTTCTGCTCCTGCAGTTGCAAAAAGTGTGGCTAGGAGGTATAGAGTGGCTCCTGAGGATCCTGCTTTCTTATCTTCGCATCCTTCCCCTGAAAGTTTGGTAATTCAGGCCGCTTGCTCTAAGAAATCTGTTGGGGCTTTTCCGCAGGTGCCTGGCGACAAAGAGGCAAAGAAACAAGATCAGGTTGCGAAGAAGATTTTTTCTTCGTCCAGCATGGCTTTGAAGTCTTCTAACGCCACTTGCCTCATGGGAAGGTACATCCATGCTCTTATGGACTCTATAAGTTCGTTGGTCCCTAAGGTTCCTGAAGCTAGTAGAAAGGACTTTGAAGAGGCTTTATCTGACACTCAGGCAGCGGCTCGTCAGGTCATCCAAAGTGGACTTGATACAACAGATTCTGTGGCAAGAATCATGGGCACGGCGGTTGCCACGAGGCGTTCAGCCTGGTTGAAGTCATCTGACTTTTCAGCTGATGTGCAGTCTGCATTATTGGATTTGCCTTTCGATGGCGAGGGGCTTTTTGGAAAGAAGGCAGACGCGGCCTTGGAGAGATTCAAGGACAGCAGGGCAACTGCTAGATCTCTTGGCCTTCAGGTCAGGGGTTCTACGACCAGAAAGTTTAGAGGGTTTGGTCGCTCTTCCTTTCGCTCGTATAGACCCGCTCAGCAGCAGCAGCAACAACAGCAGCAGCAGAATACCTTGTATAGGTCTTACAGAGGGAAACAGAGATCACGTCCTCGAGGTCGTCAGGTCTCTTCCTCCTCCACCTCCTCCAACCACCCAGCCACAGAAAAGCAGCCCTAGATCCGCCATTCAGGATCATGTGGGTCCAGTGGGGGGCCGGCTTACCTACTTTCTACGAGATTGGGAATCGGTTACATCAGATCTTTGGGTTCTCAATCTCGTAGAAAATGGGTATGCCCTTCCCTTTCGGGAATTCCCTCCCAATTACCCTCCTTGCCAGGGATATTGCTCAGAGGAACATCTGTTACTCCTACAGGAGGAAGTCCAAACACTTTTGAGAAAAGGTGCGATAGAGGTGGTTCCAGAGCAGGAAAGGAGTCAGGGATGCTACTCCCGGTATTTCCTGATTCCCAAGAAGGATGGCAGGCTTCGTCCGATCCTGGATCTCAGGATCTTGAATTTTTATCTGAAGCAGGAGAAATTCAAGATGCTCACCCTTGCTCAGGTTCTTCAGGCTCTGCTGGAAGAAGACTGGATGGTGTCACTCGACTTGCAGGATGCGTACTTTCACATCCCAATCCTGAAGTCGCACAGGAGGTATCTCCGTTTTACGGTTGGGTCACAACACTACCAGTTTGCGGTCCTTCCGTTTGGACTTACTACTGCACCTCGGGTCTTCACCAAGGTGATGGCAGTGGTGGCGGCGCATCTCAGAAGATCGGGGATTCCGGTATTCCCGTATCTAGACGATTGGCTGATCAAAGCGGAGTCGTCGGAGATTGTGCTTCATCATCTGCAGAAGACAACCCAGTTGTTGTACAGGTTGGGTTTTTCAATAAATGTACCCAAGTCTCACCTGGTGCCCTCCCAGCGCAACCTGTTCATAGGTGCAGTACTGGACACAACCGTATGTCGTGCATTCCCTCCCCCTCAAAGGATTCGCGACATACGGGAGATGATTCCTTTATTTTACAATGGAGCGGTCGTTCCAGTCCTGAAGGTCCTTTGCCTGCTCGGTCTGATGGCTTCATGCATTCTGTTGGTCAACCATGCACGCTGGCGCATGAGGGCGCTCCAGTGGTGCCTCCGCAAGCAGTGGTATCAGCACAATGGAGATCTCAGGGAGTCAGTGAGGATCTCCGGAGAAGCTGCAGCGGATCTGTCTTGGTGGGGCGTGGAAGGCAATCTGTCCCAAGGAAAGCCTTTTCAACTTCCCCCATCGGTGGCCACGGTGATATCGGATGCATCCACTCTCGGGTGGGGTGCTCATCTGGGGGATCTGGAGGTCAAGGGTCTTTGGTCTCCAGAGGAAAGGTTGCTTCACATCAACCTTCTAGAATTGCGGGCGATACGTTTGGCGCTCAAGGCCTTCCTCCCTTCCCTTCGCGGTCAGTATGTTCAGGTCCTAACGGACAACACGACCGCGATGTGGTACATCAACAAGCAGGGAGGAGTGGGGTCGCAGTGTCTCTGCAGAGAGGCTCTGCGTCTCTGGTCCTGGGCTCAGGACCATCAGATTTGTCTAATGGCAAATCATCTGGCCGGGGTGTTGAACGTTCGTGCAGACAGTCTCAGTCGGCAGTTCTCTGCCGACCACGAGTGGAGGCTTCACCCGGAGGTGGTTCACGACATCTTTCGGATGTGGGGGACTCCTCGGGTGGACCTGTTCGCCACTCACGAGAATGCGCACTGCCTGTCTTTCTGCAGTCTCCAGTATCCGATGCAAGGAGCCTTGGGGGACGCGTTTCAGTTGAGTTGGAAAGGTCAACTCCTTTACGCGTTTCCCCCCCATACCTTTGATTCCTCGGGTTCTGAGGAAGATTCGCCTAGACCGGGCCCAAGTCATATTGGTCGCCCCGGATTGGCCAAGAAGGGTGTGGTATACAGATCTTCTCCACCTCTCCTCTCACCCGCCGCTCCGTCACCCTCACAGGGCAGACCTCCTCTCTCAGATGGAGGGGCAGGTTCTACACCCCCACCTCCAGACATTGCACCTTCATGCCTGGAGATTGAACGGGGCAACCTGATTTCCTTTTCCCTCCCGCCTGACGTTGTGGATGTCATCTTGTCAGCCAGGCGTGACTCCACTAAGTCCATCTATTCTTATAGATGGGCGAAATTTGTCTCGTGGTGTGGGGAAAGGTCTATTGATCCTTTGAAGGCCCATTTGTCTCACGTTCTCCAGTTTGCCCTTTCTCTGGCGCAACAGGGTCTTGCCGTTGCTACAGTGAAGGGCTATCTTTCTGCGCTGTCAGCTTTTCTCTGTTTGCCTGACCAGCCTTCTCTTTTTAAGTCACCTGTGGCTTTAAGGTTTTTAAAGGGCCTTATTAATAAGTTTCCTCCTGTCCCTTTTATTGTGCCTCAGTGGGACTTGAATCTGGTCTTGACCTTTTTGATGGGTGCTCCTTTCGAGCCTCTCCACAAATGTCCCTTGAGGCTTCTTACCCTTAAAACGGTCTTCCTTGTTGCAATAACCTCGGCAAGGAGGGTAAGTGAGCTTCAAGCTCTTTGTCACAAGCCCCCTTTCTTGTCCATACATGCTGATCGAATGGTTCTCAGGACCAGGGCTGCTTTTCTGCCTAAGGTGGTAACTCCCTTCCACCTAGGACAGTCCATTACTTTACCTTCCTTCTATCCTCCCCCTCACCCTTCTAAGGAGGAAGAGAGACTGCACCGTCTGGACCCTAAGAGGGCGGTGTCCTTTTACTTGGACAGATCCAAGGACTTTCGTTTGGAAGACCAGCTCTTCGTTGGATTTACTGGCTGCAAGAAAGGAAGAGCGGTCCATAAAAGAACTTTATCGAGATGGATCGTCCTCTGCATAAAGATCTGCTACTCTTTGGCCGGTAAGGAACCACCAGAGGGTATAAGGGCTCATTCAACTAGAGCTAAATCTTCGACCTCAGCATTGGCTAGAGGCGTGCCTGTAGAAGATATTTGTAGAGCGGCAACTTGGTCTTCCCTCCACACTTTCGCGAAGCATTACTGCTTGGATTCCGAGGTGAGGAGGGACGGTCACTTTGCATGCTCTGTCCTTCAGGATTTCCTGGTCTAGAAGAGTGGACACCCTCCTCCGGGAGTGGGGACTGCTGTGGGACTCTATTCACAAGGTGAGGAATCCACACGGCAGATGTATCTATCAGAAGAACAAGTTACTTACCTTCGGTAACGCTTTTTCTGGTAGATACTATATCTGCCTGTGGATTCCTCACTGACCCACCCGCCTCCCCGTTGTCCACTCTTCTTTGCCAGAGTTACTGTAATGTAATGTATATATATTTTGTTGTCAAGGAAATGTTCCAATTTCTTTCCTGCTTTTGCTTAACACTGTGTGTTTTGCCTTGATTATTGTGTACTATGTATACTTGTATATTTCTACTGTCATTGGTCCGTCCGTGTGCCTCGATGGCACGGAAAAAAGGGCGGAACTGATGTCATCACGCCGGCGTGGGCCTATTATAGGCGTCGGTGACGTCAGCGGAGTCGCGAGCGAGGTCGTGTCTCTATGACGTCAGGAGTCCACGTCGGCGCGAGGCTACGAAAAAAGAATTTCCGAATGTTGCTGACGCAAGGGGTATTCACAAGGTGAGGAATCCACGGGCAGATATAGTATCTACCAGAAAAAGCGTTACCGAAGGTAAGTAACTTGTTCTTCTGCATCTTTGACCCAGCGCAGGGCAGGCATCAGCATGGGGAAAATCGTAGCCACAGCGATAACACTTGAGTTGACGCTCTTGTCGTTTGTTGGTTGTGCTCGAACTACGATGCCGGGAGCCAGTAGACCAGAGGTACTCATAGTACGGCCCGCGGGCCGCTGGCGGCCCGCCAAGCCTTAACTGGCGGCCCGCGGACCTCGTAGCCATAGGAGTCCTACATGGCTAAAGTTTAAAGTTAAACAGAGAAGATGGCCGCAGGCGCGTACGTTGTGAATACGTATTGAATACCTATTCACAACGTTTGCTCCTGCGGCCATCTTCTTTGCTTGTGCTTGCCTCCGATTGGATTAGGCCTCTATGACGTCACACCCGGCACCCGGCGCGAAGCACAGGCCCTTTAAAAGTCAGCTGTAACTAGCGCTTTTACAGCTGACTTTTAAAGGACCTGTTTAGAAGCTTCCTGTGTCCGTGGTGATGACGTCCTTCGAGTTCGCAGCCCCCAGCCCCGGAGAATCTTCGACTTCCTTGGAGCCCAGGAGAATCTTCACTGACGTCCTTGCAGCCCCGGAGAATCCTCACTGCATCCGGAAAGCCTCCAGTTTACCAGCAGGTAAGTGTAACTGAGGCAGGCGCGCAACAACCATTGGGCTGAAAGGGCTTCAGCCCCCCCCGTCAGGTTCCGTGGGCCGGGCTGAGGCTGCCAGGCAGTAGTCAAGGTTCATCCAGGATATTACTCGATCCGTCCTGAAGCCCTGGCGGTTACAGCTATCCTCTTGTTTATCCTATTTACCCATTTCTTTCTTTTAGTACACTCCCCTGCATGAATGACCCTTTCATTCCTTAATGGCTGTATCTGCATGACAACAGCGGCGAGACTGGCAAAGTTAAGTGTTCAAAGGTGTGAAGTAAAGTTAACCTTCCCCTCCCCGTCCGGGAATGAACAGAGTATCCTGCAAACAAAAAGGAATACAGCCACATCACGACAGACTTTTGCAAAGAATGTAGCGGATTGATGATTGTAAAGTGGGCATATCATTCATGATAAACATAGGGTTGCCACATTTTCAGATGCAAATGGGGAGGAGGCTGGTAAGTGAATAGCAACTAAATCTGCTGTTAGCCTTTTTTTTTTTTTTAAATACAATTATTCACTCACAACTCTTAACTTTTTTGCTCAGGCAATTTATTTTAATTTATAATGTCACCAAACTAAAATGACAGTGGGGTTTAAAATGAACACAGTACAGAGTGTCACATAAAGTATAGTAGTCTTGAGGAGTTCGCAATGCGCACTCAGATATAATAGACAAAAATAAAACGTCATCTGGAGCACCGTGAATGTGAAGCTGCAATTATTAGATATAATACACAGGGAATCGAAGTTATAAAGTCAGGTTATCAAAAATGTTTAGAGACAATTATTGAACAGCGAAGAGTAAGACTCTGTTAGCTTTAATAATAATTTAGGAATCGTGTATGTTGCTTGGTAATAATTTTGATGTGCTTTATGCAGGGCCACTGAAATTCTGCAGCAGGGGAGAGTCAAATCATGCAGCAAGGTTGAGTAAATTATGTGGCATAATGCTGCACATTTTGTGATAGCATTACTATATGAATTTGTAAATTTGACACTTTTTAACACTGTCTAGACATTGGTTGCATCTCATTAATACTAGTTTAAAACTCAAATATAGAAATAAGCAACAGAAAGGTGACCAGTCACCATTTTCAAAAGTCCTTCCACTGCGTGGCAACCTGTTCCTGCATTTTTAGTAACTTTTGAACATTTAAGCTAAAAACATTTTTTTTCTGTTAACATCTGGAGATTGTGAGGCAGTTTATGTGGCAAATGCAGCAAATATTCAACTATGCGAGAAGAAAAACACAGCCATACAGTTGCATACCTCCAGTGTCTATGGATATATACCTGTATTAACTGCTTGGACCTCGTATTTCAAACAAGGCTAACTATGAGCTTTTGCTGAGTTCCAAGGTTTTTTTTACCAGCTGTTACTTAAAAATATCCGCTATTTAGGTAACAGACTGGCCAGGTGCAATCCGATGGGAAATTACAGCATGTAGGGAAAAATGGATGAAAGTGGGGCAGAACCAGTGAGCGAAAGTAACAGGCTATAGGAAAGAGGGAGGAAGCAGGGGGAAAGGCGAGTGTATGAGGGAACTAATCAATCAGAAAAAGTAATGCTCCGCAAGAAAGAGGAAGGGCATGCATGGAAGAAGGTAAGAGACAGGGGAGAGCTGACAGTTGAAGATTAGGGCATGGAGGTAAGGGCTGAGCTGCAACTGTGGACACTGCTGACATATTTAACCTATATTGCTCACTATAAAGCATACTCATGCAGCTCTGGTATCAAAGATTGACACAAAGCGGCATAATCGGGCAGTGTGCTAGGTGAGATGACCCCAGCACTGCCAAAAAGTGGGCAGGCAGGACAATTTTCTTCAGGTTCTGCTCCTTGAAGAGGCCATGCAATGCTCTATAAGTGAGACTGTCAGCATGATGTGCAGCATTTTTCACAGGGTGAAGGGTTAACTGTAATCAGTCATGCTGTGAAACAGACCATGCCCATGCTGTGACAAAAGTCTGGCTTCCAGTTGACAGTTTGTGGTAGGCAAGCATGCTTAGGCAGGTGTTTAGAGCCTCCTATATAAGGCCTTTATTGTTATATATTGAGCAACATTGTGGTGCATTAAACAATATACAAGAGAGGTTTCTGCACAGTTTGCATCCTGAACAATTATGTCAAGGTGCCTTAAAATATAATGATCCTGAAAAAGGAGTCGCAGTGAAGGAAAGCAATTGCCCAGGGTCACACAGTTTGAGCATTATAGGCAGACAGGTTCTTTGGGTCAGGGCACCACAAAAGCTCCAGGCTGGCCTGGATGGACTATCCACAATTGATGATACACAAGTACTGATTTTCCAGATTACACTCTAATGGTGCAAAAACAGAGGAGAGCATATCTGGAAGTTAAGAAACAACTCCCTGAATTACACCTCAAGTACATGTTCTCATTCCCCAGCGAACCTGAAAGTCTTGTACAATGAGAAATCACACATCTATACTGATACATCAGCAGTATGGAAATTGGCTGAAGCTCTGACAAACTCGGGAAGCCCTATTTATTCGTCATCCCAGAACAGATTGAAATCCAGACCACAACGTAGGAGATAAACACAAAAGTTTGACAGACCATCCGCTACTCTACACAAGCTGGGAGGGCTGCTGCATCAGTGGAGGCACTCCATGAATCGCTGGACTTGATTATCACCTGTGGCTTAGGAGACAGCACATTGGTGATTAGTGGCACCACAGGTGACCCGGAAACTTTCCTGAATATGGGCCTCGTGGCTGATGCTCAGTACGTATGCGCAATAATAAGGCCCACTTGCTGCTCTTAGTTAACCTGGGCTGGGGTATATTGCCTGTTAGCATTCACTCATGGAAACCTTAGGTGGCAGCGCTCTGAAATGCAACTTTTTGGGTGGCTGTGAGCAATGCCAATGTGGACTATTGTAGGGAAAGTGGAGGTACATTAAGGAGAGTGCTGACTGAATAATAAGTGTTAAAGCTAATGTTTCGGGTAGTGTGTATCAGCATAGTAATTGGGGCTCAAGGGCTGCTAGAGAGGGAAGTATGCAAGAGAGAGACTGCCATGCATACTCCTCTGAGGGATACTGGGGTTGACATTAAGAGTAATGATAGATTACTAGCATGTAGGGAAAGGTACAAGATGATCAAACATAGATTGAACCCCATTTGCTTTCAAGGAATTCACAGCCAAACCACTCTGAGAGGGTGATAGATCAGGCTGGTTGTTAGCAAACTTTCTTAATTGCTTCATCTGACTGGATGCGCTGCCATGTGAGATATAGGGTGCATTTACTGAAGATTTAAGGACATCAGGCTCTTCACATTTCATCACAAGATCATAGACTTGCTCTGGAGGCACCCCTGGCTGAAACTATTCAAGCTATAGAAGTGATAACTAATGGCCAGAATCCAGGGTCGGATAGCCTGCCAAACACATTTTACTCAACATACAAAAGACTGATGGCTCCTCAGCTCTTGGATGTCTATAACCAGACTGAAACTTTACTCATGCTTCCGCAAATGACATAGATTCTAGTAGTGATTCTACAATTTGGCTGTGATAGTTTTGATAGGACTTTCAAGCAACCACTCTCTATGATGACTATACAGTATAAATGCTGGGGAAGGTGCTGGTAAATAGATTGTTGCCCTTGCTCTCTGTCTCATGATCAAATTGCTTCATTTTGGATAGTTAAAATTCCTTGAACTCTAAGAGAGTGGTCTACTCAATGGCAGCCCTCCTATATGTTTTACAATTACCAGCAGTGGAATCATTGCCCTTTTCAAAGTAATACAATGTAAGTTTCTTCATCAAAACTATCTCACCCCAAGGAAGCTCAGAAAGATATGGACATTAAAGATTAATCTTTCAGACATGAGGGTCTAAAGATAGATTTGATCATCATCTGTCTGTCTTTAGGAGTGCTGGTATATATTAGACTAAGGGAAACATGACTCAAACAACAGCAAAAGTAGTAGGTGAAAGAATAGACTACTCAGAGGGTGAGCATGATGGTCTTGATGCCTAGAGCCAAAAGAAGGAAGACTTTTCAGGTGTGCAGATTTGACCATAGTGGCAGCAACATGTAGCATAGCTTTGTCATGAAGAGCATCAATAGCACTTAACAAAACAGTTTGAGGCAGACAAAGAAATAGGTGGAGGCAGAATGTACAACAGTGAGAAACTCAGTTATACACATACATGGAGCAGCTAGTGGAAACAATAATGTTGTAAACTGAAAAGTTTTCAGATTATAGGCCACCCTCAATAACTGGTCCTCCCAACTGCATAAAACACTATACTGGTGTGTGATTACCAATTCAATGTAGACACTGGTGCGTGGTTAACAAATAAATATATACTGTATAAGAGTCAGAGGATAATCAAGGGATGACAACACACTGCTCACCGGAAGAGCAGATACACGTAAAGTTTAATAGGCTCACGACCAGTGAGAGACCCAGTTTACTCGGGGTCCAAATCAGTATCCTATGGTATTGCATAGTTGTGATCACTCATTAAAAACAGGTTAAAGCTGACCCCCCCAACACATAAAGAGTACATTTTAAAATAACAATGTATGTGCTTTAAGGTGATATTCATATGCACTGTAATAACATGATTGTTTTAAACTTTATAAAATGTTTATTAAAATACCAATTATTTGGTGCAATGTAGCATTGAAGATACTGCCCTGGAGTGTCTGACCTTTTTTCTATCTGAGAGGGCATAAACAGTTCACATCCCGTATTTTAGTCATGTTTGAGACCTCTCACTTGCAGGATCCCACAGGGCTTTTCTTTGAGCCCTACATTGTTTACTGTTTATCTTATTAAGTTTGCTTTATTTATAAAACCCTTTAGTTTCTCTGTGACGTCCTACACAGATGATATCATAGGATCATTTTCTTCTGCAATGATCTGGGGTCTGCCCAAGAGAAATTATGATCTTGCTTTTTCACAGTTGCCTCCTGGATTAAGTCAAATCAAAACTCAATTATGACAACACAGAGGGCTTCATCTTTAGGGAACCTTCAATGAATAGATATGGTCTTCAATTTGGTGGTGGTGGTGGTGGAGTTGGACCCATCGTCCACTCGAGGTTGACTCAGCAAAAAATCCTGGATTAATGTTCTCATTCTTTCAGCAGATCAGTCACATTTTCTCCTTGCATTAACAGCATCCTCATGTTAGGCAAAACCATCTCTTCTCGCGATCACAGGACTGCTATAAATTAAACTATTTTCTCACAACTAGATAATGGAAGTCTATCTTGGGCTTCCTGCTTTCAAATCATTCAAACCCCTCTTGCATGCCTCATCTGAGGACTGCCCTCTTGCTTCACAATCTTTTCTTACTCACTGCTGTACTGTCTATTGCCTTTGAATGTGAAACAATGTGACTTCAAAGTGTTGTTCCTAGATCTTGGCACTCTCCATAAAACAGATTCTCTGCTTCTTCACCATTGTATCACTCTTTATATTCTTTCCAAAATCCTATGCTTTGCAGTAGTCAACTGCCTACATTCCTTACATTAGGCAAGTACCTAATGAATGCTGATGCTGCTCATTTCTGACATCAAAACACTGAAACTCTCTGGCTCCCGAGCTCCAAGGACTCCAGTCCTTCACAAAAAAAAACGTGCCTTTTCCATATTAGTGCAGTCTCTACCTCTCCTTCATTTACTGCTCAGCACCAGGCTGCTTTTTTAGGGTAAAAGTGCACTTTACATATTATTTTTAATCATTCATTTCATTCAGTAGAACAATAACTATAGAAGTCTGCTTAAACTGCACTATTTGCCACCATTTTTCGAACCACTCTGGGAGGTGGACGATGGAGGTACCCAAATATCTTCTAAAAGTATTTTGAACGGCTAATGGGTTGAAGACAATACAATTCACCTCAGGTGTTTTACAGTGCATCATATGTCACTAATTGTTGGTAAAACTGTAATTATAAAAATAAATGTCATGTGAGGGTAGGTAAACTCATTAAATGTTTACTAAAATACAACATTTAATATTTGTTCTACTAGAATTCTTTGAAGGAAAGTCCTAAACTTCCTGCAAAACTTGGTAAATACTATTATGAATACATTAATGTTAGAGCCCAACGTGCTTTGAATTGAGCTGTGATGGATCGGCAACAAAATAACCCCTATGCATTATGCCACTACAATGACAGGATGACCCACCAGCAATTTCTAGTCTGACTCTGAATTTGGCTCCGCCTCCAGAATTTGAAGTGTTAGCCCCCCCCGAAATTTGGTTCTAGTTGCTCCCCTGAACTGAGGGTATATGTCATTTATACCTTTTGTAATTTTTGGCTACCTTTTGTCATTTATGTGCCCTGGTCCTGGCTGGAGTGCCGCGCTGTCCTCCTCTGAAGCTGCCCCCCCTCTCTCCCCCTTGTGTGATCTCTCCGGGCTGCGGCTGCTTCTCGAATTTCTGCAGCCGAGCCCCAAGCTGTAATTGTGTTAAAATCCCAGCGGTGCTGTTTTGTTGCAGGGGTCAGGGGTATGAGATGTACGTTTGTGGGGGATTATTTATGTTGAGAACAAGCAAACGCCCTTTGCCCAATTTATCGACATTTGCATTTCCGAAAAGCATTTTTATAATGAGTATGATGCCATCCTCGAGGGTTTGTGGTTGCAAGTACTATGAAGTGCACCTTATTGTCCGTTGACTGCTTTGCCACACAACCCCGTTAACCCTGTGTGTGGCGAGGACAGTACTTGCTCTTAGTGCACATACATCGCAAAAGGCTATTGAATGTGGGAAAGGAGCCTGTCTCTGATGGACAGAGTCTTTTTGAAGTGATCTTAATTGGCGAAAATTCATTTTAAATAACTTTCTTTTGGAGTGGTAGCTGTGGAAACACTTAGGAAATGGTGTTTCTTGGGAGACAATAGTGCCTAGTATCAGATTTACTTATTTAGTGATTCAGCCAGAGCATCTAGCGTCCTTCTAAGTTTTAAACGAAAATGTCAATGCTTATTTGACCTGGCTAGACTTTTCTTTGACCTGGGACCTGCTGGCTGAACATGGATCTCTACAAAACTCACTGGGTCAAGTCATTGGGTAACCAGTCACCTACTGAAAAATAGGATACTTAAAAGCCAAAGGAAAACATCCTCGGGACTACCTTTTGTGGGATTCATTTCCTGTTGTTCATTTCCGCCGTCCCGCCCTTTTGCATCACAGAATTTACTAATTCACACCCCCCTATTCCCCTTCAGCATGTTAGCTTCCATGTTCTTCCCAGGCGTGAGTCCATCTTGCTGGCTTAAATATACATTAATGACCCTTATAGATACCCATTCATGACTACAATGGCCAAAAGCCATAAGCCTAGGTTTTACTTTGTTTATCTATTTGAGTGACTCTTTAATCCTTTTCATTGGATTAACATATGTCCATGAACTCTGGTTCTCCAACCTTTGTAATTGCAGTTTTGGCGCTAGTTCCTTCTGTTGTCCCAGAAATTCAGGGCTCCGGGCTGCGCCCCAAGCTCTAATTATGTTAAAGTCCCAGCTGCGCTGTTTGTTGTAGTGGGCAGGGGGCAGGGGTAAGAGATGTACGTTTTTGGGGGATTATTTTTGTTGAGAAGTGGCAGCACATTTAAGTTGAGAATTTAGCAATTTTTATTATTCTACGAAACAAACTTTTTAAAAAGTGGCAGCCTATTTGTTCATGGCTAATTCACAATATTGAACTAAGTATCTTGCAGTTCTGAATATTGTTTGGAGGGTCCTTAAACGTGCAATGATCTGTACTACTTGTGGAATGTTTCAAGGCTCCCACAAATTGAACTGGAAACATGGGCCATGTTGATTGATGATGTACGAGAGGATAGAAGGCTTTACTTGAAGGGCCTTTAAAAAAGGGGTTTAATTCTTTAAACTCTGATGTCTTACCTTGGCCTCAATCACACGTTTCACATCCCAATGATAGTGCTGCCAGGGTGGTTTCTGATTCTCCTCTCTGCCTTGCACCCTTCTTCCTCTCTGCCTTGCAACCTTCTCCCTCTCTGCCTTGCACTCTTCTCCCTCTCTGCCTTGCACCCTTCTCCCTCTCTGCCTTGCACCCTTCTCCCTCTCTGCCTTGCACCCTTCTCCCACTCCCTCTATGCCTTGCACCCTTCTCCCTCTCTGCCCTGCACCCTTCTCCCTCTCTGCCCTGCACCCTTCTCCCTCACTGTCTTGCACCCTTCTCCCTCTCTGCCCTGCACCCTTCTCCCTCTCTGCCCTGCACCCTTCTCCCTCTCTGCCTTGCACCCTTCTCCCTCTCTGCCTTGCACCCTTCTCCCTCTCTGCCTTGCACCATTCTCCCTCTCTGCCTTGCACCCTTCTCCCTCTCTGCCCTGCACTCTTTTCCCTCTCTGCCTTGCACCCCTTTCCCTTTCCCCCTTGTACCCTTCTCCACGTCAGAGTACAGCAGTGCATGCTATCTAATAAACTCTAATAAACAGAAAATACTCTGGGCTTGATGCTTAGGTTACGATTGTTGTTATGTAATAATAGGTGACGTCGTATGGGCTCCTTCCATATGTTTTCTACTCTGTATGCTTGTACTGTGTGCATGCCGGGTCTGGTGGCGCAGTGGACTAATACGTCCGCTGCAGGGGCCCGTGTTCTACCTCATTCTCACAGGTTCAAATCCTGGCGGGCCTTTCACCCATCTGAGGTCGATAAAATGAGTTGGGTAGCAATAAACATCTGTTATTCAGCGCCAAGATACCCATGTAGTTACATCTGCTTTGGAAATTCAGCATTGTCTAGTAATGTTTTGAAACTGCAGTGATGTTTTTTACCCCCTCTAGCCCCACCCCCAAATGGCCCCACCCCCAAATGACCCCGCCCCCACCGGTGCGGCCCTCGGCCACAAACCACACTGTAAATTCGGCCCCCGAGAGAAAGTTTGTGAGTACCCATGCAGTAGACTGACATTGACCTTTGGACCTGGATGACCTCATTTTGGTAGGCGAATATGTATGTGTGTGGCGAGACTGGAGCCTGAACGCTTGTTCTCATTTTTCACTCCTCCCCGCTTCCATTTTTTAGCATGCTCTTCGGCCTGATCATGCGCACGTGTCATCTCTTCAATTTCATCTAATGAATAACTCTTCTTTAGTAGTTTCCTGCGCAGTGACTCTGACTGACACCTTTCAATAATTCTTAGGCGAAGAGCATTCTCTGTTGAAAATGAGTCAAATTCACAATAGCGAGTCAAACGTCTCAGGCCTGTGATGAAGACACACATGGGCTCATCTTTCTACTGAGCCGCTAGATTAAATGTATACCTTTTGTAGTCAATGTTCTTTTTAAGCAGAAACTTCCGATTTAATGCCTCACGCACATCTGTGTACGACGACGTCACTTTCGCCGGTAGTTCCTTTATGATCTAGCCAACCTCCTTCCCTATTAGATTGCGCAACACTATCAACTGCTGTCCTTCATCAGATACGTTCGATCCCTTCATGAAGTCTTCAAAATCCTCAAGCCATTCTTTGCATTGAAGGCCCATTCCTCCTCCTGTCTCAAGAACCAGAGGTTCAGGTGGGCGCAGAAACGACATTCCCAGCACTGCCATGTGACCAGCGGTGTTGGGCGCTGAGCCTTGCTGAGGCGGTGGTGTGGTGGACATTGCTACAAGGCAGGAACCTCATGGTGTGGAAATGACAGTCACAGTCACAGGACACTCAGCAACCGCCCTGTGACACACCTATTGCCGATATCGCAGTTAACCAGTCACCATAAATTCTCACTTGATCGTGTAAAGGCGAAGACGAACTAATCCTCTGAAATCACTAAGCAAAGCACCATCCACTTTGTATTTGCCAAGCTTGTTTGCAGTCCTCAGCGGAAGCGCTTACTCTTATTATCTGCAGCACCTTCTAATCCGTACTAACCAAAGCTGTTGGTACTTCTGAGTGGACACATCCACTTTTATCCGTCTTGAAAAGGCATTTCCTAGTTGCCTTTGCCAATGGTTGATGATTTTTGCCTTTCTGCCTGACTTCAAAATGGCCGCCAAGCAACCCTCGCAGGGGATTGGTGCAGGCGCCTGACCTTAAGATGCCTACCGCTGAAATCTCGTGAGACTTCAATTCCTCCTCACATTAACGAGGACTTCCAATCGTCGGGGCCACATCAGAGCACTTACCGAGCAGAGCATTCACTGGCAGGTAAGGCGTCCCTCGCAGTACACAACTGGGGTGGGCTCCCAGATCGCTGCTCTCAGCACACGCGACTGGGGTGGGCTCCCAGCTCGCGTTACGGCCAAACACAGCGCGACGCTGAAACGCACTAAATAACTGGGGTGGGCTCCCGGACTCCAGTTGACCGTGCAGAATACACGCGGCCGGGGTAGGCTCCCGGACCGCAGACAGCAAGTGAGCCACTGCCGCTCACACCACAACTCCTACGGCGATCCGAGCCGCCAGGCGGACAATTACCAGCGCGTGCCACCAGCCTAGTGACACAGACGCACTCCTGGGCGATCGTGGCCACTCCTCGTCGCCAGATGTAGTGTCTACCGGTACAGATCACGCTGACACTATAGTTTATGACAGGAGCTTCTTTATTTGTCTCTACTCCTTACAATCCCACTACCTAACTAACCACATCCTGTCCAGGCTCCTCCTGTTCCGCCCAAGTCCTTCCAGCATCCGCAGGAAGCCGAGCAGGTCCTAATGCCCAATACTGCCCACTACGTTACACCAAGAGATGTGGTAATAGCTTGTCGTGCATTGGGGGGTGAACGCCGATTGAGAGGGGAGGGCATATGAGAGGCCAATTGGGGAGGAGAAGCCATTATCGGAAGCCTGGAGTAATTGTAGGTTAGGGAGGGTTTGCGTGGGAGCGGCTGAGTAAAGATGGGAGTTGGGGTGAAGAGTAATTTTGATATACTTTCTTTAATTACTATGAATTGACTGGAAGCAATAAACGAGAAGCCAGAGGTAGCAGAATAAGGGTAACTTGACTTTAGAAATATGAGCAGAATAATCTCACTTGTCATTAAATAGAAACCCTATATAGCATAGAGTAGTAACCGAAGTGGGACAATTCCCTTAAGAAGTTGGCCACAGTCTTAATACCAAACTGAGGAAGAGACACCTATAACCAGGATCTCCGTCTTTTCCAAGGTCATTATCCGACAATCCCAGTACATCTAGGATGCTAAGTTGATTGACAGTCATACCACTGAGCATAGTTCACCCTTCATTCTGAGAACGATGTCGATATGATCGGCAAAAGACATGAGATCCAAATTAAAGGATCTAATCAGATTAGTTTGAGGAGTCACATTTGTGTTAAATAATGTGGGGCTAAAGGATAACTCTTATGGTACACCACGTCAGTTATTAGTACATGAACTGCAAAGTGAAATAGAAAGATCCTAGTCCTGATTCGCCATAAAGGAGCAGAGCTATCCAAGTATTTTTTCCAAAATACTGGCTACACGCAGATTGTAGGAAAGTAATACAAGTGACGCATTGTTGACAGATGCAGGGAGGTGGAGCAGGATAAGAGTGGTACAAGTGCTGCATCAATTTTGGGAGGCAGGTTGCTTCTTACATGAATGCAAGGTCTGTGCACCAGAGAATGTGTCTATCTTCACCTTACAGCAGTAGCACTGTACTGAGCGTAAGAAATGTTGCCGCAGAGACAAGAAGTCTTGATGCCCTATCATGGGTCAGAACCAGACTCGAAAGATTGAGAAAAAGGCTTATCTAGTTGTGATCGGAAGGACAAAACGGTAGACTGCCTTGTGTGCTGATAACCTGCCCTGTAAATGCACACGTGTTACTCTGCCCAAGTGAAGATTTCTGGTGAGACTGGAGATTTGCTGCCAGTGACCAACTCGAACCAAGCAACAGAATTATTGGGAACATAGCTCTCAACATCTACTGCTAATGGTGAATGAATCCAAAAACTTCTCTTGGGCTACCAATCAGGCATGAGAGGGAAGAGCTCTATTACTGCCAGAGTGAACAGCTGTGATGTGCAGCTCACCCAAGACTTTCTCCCCCCCAGATCAGCGTCTTCCATTGTATGTCAAACACAAGGTTGAAGTACCCTATCACGCCACCGGACAGTGAAGGTCACCTCGTCGTCTTGATGCCAAACAGAGACCTCTGTTGTATTTCATTTAAACTTCTGTGTGTCTTGCAACTAAGGACTATGGCTGAGGAAGTGTTTGAGTGACTAAGACACATCTTCCATAAGTGGCACCATAGTTGTACAGAGATTATGATATATACTCCTCCCTTTCACCTCTCCTCACCAATCTCTACATTCGGCAGAGAAAGGGGAAGATTTATAATTACGCTGATGATATGCAGCTGAACTTCACAACTGACAACATGCTAGAATCTAAAACCTTCTTTCAAAAGACCATGCTTTATATACGGGATTGAATGGACAACCATCAACTGAAATTGAACTCTGATAAAACTAAGTTAGTGGTGCCGAAGAACAAACTTCACTGTTGGAACCCCTCTGTCTGGCCTTCGGAGATGGGTACCACTCCGCTCCCCCATAAAATGGTGAAAGGTCTTGGCATCCTCATATATGAGGATTTATCTATGAAGCCACAGATAGGTGCAGTGACCTCATTCTGCTCTCATCAGCTTTTGAGTATAAAGAAAATAAGAAGGTGCTTTACCTTTAAAGCAATTGTTCAAATAATAATCGCCTTAGCAATGTTCTGTATTGACTTGGTAATGCTCTAAACATGGGACTTTCCTCTGTCCTTGTGTATACACTGCAGACAATACAAAACCAGGCAGCTTGGCTGATTTTTCGGCAGCCAAGATACTGCCACATCAAACCGTTGAGAAAAAAAACTGCACTGGCTCTCAGTATCTCAGATGTCGATTTTCAAAACAGGGTGCCTTATCTTTAAATGTCTCCACAGCAAAAGCCCAGCTATCTTATCTTTTAAACTTCTTCTGTTGTTGACTTAACTGCCAGCTCAGAACCGCACTCTTAAATCTACTGGTTGTTCCTGGGAGCAAAAGAAAGAGATTGGGGGGAGCCAGGTTTTCTGTGTCCATTTCCAAGCTTGAAATACTTTCCCCCTTGAAATAAGATCTCTGTGAGCTACGAGGGTTGTAGAAACAAATTGGAAACTTGACTGTTCAAAAAAGCTTATGAATAGCTCGATCAGTAGTAGCCTCGTTCTACCCCAGTGCCAAGAAACCTTTTTGGTGGACGTATGCTCAACAAATGATCATTAACATAACATAAGACAACGTAACATGACATAACATAACATGCCAGGCAGACTCCTCCAGGTGTGTGTCCTTGAATCCCAATGCAGGCTGATGTGCAAACATTGATCCTCCCAGACAACAATATGTCTTTGTAAAATGAGCATACAGAACACTACCTTTTCCCTACAGACTAGGTTCCATACCTGAGAGGCATTTCCTGCATTTACTAATATGCCGGAAGCCTGAGATGCGGTACCAGTTCCACACAGATGACTGGCCATTTTCCAAACCTAGTGAACTCCCTTCATTAACATTTATTTGAGTGGAAGAAAAGTTAAAAACAGCAGTTGCTATACGTTATTACTTCTTCCATTGCCTTAAGATAGGGTGCACTTCTAACTAAAGTGGAAGGTAGCTTGTGACCTGGTAATACTAAACAAGTGAGTATGCATGAGTCTCATTAAACAAACAACAACCACGTTATCTTGATCTGTTTCACATTGAGAACGTTACAAAGTCTCTAGCCATCATTTGGAACTCCCTCGTCACTGGAAGATCATTTCTGGCTTCCATGCATTATTATTGAAACCTGCAAATAACACGGAAGGAATGGCAGCTGCACCCCCTCTTCAAGTAGAGGCTGACATCCATAGTGCTCTTAGTATCATATACGAGATATTTAGGACAGTGACGCAAACAGAGTACTGTTTTGTCGATTGGAAAGAGTATAGTAAAGAAAGCCTGCGCTGGGGCGGTGCTTACAGGCAAACTTGTTACCTGTTTTAATCCCCCTTCTAAAATACATTTTGTGATTTTCCCTTGCTTGGAGGCAGGACCAGTGTCAGATTGAGGCTATGGTAGGTAGCTTGTCTTAGGGTGCCACTACGAGAAGGTGACAGGTTGCAATAAGTAGCTGAAACGGATCTGTGCCTAGGGCTAAAATAGCACCCAAATGATAATACATGAATGCCCCAGGGTCCAAAAATCCTTTCACCATAGCTGTTTGGATGACGGTATTTCAGGATAAAGCATAAAGAAAAGGCTATTAGCCTGGCTCCCGAGACAAAGGGTGGAGCGTATGTCCCTGTGGGGTTCCTGGGTGTCAGCATCTGCCTATGAGTAAAGAGTAGGTATAATGCCTATGAAAGGAATTAGACAAAGACAGTAGATAATGAAAGATCTCAAGATAGTCGGTGAAGTAGGACAGCCCTATCATCCTTTGTGTGTGCAGCCCCCAAGGTAGGGATAGTTGCTGTCAAGAAGCACGAATTATAAAGGTTCATGGCCTTCTCGGGGAAAATGTCTCACTCACTTTAAGACAGCATTTATGATTTGGACATAAAATATCAAGGGCATGTGCACAAGAGAATTGAGAGAGAAGGCACACTAGCAAAAGGAATCCACTGTTTGTGTACTAGATGAAGACAAGCACCTCCTAGATGAGCCCTATAAAAGAGGAGGGCTTGTATCTAGCTGCATGAATAGTATCCTCCTGTCATGCTGTCCCTGCAAGTGTTGGTGGAGTAATGTTTCTGATGTAATGTTCCTGGTCCATGTAGAATACAATTAAGTCTGCATGGAACATGGAGCACTGAGCTGATGAGGATCGTGGCTTGTGGCAGGTGTTGTGTGGATTCGTTCAGGGACGGCTGTGATGAGGAGTTAATTAATAAACTATGTTTTTCATGGACCTTGTGGAAGGGTGTCCTGATTTAGGAGTTATGACATTGCTGGCAACAATCTGAAGTCCCCAGTAAAGGAGTCATTAGGTAAGATATGCTGAAGCGATTTTGTGAATGTCCCAGGTTCTGACATTGGTTGCTCTCAGACGTCAGACCAAAGTGGTGTATAGGCAGTGGCATGCTCTGTGGATTCGCTGTGCTTTCCCACAGGAGTGTTTCGCTCCCTAGTCATTTCTGCGTGTTGCGAGTGCCACATTGGTTGATTCCAATAATGAACAAGACTCCTCCATGCTAACTAGTTAAGAGACTGCTGGGGGTAAAATCAGCATCGGAAAATTGATCATGGGTAAACACAATGAACCTGTAAGAGAGAATGAGAACAAACGTGATCAGATAAAGGTTGTGACGAGGAACCCTAGTGGAGGGAAAACATGAGTAAAAAGGACTGAAACAGGATTCTATGTCAGGACGGAGGCGAGGATTATGCAGTCCTTTCTTCCCTTTATTAAAATAGCAAATTTAAAGTGGACCAATAAGAAAACTTTACAGAAACTTCAACTCCCATGAGCACATGGGCCACAGTGTCCATAACAACTGCCATCCAATCACGGGGCTGTCCACTGTATAATCGGTCCTGACGTCCCTTCCTCTTCCTCTTTCTTCTCTGCTCGTCAGTTAAATCAACTTCTTTTCCTACTGACGTATTGTTTGACTTTGATATTTCTGTGCGCTTATTATTATTACTATTATCTTGATATGCTTATTATGATTATTATGACGTCGATATCGTAACTTGCTTCTGTTTAGCTTTGTTTCTGCTTAATGATAGAATCGCAGTTAAGTCAACTTCTTTTCCTACTGACGTATTGTTTGACTTTGATATTTCTGTGCGCTTATTATTATTACTATTATCTTGATACGCTTATTATGATTATTATGATGTCGATATCATAACTTGCTTCTGTTTAGCTTTGTTTCTGCTTAATGATAGAATCGCGCGTCAAGCTTGACTCGCGCATGTAGGAATCGTTTTGTGACCGACGCGCGTCAGGCTCTGCTTGCGCCGTCAATCCTCCCGCTTATCGCGGACCGTGTTTGCGCGCTTCCCGCGCTTTCTCGGCTCTGTGGGGCGCCCGGCGCTACGGAGAAGCTGCCTGTTGGCGGTTTTCTGCGGGCGTGGTGGCGCGCTGAGGAGAGCGCCGCTCTACCTCACCAACCCTCGCCTGACACCGGCTTCGGTGATCCCCTCACTCGCGCTACTGCGCAGCGCCACCTGGTGGTGGCATCAAGGTACTGCGCCCAGTTTTGACAGCTGGGTTGCTTGAGCACTGGCGAGGGGGCTACCTACAGTAATTGTTAAAGGTGTATACGTGCTCTCACCCTCATCTAACTCTGGCATCTGACCAGGCAATCCCCTTCATTCAGGAGGCGGAAGAGACTTCTCTCCCAACCCTTCCCGCCTGCAGTTGGTTGCGCGCGGTCGCTGGCCCTGGATTCTGGACTAGCTCCTCCGAGGGATTGGGTGGGCGCACTCACCCAGGGTATCCCCGGGGGTTTGGTTCCCCAGTGTCGGTGGACCGCGGACCTCGAAGCGCGCAGGGTGGGGGTAAAAGAGCGTCACGCGGGGCACCTGGGGGAGTCCGACCGTTTGAGGGACTCCTTGCGAAAGAGTGCGCGGACGCTCACACATGTACCCTGCCGGGAGGGATTCAAACCCGGAGAGGATGGCGACGAGGTCGCTCTGGAGACAAATGGCGATGAGGTCGCTTTTGAGACAGACCAAGATGATGGTTTCCCCTTGGAGGGAGAGGGTATGTCCGATGAAGGGGTTTCCTCGAATGAGGCAGAGTACACGGGTCGACCATGGCGCCCGGTGTCTCACTCATCGGGGTCCCAGGATGGGGATGGGAAGTCCTCCGATCTGTTTGACCCTACAAGGATATATCATCCTAGGTTGTCGGAGTGGATTCCTGACCCCAAGGTGGCGGCTTGTGTGGCGAGTAACATTTCGCCAGCCTCGGCAGAAGGAGGTTAGAACCCGCATGCGGGGTGAATGCTCTCGATCGAAGCTAGAGGGCAGGGTGGCTGTCACCCCGGACATTGATGATAAACTCTTCGCGTTCTTTGCCAAGTTCACGTAGGACCCGACGTAAGACATAGACCGCTCCTGGCGTAACTGTCAGGTCACCTCCTGGATGCCGTGGGTCCCATAACTCAGATCTCAGCTGGCTGTGTCGGCCAAGAGTCGGGGTCTGCGTTATCCACAGAGGTCGTGGCAGTTGGGGCCCAGCGCGCCCTATGTTTCTTGGGCACTGCAAACTTTGCATTGGCGGCGGAGCGTAAGCGGTTGCTTCTCATTAAAAAGGATCCTAAGCTTGGGGGCGAGCCGCAGGTCCCTCCTGCACCCTCCGGATTTTGATCAGTATCTTTTGGTCAAGAAGAAGGACACAGGGTTTCGGCCGGTCCCCTAAACTACAGGCTTTCAGCCGGTCCTCAAATTGCGGGGATTCAACGAGTGGCTGGTTCCACCACTGCAAGATGGAGGGGATCCATCTCCGACGCGATATCCTCCTCCTGGGGGATCGGATGGTCCGTCTAGCCTTGAAGGACGCGCACCTCTCGGTTCCCTTCTCCCCGCCTCTCCGGCGTTTCCCGCAGTTCCCTTGGGACGGCAAGGTTTCGATTTCAAACGCTGCCATTCTACCTCCCTTCGGCCCCGTGGTGCTTTACGAACCTCCTTCGGCCGGTGGTAGAGACTCTGCGCGAGGGGGCGTTTGGCTGAGCCGATATCTCGATGACATCCTGATCTTGGATCAATCGTCGGTTCGTCTCCAAGACAACTTGAACATGACTACCGCTCTGCTCCCGCTTCTGGGTTTCGTGCTACATGCACAGAAATCCGAGCTCAGGCCACCTTTGGGTTCCCTATTCGATTCAGAGTCGGCCTCCCTCAGCCTTCCTTTTCAGGAGGTCACCAAGTTTCGCAAGGAGCTCTCTCAGGTCCTTCGGAAGGACAGCATCTCCCGGAGTCAACTGGTCTGCATCGTGGGTCTCCTCCCCTCGATTAGGGCGATCCTCCCGGGCCCCCTGCGGTACGGGGCCCTGCAACGTCTGGAGGCGCAACACCTCAGGAAGGGGCTCACGTACTCCAAACGCGTCTCCCTGCGGAGGAGACGAGGACGGAAGTACGTGGGTCGATCGAGCACGTGCGTGCGCGGAACGGGAGAACAATCTCCGGCTCCAGCCGGATCTGATCATCGAGTCGGATGCCAGCTGGCCGGGCTGGGGGGCCGTTGGTCCGTGGAGGAACTTTGGCTTCACTTCAACTGCCTAGAACCTCTAGCGGGTTCTTTACAGTGAGATCTCTGACTCAGAGCAGAGTATCGGGTTGCATCCCATTACGCACGGACTTGGCGTCCGCGGTGCACTACATCGATCGCCTGGGCAGCCCTCGTGATGAACCTCGATTGCGGTCTGGCACTCCAGGAACTTCCGCGATTTTTACCAATTGGCGGCTGGATCGGACAGCCTTCCAGGATTTGATGACCTAGTGGAGTCCGTGCACTGGGGACCTTTTTGCTCCCGACTCAACCGTCAGCTCCGAGGTTTGGGAGCTGGAGGCCGGACCCGACGGCAACCGCAGGGGATGCGTTCCTGCAGAATTGGTTGCTGGAACTACCATACGCGCTCCCTCCGTTTCTGATGATTCCTCGAGTGACGGCACAGATTCGCCGACTATGAGTGTACATGACCCTGATGACTCCGTTTTGGCGGGCCCAAGCGTGATTTCCGCCCTTGTTGGAACCGTTGTGGGACTGTCGGATTCGACTGCCCTTGTTCCCGTCTCTGTTCAAGGGTCCCTTGGGGGAGCCTCTTCCGTTGATTCCCCAGGAGACATGGTACCTCATGGTGAGCCTGGGCTCCAGGAACTATCAGGAGGTATCGCTCGGCTTGGGGAAGGTGGCATCTTCGGTGTATGGGAAGACTCACCGATCCCGTGGGGGCGGACGTTAGTCACATCCTGAACTTTCTAGCCGAGTTGACACAGTCGTGGTTGGCCTATCGCTCTTTTAACTCTTTCAGATCCTCCATTTTGGCGGGGCATGCCCACGTTGATGGTAAACCTGCGGGCGGGCATCCGTGGGTTTGTAAACTGATGAAGGATGCTAGACTTTCTAAGCCCATCAGCCCAGATACGAATGCCTTTGGAATCCTGTGGTGTCTGGTTTCGTGTTCACGTGTCTCGGAAGTGAGGACATGGGATGTCACGGCTCGGAGGTTCACTCCAGATGGAATTACCTTCACAGTCGCGAAGGACGAAGACTAATTTCAGGTCGATATCCTATCCTGTTTCCTGGGTCAGCCAAATCTTTGGATGGTAAGGTGCCTGAAGGCATACTAGGTGTTCGGTGCCTGAAGGCTTACGAAGCGAACTGTCTGACAATTGGCCATACTACTGTGTCCGGTTTCGGGTAAACGCGTCTCGGATGTGAGGGCATTGGATGTCCCGGCCCAAATGTTCACTCTGGATGGAGTTCTCTTCACGGTCGTGAGCGGGACCAAGACTAGGTCAGGTCGGTATCTTATCCCGTTTCTGGAGCAACCCAAACTTGGTGTGGTAGGGTGCCTGAGGGATTACGAAGTGATGTCGGAGGAGTATCGTCTCCGGGGGAAACGTCTACTCCTTATAGCGCCGCAGAAGCCTTTTAAGGCAGTTTCGTCTCCATCCTTCGCTAGGTGGGTCCGGTGGATCATGACCGCAGCGGGGTGGATGTGACGAGTTTTGGGGCCCTCTCCACGAAAGGGGTTATGGCCTCTACAGCCATTCAGATAGGTAGTCGACTGGAGAATGTTATGAACGCAGCAGATGGCCCTCCAAATCCGCGTTCAAGAAGTTTTGCTTTACTTCAAACCCATATATGGCACAGCAGCTTGGGTGGTGGATCAGCTTTAAACCTGCATAATCCTCGCCTCCGTCCTGACATAGAATGAAATATTTCCTAGCTAACGTAACGGAAAGTTTCAATTCTATTAAGGACTAGGAGGCAAGGATTATCCCTCCCGAGACTTGTTGGTCTCACCCACCCGGAGTCTCCGTAATCTCAGTAAGTAATCTTTCGAATGGGTTTGACGATGTTGATACAACTGTACTTGTTTCAAGTTGATTGTGAGACTATGTGAATTCATTATCGGAATTGTTGGCATACGTGACTATTCTAAGCTTGTTTATGACACTTTTTCAAGGTTACCTGGTTATGCTACTCTGTTTCTCGCATTCTCTGCTTCCGTATACGGAAAGGAATCAAGATAACGGTTTGTCTCATATTGGTTTAGGACAAGACCAGAAGGAATGATGTACGCCCTGGAGATCTTTCCTCGCAGAGCAGAAGAGGAAGAGGAAGGGA
This sequence comes from Lissotriton helveticus, assembly GCF_964261635.1. Lineage (NCBI taxonomy): Eukaryota > Metazoa > Chordata > Amphibia > Caudata > Salamandridae > Lissotriton > Lissotriton helveticus. Next base: position 1,564,639,895 of record NC_136065.1, on the reverse strand, counting down.
CGTCAGGACCGATTCTACAGTGGACAGCCCCGTGATTGGATGGCAGTTGTTATGGACACTGTGGCCCATGTGCTCATGGGAGTTGAAGTTTCTGTAAAGTTTTCTTATTGGTCCACTTTAAATTTGCTATTTTAATAAAGAGAAGAAAGGACTGCATAATCCTCGCCTCCTAGTCCTTAATAGAATTGAAACTTTCCGTTACCTTAGCTAGGAAATTTCTCATTAAATCCAAAGCAGTAGCTAAGAATAGCTGCATTAGCAATGGTGTTATCAATCACAGGGCTAATGACAAATCATATACAGCATATTACCTGCATGAAATATAGGAAGAATTGTCATTATGCGTGTATGTGCAAGACTGTTGGTCCTTTGAATAAGTCAGTGGGTGTAGTTGGAGAAGAATATGTGGGCAAGACTAATTTTGATGATGAGGGGCCAGATGTAGGTAGCCCAATACCGGTCGGTAACGGCCGAAATTCGGAAATTTTGGCCGTTACCGACCGGTATTTGGAAAAGGAGATGTAGGAGTAAAAGTATTTTACAGAATTGGAATTTACCGAATTCTTAATTACCGATTTCTTATTTACCGAATCGGCAAACAAGAAATGGTAAAAAATGTCTATGGAGATGTAGGAAACCAAAAAAATACCGAATTCCATGAAATTCGGTATTTAAGAGTCGGTATTTACCATGGATTGAAAGCAGGTGGTAACCAGGTGCAGGCTATAAAATAAGGGCCCAAAATGCAACAGTGTAACCAGAATGGCGGCATTCTACGTCATTGCAAGGCGGCTACGGCTACAGGCAGCAGGTGAGAGGGTATGGAGAAGGGAGGAGCAAGTGTACAGGCAGAGGATAACACTCTTCCAATTGACTGAGCCAGAGATACTGCAAAAGTACAGGCAACACCCCAGAACCATCCTGGACTTGATCAGGGACCTGCACCCACTCCTGGATCACCCAACACCAAGGGCGCACGCCATCCCACCCCATGTGCAGGTGCTGTGTAGATTACACCTGCTTGCCTCTGATAGTTACCAGAGTGTGATTGCTGCAGTAGGTGGTGTGTCCCAGAGCTGCCTGTCCCGTTTCTTTAGGAAGTTCCTTGAGGCCATGATGCACAGAATGCATCATTATATTCGGTTCCCTGACACACCTGCGGAACTTGCGAATACCAAAACAGATTTATATCAACTGGCACACTTCCCTCACATGATAGGCTGCATAGATGGCACCCACATCCCACTCTGCCCACCTGCAGCCACAGAACACATATACAGGAACCAGAAGTCAACGCACTCCATGAATGTGCAGGTGATATGCAACGCTGGCAACATCATTACAGACATTGTGGCTGAATTCCCTGGGAGTACCCACAATTCGTACATATTCAAGAACAGTGGGATATACACACGCCTTGTTGCTGGAGAGTTTGGGGAAGGATACCTGCTAGGTAAATGACTGTGACACACCCTGATAGTGATAGCAGATGAATGTATCATGAGTATGTAACTAATGGCACTCTCTTTTCCACCTAGGCGATAGCACATATGCCCTGCGGTCCTTTGTTCGCACCCCCTAACTCAAGCCATCTACCAGGAGTGAGAGGCGTTACAATGTGGCTCACAGATCGACTCGCAACGTTGTTGAACGCACATTTGAACTCCTCAAAAGCAGGTTCCACTGCCTCCACAAGAGCAGAGGTGCACGCCAGTATACTCCAATCCTGTGCTGCAAAATGATAGCGACATGTGCCACGTTGCACAATCTTGCCACCAAGGAAGGCACAGAGGTGGAGATCACACATCATGAGGACATTGATGATAACACAGAACAGGAAGGGCCCTATGCAACAGGAGCAGCACCAGCAACAGATGGGAGACTGAGATGGGCAGAGATCACACGCCGATATTTCTAAGTAAGGAGACACAGACAGGCTTAGTATTTGAAGTACGTAGTTTAATTGTCACTACGGCATTTAAGTGATACCACACCATGGTACTACAATGTCTATTTTTCTGACTGGGTGGTCACAGTTAACCTCACCATGACCTGTCCTGTGGGTTGAGGGCATTTTCAACGTTTGCGTCCACGCACTACAGTGTGGGATGCATGAGGCTGGGTCTCAACGCTTTCGGTGGTGCCTGGGTCAGCAGATTGGCGCCTGCTGCTCCTACACATGTCAGGGACAGGAGTGCTAGAGCCACTCCTGCTGGTGGGGTCTTCTGTTTCCCCGACACCTGTGTCTCCAGCAGTGGCTGCCTGGTTTGTGAGCATCAGCTCCATGGCAGAGGTGACTCTCCCCATCCCCCTTGACAAATCCGTGCAGCAGTGCACAATTGCATCCTGCATGGCGACAGAACGACGGCACAGCAGGGAGGTTGCTGTAGCAAAGCGGTTCAAGGCTTTTGACTGTTGCCGCATACAGTGACGATCCCTGCACCTCTCAGAGTGGTCTCTATCTAATTTGTCGCAGAGAGCACTCATGCACTGTGTCATGTCTGTCATCCCCTTTGCCATGGACTGCATGCTCTCAGTCATATTGCCAATGCCGTGGTCTATGTTTGATATCTTGCAATATATACTGCACACCTGCCTGTGAACTGCTAACATTGCCTTTGCCTGCAGGTGCTGGACTTTTACCATGGTGGCCTCAAGACCACAGAAGACCCCCTCTCCATCCTGGCCTTCGCCTCTCTCCCGTGCCCTTCGGCCTGGGACACTGGCCCGCACAGCTCCTGAGGTCGTCTGCTGCCCAGCGTTGTCAGCCACAGGTGGATTACTTGGAATGACACCCTCCTCATCTTCCTCATCTGATGTTTGCAGAATCCTGAGAGGGGGAACATCAAGCCTCCTTGCCCTTCCCTGCACAGATGACTGTGATGTTGGTGTGGGTGAAAGTGCTGCTGGTTCCAACTCTTGTATCCCAAATAACAGAGGTGACTGAGGCTGTGGTGTGGTGGGTCGCTCAGGTGTAGTGGCTTCCTGCGCTGTGGTGTTGTCTTTCTGAACAGCGCTATGACCTGCTCTTTCTTTTGACTTCTCCCTCCTCTCAGTGGTCGGTGCCCTCTCCTCCCTTTCCTGTGCTATACTGCGCGATGACTCTCCTGTGGACAGATATGGACATTGGGTCAGTGGTGTAGTTCACCTGTGTGTAATAATTAAATCACATTTCTATCACACAATTGCCTAGTCTTCATCAGCTTCTGGAAGTAGTGTGGGGCATGCCTTGCTGAATACTAAGGTGTCTGCATTGATGTATGTACCTATGACTACGTCTCCCATGATGCATTGCTGGACATAAGTGATACCTGTTCTGGAGTGTGATGCTGACACACACAGTGGGGAAGGGGGCCTGGGAAATGGGTGGGGGTTAATGTCCATGCATCTTACCTTGTTTCTTTGCAGCTCTGGCAGAGCTGTCAGGTTCCCCAATCCATTGGATACTCTCCGGCTCCAGGGAGGATTCTACCAGCTCCTCAAGGTCTGTCAGTCTTGGTGCTCTGTTATTCCCTCCACCTGTGGCTCCAGCTTCTTTTCTCTGTGCTGCAAGTTTTTTCTTGGTGATGATCCGCACCTTTTTTTGAGGTCATCTATGTCCCTGTTTATGACCCCAATGGCATTGACCTTGGACTGGATGTCAAGGCAGGTGTTAAGTTTGACAGACTCTGCAACATGCAGTGATTGTTTTCCAAAGATTTGGGTGTGGTGTTTAACCACCTCCTCAACCAGCACCTGCAGTTCTGCTGGGCTGAATTTGATTTTCCTCCTGCGCTGAGCTGCATTCTTCTGGCCATCCTGGGACTCCATTCTGCTAATCAGGTATGCTCAGGGAAGCCTGCTCCTCTCTGTTTCCTCCTGCTCTCCAAACAGTTCAGTTGCTCTGCACCTGCATGGGTGTGGCCACTCCCAGGTACTGGGGAGGGGTGGTTGCATCTGATTGGTTAGTTCGTCTGTGGCTTTGTTGTGGGGTGTGGTGGGTGTTCCTGATTGGTTCACAGGCTCATATGGGTTATTTTTAAAATTACTGAATCGGTATTTACCGAATCGGTATTTTACCGAATAGGTATTTACCGAATTGGTAAATACCGATTTGGTAATTCCCATTCATTCCTATGGGCCAGGAGTACCATAGGAATGAATGGGTATTACCGAATTCGGGAAAAAACAAATCGGTAAATACCGATTACATATTCCGAGTGTTACCGAATCGGTAAATTTTTCCAAATTTTTTCCTACATCCCGTTTTCCGATTCTGAAATACCGATTTGGTATGAGTTGGTATTTAAGAGTCGGAAAACAGAATTTACCTACATCTGGCCCGAAATGAGGCACAACTTCTTAGCTTAGGTGATGGAGACATTGAGCAGGGTACCAGTGGTGAATGTATGCTTCTCATAATTGAGAGAAACTGTTAATGAAAAAGGATCCTAAATGTGAGATTATAATTAAATCTCAACACCTTCCAAATGTTGGTAGATTCAGGAGCAGGCTACACTATAATGTAATTGGAAGATTTTGAGAGATGTTGGGTTCCTACACTTAAAAATGTTTATTCTCCCGATGTTAAATTGAAGACGTATAGTGGGGAGTATGTTAATCCTCAAGGATTTTCCTAAACTGATATTGCTCACCAAAATAGGAGGATTAATTGGTGCATATGGGTTGCTAGAAGTGGCACACCTTTGGTAGGATTAATTCATCAAGCTGCCACGGGAATGCAACTTTGTCTGGGTACCGGTGAACAGATCGTACTAGTAAATGCCACAACTGAATTGGAAAGTGTCATTCAGTTATTGCTAGATTTGTTTTCTAATAAATTGGGCAAGCTATGTGGTTTTAAACTTAAAAACCGTTTTCCGGTGGGGTTCTTAACCGTAGATTCATTGAGAACCTAACTTTTGCTGTTACAGATTCAGTTATGGTCAAAATTAAGAAACACTTATAAACTGACTTAATAGAAGAAATTGAATCTGCTAAGTGGTTAGCACCTATTGTTGTAGGACGCAAACCTGACCAATCTATCAAGATGTGCATTCAGCTACACAATTTAAATAAGCCATTTGGATAGGAAGACGTCCCTTGCCCAACTTTGATGAAATGTTGTTTCGCCATGGACAGTGTAATTGGTTTTCCACAAAACACTTGTCTGCAGTGTGCCATCAGAATTGCATCTGGAATCACAACACTTGCTATCATTTATTGCACCATTCTGAGGTGATGGATACCGAATGCCTTTCGGGTTGGCATCTGCGTCAGCAGTATTGCAAAAACTCATGAAACATTTGTTTGTAGATGTTAAAGGGGGTCAGATGTTTTCAGGATGACATTTGAATTGCTACCTCTGCTGAAAAAGACTATGATAAGAAAATTGAATATGGAAATTTTACATGACAATGGATTAACAGGCAAAGCTGAAAAATGCAAGCTTAAGGTGCATAGTGATACATATTTAGGCCATGCATTTGGCCATGATGCTCATGGTGTTAAACTCAGAGACGAGTAGATCAACAGCATTGACAATACCTTAGTATCAAATCAATCAATCAAAGAACGCTTTATTCGATTTTAGCAAGAATATAAAATCATAAAAGCAACAATAAAAGAGTGATCCAATACATACAAAGTCATCATAAAAAAAATACAGCATTCTGTACAATAAAATACTATACATCTGCAACATTAATAAATATTTTGTATAAAAAATATCCCTTGTCTCTAACTATACACTGGCTAACACACAATTGCTTTTCGTCTCTTCAAAATGCTCTTTAAAAGGCCGGTCATGATTATGGTACAATATTCATTGTCTAATTGTTGTAAAAAAAGATATGCCGGGCGATATTGTCGCCATGCACCCAGCTTTAAATACTGTTTAATCCACCTTACACGATCTTCAGCGTAATATTTACAAAATAGTACAACATGTATGGTAGATTGCTGGGAAGCGTTATCACAGGGGCATACCGCCAGCTCTCTCGACCAGTCATTTTTCATTGGGAAAGTTACCAACCGGTGAAATGTATCGAATCTAAACCGAGTTAGAATATATCTATCATAACCCCTCAAGCAATAGCATAAATAGGGTTGAATCGTAAAACAAACCAGGGTAATCTGGTGTTGAATGACAGATTTTTTGTTACTTTCCCCAGTTAGTCTAAGCATTTCGAAGTGACTCATGCATAATTGTTAAAGAGCCTTTCTAGAAATATCACAAACTGACTCAGGGTTATCGTAAAATTCAGATCTATTTAAATCAATTGACAATGTTCTTATATAGTTTAACCAAGGGATCTTTCGTGCTTGGTCCAGTCCCATTATATCCATGATAATTTCCCTATTTAATCCGAGGGTTACTGTGGACTTAACTCTATGCCACAATAGAATTGGTTGTAATTTAATAAGGTCAGTGATAAATTCAAGCCTTAATCCAGCCTGGCAGTTAAAAATAGATGTACTCTGTGGGACCGCAAAAATGTATCTTAAAAAACTATTTGCTATAATTTGAATCGATGCAACATTGCAAAAACCCCAAATACCCGCCCCATACATAGCTATGCTCCTACATTTTGCTATATACCTTAGTACCTGCCAATAAGGATGATTTGAGGTCTTTCCTAGGGGTTGTTGAATTCTATGATAAGTTTGTGTAAATAACTTTGCAAACAAAAACAAAACCATAACGGATCTAATAAAATAAATGTGAATGTTGTGATGAGTTTCAAACAGAATTCAACTACATAAAAGAAATTTCAAGTGCACCTTGCTAGAATAGTTTAAATGTGTTGTGTAGGACATTAATCACCACTGATACTAGTGGCTATGGGTTAAGTACTGTTTTATCACAGATTCAAGAAGGTGCAGAAAATGTTTTTGTTATTGACATTTGTATTGTTGCCTGAGAATTGTTGGAGGCCAGTAATGTGGCAGCATGTTTGTGGCATTATGTGCCTGTTGTTAGGATCTATGGAATGTATTGTAGTGAAGATAAGAATGTTATGTTTAGAGTTTAGTCAGTTGAAGCCTGGTAGATGTACTGAAGACATCTCTCCTGTGGATGAGATCCTTATTCCAGAATAAACCTGCTTTTTAATCTTATTCTGCCTCACCTGATCCTTACAATTGGCGAAAGAGGATGGGATGGATCAAAGGATCTCAACACTACTCCTGAATTATTCATCTTTAAATGAAAGAAAGAACTTTGAAACTCAACTTGGAAACAAATCGTTTGGAAGGTACTGTAGTTTTCAATTGCTGGGATTTCTCTTATACTACTTTTATGAAGCTCCACTCTTAATGACTTTGACTATAACCATACTGGTAAAATAAGAGTGCTACTTCAGATATTTTTTTTCCTGTTCTTAAGCCGATGTTAATTGGAGGATGTAATTTATCTGTGAGGAATCTTAGCAAGCTTACACTAACTGTACCTTTTGCAACGATTAATACCTTGGCTTTCTATGGAAATGCTTTGGTTAATTTAAATTTGACATTTTCAGTTTGCTATTTTGCCGGAAAATGGAGCCTTGAATGTGAAGCAAGTTAGCTACATTAGGTGAAATTCGAGACTATCAATCCACAGTTGTCATGGAAATATTGTATGAAATTGGCCACAGATTATATTGTGACACAGCTTCACGTAAACGCGGAGAGCGCATTATTTACACTTACCGCTCTCGAGTGTTTTCCTCGCGCGTGGTACCGACAACATTTCTTGACGTCACAACGATCTCTCAGGATTCCTAAAGGAGAAGCGTCATCCCCTACACGTCACAAGGAAGGAGTTGCATTGTGGGATTACGCAGCGTATAGCGTCATCACGTTTTAACGCTAGCATGGCAGCCATCTTAGATGTGGATCTTCTGATTTTCTTCATCGCAAAGCATCATATTTTCGACGATTCAACATATTTTTTTATTTCGTATCAACACATCGTTATTTCGGAACTTAGGAAACAAGACTGTCTTTTCGACGAACAAAAGGTACGTTTAGTGGAAGTTTTGTAGTATTTTTATCGCGTGTTGCAACAGTGACACGCACACTGGAGATGACATTATTGCGTGCAACAGTGACACGCACACTTTGAACACTTATTGGTATTTTGGCGTGCAAAAGTGACACGCACACCTTAAATATTTTGTTGTGTACTGCGTGCAACAGTGACACGCACACTTTAAATGTATTTATTTTCTCCAGTTATAATTCATTTGTTGCTATGGTGAGGTAAACTGGAAGATACACTGCAAACAAAGTTGCAAATACATTGTCTCGTCTCGTCCCTAAAGATGAGTTGGGTCAAGAAGATGATTTTGATCTTATTCTGCCTCACCTGATCCTTACAATGTTCTTTTCAACCCATAACATACTTCAAACGCAGTGCCACCACCCGAAGTCAGCGCTCAGTGTGGTTGCACCGATTGCACCACCCCAGAGCAGGCCCTTCTAACAGTAAAAAGTTCCACAACTTAAAAGCCATGTAGGTCATTGGGCGGCCTCCCCACCAGCATCTGTGAAGCTTGGGGACATTCAGAATGAGTGCCATGGCAGATCTGAGATGCCTGACAGGAATATAAGGGGAGGCTAAAGATTTTAACAATTGGGGGGCCCTTGTTGTGAAGTGCATGATACATAAGGCCTTGAATTGCACACACTGCTCCACCGGAAGTCAGTGCAATTCTAGTAAAGCTTTTTTGGCAGACTGGTGTCTCGGGATGCTCATGAAGAGGTGATCAGCTGCTTTTCGGACAACCTGCAACCTTCTTATCAAATATCGGGGTGAACCGAAATATAAGGCATTGCCTTAGTTGAGGCACAACATTACAAGGGCCTGGACAATCAGTGTTTTGGCTGGGAGGTGGAGAAGGTTGGGAACCTTCCTCAACAGTCTCAGAAAGCCAACGCCATTGGAGGTGAGCTTTTGGACTTCTGGTGGTCCTTCGTGAGGCTAGAGTCCAGCCATATCCCAAGGCTCTTCATCAAGTTTTTTGGGGTAGGAAGGTACTGCAGACAATCCGGCAAGGGGTCGGGCCTTATTACTGAAGTTATTACCCAGTAGCATGACCTTGGTCTTGTCTTCACTTTGTTTTAGTCGACAGTTAGCCATGCACCTGATCACTTCTTGAAGATATGGGGTCTATTGGAGGCAACTTGAGCTTGAATCTGGGGAAACTGACATTACCAGCTAGGAGTCATTGGAATAAGAGACCAATGACAACCCATAGAATGCACAATTTCAGTCAGGGGGTATATATTACGGTTAAAAAGTGGGGGGGGGGCTCAGGGAGGACCTCTGGGGCACCCTGCAGCTCAGGTGAAGGCTATCAAAGTAACAGGACCGATCTTATCTAGTACCTGAACGGTTCGGTTCTCCAGGTTCTCCAGGTAGGAGGTGAGTCATTTCAGTGCTCTGCCATCAATGCCCACATTTTTTTTTTTTTTTTTAATGAAAAACCTTTATTTGCAAAATAAGGACATATACAGGCCTACAGCCACCAAGGCCGGTCAGCAATACGAAACAGTAAAAACAAAGCAGTACACAGCTCATCAGCCGACAACCCGAGGGTCTGGCAGCGGAAAGGCATGACGTGGTCAGAAGCATTTGGTAAATGAGGAGGAATAAAAGGTTTCCATTTTAATAACACACAAAGAACAAAGGAAAGAACCCAAAAGAAAAAGAAACGAGGCAAATGTACTAATATAGAGGCTGCTACGTGTGACATGAGGGGGAGAACGAAAAGCGAACATCAGGAAATCATGGAGATGGGGTGTGGGGACCAAGAGCGAGCAATACTTTACATTGGACAAAAATTCAAGAATACTGGAACGTACAATCAGGGAGAACCAGTATCATCATGGGACTCTACAAAAGGAGGGTCACAAATCCCACCACGATACGAATTCCACGGACCCCAAATTCTACCCCACTTCTTAGGCCTACCCCGGGAGACGTATACAATTTTTTCCCTAAACATGCACCAGTCCATGTTCTCCTCCCAGGTCAAAACCAGTGGCGCCCTATGAGACCCCCAGAGTTGAGCAATATCTCTTTTGGCAATAATATTTCCCAGTGTGACCCATTGAGTCTGGGCAACGGTGCAGTCATTCGGTTCCCAAATATTCAGCAAGCAGCGCCGGGCCTCAGGAAGTAGCCCGACGCCCGTCACCTCTCCCATCACCTCATGCACTCGAGTCCAAAAAACCGCTACCGCCGGGCACTCCCATATAATATGGAGGAAAGTAGCAAGCAAACCACATCCACGCCGACATAGCCCATCCATCAATGCCCACATTTGATGGCATGGTCTACCACATCGAAGGCCGCACTAAGATTGAAAAGAATAAGGCTATCAAACCTCCTTGATCCAGTAGATGTCTCAGATCTTCTACCACTACCAGCAAAGCTGTTTCTGTGCTGTGCTGTGGCCTAACCTCCATTTGGGTTGGGTGGAGGTCTTCACTGGATTCAAGGAAGGCAGAGAGATGTTTATTTACATGTTTTCCAGGAGCTTTGAAGCTTCAGGTAACAAGACGATCAACCTCTAGTTGGTTAAACAAAGGGGGTCAATGCTGAGCTTTTTTCAGTAGCATTTATTTTCAGCTCTTACATTTTTCTGCTCCTTGAATGAGTTTCCTTTCCCCATATTCATGCATGACACACAGAGTAGACCCAATGCCTCTTTACCCTTTATTTAACTTATTGAAAATGATGCAGTTATGTAGCATGGTTTCACTTTACCCTACATGGTGTAGAGGTTCTCCCACAAAGGTATGACTAATTACTCACCTCTTCTTGTTTGAGCCATGAATCAGGAGAAAGCTCTTTTGCCTGGCAGAAGGTACTTGTTACTGTTGTAAGTTTTGTAATGACCATACTTCCCGCTAAACCTAGCAGCGGCATAAAATATCAAAGGGACAATAGCACCTTTGAGTTAAATAATGAGTGGCCATGCAGCAGAGACACTCTTTAATTTAACCCCCATTATAATTTCAATAGGGCTCACAGTTAACTGAACATCACACAGCCGCAGTCTTCTTTATGACTGGGCACTAGCAGCTTTAATCAGTGCGAAGCTGCATTAATGACTATTCCCGACACTTTCTATCTAGGTGAAAATATGGGGTGTCGTCTGGCGGGCACAAATTAATTATTACTTTGAGAAGAGTTAATAGGAAAGATAAGTCATACTACAGGTTTTTGGCAAGTACTCTTGCTACCTGCATATGAGTTATATGTAGCTACACGGGATACTAAGGGATGCTGATTATTTTGAATAAAAAACATATCAAGGCTCAAAATGAATATAGGGTTCAACTATCTGCTTACACTCGGGTGTTTTAGTAACTATCCCTGGGAAACTTGACAGTTCCTTGTTAGTTTGTGCTTGCGACCGTTGTTGGATATTACGGACTGAAAACGCTATGTAAAGCATGCTGTTCTAATTATATGTGCCACGTGCTGTGGAGTGATATTATGTCCCTCCTTATATGGTGTATCCCTATGAGTATGAGTGTCTTCGTGGGGTGTTATTATGGAAAACTCATTATGTTTAACATTCCACCGTTGTGTATAAGCATTTTCCTAGTAGTTATGCAATTGTTGTGATGTATATGCTGGGATAAGACACTGTTCATAAATATTTAAACCGGAGGTCCCAGCTTTTTAGAAATAACAACAGGCAGTGTACTGGGCTAATTGCACTTGCATGATGCATTGTTTGCTGTGACAATATTAGTGAAACCATTTAGACAATGCAACTTTTCTAATTTGTTGTATGTGAAGGGCAGCGACATTGATAGCTATCTTCTATGTCTATTAATCACGTGTGGCGCATGAGAGTTTTTAAAGTGCAGTCAATATGGTGTCCGTTAGGTTGAAAACGGCTGGAGTCGTGTCTGAAACGCGTTCATGATGAAGGACCGTGCTTGATTAAAGAAGTGCAAATGGACTCTGTGCTGTGTCAGCCCTGTTCTTTATGTTGGAGCAGGATTTTGTATGTATATGTATATATATATATGTATGTATGTATGTATGTATGTATATGTATGTATGTATATATATATATATCGGTATATATATATATATATATATATGAAGAATGAGTGGGTGTATAAGTGTGTGGATGGAGGATTTTGTAAGTGCGTGACTGATTGTATAAGTGAGTGATTAAACATGTCTTACTGAATGCATGGGTTAGTGACTAAACTGTGTGAATGTCTGTATCATTCTGCCTGTTGTTGTGTAAGGTGCTGCATGGGTTGGTCAGTAGCTACATGAGTGTCTATATGGGCTATTGATTGGTTGCCTGAGTATTTGTATGGGTGCCTGAGTGTGTGTGTGGGTGGGTGACTGGGAGATGTATGACTCTGTGCATAGATGTGTGGGTGGTTGATTCACTGGGTGCATGGGTTCAAGAGTGCATGTGCAAACAGCTGTATGAGTGGGTGAGTGTGTGTATGGGTGTGTTGGTGAGAGAATGAATGTCTCAGTGGTACATGTCCAAGTAACTACATATGTAAAAGGCAGTGTATGTGAGAGTTGGAGTATATAAATGACTATATGTGAGAGTCAGTGATTGTGAGAGTGGATGTATGGATGAGTGTGTACTTGTTTCAGTGATTGTTAAAGAGAGTAAGTTGTTTCTGTTTGAATAAGTGATGTGGTGTGTGTATAACTGTCAGTAAATGGAAGTGTGATTGATTCTTTGCATGACTGACTAGGTGTGCGAGTAACTCCATGGATGAGTGGTGGTGTGTGAGTGTCTGTATAGGTGTATGAGTGCTTATGATAGTATTTTATTGATGAGTGACTGCATGTATGAGCGATTGTATGGGTGAATGAGTGGATGTGTGTGTAGACCTAGGAATCAGTGAGTGCGTATGTAGTAACTGGTATTGGTTTCGAAAATAGTAGTCTTTATTTTACATTGGGTGTATCAAAGGTTATATTAGAGTGTGAGGAGGTGCATCAGATTTTTACGTCATCTGTGATGTCATTTGAGATGTCATCAGTGATGTCACTGATCATGTCTTGAATGATGTAATATGTGACGTCATCAGAAGTGCATTGCGGGTGTGCGAGTTATAGTTAGCTGAACTAACTATAACAGTGGAATTTCTCTGGTTTTGTACGAGTGAAATGTCCAACTAACTGTAACGTCCCTGAAACCTATGGGTTTTTTCAGTGAATTTCAAAGGTTTTTAAAATGTTAATTTCTCCCTATAACATAGCAGTTGGGTTTGCAGAGCGGTGGAGAAAGGTGAGTGTGGCTGTGATAAAGAGGCCGCAAGACTTACCGACAGGTCACCTGGGAGCGGACATTCCGGTATCTGGAGTCAGCCAAATGCACCCTGGGATCTGGAGGCAAAAGCATGTTTGTGTCAATTACCCTTCCCGTATGCTGTTTCCCTACAGCAAGAGCCGAGAACGGTACCGGAAGAGGTAGGAATTGAACTAGGAAGCGGTTGTCATCAGCCAATGAAAATCGCAGGAGACAGGAAGGAGTTGTCATGGACCAGCAACGAGGAAAGAGACGTGAAGACGGAGAACGGAGGAGAACGGAAACACCTGAACGAAGACGACGCGGGAAGACAGAAGAACGCGAAGGCTGCCAGAGTCCAGGAGGAAGAAGACGAACCTGACGAGCGGTGGTCCGAGGAGAGGTAGAACCCACCGGAGGAGGCTGGAGAGCGGCCGCAACTCTGTAGAGTTGCGGCAGAGTCGGTGAGTCCTACCGTCTCCGGGGACAAGGGAGGGGAGAGAGGGTGGCGGGAGAAAGGTTTGGGATAAGGGGTGTGTCTAATGCAATTTTGTTACGGTTAGCTAAGGAGCTTTTGGACAGGAATGTATTGAATCATTTTGGGAACACTTATTTGTTGTTTGGTAAACCGGGCACTTGTATGCCAGCCTTTTCACCACCCCCTTTGGGCCCGACTCTCTGACGGCATTTATACCTGCTGCATATCAACGTTTCAGTCCGTAGTTCATTTCAGACTTCATTTCCCACAAAGTCTTTGAATTTTTTTTCCTTTTTCCCCCTTTTGGGTGTACAAGTGCACAAGCTCCTTTACCCTCATTCCTTCACTCCCAGGTGTGGTGACTGGTGGCGTGACAACCCCCTTTTCGTAGAACAAATTTCTGACGGCTCTATTGTATCTTCTCTCCTATGAGCCTCCGGGGAGATTCCATCGAGAAGCCCGAAGAGGAGCCCAAACCATCGGCCCAGAAAGCTACAACCAACTCCCCACAAAGTACATCTGGAGGAATCCAACAGGTGATACAGGCAGCCGCCAGTGATAGTTCACTTGACAATTCACTTGTTGGCAATAAACAACAATCTTTTAGAACATATGTTCAGCCTCCTCGTCTGTATATCAAACCCGCTCTCCCACAGTGGCCTTCATACACATTTTTGCAATCCCGCTGTGTGGGATTTAGCGGAAGTAACAGGACGGTTAGTTAGCCCCCAACGTCAACCTTGGGGAACAACTATCCTTTTTATTACCTCCAGTAAGTCCCACACAGCAGAATTGCTAACTTGTTATATCAGGCCCCACCCCCTCCCTGAAGTACTCTGCAAACGTGCCCCCTGGTGCGTTCTAAGTTGGAGGATTAAGTCCCCTTGAATCCTGAGGGTCCCCTGGGGTCCAATTAGGCCACCAGGTACCTCCATTAAGCGCCATTAAGCGCCACTGAGCTGCATTGCAGAGAGGTGTAAAAAGGGGCATGGCCTCAGACCACCTCTCCGTGGCGCTTACTGGAGGTACCTGGTGGTACCTGGTGGGCTAGTTGGCCCCGGGGACCCTCAGGATTCAAGGGGACTTAATCCCCCAAATTACAATGGAGTTTTCTGTTCTGAGAGCGCACAGACCTTTGCGTTGTTAATTGGATCTAATTGCTGGTGTGCTCCGCCGGTGTGTGTGCCACTATCCTTGGGTCCCTGGCAGTCCAGAAGGAGCAAGCCTTGTTATATATATATATTATCACGGCTTGATCTTTGTTCATTTTATGGACTAGTGTATATCATCTGTACCACGACTTAATCAGGGTAGATGCCCATCTATGGGCTTGATTTCATTTATTGGAATATGATGAGCTGTATGAATGATATTGAAATCATTGAAAGATGGCGCGCCTTTTTACTGTTGTGGCGAAAGTCCCTTGTCCATGTCGATGTCCGAAATAATGTCTGCGGCTTTAAAAACATGTCGACATGATATTCAGTGTAACACACACTGACGAAGGCAGCACGCCGAAACGCGTCTGTGTGTGCCCCTTCCGCGATAATAAAATCAGCGTGATTGACAGTATTGCCTTTCGAGTGCTGTTTGCCCTTTTGCAACTATCAAAGGGAATTGGAGCGTTATATATATATATATATATATATATATATATATATATATATATATATATATATATATATATATACGAGCTATTTTGGAATGGGAAAAAAAAAAAATATATATATATATATATATATATATATATATATATATATAAATATATATATATATATATATATATATTCTCCAAAACTGCCCAACCGATGAGGCCGCACAACACAGCAAGAAGGAAACTCCTTTATTTGTGACAACAGGTAGCTTACGATCCCCTGCTAATTTCTTCCTGGCCTGACGCGTTTCAGAGGGTGTCTCCCTCCTTCCTCAGAGGCTCTTGAGCAAATGGTAGCTTCGTGCAAAACCCCAGGTTGCCTTGCGTGCCTTTAAAATACTTTGATTAGTCTCAGGTGTGCCCTTTGCTCTCAGGTTCTTTCGCAATGCACGCTGGTCCCGGTGGTTCTAATAGTGCATAATTAAACCCTCCAGTGGGTCCCGATTGCTCAAGTCATTTACAGAATGTTTGTTCAGCCCTCCATTGGGCTCACGGATCATACTCTGTCTGTTCATTTTGTGTCCTTGTGTGCCTTAAAGCAAAGGGAAGGGTTCCCCCTACAAGCATCCGTTCTGCGTTCCTGGATGGTGCGATCCCTCCACGGCCTGGGGGCCATGTTAATATTCTCCAAAACTGCCCAGCAGATGAGGCCGCACAACACAGCAAGAAGGAAAGTTTTGGAGAATATATATATAATTATATATATATATATACTGCAAGGCTCGTCTTCAAAGAGACGAAAAGACGAGGAAGACCCAGATTCAGTGCAAGTTTAGATATTTATTTTTGTGCTTGCCATCTCGTCACGACGCGTTTCGGCAGATCCCTGCCTTGATCACATGACATATATATATATCATGACTGCCCCGCTGATATTAAATGTGATTTTATTCTTGCCCGGCTACAGTGTTCCCCAATAAACAATGTTTATTGGTGTATTTGCACATTATTATGAAGGAGCAAGCCTTGTTATATCTATATATTATATATATAGATATATATACACAAGCTATTTTGGAATGTAAATATATATATATATATATATATATATATATATATATATATATATATATATATATATATATATATATTCACTGAAAAAACCATAGGTTATAGACCATATATAGTTAGGAATTAGCATTTACAAAACCTTGAAAATTCACTGAAAAAACCATAGGTTATAGACCATATATAGTTAGGAATTAGCATTTAAAAAACCTTATTTTACTCACACAAAACCATTGAAATTCCATATATAGTTAGTTGCACTAACTATATATCGCGCACCCGCAATCCACTGCTGATGATGTCACATATTACATCATTCATGACATGGTCAGTGACATCACTGATGACATCACTGATGACAACATCCAGTGATTATGTGTTTCTGTAAAGTTTAAATATGTTTTACATATTGAAGAATGAGTGGATGTATAAGTGTCTGAATGAAGGTTTTAGTAGGTGCGTGATTGACTGTATGAGTGAGTGATTAAATGCGTCTTACTGAATGCACGGGTTAGTGACTAAACTGTCTGAAAGTGTGCATCAGTATGTCTGTTGTTGTGCAAGCTGCTGCATGTGTTGATCAGTAGCTATATAAGTAGCTATATGGGTTATTGATTGGTTGCACAAGTATTTGTATGGGAGACTGAGTGTGTGTATGGCTGGCTGGGAGGTGTGTGACTCTGTGCAAATCAATGTGTACTTGTATCAGTGATTCTATAAGAGAGTAACTATGTGTTAGTATATGTTTCAAAAATGTAAGGTGTTCTGTGTTTAACTGTATAGATGAGAAAATGGAAGTGTGATTGATTCTTTTCAGGACTGACTAGGTGTGTGAGTAACTCCATGGATGAGTGGCAGAGTGTGAGTGTCTGTATAGGTGTATGAGTGCATATGATAGTGTTGTAAAGATGAGTGATTGTATGTATGAATGATTGTATGAGTGAATGTGTGTGTAGACATAGGAATCAGTGAGTGCGTATGTAGTAACTAGTATTGGTGTGTCAATGGTTTCAAAAATGATACTCTCTATTTAACACTGGGTGTAACGGAGGTTATATTACAGTGTGAGGAGATGCATTGTATTATCACATGAATGATATCATCAGTGATGTGATCATTGATGTCAAGTGAGATGTCATCAGTGATGTCATTTGAGATGTCATCAGTGATGTCATCAGTGATGTCACTGACCATATCATGAATGATGTAATATGTGACATCATCAGCAGTGGATTGCGGGTGCGCGATATATAGTTAGTGCAACTAACTATATATGGAATTTCAATGGTTTTGTGTGAGTAAAATAAGGTTTTTTAAATGCTAATTCCTAACTATATATGGTCTATAACCTATGGTTTTTTCAGTGAATTTTCAAGGTTTTGTAAATGCTAATTCCTAACTATATATGGTCTATAACCTATGGTTTTTTCAGTGAATTTCAATGGTTTTTTAATAGCAAATATCATAAGCTGTCGAATGTCAAGTACGTGGTAAGTAAAAACATTTTCGTGTTTATGCACACTGATCTGCTTTGAATGCTGCCCCCCACCCCTCATTTCTATTAGGAGTACTCTCTCTTTGCAGATAGTGAAGGGTAGTTAACGCAGCCCTTTGCCCCCTTTGTAATCCGTCGTGCCTGCTTCTCTCTCCATTTGATTGATTGTTCTCTTTGGTTCATTCTCTATTTACAAACAAGCACAGAGTCAAAATACTCTGTTTAGTCTTTGCAGATAGCGAAAAACCGTGTAAAAAAACAAAAGGAATCGAGCAAAATCAGTAGGCCACTAATGGGATCTCTTTTTGACCTTGCTAAAATAGAAACATTAGGAACAACCTGTTGAAAATAGCAATGCGTATGTACATAAGCGGCGTTCATTTGTGTTCACAGTACCCCTTGTTGATTGTTTGAATCGAGCATTGAATTGTTCGAAGTTGGTTCTCTTAAGGATCTTCTCTGCCTGCAAACGAGGAAGAATAGGAATATTCTCACTCCCTTTGCAGATAGTGAAGGGTAGGTAACGCAAGCCTTTAACACGTCGTACCTATTTCATTCCTCATTGATTGATTGATTGTCCGAACATTGACTGTTTGGGAATTAGTTCTTTTTGGAGGTATTCCCTGTTTGCAAATAAACGTAGGAAAATCTTTGCAAGTAGTGAAAGGGTACGTAATGCGGACCTTTCTCCCCCGTTGTAATCTGTCATGCCTATCTACTCCCCACTGATTGATGCACCTGTTTCACCCGGACCATTTACTAGACATACGTCATCTGGCCCGACCAGAGAGCACCCCTAGTGAAAAGGACATATGCAATAATAACGAAGTGATCACTGTATCCTGTTAACAGAAACTTTAGCATGAAACAACCTGGAAAGAAAAGAATAGGAAATCGAAAATCAGTAGGCCACTGATGAACATGAACTTTTATTAAACAACGAACAAAGAAACGATAACATAACGTAATGATAAAACCTATTAATGTCCTAGAAACAAGAAAACGTTAGAAATATGCCAGTGGTGAGAGACCAGAAAAACAGTAAGAGAAACCAAATCACCCCTCGCTGTCCCACCGCCTGCCACGCCAAAAAAATCGATAGACTAGGGAAAATGCAAGTCAGTAGAACATCCGCCCCCACCCTGGAAACTTCCAAGGTGGGGCAGGGTTCCGGCTACGCCCAGCCAGGAGCAGCCCATATAAGGCAGGTCCTGCTGCCACGCCTCGGCCAGGAGATCCTAACGTAGGGTGTAGCCGGAGGAGAGGCCGAGACCAGCGGGACCCGGCCAGGGGATTGCCTTTACAACGCTGAACAGTTGCAGGGGGGGGGGAATGTCTCCTCGACCCTCCCCTCTCTCTCCCAGTCCGGCCGCGGTGGCCCTTGAGAGTTGCAGGTAGTCCCGCCACATGCTCTTCCGGTCCGGCCACCAACGGTCGGGGGGCCGAGGCCGACGGGATCCGGCTGCAGCCAATAAACCAAGAAACCCGTTCATGGGGCCAGAGCCAGGGGCGTCCGGCCGACATCTACCGGAAGCCCGGCCCGAAGACGGACGGGACACTTCTTCTTTCTTGTATAATTGCTGCAACAACCCTGGGGGGGGATGTCTTGCACATGCCTCCGACCCCCCCCCCCCTCGTCCTCATCGCCTGGTCCGGCCATAACAAATCTCAAGCGAGACGCCGTGGGGTGCACTGGGAGGGAGAGACGGTGCGAACAGGCCTCTCCCGCCTCCCCAGGTGGAGGCTTCCCAGCTGCACCCTCAGCGCTCCAGGCGCCCGGAAAAGGGTTCTTCCACTGTGGCCATGCTGCAACGTCTCGCCCGGCAGGGTGGAGCCCGTCCGCTCATTTGACCCCGCGATCGCCAGTAGCTACCGAACTCTCAAAATGGCGGTCGACCTGGCAAGAGCGGGCCCAGCATAAAGAAATGGCCCGGTCACTGGTTGACTCCACCACCGTAGTCCTCCACGACCTTGAAGATTCTAGAGGAGCCGCGGGAGTCTCCGACCCCCGATGGGGAATGACTGCCATGATCACCCGTGGAGTGACGAAACTGTATCCGCGGGACGTCGGCGCCAGCCTCACTTTGAATTACTAGAATCCTGCAGACCTCACTTCCGGTGAAAGCACAGTGTGACCCGGTAGGAAAAATTGTTGCACCCCCTCCCCTTTTTGACTGATAGTTCAAACCACCGATCCTTTCCTTTGCCCTTTTAACGGAACTTTGGACTGCCTCCCCCTCTTTTACATTTTCTAGAGAAAACAAAACATTAACCACTACAATAACATAGCAGTTGACACCAGAACTGTTTTCAAATTGAAAACCAACAACATCTTCAACAGAATCCTTTTTGTTTCTGCTGTGAGCCTGCTACAGCACAGGCATTGTCCCCAGCAGTAATTCTGCAATGCCGGTAAGAATAGCTGTGGTGCCTACTGGACTCACTCACCCCCGCGGCGCCCCACGCCGTTATTTGCTGGGCGGCAACTTGCTAGACATCACTTTCGTGCCATCTAGATTTCAGCGCGTTCTGCTGCCTTGGAACTATTCGCACAACAGACCGCTACTGACAAGAATATTTCATTATTGGTGCTGTCAATTTCAATAAATCTATTGGATAATTCAAAAGAAATTGCCACGGTCTCTTCGTTGTTTAAATGTTTTTACTGTTTTTGTTTTGTTGTATATATTTATATGTTATTAAAGTTTTATATTCCTACTACTTTGTTGGAGTGCTATATATTTTTAATGTGACACATAATTGTAAAAACTTTGATGTACAAAGAGTGATTCCTGGAATCTTCCGCTTCAGGCTCGGTCCCCTCCCCAATCACAATACAGGATAGTTTTCAGATAGTAGGAACACGTGTGGTGTGACGGATCTCATCGGGTGTGGGCCTTGATCTACTATAACTCCTTTGAAGAGGGGTGATTCTTTACAGCTGGGGCCATAAACTACATCTGCAGGGCTAGCTGATAGCCTGGACAATCGGACACAGAGGAAGAGGAGTTTCAGAGGGTGCGGTAGTGAATAGGGCGAAAGGGAGGTGTCGGGCGGGCACAGTGTGATTCTCAGGGAAGAGCAGCGCAGATGGGGGGAGGTTTATTGCCCATGCATAAGACAGAGAGCGGGGGTGACCAGTGCCTGGGGAAGATGCTTGCGAGGGTGAGGAGCCATGCTACGAATCGACAGCGTGCAGAGAGTGGGTCTGGTCAAGACATCTAAAATGGCTGCCGTGCACGACAAAAGTGTGGCATTTCAAAAAAGGCAAGATGGCGCAGACAATGTTTTTCAACACTTCCTCATTTCCTTCGAATCGAACGTTAACAGACGTTGGGGCATATTACCAAAGTTAAGCGATATTTATCGCTAACGATGCTTACCAACGAATTTTTTACCGCTAAGCATCATCAGAAATTATCGAAGATAAACCTTGCTATTATCAAGGTTTATCACAAATGCGATAATAAACGGCCGCAATGCATGAATATCGCTAAAAACTCAGCGATATTCATACATTACCGAGCTAATGCTCTTAGCCATGTTATCCACCTCCCATTGGATAACATGGCTAAGAACTGCTCAGGGCAGGTGTTACTTTTTGGAGATATTCGCGCTTAGCGCGAATATCTCCAAAAGTTGGTAATAGGAGATAGATATCTTGCATGTTGTAATGCAAGTTATTGTGGTATATGGAACTCATACCATAATCTCTCAGGAAAGCAGAAACTGATCCTTTTGGGACCGCCTAAAAAGGCCTAGGGGGTGAGGAGTACTCTACTTTGCCCCCTTTTCACGTTCCGAACTATTTTATTTTACTCTCTTCTGTAATTACACAAAATAGCAGCGATAAGATGCATCGGAGACACACAGTGAGAGAAAGGAGGCCGGAGATGAAGAAGAGATGTCAAATACACATTGGAGATAATATAGTGGCAGAAGGGAAGTAAATATGAGTAAACTTACCATGTAACATAAAAATGTTGCACTCTATACTATAAGTCTCATTTTATACTACAATCACTTCGCTACAACCTCATAAATTAAAAATAAAAATGAATAATGTCTGAAACAATTTTTGATTTCTAAATATAAATTTATTCTTCAGAATTTTCTAAATTTGAAAGAACTAGTAACATGTCCTCATCAGCAATGTCCTCATGAAAAGTCTCCAATAATGATTCTTGTAACTCTATGGTCTCCAAACACTCGATAAATTCGCCATCAAGAGATTGATCAAAAAAATCATTCAAGTCATCTCCTCCTTCTGACAATATTTCATTATTGGTGCTGTCAATTTCAATCAATGTAGTGGAATCATTCAAGTCATCTCCTCGTGACAATATTTCATTATTGGTGCTCTCAATTTCAATCAATGTAGTGGAATCATTCAAGTCATCTCCTCCTTGTGACAATATTTCATTATTGGTGCTGTCCATTTCAATCAATCTAATGGAATCATACAAGTCATGTCCTCCTTGTGACAATATTTCATTATTGGTGCTCTCAATTTCAATCAATGTAGTGGACAATTCAAAAGAAATTGCCACGGTCTCTTCATTGTGAGCCATTTTATTTTGAAATTGCTTGCTGTAAATTGCAGAAAAAAATAATCACTTTCATTTATCGTTTTTAGTAATACATAATATAAAACTAACTTTATCAAGTATTTAGTATAACAGAAGGACTGCAAATAAATAACAGAAAACATTTTTCAAATTATCTTCAAGTGTACAACATAGTTCCCCTTACAAATTAACAACTCACCTTTTTAAAAGTAGGAAAAGTGTTAGTACTGTGTAAATCAAACACCAGAAATTCACCACCAAAAATTCCTCACAAATGTACCTCAGACAGTAGTATCACAAAATGGCTGTGGTTTCCTCTCATTTGACATATATACATAACCAATTAACTTTCATCACACACAAATACAAAACCAAAGTAACATTTTAATTGGTTCTAAATTTCAACACTTTCAAATGTGTTTTCCCCATGCAATTTTCCATAGGACATTTACATACGTCTACAGCCTGAATGGCTGAACGGAATTACACCAAACTTGACAAAATGGTACATCAAACCTAAGAGGTCAGGAAGGATCTACTATGCCCCCTTATGGTCATTTCCCCCTTCGCTTTGGCCTCCTCTTGTCTCTCAATCCTACCGAGAGACAAGATGGCGGCCGCTACGGACTGTTTGGAATGTTGACAGACGCCGGAGAACCAATCAGCTTCGCAAAGCTCCGTAACGCGAAAAGTACGCGAAGCGGAGCGCTGTTACAGATATATATCTTTTTTTGAACGTTAATTTCTCAAAATCCACTGGAGCACATATATTGAGACCTAGCAAAGGCACATCGGGCTACCAGTCCCTAATATTTTGCCAAGTTTCGTGCAAATCCATTCAGCCGTTCGATTATTATTATTTATTTATTTTTTTGCCCCGCGGAGCCCTTTTAAAACCTCCACATCAAACGTAGGGGGTCAGCGAGGATCTACTATTCCCCCTTATGGTCATTTGCCCCTTCGCTTTGGCCTCCTCTTGTCTCTCGATCCTACCGAGAGACAAGATGGCGGCCGCTACGGACTGTTTGGAATGTTGACAGACGCCGGAGAACCAAACAGCTTCGCTTCACAAAGCTCCGTTGCGCGAAAAGTCCGCGAACCAGAGCGCTGCCCGGTCCGCTGTTACAGATATATATCTTTTTTTAAACGTTAATTTCTCAAAATCCACTGGAGCACATATATTGAGACCTACAAAAGGCACATCGGGCTACCAGTCCCTACAATTTTGCCAAGTTTCGTGCAAATCCATTCAGCCGTTCGGGCTAAAAGTGAGGCCAACCGCCCTATGGAAAACTCAATGTTAAAAACACGTTTTGGGACCCCCCTTTTTTCTCGGCCCCCACTGGACGAACCCCCCCCAAATTTTCAAGGGCTGCTCAGAAACTAAATGTGCCATTTTCCTGAAAATTTCAGCCAATTCCGTCCACAAACGCCAAAGTTATTAGACATAGAATTTTCAAAAAACCCATAGAGAAAAAATCCTAACTATATATACCTACTGGCGACCGCCAGTAGGTAATATATATATATATATATATATATGTATATATATATATATATATCATGACTGCCCCGCTGATATGAAATGTGATTTTATTCTTGCCCAGCTACAGTGTTCCCCAATAAACAATGTTTATTGGTGTATTTGCACATTATTTGCGTATTTGCACAATTCATTAATTTGATGCTATGGTCAAGACAATGTTTACAAGATGCATATAGTTGTATAATACTTCTACTATGTCTATTGGCATCATATGACATTGTGCTGCACTGTCACTTTAAAAATGTGGGTCACTTCTCATGGCGTCATGTGATCAAGGCCTCCCGAGGGCCGAAACGCGTCATGGCGGTAGTGCAGGGTGTACCAATTAAATAAAATATCTTGCACGAAGGTTCCTGGGTCCGTGTTTGTCTTTCTACAATATTTGGAGTATCTGGGCAAAGTTCCTGTGCATATATACACTTACCGGACTGAAGGGGGGAGGCGAGGAGGCCCCCACTGCTGCCGCCACCGCTGGGAGTCTTTTCTTGCTGTTTACAGCGCCGCCGCCCCGGAACTACCTTTCCCGGCAGCCTCAGCGGCGGCGCTGCATCGCCACACCACAAGTGCGCCAGGAGGCGCCTTAAAGCTGCGCTCTGCTCGGCGGAGCGGGGGGACACTTACCGGATTGAAGGGGGAGGCGAGGAGGCCCCCACTACTGCCGCCACCGCTGGGAGTCTTTTCTTGCTGTTTACAGCGCCGCCGCCCCGGAACTACCTTTCCCGGCAGCCTCAGCGGCGGCGCTGCATCGCCACACCACAAGTACGCCAGGAGGCGCCTTAAAGCTGCGCTCTGCTCCGCCTCGCGGGACGCCGGGCGAAGCCCGGGCAAAGGGCGGGCCCTCTGTGGCCCTCAGAGGCCAGAGGAGGCCGGGTCGGGTCACCCCCCTTGCTCCTGATCAGACTCCGTGCAAAGTGGAACACTGACTTAAGGTTCTTTACGAACTGACTATATTTGGTTTTACTCCACGGGGTCACTGCCGCTCGACTCCCGATATTGTCTTGTGTTCTGATCGCTATAAGCTGTCACATTATGTCTTGCAAGGGGGTCTCTAGAAAACACTCCCTTGAGGGTGACCTGCTCAGGGGAAGAATGGACTATTACCTTAAAAGCGCTATATTGCCCATTGCCAGTGAATTGGAGAGACTAGAACAATCACTAGTCTTGGACAGTCCATTTATTAAGGGTTCCCCCTCACAGTCTGTTGATTTAGCCCCGGCGACATCACTATTGGATGATCTCAATCTAATGTGTAAAGCCTCGTATGCCCCTGTGAACACAGAAAATCTGTTACCTACTGCTCCAATCTCCCCCTTAGCTATGACTAGTCCTGGGCCTAATTGTTCCTCTCAAACAATTCCGACCTTACAGACCTCACAGGATACAACTCACCCAGTATCATTTTCCCTACCCACTGTTTTTACCCAGGTGCCCTCGGTCAAAAGAAAGAGAGACAAAGTTAACCAAACGAGCTGTCAGGTTAAGAAACAAAAATGATCCCTACACCGGTTAGTGCATAATACCCCAAGCACCGATACTCCGAGTGTACCTGTACAGGATTCCCTACTGCCCATGCTTGAAAAAATTATGAAATCTATCTTATCTGCATTGCTTGACAAAATAATTGGTCTAGGGGATAGGCTCACAGGACTCGAAGAAGCAATAAAGGCTAATTCGCTATCCATAAAAACGCTGGGAGAACCAGTACATCTACAGCACCAATTCCCTATAGAATCATTTGATTCTACTCTACAAAACACAAACACCGGTAAACAAATAGCTGCCCTACCTAAGAACACCTTAAAAAACTCTAAAGCAGCCTTGATACCACAGCGCTCTAACCCCAGGGTTGGGCACAATAAAGAAACCCCATCTCAAAACAGATTAGTGGCCAGCCAAAATACTATCACACGTAAAACTAATCACCTTCATTTGCCTCCAGAAGCAGCACCTATTGTATCCGTCCTAGCAGGTATACCAGAACTCCCAAAGGGGAAACATGAAAATCAGCAGGATTTAAAGAACAAGGTAGTGTTCTGGCTAACCAAACACAGGCCATTGCCCCCTAATATAGACGGCACTATACTAAGCGTCAGAAGGGTGGGTTGGCTAGGACCTCTTGCAAAAAATACACTGGGCGATCTGGCCCTTGTAAAATTCAGCAATAAATATGTTGTCCCATACCTCAAATCCTGGCAACCGCAAATAGGCGATGGCCCAATATCGACTTGGACCCTAAGCGATTTTTATCCTAGATCTTTATATGTCCCGTCGCACCGTTAAGTAACTCTGAGAAACTTCTGGCTAGAAGTGGTCCTGCACTGAATGGCCCCCCATCTACTTATTTTTTATCTTTTGCTGTCTAGTGATTAGCTGATTCCCTCTATTGATTTAATCCTTTTTTTTTTTTTTTTTTTAAATGTTTGTTAATTCTTTGAGAAATGAAATTACTTTTTACATATCGATGTATATATATTGTGTTGCTGCTGCTTTTATGATTTTCATTTGAAATCGAATAAAGCTAATCAAAAAAAAAAAATATTTATATATATATATATATATATATATATATATATATACATACATGTGTTGTTTGTTGCTGGAAACTAAGCACCGCTCACTGAGGGCTCACTGAGGGCAATAGGCAATTAGAAGCGTGAAAAAATATGATTAAGGGGTGCAACTGCTCCGAAACGTGTCAGGCACTTACTTTTACCTGGATTGAAAAGCGAGTTGCCACTGAAAGCCGGATGGTTGGGCCCGCTGCTGTGTGCGTCCTGTGAAGCTCCCGGGCATTTGTTTAGCAACCTATTGACACGGCGGCCCCGTCGTGACAGGACTGCACTATCTTGTGAGGTAAAGAGACTGAGACCGGAAAACGATTTTGCGCCGTTTCATACCCAGTGACGAGGCACTATGCTGAGAAGCATTCAAGTAACAGGATTGTTTTACAATATTTTGGCCTTGACCATGTGAAAGATCACCTTAGAGGGGGAGACAGATTGAAAAAACTGCGCAGGTTGGAGTCATGCTATATAGTCGATCTCTAGACTAAATTTGCCAAAGGGTTGAATAGCAGTGAGGAACTGGCATCACATTTGGGAATATGAAATTAAATGTGAGATTTTTAGAACTGGAATTTCAGAGAGGGTAAAATATTGTCAAATTTTTTAAATATTCACATGAATTTCATAAATCCGTGGTAATTGTTTGTGAAATAGATACTGGAAGAACGCCACCCGCGAGTGCCTATTTTCTCCAAACAAGGTGACATTTGAGCTGTTATTCATATATATATATATATATATATATATATATATATATATATTCACTGAAAAAACCATAGGTTTCAGGCCTTATATAGTTAGGAATTAGCATATAAAAAACCTTTGAAATTCAATGAAAAAACTATAGGTTTCAGGCCTTATATAGTTAGGAATTAGCATTTAAAAAACCTTTGAAATTCACTCAATAAACTATAAGTTTTAAGGGTGTTATAGTTAGCTGGACATTTCACTCATACAAAATCATTGAAATTGCTCCTATATAGTTAGTAGGACTAACTATATTTCGCGCACCCGCAATCCACTGCTGATGATGTCACATATTACATCATTCATGACATGGTCAGTGACATCACTGATGACATCTCAAATGACATCACTGATGACATCACTGATGACATCATCCATGTGACAATCACATACACCTTTTCATACACTAGTAAAATCTTTCATCACTCTTTGTAAAATACAGAGTATCATATTTGAAATGCTAATTCTATTAGCGGATAACGTTTTGATATATTCAAAAGTTTTTTTAATGCTAATTCCTAACTATATAAGGCCTGAAACCTATGGTTTTTTTCAGTAAATTTCAAAGGTTTTTTAAATGCTAATTTCTAACTAGAAAAGGCCTTAAACCTATAGTTTTTTCAGTGAATTTGCAAGGTTTTTTAAATGCTAATTCTATTAGCGGATAACGTTTAAATATATTAATATCCTAGTGGGACCACCTGAGCAGCCCTAGGAGGTCAGGGTGTTTCTACCCTGCCCCCTTTTTGTGTTCTACACGTTTGTTTTTCTGCTTTCTTGTGCCTCAGTCTACTAAGACCCAAGATGGATGCCAACACTTCCTGGTTAGAAGTGTTGACAGCCAATGAGCATGCAGCTTTCTCGGGAAGGCATGCTGATTGGCTGCCACTGTCTGTCAACACTCCAAACCAAGAAGTGTTGGCAGCCATCTTGTGCCTTGTTAGAACCAAAACACACAAGATGATGGACGGAATGTTGCACAATGGCAAAACATTCACCCCCAGTCACAGATCTGGGTTTAATCCATCGTTATTTTGCTCACCAAGCCACCCCAGTTCAGACATGGCCTTATGCAAATCAGTCTTGACCCTGTGCCTCATGGGAACAGTCCAGCCCGAACTACCAAGCCATGTTTTTGTTTTTGCATTTGTTAGAACCAAGGCACAAGAAAGCAGTGAAACAAAGGTATGAAACTCGCAAAGGGGCCAGAGTAGAAGCACCCTGACCCCCTAGGCCTGCTCAGGGGGTCCCACAAGGACCCCCAAGGCAAAACAATTTGCGGGGTACGCGTACCGTGTGCGTACGTACACGTACGGCGCGACTTTTTTAAAAAAAAGAAAACATTTTTGTTGCCTTGGGGGTCCATGTGGGACCCCCTAAGCAGGCCTAGGGGGTCAGGGTGCTTCTACCCTGCCCCCTTGTTGGGTTGTACACATTTGTTTTTCTCCTTTCCTGTACCTCACTCTACCGAGGCACAAGATGGCTGCCCACAATTTCTGTTTTAGAGTGTTGACAGACAGTGGCAGCCAATCAGCATGCAGCTCGTGCACGTAGGGGTACGCGCACGTCCGCGTACCGTACGCATACGTATGCATACGGTGCGCATGCCGGTAAGCTTACGAGTAAGCTTAGGGTGAGCTCATATAGATATATATGTGTTTTTGAAAGGCACATCTGTGTACCAGTCCCTACAATTTTGCCAAGTTTGGTGTAATTCCGTTCAGCTGTTAGGGCTGTAGACTTGTCAGAACATCCTATGGAAATTAACATGGGGAAAACACGTTTTGGGACCCCCCTTTTTTCTCAGCCCCCACTTTACGAATCCCCCCGAAACTTTCAGGAAGGAGCGCAGCGGAGCTGGCCAAAAGTTTGGAAAATTACACGCAAATTCCTCAACCGGCGCCAAAGTTATTCCCAATAGAATGTTGCGGATTTCCTATGGTAGCTAGGTCCTAACTATATATACCTACTGGCTATCGCCAGTAGGTAATATATATATATATATATATTGCGATGCAGAAATCCAACAGAAAAAGGAAATCAGCGAGCCCACAAGGTAGTTGCAGCAGGTAAGTTTATTCCTGGCAAGAAAGACGACGCGTTTCGACCACGTCCGTGGTCTTGGTCACATGACCCACGTCTCCACAGTGCAGGTATTTAAAGGTGCATTACACATAGTAATTCACATAGATATAGAAAAATGACTTTTTTTCAACATGTTAATGGTCACATTTTTGGAAAAAGTGTTCTTGGTACATTACCTAAATATACATCTCTTATTTACATGTTAATTTTCACATATAAAGGGTATTTGTGCAATGAAGTGATGACATCTGTGCATAAGTAAAAACAGGGGTACTGCAATTTGTTCAGACATGTCACGGGCAGGATATCAAATGTTAAGAGTACATTGGTTTGAAACCACGATCGGACAGCTATAGAGCCAAGCCATATTGCACAGTAAAGGTTTGTAAGTTATAGTTAGCTCAGGTAACTATTACTGCAGAATTTCAATGGTTTTGTGTGTGTAAAATCTGAGCCCAACTATAATGTCCCTGTAACCTTTGTTTTTTTGTGAATTTCTAGGGTTTTTCAAATTCTATTTCCTAACTATAATGTCACTCTAACCGTTGTTTTTTTCAGTGAATATATACATATGGAAATAAAGTGCTTATAAATGCCCTGAGGAAACCATGGACATAGTCAAGGCAGAACAGTGGCAACAGTTTATATGAGGATTACAAAATGGAAAAAATGCATTAAAAAGTCTTATCCAAAATTGAAAGCATATCAGGAAAAAGAAAAATCTCCTTGGTATAGTCAAGTAAGGCGACAGGATGGAAGATGTCAGACCTTAAGAAAAAACGTACAAGGACTGATATTGAAATCAATGTGGACTTTTTTAAAACTATTTTATGATTAACCCTATCAGTGCTGCCGTTAGCCTCTGAACGTTCGGAGCACTACCTGGCTGGTGCTGCGAACGTTCAACGGCCGACGTGGACACGCCCACCCTCTAGAACGCCCGCACTGCGCCGAAATAACCGCCGCAGTAAATGGGTTACTATAGAAAATAAACATAAATATTTTTGTATATCAAAATTATATACCTTGGATAAATTAGCATTTTGAATGCTAAAAAGGAAAGAATGGTGGAGAACTAGAAAATGTAAGTGGCAATAAAGACTGCCAGGCTATCTCAACCATTACAGTATCATGTTGCACACAATATTGTGCTCTTTAAACTCATATATGATTCACCCCTAGAGGAGCAGATGTGAGTGGTAAGCAGTCCAGTCCGGCCCTGCAGTCATCATCCTCGATATTTTAGTGCTCTGAGTCACACACATTCCTCTGCCACTCCACTACAATCATGACATTTAGCATTCGCTGATACTGTAGTAAAAATTGGTGATATTTGCGTAATTTGCTTTTGCATAATAACTCGAAATTTCAGAAAAATGACCTGAAATTATACATAGTTAGGCAAAGTGAAAAACTCACATTTTTCACTAAAGATAGTGCAAAAAACTCAAGTGCTACAAACAGCACCCACTAATTTGCTGGTTATCATGCCACGCCACGCAGAGGCTTTCGTTTATTAGCCTATCCATCGAACCGCCATAAATTTACAGCTCGCTGATGAATAAAGATTTTGTGGATGCTACTTACAGAGCTACTTTACTACATAAGACATTTTTACGCCTATTACTTGAAGTTGTGAGAAATTCTGCATCTCATATCAGAATATTGGTTAATAATTTATTGCTTTATTGAGCCAATGATTAGTAATTGAAGTTGAGAGAAGCTTCGCTATATACATCAATGTACCCCAATACTGATCTGAAGTGCCCTTCAGTCATATTTGGGACCACGCACAGCTCTATCTGTGCATCTCAATCCTTATCTGCAGCACCCTCTATTAACCCCTCCCATGCTCATGACGAGCTGAGCTCGTCATGAGCCACGGCACTCCGGTGCTCATGACGAGCTCAGCTCGTCATGAGCCGTGGAACGCTCGGATGCGGGGATAATTCCCCTGCTGTGCGAGCGTTCCACGGCAGGTAATGCACCTGTGACGAGCTGAGCTCGTCATGAGCACAGGAGCGCCGTGCCTCATGACGAGCTCAGCTCGTCATGAGCGTGCGGCGTTGTGCGCGCCCCCCTCCCCACTCCTTCAGTCCTGCCGGCAGCTCCTCCTGTAATTCCAGTACTGGTACCCAGTCACATCTCTGCGCTTCAGTCCTACCCTGCAGTCAGTGCTTGAAATGGAAAACTAGAAGTGCAGGTGCCCTGTACCAGAGTACCCGCTTATTTCTGAAAAGTGACGGTACTCTCCAATTAAAAGTATGGCGTCACTCTTGAGAAGTGCAGGTACTCTCCCTCTCAAAATAAAAAAGTGACGGTACCCAGTACCGGACAGGCCCAGCACATTTAAAACACTGCCGGCAGTTCCTGCTATTACTCAAGCACTGGCATCCACACACCATTCTGCCCTGCACTTTAGTCCTGGATCAATGTCTGTTATTCCAGTACTGACACCCACATACAGCTCTGTCATTAAACATCAGTCCTGCCCTGCAATCTCTCCTATTATGCCAGTACTGACACCC
Organism: Lissotriton helveticus; assembly: GCF_964261635.1. Taxonomy (NCBI): domain Eukaryota; kingdom Metazoa; phylum Chordata; class Amphibia; order Caudata; family Salamandridae; genus Lissotriton; species Lissotriton helveticus. The sequence goes on along the minus strand of NC_136065.1, from coordinate 1,564,607,966 downwards.
ACATAGAGTTCTACCCTGCCCTGCACTTTAGTTCTGCTCTTCAGTCTTTCCTGTTATTCCAGTGCTGGCACCCAAACACAGGTCTGTACTGCTATCACAAAGCTCTGCCCTGCACCTTAGTCCTGTTCTGAAACCTCTTCTGTTATTGTGGTACTGGCACCCACACACAGCTCTGCCCTGCAGCTCAGTTCAGCTCTGCAGGCGTCTTGTTATTCCAGTACTGGCACCCACACACAGCTCTGCCCTGCAGCTCAGTCCGGCTCTGCAGGTGTCTTATTATTCCAGTACTGGCACCCACACACAGCTCTGCCCTGCAGCTCAGTCCAGCTCTGCAGGCGTCTTGTTAATCCAGTACTGGCACCCACACACAGCTCTGCCCTGCACCTCAGTCCAGTTCAGCAGGCGTCTTGTTATTCCAGTACTGGCACCCATCCACAGCTCTGCACTGCACCCACACAGCTCTGCTCTGCACCTCAGTCCTGTTCTACAGTCTCTCCTCTTATTCCAGTAATGGTAAAGACAGACACACCTGCCCTACACCCACACAGTTCTGCCCTGTTTCATAGTCCTGCAATCTCTTATTATGCCATTTCTGGTACCCACACTGTGCTCAGCCCTGAACCTCAGGTCTGGCCTTCAGTCTCTCTTGTTATTCCAGCACTGGCACCCAAACTCAGCTCTGCTGAGAACCGCAGTCCCTCCTGTTATTCCAGTACTGGCACCCACCCACGCACGACTCTACATTGCACCTCAGTCCTGCTCTGCAGTCTCTCCTGCTATTCAAGTACCGGACTCTGTCCTGCAGATACACACCGATACCGTTGCCTTGTACCGCAGTCCTTGTCTGCAGTGTCTCCTGTCACTGCTATACTGGCTCCCGCACACACCACCTGCCCTGCACCCACAAAGCTGTTTCCTGCACCTTAGTCTTGCTGTGAAGTCTCCTGTTATTCCAGTACTGGAACCCGCACAGAGCTCTTTCCTGCGCACACACAGCCCTGCACACACACACACACACACACACACAGCCCTGCCCCTCACACACAGCCCTGCCCCTCACACACAGCTCTGCCCTGCAGGCCCTCCTGTTATCCCAGTGCTCGCGCTCCCTCACAGCCCGGCCTGTGCCTCACCGCTGCCCTGTAACCATCTCATTCCGCAGCTGTGGAAGAATATGTTCTGCTAGTGAATATGAAGATTTAGAATCTGAAACTGTCTGGAAAATCCCATTACAGCTCCGAGTTGTTACTAATTAAGCCATAATTTCTGGAGCAGGCTTTTCTCCATTCACACCAGTCATCGTGAAGCTAATTGTTGCAGCCAGGCTGAGGCCGGGGGTAGCGCCGGGCTGTCGCCGGGAGTCGGCCACGCACCACCCTGCAGCCTGCAGCCTTCCCAGGCTCTTCAGAGGCACAACATTTTCACCCGGAGCTCTGATGTGGGACGCCGCATCGCTGGGGCAGCCATGCGCATTACAAATCCGACCATGATAATAATAATAATAATAATAATAATGATGTGTCCATGTCTCCTTTACTGAAGGATGGCCCGGAAGTGATGGGCAACAGAGGTTGGAGGGAGGCAGAGCAGTGTAAAACGGCCGTTTTGGTAGTGGTGCGACACTGGAGTGAGGGTGGTGATGGCTAGCAAGTGCACACAGTGCGGTCTGCTCTTTTCACAAATCTGCCTCGTATGTCCAGCCCCCCATGAATCCTCTGTTTCATAATTATAGCTCTTAAGTGTCTGTCACGGCGCTTACTGAAATTAATTAATGGGCCTTGTACAGTCTCCACGCCTCCTGGGCATGTACTACCCTTTCATTCCAGAAATGTGCAGTAATGGTAGCCCCCAGTGCCATGCAATGCCCTTTACCTTCTGGTGGCCCCCAGAGCCCATTACTGTGCTCCCCGGTTGCAGACGTGCCCTTCTGATATAGGATGCTTTCCATATGTCTCCTATGCTCTCTGTCCTTTAATGCAATGTACACACGTTGGTTTTTACAGTTTTCAGCCTCTTCCTAGAATGCTTTCATGTAGCAAACATGTTCAAACTTTTCAACACCATGCTCCCCCCCCCCCCCCGTAAAAACAATTCAAACACTGCACTTATGCTCAGTTGTCCATTTCACAAGTCAAAATACACGATTGCCAACATCCCGTGGGCAGCCTGACCTGCCTAAAGTGTAAGTGTATAATCCTTTATCAGTAATGGGGGAGGACAATGGTGGAGGGACTCTAAGGGTTATTTGGAGCCTGCGCCAAACCCTTGACACCTACTCCCAGCAAGGACATCAGTGACAAATGATCTTACTGATTTCCCATTAGAGAGTGGCTCACTGTGACTGCCTCCCTATTTTTCTTCACTAAAACACAGCACTGTTTCCAGCATAATGTTTCTCTTGGCTAGTGCCTGGAGAATCAATTTAGTGCCTTCGGCTGGGGTGGGGGTGGGGGACAGGCACCTCCCAGTTTAAAGCCCAGTGGTATAGCGCCATTGTAGGTGCTGTCTCTTTCCTGTCTCCAGTCAATCTCAATTCTTCTAGAGAGCCAGTCTTATGGAAACTTGATTTGCAGCCATCTTCTCTTCTCCTCAAGTGCAGGAAAGTCCAGTAAGTGGACCCCATTTCGAGCCACCGGGAAGATAAAGCGCCCACACGGTGCAAGAAATTTGTCCAGTCGCATAATATTCTTATGCTACAACGATTACAAAAGGCTCTTAAGAATTTAGCATTACTTGGAAGTAAACACGTTAACAGATCTTTAAGCCCTACCAATAATCAATCTGTTTACAAAGACAGGTGTTAATATTACAATCTAAAGCTACAGATTTTAAATAAAAACAGGTTGTCTTGGATATGTAACTTGTTGAAAAGGGAACATGACTTTCTCCGCCAGGTTTTTAAAAAGGCTAATAGAGTCATGAAACAGGATATTAGGAAAAAGCCAGCTTTGCAATTTGGTGCTGGTGAGTTTCAGAATGCAGGTTGCGGAGCTCAAGGCTGCAACATGGATCTCAAAGTTAGCTCCTTCTCAATTTGTAACCTTTGTGAGGTAGCCTTTTTGTGCAGTCGTGTGGTCTCATGTGTTACTTTCTGGAGGGAACACAGCATGGGGGTTCTCATTTGATTTAAGGGGTCTATTTACTACGTTTTATTGCCATGTTTGTGTCAAAAAAGTGATGGAAAACAACGCAAAATCTTTTTTCACTAAATAACTTTTCATAGCCAAACTTGTTAATCTCTGAAAATTCACTCGAGTTTAGTGCAAAGCAGGCCTGCTTAACACCAAGGGGGCGTACAGTGGGTGGTGCATGGGTGTTCCCATGCAACCATCCAAGGTTTCTGATACGAAGCCCTAATTACTTAAAAAAGTAGACAAGGTTTAGCGTCAGAAAATAGTGCCCATTTCAGATTGGCGCTATCAAAGAGAAACACTTTTATTTCTCCTTTTTTTTCTAACTTTGCATGAGTGCTGCACTGTGCAGCACACATACAAAGTGGAAAAGGTTTAAAGTTAGTCTAAGCATGGTATTTTGTACTGGAAGGCTTTGCTTGTAGGAACAAAACCTATACTAGACTCACTGAGACACCATAGGTGCAAAGGTGTGTACGTGCTGGACAGCTGCATATATCTGCACCAACGCTATTGGGAGGAGAGTCCCATATTTCTGTAAATATGGCGCTTTCCTGCTCTCTCCTTCTCACTAAAGAATATAGTAAATCTGCCCCCAAATGTCCTTTAATAATTCTCTTAATCAGCTGCCAAAATACATAAATCCATTGCCGTGTCACTCTCATGATTGAATCTGTGGAATGCTCCATGTAATTCAGAATGTGAGTGCCTGTGCAGGGTTTGATGAATGCTGTAGTGGCTAGAAGGGAGGATGTCTCTGTAAAAACCTACAGTTGGGCTAATTTGAGCTGATTTGCCCCGGACGCAATTTAACTACTATGCCTTTAGTCCCTTTCCCAGAGAAATTCTCATGTACTAAGGCTTCATTTTCATAATGGGGTGCAGAAATTTACAAAGCATAGTGGAATGTAACAGACGAATAGCAATATGAAAACTTCAAAACAAACCATTGCCGATAGAATATTTCAGAGGCCTCCACAACTATACAACATGCTCCATATGAGGACTCTATAACTTGACCCAGCAGCCTCTGAAATTGGACCATCTGAACTAGGTAAGGGCTCAATAGTTGAACAAACTCACTAGCTTTATTGACGTGTAGAGCTTTCGAATTGCTGTTAAAAGCCCTATCCTGGAGAGAAATGATACAAGTAGGAGTTTATCACGTGATGTCAAAGTCTACTTTCTGTATGGGGAGGGGTGGGCCTTAAACTATTTTCCGAATTTGTAATAGGTTGTTTGGAGTCATTGGTTCAGAAAGGCAAGGCTGCAGGTAAGTCGTTTAACACAGTGTCAAAGTCTGTATTTGGATTGTAGCAGTTGGGTCTTAAACCCTCACCTCAACTTCCCTTAGTTTCTTTCAAGGGACAGGTTCTAGAAAAGAGAGGTCCAAATGTGTGAACTTGGGGAGCTCTATCACTAAATCGTTTTTACTTGCATGACTTGTAAAATGGTGTGACTTGTAAACCTGACAAAGGCCTTGAAGCAATCACAGTGTTCATTTAATTGTCTTGACAGCACAGTCACTATGATGGAGTGAGTCAGACCATTGGTGATGTAAGCCATGTAGTTCTGGATTCTCTGAAATTTGAAAAAGGAGTTAGGTGGGAATGCAGGTAGATGCCAATAAATTGTCCGGGGTGTAACATGACTTCTTGTAGCTCCAAGGCAATCCTATAGGTGGGAAGAGATGGCACGGCCCGGGAGAGCAGATGTGGGTACTTGAAGGCACACTTTATTATTGTTTTTGTTGGGAGTTTCTATGACAACTATTTTCAGAGCATGACTGTGATATGCAGCAGAACTGGGAAGAGGTCAGATCTTTGCCAATTCCTGCAAGGGATCGTGGTGGCTCTGGAGAGGAGAGTGGATAATTTTACCTGAGCTTCATTAAGACTGGCTACCAACTCTACACTGTGTTCCCTGTATCTAATTCAGTTTATAGTTTCTGATGAAGCACTTTGTGGTCAACATTGCTGTATGCAGCTGAGAGAACTAAATACATAAGAGAGGCAGTCTGACCCTGGCCCCCTGTAGAGGCAGGTTATTCACTGAGGTCAGTAAGGAAGGGTTTGATGCTGAGCTTGGCGGCAGACACCTACGTGCACCACATTCAGGAGACTGCTGTCCTCCATAAAGGATGGGATTTGCTTGACACCAGACTTTCCACATGTTCTGTGACTACCTAAGCAGTAATGAGGCTGGATATTGCCCTCAGAGTCTCTGGGTCAACTTAACGGTTCTTCAAAATTAGCAAGAAAATCATGTTTGGGGGTCTTGGGGATTGGTTCTTCTTTTCTGTATGATACATCGATGAGATGAGATGAGCAATGCAATGGCTGGAATGCTGAGTTTGGTGATTCAAGGGCCTGGAAGAGAGTAAGTTACTTGATGATCTTGATAAGTTCTGGCACTAATGTAGACTCCAATTCAGTGACAGCTGCCCCTCAGGACTTCAAATCTGGCTGTAAGAACTGGACATACTGCTTGTCTGGCCTCTATAACTTGACAGGATACTGCAAATATGGCCGGCAGAACTGGACATTATGCTCTAGTGGTAGCCTTGAGTAACGGGTACAGTTCTCCATATTAGCACTAACCAGTGATATGGACAGTGATAACGTATTTACTTCTATTACATCTCTACCTGCGCAGCCCATCACCACTTGTCCTCTTTTTTTGCCAGCAGTTCCCCACTCTGAGGTAATTCAATCAATTAACCCCAGAATCCCTCTCCAAATTTGTTAACCTACATTTATCAAATGTGTTCCTACGCGGTCTTTCAGGATTTCTGTACTATAACTGCACAAATTCACAGCAGTTTACAGGAGCAAATCGGATATTTGTGGCACTTCTTACCCAGCTTTTCTGGTGCACCTACAGGTGTGCATGGTCACTGCATCAAGACTTTTGAGGCAACAACAAAGATTTTGCGCTTACATAGCAGTGAAAAGATCTTGGTTTACGTGATGAGCCCTTGCACCCACTTTCTTCAGCCTCAACTAGGTGGGTCAAGGATGTCATGCTTAAAGCAGGATAAGTGTGAGTTGTTTGAGGCAGATTCCACCATGGCTGCAATGGCCTCTACAACCTTTGAGAGCTTCATTTGGTGAACATAATGAAGAGTGCCCATTGGTCGGTAAATTCATTGTTAAAGAATGATACCTTATACACATTCATCAAGTGGTTTTAAAATAATTGCCAAACATTAAACTAACATGATGCCATTCTCCAGTCTTACCATAGAATAACCCTTTTCTAGAATAACAGATTTTAAAGTCTGGATCCTATTAAAGTCACTGATGCGACAATTACTCCTTTTTATCAATTATTCCTATTTTATATACAAGACCTGGTGAAAGACATAGTGGTGCTATTTGAAATTTGATGGTATGACTATTTTTGGGGGGATTTGGAGTTTTCTAATAATGGATTGCATTATGCTATGCATCGTGGGGTTCTTTCCCTGGATCCATTCAATGAAACGTACAGTATGGCTGAATGTTTATTTTAATTGAAAACTGGGCAGAGCCTTGTTTCAGTCACTGTAATTCGGTTGTGTGAAGTGAATTACAATATTGTTAAACGAGAACTGATCCACAATTATATGTTACACTATCTTTCACAACTCACTTGCATCATTTGCCATGCTATTTTCTGTACTATTGATTTTAAGATGCATACTTTTACAAAGGATCTTGTGTATATGACCTCGCTATGAGTGATGTAATATGACTATGTAGCCCCATTCCCATACTTTGTGATATATCCCTCCTTTGGTCAGAATATCCGTGTTTTGGCACTAATCGAGTCAACTCACATTCCTGGTCCAGTGTTATGGAAAATAAACAGCCCTCTCAATAAATAGATGCAATACCCCCTTCTAGATATGGGGTATTAATGATATTTATTCCAGTGTTATAAGAGCTAAACGGCCCTCTCAATAAATAGACTTAATCTCCCTTCTAGACATGTGGTGGAGGAAACCCTATTACATGTGTCTGTTCACACGAAGACACACTTTCTAGGTATTTTGTCTACCATGCAAGGGAAGTTTATTTACAGGCCACACTGCAGTTTTCAGAGCAAGGTATATGTATTCCAAAACAATATAAAACCTATGACAACCTGGAATAGCTGTATATGCATAAATCTCTCTCACTTGGGGGTAACATATATCTCATTAACATCATCTTCTTCCACTTTGGATCTTGCAGATCTCATTCGTACAAGCCAGATATTGTTCCTACTTATCTGCGCCAGGACACCTCTTAGGTAGCAGTGCCCTCTATGAGTCTTGTTTACATTACATAATAGTTCATCTCTCTATCAGCATGAGAAAGTGCATCTCCATCCTCCCTGGCCATACATAACCCAGAAGTGTCCTATACGTACTCCCGGGCAGTAGCACCATAAGTAGCAGGGCATCATGAGGACCCGTGAGCAGGTGCAAGGTCTGTCCTTCCAGAGCCCTCTAGGAAGCCACACTGCCTATGGTTCCTGTCTGGAAAACCTAGCGGAATAACATGACTGTGTCATGGGGATGAGCCTTGCATTTACACTGTGTTAAGTTAGCATGAGCTTATTAGAAGTTTAAACCCCATTTTTCCTTTCTGCTGCCTTTGCACATGGCACACATTATTACAAATGTTTAGAGTCTAGCAGACTGTTTTGCTTCACATGAGAATAATATGTTTTCCTATAGAAGCAGCTTTGCTTGGTAACCTTTGTCTGAACAGTGAGTGCCGAGGCCTTCAATGTTATTACAACACACTGGTTGTTGTTCGGTCTGATCAGCGCACGTTCTAGACATAACATATATGCAGCTGAGGCCACCTCTGATTTTGGCGCGTTTAATAATGCACTGCGCAGGCATGCAAACACACTTGGAGAACATTTGCATGCAGAGAGCTGATGTAGAAAATGATGTGATCCATTTCTACTAGGACCAGAGGTATGGGGCCGCCCTTGTAAACCCAAGAGACCTTCTGTAGATATAAAATAACCTACTAGCAAGGGGGGATGATATCTAGGTGTAATCTAGCCTATTTGCATTTAGCATTTTAACATGCTTTCTCCCTTTGTATTTTATGGAATAGTAACAATGCTGATAATCTTGTTGCTTATAATATGTTTGCTTGTATTAGCTAAGATACTGCGCCTGAGAACACGGCATTAGAAATAAATATTTCAAACTTGCACATGTCTTCATTTACTCCCCGTCTGATATGAGAGTATAACGAAAGAGTGTTCATGTGTTCCACATTGCCTATTCTAAGTTCCATGTTCTGGGTTGTCTAATCATTGGGGGTATGGAAGAACCAATGAGACACTGATTGCTAGTCTGGTAGGGGATTTTGGCTACTAAGGTGAGTTTTGGTACGCCCTAATTCACTGAGGTTCCAAGTCTCTATGCACAGTTCTGTGTATGAGCAGAATCCCTGCTACAACTGTGAGTCAATTTTTCATGAGTAGGTCCAATTCATTAGGCAGTGAAGCATGATCCCTCGAATGAAATAATCTCACCCAAAGGCTTAGTCGCTGTATTGGTAGTATGGTAGTAACGCATAATCCTTTACCTTATACCAGTTCAGGAATGACTCTTATACGGATGGCCTTAGTGAACCTGCCTGTGGGTGCCTTAGGCCTCACCCTGTGTCAGTAATAGGAGGCCAGACAGATGACCCACTCTGTGTCGAGTTGATATACCTGAGGAGGAGGAAGAACCAGGACATTCATAGCCAGAAGAAAGCCACCACCACCACTGCGAGCTTTCATCCTGAAGGGAGATCTATCGTCCATCTTGCCACTCAAGCTGGGTGTCAGGACGTGCATGTGAGTGCACCCACCAGCACCATGAGCAGGATCCACAAAAATGCTGACGCACTTGGCATTGAGACGCGCACGCTGGAATGTAAGGTTTCCCCGGGAAGGGTAAATGCACAGCAGGTTGGCAGCAGCATCATTGGTAAAATCCCAAAACAGAAATGGAGCAAAGCCTTGTGCCTACGCACCCCATTACATAATAGCAGCGCCAATAGGACACAATTGGCGCTTCCCAATCCTATAAAAACAGCACTTACTGAGCAGTGTCCTTAGGAATATATTAGTCACAAATACATATTGCAGCGTTACAGGTAAAACCTACAATGCTATAGGGAGAAGTCCTCAGAGTTCTTGCACTTTCTTCTGGAATGTCCTGTTTGGTTTTTTCTCTTGGTCCTTGATCAGGTGAGCAGCATTGATCCGTTCCTTTGCTGTACCGTCTATTCCCCTACCTACTGCAGGGCCTTGGTGACTTTTATTGACACAGAAGTCAAGAATCGGTGGTATTTGTGGTCGAGCCATCAAGTTTAAATCAACAGGGGATGGGATAGAATTTTGTTTTCAGATTGAGTACAGCACAGAAGTTAATCGCTTTCAATAAAGATCAATTTCCAGTTAGACGTCTTTCTTTGAAAATAAATACATTCTGAATACGGAAACTTAATAACAGACTCATTAAACTAGCAATGAATCAGTAAAAATATATTTGGACTAAAAATATTAAAAGCAAACACCAAAAGTCTATTTTCTGATAGAGTGTCCATGCATTTAAAATGTAGCCTATTAAAAAAAAACAGACGCTAAAATTAGCAACATAAATACATTACACATAGGCCTCCTCAATTGACTGTTTACAAAAATATCACCCCTTGGTCGGATTCTGAGACAATGCAGTTAATTAAGTCGAAAAAATCCGTACGTTTCTCAATTCTACCAGAAAGCAAAAACATTTAAAACAAACTATAGGCCTCATGTTACAAAAACATGCGACACGCAAACTGCTTTGCGACCACTAAAATGTCGTATTAGTATGTTCGATGTGTTAAATTGCAACCATTTCTTATTTTAGAATTGTGAAAAAAATGTTTACCGATACTCTTTATTGCGTCAACATTTTCCGACCGACACATAGGTAATCTCAAAATGAATTTAGCAATTCGATATTTGTATGTTCAAAGCATTTGCAATTCGCAATTAGTTGCAAAACGAGCTTTTTGCACTCACAATTACCAACACGTGGATGCAGGTGGTAGCTGTAGTGGCGCAGTCTAGTGCACGCACGTCACGTAATGACGTGACGTGCAGGGGCGATGTTCTAGGTGCGCGCGCATGCGCGGGGGAGGAGCGCGAAAGCCGCGAACGGCAGCCCAGCGGCTCGGCGCTCTTTAGAGCATAATAGTGAATAAAATTAGCGTTAATCCTCTACCGCTGCAGAGTCTTCATTTCATGGTAATACCATCATTACAATGGTGACGAGGATGGGATTCTAGACCCACCCACCGCAAATCACTACACGAACTGGAGCCACCGAGGGAACCAACAACCACACCGGGGCACAGAAGACACGTGGCAGAGGAGCAGGACCACAGAGCTGAGAGAACAAGAAAGCTGGAGGTCGGGAAGAGCCCAGCCAGAGGAAAAAAACGCAGGTACCAGCCCTAAAGAGCGTGGCAGAGCCCAGGGTCACCCAGGAAAGCATTACAAACCCACGGCAGGGACAAAACGCCACCCAGGGGCCCACGAGTTAGCGCGCCCGACCAAGCACGCACGAGACAAAGCGCGCCAAACCAAACTGCGACCGGCGACACAAAGAGACAGCGCTGGATCCCCCACCAAAGAGCGAGGGGGCGGTCGCAAGCAGTCCCCAGTATCACTGTTGTAAATAGGATGGTAAGTGATGACAGGATACTTCTAGTTGATTACATGTAGATTTATTGTAGGACACAGCTGAGCACACAACCTCGCCAGCTGACCAGATCATCAACTGACACTGGTAGAACACACTGGTCAGGTTAGAACACACACAGGTATAGACCAGATCATCAACTGACACTGGTAGAACACACTGGTCAGGTTAGAACACACACAGGTATACAGGAAGGCTGAGAAGGTGAAAACACTAAGGAAGGACTAAAGACTACAGTCAGCCATATTACAAAAGAATCAATGTACAACAATCACACAAGTAAGGAAGAGCGGGATAACACACCAGGTAGTCCCAGGAACCAAGGAAGCACGCAATCCATGATCAAAAGCGAGAAGATGAGTGCACAGGCAGGATACGCGATGGCGCCAGTACAATTTCTACCCAGGCTAGGAGAACCACTGATGAAGTGGGAGGACTGGAGAGAGTACATAGACAATTTCATAGGAGTCTTGGAAGACGAGAGCGAGGAAGAGTTCAATCCCAAGAGGAAAAAACGCATCCTATTACTCAACCTAGGCCCCGAGGGCCTGAGAATATACAAGAGCCTGGTGCCGAAGGAAAGAGTGAGCACGGATGACAATGTGTACGCCCATGCCATCGATGACCTGAATGAACACTACAGACCGGCGGTCTGCGTGTCAGTGGACAGATTTAATTTCCAACAGAGGAAACAACGCTCAGGTGAGACTGTGGAGGAATATGTGGCAGCCCTGAAGAGACTGGCGTCCACGTGCAAGTACGATAATTGGGAAGAAGAATTCATCAAGGACCAAGTGGTGATGCACACCACGTGCACAGCGGTGCAGGACAAACTATGGGCCAGCGGAGACACCACCCTGAAGGAAGTGATGGTGATCGTCAAAAGAGCGGAACTAGCGCGCAGGTGTGCGGAAGCAACAAGGAAAGAGACGGCGCCCGCCGCTATGGTGAACAGAGTAGACGATGAGGAACCGCGCCGGGACTACAAATACAGAGGGTCGACAGCGAAGGGACCCAACAAATGGCAAGGCAACCCAGGTCCGCCGGGCAAACAAGCGGGAAGCAACAAGAAGTCATGCTACAGGTGCGGGAGCTGGTCCCACGACGCGCACGACAGGAAGTGCCCAGCATTCCGTGCTAAATGTCTGCACTGCGGGATAGTAGGACACTATGAGAAGGTGTGTCGGAAGAAAGCATCGAAGAGTATGGTGAAGTATATCGGACAAGACAGCGAAGAACAAGATGAGGACGCAGGGGAAGACGTCGTCACCGTCATTTATATCGAGGACCATGTACTAGGTGTGGAAGGTCAAGTGATGAGTGTTGACGGCAAGAGGACAATGAAACCCGTCCTGGAGATGTCGATAGGAGGAATACCGATAAACGTAGTGGCTGATACGGGCTCTCCCTACACCATCATTCAGAGAGCGGTATGGGAGGAGAGTTTTGCACCACACTTAGGCCCAGAACTGGAAAAGCTGGACATCCGCCCGGTGACGTACAATGGGGACCGGATACCCATGGCAGGGTTCAGGCCATTGCAGTTCAAGTTCAGAGGCCGGTCCGCGTTCTGCAAACTCTACATATCAGAGAGGGGACCCTCGGTCCTAGGATGGCTCGATCAAGGCGACCTGGGCATCAAGCTGGACCCAGGGGGCAAGGAACAGATACTACTCACGGAACCGGAATCCTGGCCTGACCTAGAAAAATGGAGAGGAGAGTACCCCAAGGTATTCGGAGGAACAGTCGGAAGGATGGAGAAATTCGCACACAAGATAATTCTGAAGGAAGATGCAAAGCCGGTCGCCCTCAAAGTGAGGAATGTGCCATTGGCAGTAAGAGACGCAGTACAAGAGGAACTACAAGATCTGGAAAGGAAAGGAATCATCGAACCCATCACATGCGCGGAGTGGCTCGCGCCCCTGGTAGTAGTAATGAAGCCAAGTGGGAAGGTCAGGTTGTGTGTCGACCTGCGCAAACTGAACAAGAGCATCGTGGTGGAGAAATTCCCTTTGCCCAGGACCGAGGAAATGCTGGCTAGAACCAAGGGGGTCAAATGGTATTCCACCATAGACTTGACCTCCGCCTACCACCAGATCGCCCTGCACCCGGAAAGCCGAAAACTCACTTCGTTCATCACCCCATTCGGGTGCTACCAGTTCTGCCGCATGCCGTTCGGGCTAGCCTCAGCGGCTGCGGTGTTCCAAAAGCTGATGCACCAACTGTTTAAGGACACAGATGGAGTCCAATATTTCCAGGACGACATCTTGGTGATGGGACGAGACAAGCCGGATCATGATAACAAGCTCGGAAGGGTACTAAAGATCCTCGAGAGTAAGGGCCTCACAGCCGAATGGACCAAATGCCGGATAGGAATGGAGTCCGTGACTTACTTAGGACATGAAATTGGGGTGCGAGGGGTTACCCCGAAAGCAGACAATGTGAGAGCCATTTGCGAAGCACCACCACCCTCCAACAAAGAAGAAGTCCGTTCGTTCCTTGGAATGGCGGAATATTATAGTAAGTTCGTGCAGCACTTTGCCTCCAAAACTCACCACATGAGGCAGTTGACAAGAGACAACACAGAATTCCGCTGGTCGGAGGATGCGCAAGGTGAATTCGATGTCATCAAGAGAGAGGTGGCTGGAGCAGTACCGTTGCAAGGATATGACCCCCAAGGAAACACAGTGCTCACCACCGATGCCAGCGACAAGGGGCTGGGTGCTGTCCTGATGGAAGATCGAGGTCAAGGGAGAATGGAAACGATCAGTTTCGCCTCCCGCACGCTGAGTGAAACCGAAAAGAAGTACAGTGTAATTGAAAAGGAAATGCTGGCGGTAGTATGGGCCATGACCAGATTCAGGCAGTTCTTGTGGGGCACGCGGTTCCTGTTGAAAACGGATCACAAACCCTTACTAAAGGTACTAACGTCCAGCGGACACGCTAGTGCAACTCCCAGAATCTCAAAGATGACCCTCAAACTGCTGGAATTTAGATACGATGTAGAACACGTCCCCGGCAGCAGGAACAGGGTGGCCGACTATCTAAGTAGAGCAGCAGCCATGGACCAGAGTGGAGAAGACCAAGCATGGACGGAAGAAATGGTGGCACTTACGGATGACCAAGAAAAAACCATAGGACATCAGGAATGGAAAGAAGCATACGGAGAGGATCAGGTCCTAGAGGAAGTAAAGTCATACATCACAGGAGGATGGCCAGACAAAAGACAAACCCGGGGGGACCTCAACCCATACTTTGAAGTCAGAGAAGAGTTGTCGATGGACGACCTAGGAGTGTTTGTATACAGAGGGGAGAAAGTCATCCCCCCGGCAGGTATCATACCCAAATTATTGGACATGCTTCATGAAGGACACTTAGGAATAGGGAAACTGAAATTGAGAGCCAAGCAAAACTACTGGTGGCCCGGGATGGACGTGAGAGCCGAGAGGCATGTCAGGCAATGCACACAATGCCAAGGGGCCGATAAGACACTTAAACCACTACGCCCAGCTCTCGGGAAATTCGATCTCCCAAGCAACCCATGGGAAGAGTTATCAGTGGATATTTTGGGCCCGATACTGGACATACAAGGAGTCCAAAAATATGTATGTGTCCTGATGGATAGGTACTCCAAGTGGCCTGAGCTGAAAATAGATGAAGCGATGGATGCCGAGACCATCATTAAATTCCTGGCTGACACGTTTGTTAGGGAAGGCATCCCTAAGTCCATCCTGAGTGACAATGGCCCCCAGTTCAAGTCAGAGAAATGGAACGAGTTCATGCAGGGAAATGGAATACTAGTAAAGCACACGTCAATATATCACCCCGCAGGAAACGGACTGGTGGAGAGATTTAATAGAGTGGTGATGGGGTCCGTTCAAGCAGCCATCTCCAACAACAAGGACTGGGGAAAGGAGATATGGCACTTGGTTTGGGCATACAGGATTACCCCTACAGGGACGGAGTACAGCCCCTTCCAGATTTTAAGGGGCCGCGAACCATTCACTCAAGACAATCGTGTATGGAAGGAAAAGACTATAGTGAGCGAGTGGTCCACCGCAGTGGTGCGAGCCAACTTGGAAAAGGCGCAAGCCATTTACTCAAAACACTACAACATCAGGAAGAATGTGAAGGAGACAAGATTGGAAAAAGGAGAATGGGTGCGAGTAAAGTTGGCCACTCTGCAAAGGAAAGGAGACAGCAAGTATAGCAAACCCTTGCAGGTCGAGGAAGTGCTGGGCAGAGCAGCTCGGCTAAGCGATGGGAACGTGTGGTCATTGGACCGCATGGCAAGATGCAACAAAGTACTAAGTTGGGACCGGGTTGGAGCAGACCTGGAAGACAAGGAGGAAGGAACGGTCGAGCAAGGACATTCTGAGACATATCCAGAGGAGAGGAGTAGAGAGCAGCAAGAAGAGAGACCTGGTGATACCAACCAGGCATCGGCGGGGGAAGGCAACATGGACAGGAGAGAAAGTAGTGCGGCTGCACTAGGAAGAGGAAGGGGCGATGAGGGGACTCAGGAAGGAAGAACCTCGTCTACCCCGGTGAGATTGACCCAGAGGGGGAGAGCGGTGGTCAAACCTGCCTGGTTCCGAGACTTTGACATGAACGGCGGACTGTGAGTTAACAGTTTCTGTATTGGGAAAAAAGGGGAGATATGTAGTGGCGCAGTCTAGTGCACGCACGTCACATAACGACGTGACGTGCAGGGGCGATGTTCTAGGTGCGCGTGCATGCGCGGGGGAGGAGCGCGAAAGCCGCGAACGGCAGCCCAGCGGCTCGGCGCTCTTTAGAGCATAATAGTGAATAAAATTAGCGTTAATCCTCTACCGCTGCAGAGTCTTCATTTCATGGTAATACCATCATTACAGTAGCCAGGTGCAAACTATAAAGAGTGGCCCAGATTGTTTAATTTCTTTTCAGAATGGCTGCATTGCACGCTGTGGTAGGTGAAGGTTCTTTTTGGCAGCAGTACAGAAGGGAAGGAACAGTCAAGAGAGGATTTATAGGGTCAGAGTTACACTCTTTGACAAACAGAAGAGGAGATTTAAACAAAGTACAGGCGAACTAGTAATGTTATTTTAGATTTAATAAATGAAATGCACCCTTTATTAGAAAGAGACACATGTAGATGGATACTAGACCATTCCCTCACAAATTCAAGTGCTCTGTTCTTTGCATCTTTTGGCATCGGGGAGCTACCCAGCCATTGTGTTTGAGGAAGGTGATATTTCACAGAGTGCACTGGCTCGGGTTTTCAGAAATTTTCTTGAACACTTGTTGCTAAAAATCAATACTCTCAATGTGTTTGCTCATACATCAGGTGACCTACTAGAAAGCAAGGTAGCAATTTTTCGAGTAACAGGGAATTGGCTGCATTGATGGAACACACATTGCAATTCGTCCACCATCCCGATCTGAATTTTTATACCAAAACAGGAGACATTACCTTTCCTTAAATATACAGGTAGTGTGTAATAGTGAGTGGCAAGTTATCCACGGAGCACCCATGATTCCCATATGTTCCATCACTGTGGTCTGTATAGCTAGCCATCAGGCTACAGGACAGCTTGAAGATGGTTTTCTTTTGGGTATGTAATAAAATCTAATCTAATAAATCTGTATACAGCTTCATAATTTATACTATACGTGCAGGGTTTTTAATAATGTTTAATGTACCTTTAGGTGACAGTGCATATGATCTTCGCCCATGGATTCCAACGCCCTTCCTACATTATCATTCAGTCAGACAGCGAAGATATAACCAACAGTCCAGGTTCATTATAGAGAAGACATTTGGACTCCTGAAAGGACGCATTAGATCCCTACATAAAGGTGGGGGGCATTGCAGGATGCACCAGATGTTTCTTGTAAAATCTTTGGCTGTTGTGCTATATACAGAGGGCTTCCTATTGAGATGTGATAGGATAGCAGTGATAATAATGAAATACCTCCACTTTGTGCACATCAGTGTGCAGATGCCCACAGAGTCATTGACGGAAGGAATGTTAGAACACAAATCACTCCTTTCGTTTTACTGCTGATAGATCAAAAACTAAACTCGAGCTTGCCTGGGAATCCGACTTATCTCAAGATTGGCCGATTCCTCTCTGGGATAGGATCTGGGCTAAACTTCATTAGACCTCTAGAGCTGCAAATACTACCCAAACTCTTTATTTTATTTATAACAGAATTGTATTTACTCCACATGCTTTGTCAAAGTTCTCCCCTGACACTTCTCCTACTTGCTGGTCTTGTCCCTGCCCTTCTGCAGATTTAAAGCACATGTTGTTTAAATGTCCTCCTGTTTTCCAGTTTTGGAGTTCAGTTTGGACTCAAATCCAAAACATTTTCCATTTTCAGATTCCCTTTTCCTCTTCACACATTTTCCTAGGTTCCCTTTCCCCTGATCTTCCCCATTCTCATCATCACTACCTTCCCATTGATCTCCTGATAGCTGGTGCTTTTCACACCATTACCTCTAACTGGAAGCAAGCCGCCAATGTCTCATACCGCTCTTGGTGGAATGCAGTTTGCTTTCATCATCGTTTAGACACTTAGGGGCCGATTATGATGGCGGACGGACCTGAGTCCGTCCGCCACCATAGAGTAGGAGGGACCGTCCACAGGGGCAGCGGCGGTCCCTCCATGCAAATTAGGATGTGACCGCCACCCTGGCGGTCAAATCCTGTCGGAAGGCGACCGCGGCGGAAAAGCTGTGGACAGATTTCTAGACCCACCGCCATCTTAATGTGGCGGTGGGTCTTCTGAGGCTCCGCAGAGGATTTTCCGCATCCTCCGGGCCGGCGGTGGCATCCGCCGGCCCGGAGGATGCGGAAAATCCTCCATCATAATCGGCCCCTAATTATGAATCCCCCATCTCCCTAGCCATCAAACGAGACCTCATTTGGCTCCCCCTGGTAAATTACCTTTCCTCATCTGCTCCCTCACTTACTTCCCTGGACCCAGGCTCAGTTACAGTACGAAAACCGCCTTGATTCTCCCATTGCCTTTCTCCCTAATATTTATTCTTTAATGTTATTTTATCATGCATTTGCTATTTTTATCTATTTTTTCTGTTCTGAAATGTATTATGCTTGCTATATTTCTCGTTTATACGATTTTACTTGCTTTGCTTATTTTCTCTTTGTATATTTCATATTTGCAATTGTTTTTATGATGTATACTATTGCCATGTTCATTTTTCTGTTTCTTCACTTTCCCCTCTCTGATCTTTTATTTCTTCAATAAAATCAAACTTAAAAAAAAAAGAACACAAATCACCAACAACTTCTTTTGTAGTAAGTTTATTTTATTTTTGCCATATTTGCCTTCCACAAGGTATCATTTTTAAATTGTAAACAATATTTATTTTTGTTTTTTCTCAGGCCTTTGAAGGACAAAGTTATGTTGTTCTTTCAAGTAACGCTTTGCAAATTAAATTGTAAATATGAAAAATCTTGTACGGATATTTTTTATTTCAGTTGAAATTGCATATATGCAAAATATAGAAAGAGGTAAAACAACAAAGTTATAGCTTTGCAGCCCTGCTCTTTTTTCCTTTCATTCCTGTAACTCTGCAACTAGATATTGGTGTATTATTTATATGTGCATTTGGGGATTATCTAGAACTGTGTCTTGGAGTATTCTGCTCTTGAAGAGACAAACCGATGTTTCTTGATGCCTCTACACTTTCTTCAAGTATACCTCCCTCAGCACTTTCATGCCTATTTTCCATTTAATCAAGCACATTACTATGTTTTTCTAGGCCTTTCGCAACATCTCCACTAAATTGTCTCAGTTCAACGTGTAAATTCAGGGTCCTTCGAGATAGGAGACTTGTAGCGGTAGTAAAGCGATCTTCATAGCTACCAAAGCCATGCAGTCTATTAGTTAAATGTTTATGTTGATGTAGGCCATTACATCTATCAGCATTCATTAGTCCAAAAAGTGTAGACAGCCTCTGCTAATGCACTGATTTCAGTACATATAGCCTCAAGTGACTCACAAATGTATAGGAAACCAAATGTCACGGTTTCCTCAAAGGCATTTAATTTTGTCCCATAAGAGCATATTTCCCTTAGTTGCTGTTTTTGTACTTGCAGCATATATTTCTCAATGGTTTGAAATGCTTGAGCAGTTTGTAATTCCGTTTTTAAATTAAGGGACTTCGCTGCCCTTGGCCTTACATTAGCTCTGCGATTTCACAACAATCTGCTTGGTATAATGAGTCTTGTTAAAGGAGTAATATTTCTAATTATCTGCGTATTTGGACTTATTGGAGATCTTTTATGTTTGGTGTTTCTGATGGTTCTTCTGCTTGTGAATTGCTACTGAGATATTGAACAGCAGATTTTCCAATCATCTCTTCATCACCAATATTTTCAATATTGTCATCTTTTTTTTCAACACTCGCTGGTGCAGCCATATTTTCTCGTGAGAAAATGTATATATATTTTTTTAGGTGTGGTGAAAATTATATGTTACGGTATGACTTGTATATAGTGAAACTACATGACCCATAATGCATTGTTGTGCATCCAAAAATACACAAATTGACATATTTTGAGAGTATTTTTTATTTTGTTAAGTATTAGACCTACCATAACCTGCATGATCGCTATGGAGAAAGTTTGAATACAATGTTAGCTAAATATAGGATGAATCTTATAGAGCAAAGTTGTAATCAGTCTCAAACGCCGTAGCCAGCTTTCATTGTGAAGGGTGCCTGGACAATAATTGATCATATTATAAGCTCATGTGTATAAACATCTGACTTTCAGATCCAAAATAACTCTGTGAGTGATAACAATGAAGAACTGTAATCTTCATTCTCAGGGAATACTTACTAATAAAAAGAACTTGGCACAGAAGCTGAAAATATGAAAAGACATCTTTATTAAATTTAATAAATAGGCCACGTCACACAGAAGCCATAGCAACTGAATGAGGTAGTCTGAGGAATACAGAGAACAGAGGCCTTATATATACTCTCAGGGTTACAAACTTCAGCATACAAGTAAGGGGCAGTCCTAGCTTTTGCAATCATGCAAAATACCTAACATTCCTTCTTACACAAGCAGGACAAACCCATAATAAAAGGACCACAACCCATATCATAAACAGACCATAAAAGAAGGAACAGAAAACAGATAAGGGGTGTGTGTGTGCATACCAAACTCTACAATGTCCTGTGCTTTGATCCTCAATCTTGATCAGCTAAAGGGCAGGAACTGGTTTAACAAGGTCAGCTTCAGACAACAGGGTCAGTTCACTCAGGTCAAACAGGAGTCAGCACAAACTCAAGCTAAGGTCTACAGGTCCTTAAAAGACTTGGTTCAGCCACAATCATGGCCTATTTGAGGGCAACCACAAAATGGCTGCCATACACAAAATGGAACCCACGGGTTCAGAATTCACAGAACCTCAGACCCTCCTTTTGCCCTTACATAGGCAATCACTCAGTCTGTGTCTGAATCAATGTCAATATTATCCGTTATTCCCTTCACTAAGGCACTATTACTTGAGTTATCTTTCATGGCACACAAGGGATAGACCTCGTTGGCATAAATAAACATCGTCTGATATGCCCATACAGACCCATTGTAACTAAATGACAGAACCAAATAGGGAATACCTCTATCTGTAGTATGTGGCATAAAACCACACACCCAACAATTTGTGGTGTTCATTACTAACTGGTGTTGATGCAGAAGCTGTACAAAGGAATTATTCACAAATTCCGACCTTCTAATCTGCTCGTGTTCAGGTAAAATATGAAAAGAATGCAAAGAAGAAGTAGTAGGAAAAGACATAGGTTGGGAGGTGGGTGCAGAAGTCAATTGGGTAGTGAAAACAATCCTACCCACAAAAGACAACGTCATGCTTAAAAATACTAGAAAACACGTTTTAAGAACATATAGACAACAGGAGAAAGTAATGACCACTATTACAAACACAATTTATCGTTTTTCACAACCCTAAGCAGAAAGCAAATCCTAAAATTATCTAATACCTACCCCAGCCCTACTACTATGTCTCATGCCCTAGGCGGCTAACAGCCTCGCCCTCAGCATTCCTGGAACCGTTGCTATAATACCTGGTTATCCTGGCCGACTGCGCCTATTCTGTGATGTTATCGATAAATTGTACTTTGCACCGCACTGATGTTTTGAATGCGTAGCTCCTTTTGCTCGATGGCGCTGTTTGGGAACGGTGGCGTCCATTTTGTCTAGGACCATCTCCTTTATGTTGAGTGCGGCCATTTGGTCTCTTTGTTTTCAGTGGGGGCGGGCCCTCTGGGGGTGTCATGTTCTGGGATACGGTTGCGGACGGGCCAGGGCTAGGGGGCCTTTTTTTCTATGGCCATGTGCTTGATTGGCGGGTGGGATTCGGGCTGGGGTGCTTCTTCATTATGTGTCGCTGTTCTCTATACTGACTTTCCCCACTCTCTCGTGTGCTTAGGGCTGTCCTGTTGTGTTCGGGGTGGACGATTTACTTGTGGCCGGGGTGACCGGGAGCATATAGATTTGGCCCTGGGGGACCCAGTTTGCACGACATTGTATTATGTTTTTAGCGTTGAATGTGCTGATTTTCCCCACTTCAGTTTGTAATTGCTATGTCAGGTTCTTTACTCTTGTTGATGGGGGGGCATACTTTGTGCTGGCCGGGGATCTGAGTGTGACTGATTCTGCCATTCTTTTGGACTTATCTCTTCCGCATCTACTGCTCTGCACGGTGTGACGGTTTTGTATGGCTGGGAGTCCGGGAGATCTGATATTGGGTGGGCTCCTCCCCACCTTCTCTTTTTCTGGGAGTTGTGGATTGGTTTATTCTTTTCTCACTCCCTATATTTCAAGTGTGAAGGGTTTCTTTCCTTTTTCTTTACTTTTCTTTTTCTTCCTTTTTTCTTGGTCTATATTTCGGGTTCTTTAACGGGCGACAGACACTTTGCCGGGGGGGGGGGGGTAGGCCGTAGCCTCCGCATTTGTGTAGGGTGGGGGGAGGGTTTTAATTTTCATTTAGTTTCTATGGGCCTTATTTTTCTATGTTTCTGCGCTTTCTTGCTCTGTTTCTGTACTGGGTCCGCGGTAGGGGTTGATGGGGTGGGGATGGCGCTGTAGGCGGGGCGTAAATGCTGGCTCATTATCTTGTTGTTTTATTTTGCACCGCCATACTGTCTGTGGTCTTATTTTCCGTTGTTGTTCTCAATGATGATGCCACCTGCCTATGTTGTGATTCTAATGTGTGGACTCAGTTCCCCTTATCTCTTATTCTTTACTGATTTTTGTTCAGATTGGGAACGAACTTAAAATTAACCTTTAATGCTCCTTTTCCTCGGTGACCTGATTCTATTCCGTGTAACGATTCTTACTTGTTGCTATGTCATCCGTTGCCGCTGAGGAACTGTATTGCTTGCGATTGTGCTTCACAGTGTCGTGGCCGGCCTGACGGTTGTGGGCCCGTATTTGTTCCTTTTCATGCACAATAAAGGTTTTCAAAAAAAAAAAAAAAAAAAAAAAAAAACATTATCTAATAACATTTTAGGGCTCCTATGCATTTCAGAAACTTATTATATATTCAGGTGAAACAGTGGCGATCCTTATTAATGCTCTCAGATGAAAAGGGATACTCTTCCACAGAGAATGGACTTTATTCTGCTTTTACTAAACAGAATACTACTTTAAAACAATGCCAGCAAAACAGCAAAAATTAGTCTCCTAACACCCATTATATGCAATCGCACGGAAACCACTTGTGAAACCAACTATGCCCAGAGTCCGTTCAAAAGCCTCTCTGGCAGGCTTCTATTGTCCATCAAATCTTCTTTTGTTGTTTTCTTCCGCATGGGCCTCTTCATTCAGGCCTTTTATGTAAATGGTGCTTCTCAGTATCCGTTGGAGTGCCCTCCTGGCAAACACTCATAGCTCATTCGAAAGTCTCAATATCTCAAGGCAGTGCACCAGTATCTCTCCTCTGCAGCAGACACTACAGATAGCATGATCTTCATTGATCATGAGCACAAATCATCTCGTGCAGACCCGGGACCATTCTCAGACTCCGAAACTCATCATTCAGTGTCAGAGGACGCTCAGGCTGCTCTTTCATGGGCACCAGAATGGAGTGCCTTTTGCCAATCTTGGATCCTCCGGTGCACTGCACTTCCGTTGGAGCAAAGGAAAAGGGGGGGGGGTGGCCAAAACTCAGGCCAAGGGACTCAAGGGACTGCACACTGTCAGAGGCTACCTGTACATGAAAGGCGCTCTTTTGCACTGAAATTCTGGTTCTGTGATGTCCAATGCCGTCTGATGGAGCAAGTGTCATGCTTTAAACAGTTCATTGTATAACAAGGGGACTGAAAACAGGTGGCCTCCAATCTTCAAAGGAGTGGCCATACGCCATGGGACAATTCTGCATTGAAATACACTGTCATTCTTAAAGGCAATACAAAAACAAAGGCAGTAGGCAAAACAGTGCCTCTAGGCTCTTCAATTGGGTTTCCGTGTGAGAGCATATCCTTCACCATCTAAGGGTAGATAGCGACATGGGAATTCTATCTGAATGGATGTCCTCACACATAGTGGCATCGTCTAATGGGGTAAACACATTTTATCTCAATGATTACATATAGGTGTTCCTAAATTCCTTATCTAGAACATCTCAAAAGAAAAAACGCATAATACAGATTATCAGGGAAAACAGTCTGGTTATACAAAAGGGAAATATACATAAGATGGGGGTCCATGGTACATTACTGCAATCTGAAAGTGTGAACCTGAATAATTCACCAACAATAAAGAAATGGGCTAACTGGTGAAAAGAATATGGAAAAGGGAAATGGAACTAGGACACAGCTAAAATCCCAATAACTAGGCACAATGCGCTTGGGTGATAGTCAGGCATGTAACACAATACCAAGAGTATGGGTGATACACAAAAGGTCAAAATAATACACAAATTTAAACTCTACCACTGGCCGCTACACCATATACGGTAATCTCAGCTAATGTTCCAGTTCCTTCTTCAGGGAGAAATGAAACCTGGTTTCCTTTATGGTACAAAGCCATATACTACTTAGGAAGCAGAACAAAACTGACTAATGTAATATAAAAATTAGGTCACCATGCACAAAAGTCACAGATCTATCATTTATCCTTACGTCCAATTCAGGATACATAATTTAGGGCTGCCTGTTCCTTACAGGAAAGGGGGCAGTAACGTGACTGTAGGTGAAACCTTGTTTCCTGTATATCTTTTTTATTTTTGTTCAAATACCATTATAGCCAAATTTGACACGCACTGGTGAAGTGTTGTCTGTCTTGCTCACAGGATGAAAAAATATCATATCTGTGAAATTTAGCGCAAATTCACCCAGCTGTTGTACAGGATACACATCGTCATGTATATCTCTTCACAACACAGGTAAACTTGTAATAGTATCATAAGCAGCAACATAAAACAAAAACTTGCAAAAAAACGCGCAAAACGGACATGTCAAGCCATCAGATATACTCACTGTATATCAAGCACAAAAAGCATAGACAAAACAATAGTGTTGGACCCGGTCCTTCGGGCAGGTTCACCCCGAGACTTTTTGCTTTTTCCTAGCCTGTTTCTGGAACCTGGGTTGGTGATTTTAGGCCTCTGCGCACTTTTTCACTGTGGCACAGTGTAAAGTGTGTGTGCTCTCTGTGTGTGTGTGGTGAGTGACCTGCCCTCCCATAGGAATGAATGGGGGATATGTATGCCCATGGTAGTTCCTGATGTGTGGGGAGTGCAGGGTCGAGTTTAATATGTATGAACTCGTGAGAATGAATGCAGCGTAATGGTGTATGCAGCATGGTTGTGTGTAGTCTAGAAGCGCCACTTTTAGAAGTTGGCATATTTGTGTAGTGAGTCTGCTGGCACGTGATTGGCTGGTGAGCCTGGCCCAGGAGTGCCTGGGCTGCTTGTGGATTGACTGTCTGGTCTGAGGGTGACAGGCGCTGCAGAGCCCCCGGAGGGAGGGGGTCGGAGTCAGCCCGTAGATGAAAGGGCACATCTGCTGCCAGGGAAGCGGGAGGAGATAGCGTCTGATGGTGCAGGGCTGTGTCTGCCTGACCACCCTGCTGGCTCCCCCTCCTGCTGGCCCACTGTTACCTCTGACCTGAGGCTGACAGGAGAGGGAAACCAGAAACACCCAGGGCTCAGGGCCCGCTTACACAAAGACTTCAAAGGGCTTCAAAGACTTTTCTGTGTATAAGAAGGGGCTGTGTCCCCTTCGAAAATGTTCTTGTTTTCTGACTTGAATCTGCCAGGGGCGTGCTGCTGCTTGGGCTCAGGGGAATCCCTGAGTCCTGCCCAGCTCCTGGACTCCTGATGGACTTTCCTGGACTCCTGGGGGACCCCTCTGCCCTGCCTGGGCTGATGGGGGGACTTGGCTTTGCCCCCCTGGGAAGCTCTGGGACCGTTGCAGCATGGAGAAGCTGCATTTTCCTGTGGAGAGCGCTGGAGTGGTGTTTCTGGCGCCTGGAGGCGCTGTGCTTCCCCCTGAGCGCCTGGGAGCGCTCTGCCTGCTGTTCTAGCGCTGGGAGCGCTGTGGATTGTGCTTTAGCGCTAAAGAGTGCTTTGTTTTTGTTCTAGCGCTGGAAGCGCTGTATTTGGATTCTTAGCGCTGATAGCGCTTTATTTGTACTTCTGGGCTTGAGGGCGCGTGTTCTTGCCCTTTAGCGCTGTGGAGCCCTTTGTCTTGCCCAAGCGCTTAGTAGCGCTTTGTGTTTCGTGTTTCTTGGAGGTCGGTGCCCACCCGGCATTGCCCGTGTGCTCGCCGCCGCGGTCTGGGGTCCTGAAACCGAGGAGAGGAAAACGAAGGGGCCGGGACCTGATTGGTCCCTCACCGACAGGAGACGCGCTCTGATTGGCCGCTGCCGTGGGCCTGTCCTGGAGAGTCGCGCTCCGGTTGGTCGAGACGCCTGCAGAGGCTCTGACGTCAGTGGGGCCCGCCGAAAGAGCCGCGATGGGATTGGCCCATCGCTCGTGACCTGCTCGAGACGAGGCGGCGAGGAAGAAACATGGCGGCCGGTTAACAGGGCTCCCGTGTGCCGAGGGAGCCCTGCAGAAAAGAAAAAGGCGCCGGAGAGATGGCGGCCGGTGCCGCCGGTGCGGGGCTCCCATTGCTGAGGGAGAGCCCCGCAGGCACCAGCCGGCAGTAAGGAGAGGGCGGAGGGGTGCGCGGGGCACATTGTCGGTGCCCGCCCCCGCCGCCAGTGAAGCTGCCTGCCGGAGAAGAGCTGCCGCATCAGAGAGGTGAAGCGGAAGGATGGGCGATCGCGGGGCTCCCGTGTGCTGAGGGAGCCCCGAGTAAAGAGAACCGCCGATCACCAGCAAACCGGTGAGTGTGCAGACGAAAGGGAGGGGCGCCGGGACACATTGTCGGTGTCCGCCCCTCCCCCCAGTAGCGCGAGCACGTTTATCGACAGTGTGAAGCCCCAAGGGCTTCAAGGGCGGCCCCGGTTGGCAGTGGGTCGCCCCTATGTGTGAAGAGCCCTGAGAGGCTCCTGCCCGCATTTCCATTGGTACCGAGCCCACGAGGCTCAGCGGGGGCATGTTAGTGTCTGAGAACCCCCGAGGGTCCGGGGGCATATTCGCTTTGAGAGCCCCGAGAAGCTCAAAGGGACATCGGTGTCTTTAGAGCCTGTGTGGCTCCAACGGTTGTTTTAGGTCAGAGCCGGTGTAGGCTCCAACGGGGGCACGAGTGCTGCAGAGCCTGTGTGGCTCCCACAGTTGGCGCAGTTTGCGCCTAAGGGCCAGTGAGGGCCCTGGCGCAGTGTTTGAAGTTCCCCAGCTGCCCAGCAATTAGTGGGCAGCTGCACCGTTTAGGTTTTGTGTGATTCCTAGGTGCCCAGCAAGTAGTGGGCACCTGCTACGTTTAGGCTTATGCTGAGACTGGCGCTGCATGGCAGCGCGCCCTGACATTGAGACTCAGGGCATCTTTGCCCCTACAAGGCCAGTTGGCCTAGGGACTGCCACAGGTGGTGGCCTATGTAAGGCTGTGCGCAATTGTATGGTTTTTATTCCTGCACCTCTGAATGTGTTTAGGCATCATGTGACTTTTGCGCTACTCTATTGTTATGATACCTCTGAATGTATTTTTATTGCATCATGTGCTTTATTCTTAACACCGCTGAATGTGTAGGTTTATACATTATGTGTTTCTCTTTACTACTCCTCTGAATGTATATTTATGCCTCATGGGTAATGTGTTCTTTCTTAGACCCCTAAACGCTGTGTGATACTTAGGTGGTTTTCCTTTACTACTCCTCTGAATGTGTTTCATACATCATGGGTAATGTGTTCTTGCTTAGACCCCTAAATGCTGTGTGATACTTAGGTGGTTGTTCTTTTTAGTACAGGTGGTCCTGGTCCCCTGCGTGACATTCTCCTAAGGTGTTTAGGGTTGCGTAGGAGGTACTTACCTGTTCCCAGTAGTTACTGGATGTGATCTATAACTGTTACTTTGTGTTACAGTGATTTTATACACTTTTATTCAAAGTTCTATAAGTACTATTTCTATTTCTAAAACTGCTGATTATGACAGTGGCCATGTGGCCCTGTCTTGTAAATAATCCCTTGTGAATATTGCCGTGCCAGTTGGCACCATGTACATGTGTGATTTCTATCTGATGTGATTTTTACAATACAAAAGTTATTTTAATATAACCTTGTGTGGAGTTCCTTTTGTGGTGTGCCTAGTATGTTGTTGCTGTTGTGCGCTGGCGCAAATGCTTTACACATCGCCTCCGAGTTTAGCCTAGACTGCTCGTGCCAAGCTACCTAGAGGGTGAGCATGGGTTATCTTGGCGTGTGACTTCCTTGCCCTGACTAGAATGGTGGTTTCTGCCTGGCTTTGGCGTCAGCCTTAGCCTACCAGAAATAGCCAGTTCTAACAAATAGCATATATAAATGAGCGGTGACGCACAACACCAGGTCATGTACTAACAATATTCGGGCCTGCTTTATTTGTCAGGTTTAAAATCCTCACCCTCCTTTTGACAGTAAATCACCAGGTAGTGGAGATTTGGCTATCAAATGCAACTTACTGTGTGTCACTTCTGATACACAGGACCAGCAGGAACAATTCATAAAAGGCTAAAATGCAAGAATATGTAAAATGCACAAACATTTCTTTTCAAAGAAATTACGCAAAAACACATCTCTTTTCAACCAACCAAACTCACGTGTCTTGTCAGCCTTAAAATCACCCAGAACAATCCATGAATGATCTGTGAGCAGTAGCAAAAAGAAAAAATACACAACACACAAAAGAGAGACATTTCTCATGACAAACAGACATCAATTATAACTTTTAATCAGAAGACAAAACATGATACACATTAACAGACACAAAAATAATTTCCATTACTTAACTGTTACCATCTTGTCAGTCAGCTTGCAACATGAAGCCCTTTTAACTTTCCAAAAGTAAAATTCTTTCACTGACACTCTGCGTGTCCCGTGCGCCAACACCCTTTGAGGCCCTGCTTTTCCAAGCAATCATTTCTCCATCTGTTTACACTTACTCCTAACTCCCACCTTACTGATCTTAAGGTCAAAATCTGCCTTGCGGGCTCCTTAGCCCTCTATCTCTTCCTCACTCTTAAGGCTGAAAAAAAGACAAAAAACCTTCCCAACTCTTTCTAACCTGCAATAACCAACCCTATTTAAAACACATGATATATATATTACTCCTGTTAGGGGCTACAATTTATTTCTATACTTAGATTATTAAAACAGTTACTGTGACTAATTCGCAAAACATAATAACATAACATACCATCTTTAGAACAGATGTTTGCTATTACCCTATGCAATGGTACTCATTTCAGCAACATTAAAGGAATCTCACTGTGCCGTTTAAAAGCAAACCCCAAATGGGGACAGTCTGCAAATTTGTATTACAACTAAATGTATGCATTTACTGAAGCCTAAAGCACTTTAAAGCTATCATAAATGGCAAGAATGCTGTTTTAAATGGTCTATTTTACCCAAATTCGACTTTGATGTTTGGGGCACTTAAAAATAAAAATCCTATACTTGTGATACATAATAATCATCCTCAGAATGTTCTTTACAAATTACAGAGATTTTTAATCAGACATATCCCATGTAAATCTTTAGAAAAATGAGTTTTGTACGCCTGCGCTAAGTGAAATTCCATATGCTAATGTTCTCATTATGCGGTATAGCACAACTTAAATTAAATTTTAATGCTAGGATGTCATAGTATGAGCATTAAGCTTCATGAATAGTAAAAAACGAATTTTGTAGCACTTATTTTTTATAATTATTTTTCAGAATTAATAATTTTTTTAATAAACCCAATTATTTTTGATAATTCCACATATAAGAGCAAGCTGCATCCCTTGCCTATCATTTTTAGACGCATTCATTTATAAGCCCAAGCACAGACGCCTAACTTGAAACATGACAAAATGTTTGCGCCATTTTTTTCTTTCTAAAAAGGACAATTTTATTTAGCAACAGACCCAAGAATATGCTTACAAAATGTTGCTTAATAGACTGAAAACATCAAGAAAAACCACGAACAGACATTGAGCTCATTTCAGACATAAACAGAAAGGGGGTCAAGCACTCAGGACACACAATACAGCACGCTTTAGCCATGCATTTCGTGAATAGCGCCATCGCTGTGTACTTACAGAAGTTGCACTAATGGGAAACCCACATAGACATTTAAACACACATTTGACCCACAAATCAATACTCAGGACAGAAACCAAGGACAGCCCACAGACTGTACTTAAACCAAACCATTTGTAAATACTAGTTGTAAGTCATATTTACAAGAAACGCTTCTCAATTGTGTTTCAAAAGACTGCAAAAACAGCCCAACAGACTGATGTATGTCCAAGAAGCAAAAATACACTCAATTCACTAGCTTTGGCTAGCAGAACATCAAAAAAAATCGTTCTGCATATCTTCTTTCATAAAACTGCGCAGAACAAAGGATCCTTGTTTTGTATTATGTCATATTTTAATTCCCTGGGGATACAAAATCACCAAGGAAGAAATATGTTTGTAAATCTAAACCTATTTAGCTATTCCCTCTAGGGAAGCCGGCTAATTTACTTCACATCACACTATGGTACCTTCCAAAAAAGCAACACATTTTCCATGTGAGCTTACAAACAGGCATGCCAAAAATACTGCGGAATACGCAAGTATTATAATCAAAGTGGTGCTTAAGGTACTTTTCGTACGTGCACCGTTCAACTAAACCAAATGGAGAAATATCTCCTCATTACCTGCCTACACAAATTGCAATTCGCATATCCAAACCTATACAAATCCAAAGTTGGCCAACACAAATTCCAAAGTTCCAAAGCTACAGTCCCAAATTTGCTAAGATTAGGCATCTTATAGCTCACTAATCTAGCTTCAAACTTCAAGGGGTTATCTCTACCAATACACTCGCAAATATTCTAGCCCCTCGGCTTTGATAATTTGCAATAACCAAATCAAAAACCAAGAAACCAAACCCCTCGGCTTTGGTATTTGCAATAACCAAATCAAACCAAGAAACCAAACAAAGTCGTAGAAGCGACCCACTTGTACTTCTTATTCTTACTAATCAAAACGTTATCCAAATTCTAACTGTCAAGTTCTACATGACCTAACGGTCTTTTTTAGAATACTCACGCCAAAAAGGTTCTCAGTCAGGAGTGACATCATGTGAAGGATCAAAATCAGGAAGATCAGAAATATACTTGGCTGCAGAAACAAAGAATTTCCAGAATCCCTGTGCACAGAGTACCTCCTTAGTAGAATCCTGTTCTGTCCTCCTCAGTAGATTTCAGTCCTCTGACAAGATCACTCCCACAGAAAGTCACTTCTCTGATGAAGCCTCATGTTGGGCGCCATTTGAAGAACTGTAATCTTCATTCTCAGGGAATACTTACTAATAAAAAGAACTCGGCACAGAAGCTGAAAATATGAAAAGATGTCTTTATTAAATTTAATAAGTGAGGCCACGTCACACAGAAGCCGTAGCAACTGAATGAGGTAGTCTGAGGAATACAGAGAACAGAGGCCTTAAATATACTCTCAGGGTTACAAACCTCAGCATACAAGTAAGGGGCAGTCCTAGCTTTTGCAAGCATGCACAATACCTAACATTCCTTCTTATACAAGCCGGACAACCCCATAATAAAAGGACCACAACCCATATCATAAACAGACCATAAAAGAAGGAACAGAAAACAGATACGGGGTGTGTGTGTGCATATCAAACTCTACAATGTCCTGTGCTTTGATCCTCAATCTTGATCAGCTAAAGGGCAGGAACTGGTTTAACAAGGTCAGCTTCAGGCAACAGGGTCAGTACACTCAGGTCAAACAGGAGTCAGCACAAACTCAAGCTAAGGTCTACATGTCCTTAAAAGACTTGTTTCAGCCACAATCATGGCCTATGTGAGGGCAACCACAAAATGGCTGCCATACACAAAATGGAACCCACGGGTTCAGAATTCACAGAACCTCAACAATCCCCTGATTTTAATAACATAGGATTTTGTTATGACAACAGCCTAGTACTATGAGAGCCCAAATCAGATTAGAATTAAATGGCCGCGAGTGTAAGCAGAACATCATGAGTTGTCGGGACCAGATCACAGATAGAAAGTGCTAACCAAGCAGTGTGAGATAAGTAAATCACTTTCTGATTCCTGCTTCTGAGGCCATCAAATTCAGTCTGTATGACATTCCAAATTGCCTTTACCCATTTGCTACTACTTTCAATTCGCAAATATACATTAGCTATTTGGCATTTCGAATCCGAAGAAATCACTACTTGAGAAAACTAACTTTTTTAGCATGTGATTGCCCGATTTGATATTTACAATTCATTATTTATTGTAAATAACATGTCAGTAAATTATATGTACAAACATAAGGTCCTATGTTCATTAACAGTCAAATGATTTACAAAAAACTAGCCCTGTGTTTTACAGCTGAATGTAAGAACTTGCCAGACTATAGTACAAAGGAGAAAACCATAGGTTACTAGCATGTTCTCCGCCTGAGATAAGACCAAACACACAATCTAGTGTTAATCTATTATTGGTCTATGGATGAGCTTTGTGAGTACTTTGTAAGGGTTTGGGCATTCGAGGTTACTAGCGTGTTTACCACTGTATGGACAACCAATCACAGAATGCAGTTTTTAGGTGGCTAACACAACAGACTGATAGAATCTGAAGCTAGCCCAGAAAGTTTGGCTAGTGATGAAGAGGTTTTGGCCGAAGGTTCACTGAGAGTCCATTAAACCAGAATGAAGCTTAGTTTGGGTAGTACTAACACTATGGGACTGGTTGCAATCAATGTTGCTCAGTTTTTGTCACGTCTAAGTAGCCCTCCTTGCTTACACTTGTCCGTTGGGGGGAACATCCATTACGACGCGGTGTTTACACCGCACTACCATTACAACGATGGTTTCACAACGCAAGTCGTTACCATGACTTGCGCTGGAGGGCGCTCTAGGCTAAGGAATAGTAGATTTACTATTCCAACACCTTCCCTAGTGTACGTAGGCTGGTGTTGGAATAGTAAATCTTACTATTCCTAAGTCCAGCACCCTACAGCGCAAGTCGTGGTAACGACTTACGTTGTAAAACCAGCGTTGTAATGGTTGTGCGGTGTAAACACCGCGTTGTATTGACATACAACCGTCAGTTGGGGCTGCTGGATTGCCATGCAATGAAAAAGTAGAGGTACTGGGATGGTGTTTAACCTTCTAGAACAGCTGGTGAAAAATTGTTGTAGATAGGGAAACATTGAGGGAAAAATGCAAAGCGTTGCATGTTGAAATTGATGCGATACGGAGCTCTTGACATTCATCCTATCATATATCTGGTGATAGTGAAATATACTGCAAATGGCAGGAAACATGGAAAGATTAAAACTTTAAGGAGGCATGAGGTGTCTTGGGTGCAAAGAGGTTAGAGGTTGACGATTCAGAGGCTTTGAGAAGGCGTGTATTAAGATATCTCTGAGTATTAGTTTGGAGTCCGATGATTTTCTTCGTTGAAAACAAATCTCAGTAACATGTATAGATCTTAATTCTTGGCAGAGATGCAGGTGGCTTAGAGCTGAATGGTGACTCTGTATTACATTAATGGGCCATACGATTCTTGTTCTTTTGGTACAAAAACTGATCACAATTTATCGCTTGTATGTATCACTTCGCAGAGTGCACCCACTGCGTCACTTTTTTTATTGCTTGTTTCATTTGTTTGTACCCTAAGAAAAATACCAGTTTGATATAATGTTAAGGACTATTGGTTATAAAAGCATCACCTCAGCAGCAGTTTCTTTGCCTGCATCAAAAGGGTACGAGTAGTCAATATCGCCATCTCCTGCAGCCCAACAGTGCGGGGCTGCTCACTGGCACAGGCAAAAAACGGCTACAT
This sequence comes from Lissotriton helveticus, assembly GCF_964261635.1. Taxonomy (NCBI): domain Eukaryota; kingdom Metazoa; phylum Chordata; class Amphibia; order Caudata; family Salamandridae; genus Lissotriton; species Lissotriton helveticus. The sequence goes on along the minus strand of NC_136065.1, from coordinate 1,564,574,634 downwards.
AACTTCCATAACTGCCCTTGGGTTGGAATTGACTAGGCTGGTTTGAGATATTGAAAATACAGTTTTGAACAGCAGTCTGATTTTAAATATGGGCAAGAGTTTTGGACAAAGAAACAGGTCCAGCTCTGGTGACCACATCACTTCAAGTCCTCACGGATGCTAACTCCAGTCCTGCTTTTCTCCTACAAATTATTGTTTTCATGTGTCATAGTCAATTAATTCAATGGAGCCACAGCAAATCTCCAACTGGATATTATCACTATAGGTTCAGCTTTTATTGAAATGAAAACACTACTAATATAATAGGTCTACATATGTCTGGTATGCTCCGGCCTGCCCTACTGGCCTTTCAGATACCATGTCATCTACTGTCAGATCTATTTTTCCCTTTAGGTTTATATATATGTCTGTCTCTGCCCTGGTAAGTATCACTTACATCACCTATATTATGACTTTTACTGTAAGCTAATGCCTGTTTTTCATGTCAAATACTGTGTCCTCCGCATACTGAAATTACCCTTCACTGGTAATGCAGCCCTCCATTTGTTGGGAGCCCTGGCTTAGAGTCAGGACACTAAACTGACAGTACAAGATCTGTAACAAGAAACATGTGCAGTAGCTAAATATGGTAGCTAATATACTGATATATTGTGTTTTATAGTATGTAGCAGCACCCTGATTCCTAATGACATTATTAATTTAAGTCTACAACACAAACATTTTTGTTGAGGTTTGCCAGGTAGTTGGGTGTTTTTGTAGTATTTTGATGCCAGAAAAGGGCTAGTAGTATATAAAGCAGATGTCGTTTTTGCACTTCACATTGGTGTGAGGGTCTTGCATTGTCTACCAAAGCCACTCTACCCACTGTGCACAAGTGGCAGATCTTCATGCTCTGCTGCCCATTGATGCCAACCTTTTGTACTGACCACCATTCACCTAGCGCCTATTACGTCAAGTTCCTTAATGCCTATCAATGCCAACTCATCATTGTTCACCAATGTATATATGTACATATGTTTGTATTTATAAAGCGCACCCTCATCCCCAGAGGGATAACCGGGCAAAAAAAACATATCTTACTATTTCCAATTAAAACCTAAAAGTGGATACAACCAGGTCTTTAGCTTTGTCTGGAAAGCTATTAAATCTGATATTGAACGTAAATACTGAGACAAATCATTCCAGGAGGTTTCTGCCAAGAAATAAAAGTAGGAGCCACCCAGTATGGATTTATTAACTCTTCGACAAGATATTCAAGCTTGACTGGTTGATCAAAGATTCCTTATAGGCTTGTGAAAAGTGACTTTGTTCTTCAAGGCCTTATCATAAAGTGTTCCATGCGCATGGCACATTACATTAAAAATAGCTATTTTCCAAACTGGGAGTCAATGACGATAGTTAAGACAAACCGAGGCTCCTGCTAGTCCTATTGAAGAACAGTCTTGCTGCTGCAATATGACTAAACTAGAGCCGCATGAACAAGTACTCTGCCCTATCAACATACAACGCATTCCCATACTCCAACCTGTTCATAATCAAGGCTTGAACAATGTTCCTTCTCCATACCACTAGGATTCATCTAAATAGCTTACGCAGTGTGCGCAAAGGGCCAAAATAGTTCCCACATACCCTAGTTACTTGTTCTTGCAATGAAATTGCATCATTAGTACAACAGACTAGATTCTTTTCCACTTTTTTGGGCTTTGGTACAGGGCCTAACAACGCCGGCCACCAAGTATGATTCCAGACCTTACCGGCTCCCCAAAGAGCAAGATCTCTGTTTTGTCTGCATTAAGGTTTAAACAATGTATTTGCAGTCATCCTGCCACTTCTGAGAGGCAATCAACCAAATCCCCTTGCATCTCAGCATACTTAAGATCAATGGAGATAATCAACTGGGTTTCAACAGAATACATGACCCCTTTTCATTGCAGTACTTGGCAAAAAAGCCAAATAAATATTGAACAAAGTAGGGCTCAAGGAAGAGACTTGAGGAACTCCACAATACAAATTTCGATAACTAGATCTAAAGGGAGGTAGATGCACTGATTGGGATCCATTACGTAGAAATTAGTAAAACCACTGCAATGTAGAGAAGTGCAAGTCAATTGAATCTAGCCTTTGAAGCAAACGGTGATAAATAGTGTCAAAATCTGCTGAAAGATCTAAAAGGATTAATGCTGCTGATTTACCTTGATCCACCAGTGACATAACACTGTCCAACGCTGCTAATAGAATTAGTTTCTCTACATTTTTCTCCCTAAACCCTGTTTGTGAAGAGTCTAATAAATAATTACTCTCCAAATATATGATTTAATGAATATTAACTAATCTTTCCAGTACCTTGGTCAAATAGGGTGCCATTGAAATGAGGCGATGGTTAGACAGAGTGGCGGTATCCACCCTTTCTTTCTTTGCCAATGGCACCACCAAGTCCTGGTTCCAGGCTATGGGAAACTCTGCCTCCTTCAAAGATTTCTCCAAGAGCAGTGTTACATATGGAGCAAGTATGGGGGTAAGGAAAGAATAGAAAAAGTGAGGACAGGGATCCAACGCGGATCCTGACTTCACCTTTCTCATCATCTTCTCCATCAATTCTGCAAACTTTCCCAAGTAATAGGTAGTTTCTGGGTGTAATCTACCATCCTTAAATAGCTCCTCCTCCAAAGGTGGTTGATCACTGAAGGTCGAATAAATGGTAATTATTTTATTGGTAAAAAACGTAACCAATTCCTTGCTGAAGTATGCTGAGGCTTTAATTGTTTGATTCAGAGCTGCTTTGTGAGCCAGTCATTTAACTATTTAAACAATTATCTAGATGAACTTCTATTTTCCTCCACTGCCTGTTAACTTTTTTCACTGGTAACATCCCGCTCACCATCACTCTTAGCTCACTCTGCGCACCTATACCCACACAGTTCACCAGTGCTAGTTCTATTTGCTACAGTTTAAATTGTTTGGAGACGCAGGGGGAGGCCATGTCTCCCCCAGCTAGCAATCCTTCTTGATTTGTTTATCATCACAAACAAAATGATTGCTCAAATTACTATATGTAATTCGTAGCGCGCCCAGCATTGCATTTTGCGATGCAGTGCGTGCTACAAAATTTGTTTTATTAATTAAATTGTGTACTTACCTGCAATTATCCATTTGACGGTTTTTAGCACCCTCCACCCTGCCCCTCCCCGCCTCCCTGCCCCACCGTAACTCCCTCCACGGGCCGCGGCTGATATATATATATATATATATATATATATATATATATATGCCAAAAACACGGTACTCCTTTGCTTGAGAAGCACACGAGCCTTTGAGAAAAAGTGTAAACGAAATGCGTCAGGCATCACGAAAGTCTGCTTTTAACATACTGGCCTTGAGAACTGTGTCCATACCTGACGACTGAGGCTGGTAACCTCGCCGTAAGCTTGTGTGCTTCTCAAGCAAAGGAGTACCGTGGTTTTGGCATCTTAATGACGGCGGTCCGGCCGCCGAGAAAGCCCCACCCCAGGATTCCAAGGGGGCCGAGAGGTTAGTTGCACAAACCTCGAATACGGAGGAGCGGCACAGGATTTAGGACACGGACTAGCGGCTGGGGTTCAATTAGAACTTTATTGCAAGCAGCAAATTGTGCATTTTAAATAAAAGGTGAAATTATTGCACTACAGCCCCCATAAAGCCTTTGCACTGTCTCATTTGAGCTGCCTCATACAGAGGCGTGTCATTGTGTGAATATATATGAGGGAGTGTGCACACTGAAGCACAACACTTACCATGAAGAGCCTTTGAGAAAGTGTAAACGAAACGCGTCAGGCATCACGAAAGTCTGCTTTTAACATACCGGCCTTGAGAACTGTGTCCATACCTGACGACCGAGGCTGGAAACCTCGCCGTGAGCTCGTGTGCTTCTCAAGCAAAGGAGTACCGTGGTTTTGCCATATATATATATATATATATATATCTCCAGGGCTTGATTGTTGTTACGGGTTTTAATATATTTAGACTCTCCCCAAACTCAGTACCACAGGATACAATGAATTCGGGTGCACTTTGGAGAATGTTGGACTTTGATTTATTATTGATTCAAATGACATTGAGTTAATTGTCTTGAAATGATTGCCCATTTAGGGCTGAAGACATAAGATATAAACATTTATTTTGTATATTGTAATATCTAACATCGTATGCACTCTTTCCAACAATAATCCGAATTGCTTTAATTGAATTGATGTCATTATGATTTGGTTTTACCATTACAAGATGGCGCTTATGATTTGGACACCAGTCCACTTTTTATTTCGAGTATATTTGCCTTTATTAACTTCCGACTCGCCGTCGCCAGCTGACACTGACGAAGGCAAGTCTGAAACGCGTCTGTTTCATTCTTTTTTGTGCTATAAACCTAACTAGGTTTAACCTACTGCGAGTGCTGGTTCGTCAATTTATTTTGACTGTGGAGCGAGATATATATATATATATATATATATATATATATATATATATATATATATATATATATATATATCACATCCACAAGTTCCGGTTAAGAGATCTCAAGCTGTCGTGGGCGGTCCAAGATTAGGATACCGGCAATCCTTAATCTTCTCTCCAAACAAATCTTCAGTAAAGGAAAACTTGAACACCCAGGGCTTCTTGCAAAACATTTATTGGCAAGTAGAAAAAATGACGCGTTTCGCCAATACGGCGTGATAAAGCCGTAATGGCGAAACGTGTCGTTTTTTCTATAGTTAGGGTTTCGAGAGAAAGGAATTCTGAGATTTGTTATTGGTAACAACTTTGCCCCTGTTTGATGAATCTCCATGAACCTTTGCAGACCTATTACTTTTACATTGAGTAATAATCTAACGTTTTGTGGTGATTAATTAAAGGGATGCAAAGAATAAAGGGGGCCTCAAAACATATTTATCCACCAATTCATTTTCCATTGACTTTTTTTTAGATAAACGCAACACCAAAATGGCTGAACTGATTTTTAATGAAATTTGACAGGAACATAGATTATGGTGTTGAAAGAATTCTTTTTGGTATTTGAAGTGAATTGGTTCAGTAGCTTTTCAGTTATAAGGCACAAAACCTTAGTGATACATTGGGCCGCAGTATACTGCAGAACTTCTGCTGTATACCACAGGACCTGGAGATGACAAACACAATATGTTTGGTTAGTTAATGCCCTTGCAAAATGAAAAGGAATCCATATTATTTAGACCACACTTTGTCTTTGTTCTGTGTTTTAATTTAAAACATATGTTATTTCTGTTGTTTGGATGTAGAGGAAGGATTGAGGCAGTTTGGGAAACTCTGCATAAGTAGGGGAAAGTAGTTTTTTGATTTATATATATATTTTAAAACGTTATGGAGTACAGCAGTACTATAGCAAAAGTATCAAGGAAGTATCGCTGTACTTATTAAAATAAAAAAACTTATGTATGAAAAAATGTAATTAGACACAATATTGGGTGGCTCTTAGAAGAGCCTTTGTTTGTTTTTCCAACTAAACATGTATGGATATGTTTCTGGAGCCAATTTTTCAGGTTTGTAAGGAAAATATGGTTTCCATAAAATAGACACCATCATTGATATATTTGATATTCAAAGAAAAATGGAAGACATTCCATGATCTAGAAGGAATGCTGGAACTGCCTTATTGATATATCGTTTAGTCTTTTCAAAGTTACCAGCATTTAGACTAGGTCACTTCCACTTTTTGTCTCTGACATATGTTGAAGAAAACAAAAGATGTGTTCGGAAACATAGACATTAAGGGTGAAAATGCCTTCTTCATGTCAGATTCCAGTCTGACTTCAGGAAGTGGCCTATATCATTGCCACCACTGTAGATAACCATAAAGTGGGGATGGTCACATGTACTAACCAGGGGCGCTTCCTCCATTAGGGCTCAGGGGCTACGTCCCTCTGAAATTCCTACACATTTAATTAAAACAAATCAAATAGATGTATTTAGCGAGAGGATCGTATCTCTAAATAAATTGATGTATTTACGTCTGGGATGTCTGTTTCAGGCTGCCGGTCCCACCTTGCCCTGAAGCAGGAGACAGAAACCAGGCAGTAAATCAACTTTCTGAACTGTGATGCACAACGCAGAGCTTTCTGTTTTAAAGCCCTTCATTGCCATTGTGGTTTATGGCTATATGCACTCTGTAGGCCAGTGACGCAATCAGTGTCATGGTTTCTGGGGTTGGAGACTTCATCCCTGCGTGATTTCAGATGTCTGTCATTCAAAGGCATAGATGCCACCCTTTTGTCATACGTGAGAGTGGAAGCAAATCTGATCGGTTGACTTGTTCTCGGTGATGGTAAATGTTTGCATGCTAATTTCGTGTTATGTATATTGTGCTGAGACCCCTCATCACACTAACCTCCCCCACTGAGACACCCTAGGCCCTTGCTGCAGATCATTTGCTACTTTAGAAGTAGAGCTGCTGTACTTGTTCCCCCGCAAAATGGATGAAAATAACCATCAGGGTTCTTGTTCCTTTGCAAAGTTGATCCAAATATCCGAGTCAAGCCCAAAGCGAGAGATATGTGCTTACTGTGGAATATGTGCTTTTAGTGGACAGTTCTCTGATGTATGACATTAGAACTGGCCCTGACTTCATGTCCCTAAGTTAACACTGATGCCAAAAACATGGATTGACTTGCAAACAAGGAATGTTAAAAACATTTAGGGAATGCCTTTCAGCGATTTAGTTCCCCTCTTACTTCACATGCTTTACTTAGTCTTGCATTCCCCAAGAGTTAGCTATTTTATATTGTTGTTGTTTATCTGTATTTTGTTCTGTGCATACTTTGAGGCTTGAGCCATGCCAGGTGTTTATGAGGGGCTTTGATTGAGCTCCAAGACTCTAAGGCTGAAGCCAAACAAAGTACCTGTCAGTGAGTTGGCCTCTCTGTATTCCATTTGCAACTGAAATTCTGTGGATATGTGTGTGAATGGGGTACACAGATGTCAAAATATTTGCAAGGCAAAAGTAAAAGAAATTAAAGTGCTTCCATTTGAGTGAGGGCAGTGCCTGTTTGGGGGCGGTGAAGTGACAGAGATGCGAGGAAGTACATTCGGGGAAGAGTGAAAAGAGGATGCTGAAGAGGAAAGAGAGGTGGTTGAAAATGTGTAGATGGACAAGTTATGAAGTACACATAACTGAAGGCCAACACTCCTTCCACAGGCCTCAATGCTATTCAATTCACAGACTCACTATTTCAGAATTTAAACATTTCCAATGTTAATTATTTATTACAAATCATTGTTGTTATTCATTCATCTTAAACAGCTAACACCCATTGACAAAACCAATCATACTAACAGGCTTTAGGTGTATGTTAGTTGTTGTGCCATTTATGTAGATACACAACCAAAATACCGGTCAGGTGGCACACTATGAGAATCACAGACATTTATTTGACATGTTCCTTTATAGAGAGCCCCCACTTTTATCATCCCACTTAAAGACCTGTCTGCACATATTTCTATATGACTGGTTGCAACCAGCAGCTGTGGGTGCTTCTCGAAGTCTGTTTGGAGCATATTTTTCCATAGTTAATGCTGCATGCAGTGCAATACACTGGGTAAACATACATTTTAAAGGGCTACCGTTGTCTTGCTGTACAATTTACACATTACAGTAACTGTTGAACATATTAATGCAGGAAGATATGGGGCATTTTTTAATGTGTTTAATATTTCAAGACTACATTCCCACTGCTTTATAACCTTTGCTTTATCGCTACATTCATTTGCTATAAAATTCACCACTTGGCAATCTTTTTTTCATTTTATACTCGGTAGAGGGACTCACCTGGACCCCAAGTTTGTCCACTGTACTTGTTCACATCGCCTACTATATAAAAGTCCTGCACAACGTTTGCGCCCCAGCACTTTCAAATGTCACCAGCCGCCATTGGTACTAACAGAGGAAAGTAGAGGGAGTAACTGATTCCATCTCAAACCTCTTTCACCAATCTATGTTATTTCTACTCCTTTCAAACCTAAGTCAAGTTCCACATCTGCTTTCTAGGCATGCTCTCTGGCCTAAAAAAATAGACTGAGCCCAAGAAGCCAAACACAAACCATCTTGTACATGAACTGACATACAAGGATGATGAACACAGAGCCAGACAAAGAAATATATACAGGCTAGATGACTGGCCAGTAGGAAAGTATAACATATCAACAACTTACTTTTGAGAGGAAGACAATGTTTGACTTAAATACAATTAGGGCTTCTAATCCTGCTAGCCAATCTTTATCCGACAAACGGGCACACTTTTTTTCACACTAAGGTAGCAGAACTTTATCAGGAATTTGATGCTAGCTGCAACACTATCCCAGTGAAGTCTAAAACCAAAGCACTAGGAACCATTAAAAGTCAGCTTTAAAAGTTCTCTCTGTTGAAAGAAGACAAATTGATCAAACTAATAGAAATCACTAAGTCGGGAGTTCCATCTGACCCCTGCCTCCACAAATCTCCATGAAATAGTAGTTACTGTAGCAGGTCCTCCTACTAAACTTTTGAGCAGTAGTCTTTTCAAGGGTCAATTTCCCAAAGTCTGGAAAAAGACATTGTTAGACCCAACGGTTTCTGGCTGGCTGGGACACAATGAAGCCAGACAGAATCCACTGTCCCAGATAGGATGAGTGCGATATACTTGTATGAAACCTGTGCTCCTCCTTTGGTAGCTTGGTGCAGAGCAGTCAGGCTTATCCTAAGGTTCAAAGTGTAAAGGATTGATACAGCTCGTGTACGTAACAAGGACCCCTTGAAATAAAAAATATTTTCTTTAATTCCTAGGTTAGGGACAAATATATATGAAAGATAACCACCTAGGTAATTATATTCTTTTGATAGTACGATGACAACTATGAGAGACAACAAAAAAATTACTAGGGTTCTGCTGTTTATTAACACAATTATAATTTAAAATACATATTTCATAAAAAACACAGGCTTATTTCCATATACAATATTGAGCTAGCAATGTTATAACAACAAAATTCCAAAATTTAAAAAACACAGCAAGTGGCACAATCAATTAAAATTTGACGCGTGTTTCGGCGAACCAGCGCCTTCATCAGGAATAGCCACGTAGTACCTGGAAAAAGTACATGATCAGAATATATTTTATTAAGAACAAAGCATATCACATGTATTATAAACATTCACAGAACACATAGTTAAATAATTTAAGAAAGGTATCTTCATTGCCTCTCACTTAAAGATTAACAACACAAGAATTTCCATAAATAAAGCCTATTTTAAAGTAAAGTTCTCATTAGTGCTCATTTTAGGACCAACTTTCATAACATTATAAATTTGAACATGCAATCGATCTACCACTAGTGTCGCCTGGTTGCAGAGAATCCAACTTATCAGGATTATGGCAGAGATATCTACATGACTGATGATGCGGTGGCACTCATGTATACCGAATTTATAATTTTAAAGGCTATATATATTTTTATTAGGGGACAAAGTTAAATACTTACTTCAACCGCTCTATCAGCAAGTCGGGTTAATTGTTTAAAAAGCAACTATCATTTCGATATAATGGTCAATTTATCTGGAAAAGAGAGAAAATATTCTACGTAAACATAATAATATTCTAATACTGTAGTCTTTAAAGAGAGGACTGGTACTATAGTCTTTAAAGGGGGGACTGGTGCCTGGTCACAATTATTATTATTAATATATATCTAGCGATATCTATATATTGTAATCCTGTATCAGAAACCGGGCTGTGTGTATTCACAATATGGGTTAAATCCAGCCACTCAGGCAAGCAAGACTGCTAGGATACTCAATAGAGCAGTATAATATGATGATAAAAGACAATTCCTTGTTGCACGTGAATCATGCCTAGATATAAAAAACATATCACGTGTAACTAATTTGGCACAAATCGAACATGCACGTAAGCAATATCCATTATCTAGTGCACTATATGTTAGGTACTATCATGGATATAGTTACCTAAAGTCGCAGAAAGCAGCCGACGTTGTTGTAGGTCGAGCCAACACTGTATGGACCTTGTTTATATAGACAGCAGACATAAAGTTTCTGATATACAAATTATTGTCGAAAAACCGAAGCTGCAAATTCAAGCAGATAAATAATATAAGTCAGGAGTGAGCAAAACAAACTCGTGTCTGATGTACATTTTTAAAAAGTGTATCAAAGGAGCACATAGTCAATTGCTATCCTCCTATACACAATAGGTTTAAAACCATCATAAGTATAATTACCTAATATTAAAAGGAAAGGTACAGCACCACCCTCCCAACACACTAAGTACACTACAAAAAGACTCCACACTATACGTATAAACAAACTGGCCTTTGTATTACACACACATTGAAATCAAAATGACGTACACATCTTATATTTGCTTTGCAGTTATATGCAATTTTTGAACTCTCTCATTAGCAGCATAATGGCATGAACATATATGTACCAGTAATAGGTATTCACATACCTTGTTATTCCCATAGCCTCAAAAGCGACATAAACCCATTTGCATACTTTCCAGAGGTAGTCATGGTCCAAGCTAACACTCCCACATCAAAACGACAGAACAAATATGCAGGCTTGGTTCAGAGGTATTCCACTTTCCTGCGATCACATTAGCATAAAACATGACATATCACAATATTGCATACCCCTCACAGCTTGTAATGGTCAAGAAGTCACAGTTCTCCCTTATGAACCAGCTTCACAGTCACTCGAACTACACCAGCTGCCGATACACTTGTGCCCGCTGGAGACACTTTGATTAGATTGTCAGGACCACAGATGCAGAAGGAAATGGTTACTTGGTTTCGTCCATCCAGATTAGGCATCAAGGCACCCTGCGGTAATTTCACAATTGTATGATCACTATCCCGTTGGGGAAAGACTGTATTGCCGGAAGCTAGCGCACTTCCAATTTGTAGAAATGCTTCCCCCAGGCGAATGTGTTAGCTGCAGTTGCTCCAGGCAGCCATTCGTGGGCGCACACAAGGGACAAAGAGACCACTCTGGTCCACTCACAATGTTACCAACCACAGAGTACCCTGGGGAGTTTGTCCGGTAGGAGGAAACCGGCAACCTCAGTCTGAGGTGCGATGTCAGTCCCTGTTGTTCTTCCGATCTAAAGGTCGGAGACAGTCCAGGCTTCCGGCTCGGGTTCTGTGGATTTGCAAACATCCCTAAGAAACCACACGCTACAAAGTGCGAACTAGCACAGGTTTCCGGTTGCTAGCTCAGATCCCTCGGACTCAGCAAACCTCCCCAGCCCACCTCCAACTCCTTACGTTATGGCACTCCAGGTAGGCCACTGATCTTTATGAGCACACTTCTCTGCACTGTGTGATTACTGCATATGTTAGGGGGGTCCTTGTCCCAACCAACAATAAATTCCACCCATTCCGCCACCCCCTGGGCGGGTCTTACAATCTTGTGGAAACAGGGAGAACCTTTCTGTTCCTTGGATCTCATGGACAGAAGGCCAGCCAACCAGTACTTGGAGAGTGCTTAGGGCCCTAGGCCACGACAGGAGGCGAATGGCTACAGGCCAGCAACATCCAGGCAAAAATCCACCAAGTGATAGTCCCCTTCCTGGAGCACCACAAGCCCCAGGCCACCACAAGTCTGCAGATAATACAGTTGCAATCCCTCCTGCCCAATGGTTTCTCTTGTCAATGTCCCAACTTTGACCCAGATTAGACCCAAAAGCGTCTCTACATTCCTTAGGACAGGGCCTCAGTAGTTATACCCACAATGACCTTTAAAGATGAGATCAGTTCAAAAGGCCACCTTTAAATGTACAGGACCCCTCTAAATGTAGTCCTGTCTACCATCCTACCCTGGGAGACTTGATCAATATCTTTAGTGGGACCAGGACCCTGCCCCTTGGAACGCAGGTGCCAATTCTACCCCCTCTTATCCATCCCAGGAAGGCCCCCCTCAGAGTCAGAGTTTAGCAGTTTCCCTTGAGTGCCCCTAGTTTATGGCCGTCTATCAGAATGCACAGATGTAGCTGTCCTCACAATACCTAGATGTGGATTAGAGATAGGCTGGCAAGCAAATGGAGACCCACAAGCATAGAAATGCTCACTTTCCCAAAGTGGTATTTCCACATTAGTAATTTTAAATCCACTCTCACTAGCGGAGAGGATTTGCTATTACTAATCCATCGATACTAAACAGCTTACTGCTACTCTTCGGCAATTAGGAAATACAGCTCAATAGCCTTTCCACAGATTACCAATGTTAATCAATGCGAGAAGCAGGCCTCACAGCACCGAAAACGCTATCCTATTTTATTATTACTAGGGCATGTAGCACGCATGTGCACATGCAGTACCTCTTCCCTATACCGCACCTTCCCCTCAAGGAGTACTCAGATGTAGGGAGAGTAGCGAGAGACATGCAGAACTTGGTAAATAGCATTTTAAATGCCAAGATGAGTAACAGTAACCTGCACCCGCAAGCCCTGCAATGGCAAACTTGTGGTATGTTTGAAGAGCTACCTCCATGGGTGGCACAATCAGTGTTGTAGGCTCATTGGGTAGCATTTTAATTTCATGCCCTAGGTATATGTCTTACCACTGGACCAGGGACTTAAAGCTCACTCAAATCAGTCAATCATGTATACACCAATCACTAGTAGGTATATGACAAACACAGCACTTTAGCACTGAATGGCAGTATTAAAGCACTCAAAGCCCTATGGCTAGCATGTGGATTAGCGGAAAAACAGGAGAGACAAAATCAAAAGGTCGAGGGGAAAGCACCCTAAAAAGGGCCTTTTCCAACAGACATCTATCCATACATTGCTAAAAAACCCTCCTTCGACCCCCATGAGACTAAAGGTTACCGCCTATGCCTGCTAAAATACTTGAAAGATACATTAATTCTGAGCTGTCCAGCTTCCTAGAGTACAATGAACTTCTAGATGTGGCACAATTTGGGTTTAGGATAAATTACATTATGGAGTCTGCTCTAATAGCTGCTACTGAAGAAATCAGATCTATAGTGGTCAACAGAGAAAAGACTGTTGAACTTATCCACAGCCTTAGACACTGTAAGTACTGTAAAACACTGTAAGTCACACAGTGCTAATCGGCTGCCTAGCCACCATAGGCCTGGGAGGACCGACACTTGAATTGCTCTGTTCATTGTCTTCTTTAGACAGAACAGTCCGTATCCATGAGAGAGTTTACATTGCAGCACTTCTTTCTACCCTGTGGATGATGCGTAAATCGTGGTTTGCCTACAGATATAGCTGACACCACTAAACGCTTCAAAAACTGCCTTATTGAGGCTGTTAGTTGGAAGAGAAAAAGATTCTTCAACTCAACTCTGAAAAAACCAAGGTCATTTTGTTTGGGACAGAGATCGCTTTTTGGAACTCATCCTCGCGGCCCTTACATTTGGGACCCCTCCCTGTCCCGGACCAGAAAGTCAGAAACCTAGGAGTCATCTTTGATGTCAAACTGACCTTCTCCAACCAGATCCGCAAGCTTAACTCTTCCTCCTTTCTCCCACTACAATCATTGATAAAGATTGTCCTGTAAATTCCTTTTGAACTGCAGAAGCTGGTAATCATTGCTTTGGTGTTATCCAGACCGGATTACTGCAACAAACTTTCCATGGATGTCCAACAACGAATTTTGGATGAACTTCAGATTCTCCAAAATGCAGCTGCATGCCTTTTAATGAGAATCCCAAAGTGTAAATCAGCCTCAAATTCACTGTTGCAGCATCATTGGCTCAATTTGGGATAAATGCCTTGAAGGCATTATGTACTGCCCGCAAATCACTCCATAATATAATGCCAGAGTACCTTAAAACTAAATTCAAATGATATACCCCCAGTTGAGACCTTCGTTCGGCTACATCAAGAACAGTTGTAACCCCTCACACCTATAAAGCATCTTGGGGTGGTCGAAGTTTCACCTTCACAACCTGTAAACTATGGAACAAAATGCCCAGGTACCTCAGAGAGCAGACAAATTACCTCCATTTTAGAAAACAGCTCAAAACCTGGCCTGGCATTTTGCATCTGTACCACTCAACAAGCTGAACATATTATGACATCCAGCAGACAAAAGTGCCAAGATGCCTTTGGGCAATCACACGTTTTATAAACACTATCAATATCAGCATCAATATCAATAGTCCGAAATTTAAAATGAGGTAAGAAAATAAACAAGTCTAAAGCAATGAAGTTTCACAAGAATTAGAAAGTCATTTAAAACATTGATTTCTTGTTACATGATAATGAAAACCAGTAGAGAAATAGATAAGAAATACAATTAAGAAGTAAAGTATGTGATTGGTTATTAACACAACGTGGGCTACAAACACAGCTCAATACTAATAAATAACAGCAACAACCATAGAGACTCTGCTGACTGTTGGAAAGCAAGCCATTTGTATTTCATCTTCAAAGACATTGCAAAGAGATTGAACATTATACTTCATCACCTCCATCTTTACACACGTCTCTCTACTCAACTACATGCCAATGTACTCGACGACATCCACTCCACTCTACCACACTCCCTCTACCACACTGTACGACACCCCATTCTCTGATATGCCACTACACTGTACTCCTCTCAACTCTAGAACACTCTACTCCACTCTGTGCCCCTCCACTCTGTGCCAAACCACTCCACTCTACCACACTTTACAACACTCCACCGATGATTTGCCACTACAGTGTATGCAACTCCACTCTACAACACTTTACTCCACAACCCTCCACTCTAAGACACTCTATTAATTGCCACTGTATGGAACGCCACTCCACTCAATTATATGACAAGTCATTGCACTCTACCCCAGTTCACTCTACTGTGTGGCACGCCAATCCACTCTAGTTCACTCCACTGTTCAACACTTTACTCCACTCCACGATACGCCTCTCCACTCTACTGCACGCCACTCCATTCTATGACACGCCACTCCTCTCCATGGCATGCCACTCTACAAAACTCTACTTTATTGTGTACACCTCCAATCCACTCCAGTGCACTCTACTCTACTGTATGATATTTTACTACATGCCACTCCACTCTATGATACACCACTCCTCTGTATGATCACCACTCCACTCTAAGACATAATACTTTGTTCTATGCTACTCTACTCTACACCATTCTCCTACAATTTATACCTTTCCACTGTACCTCACTCTACTCCACTGTATGGCACGCCACTTCACTTCACTCCACTCCACTGTACGATACGCCACTTCACTCTATGACACACCACTTCAATCTATGACATGCCCCTCCACTGGATGACACTCCACTCCACTCCACTCAACTGTATGATATGCCACTCCACTCAATGAAACTCCACTTCACTTTACGACACTACATGCTATTCTACTCAATGATATGCCACTCCACTGTGTGACATGCCACTTCACTCTATGCCACCCCCTCTATGATATACCATTGCACTCTACGACACCCTACTCCACTCTTTGAAACTGCACTCTACTCTCTGCCACTCCACACCACTCCACTATATGACACCACTCCACTCTACTCTACAAAATGCCACTCCACTCTATGACATGCCTCTCCATTGTATGAGATTCCACTCCTCTCTCCACCACTCCACTCCACTTTACACCCCTCCAATCTAAGACACTCTATGACACATCACTCCACTGTACGCCTCTCCACTGTATGTCCCTCCATGAGACATTGTATGACACACCACTATGTGACTTCCCACTCAACTCTATTGTGCATGTCACCCACTTCCCATTCCACTCTAGGACACTTCATTGTACAACACTCAACTGCACTGTACGCCACTCCATGATATTGTACGACATGCCACTGCACTAGACTCTACGAGACGCCACTCTACTCTACTTCGTCATGCCACTCCACTGTATAACCCCCTCCTCCACTGTACAACACTCCACTCTATGAAAAAAACTCAACTCTATGATATGCCACTTCACTTTACGACATCTTCACTCAACTCTACAACACGCCACTCCACTCCACTCTATGACACTCCATTCTGTTCAATGAGACGACACACCACTCTCTGCTCCACTTCACTCTACCCCACTGTACGATACTCAACTCCACCCTACACTTCTCCACTTTACAACATGGTCCTTTACTTTATGCCACTGTACGACACTCCACTCCACTCTATCATACTCTACTCCAGGACATGCCACTCCACTCTACAACATGCCACTCCACTCTACGACCCTCCACTCTACGACACGCCACTCTACTCTAGGCTACTCCACACCATTTTACAATACTCTACTCCACTCTACGCTCCTCCACTCTACTCAATTATATGTCATTGTATGATACTCTACTCCACTCTATTCCACTCCATGACATTCTAAAAAACTCTACTCCACTGTATGATAGTCTATGTTCCTAAACTCTACAAAACTGTACTTCACTCTACAACACTGTACTCCAATCTGTGTCACTCTACTTCACATGACTCTACTCCACTCTACACCAATGTACTATACTCTACTCCACTGTACCATACTCTCTACTCCTCCACTCTACCACAGCCTATGAAAGTCCACTGTCCAACAGTCCACTGTATGACACGCCACTATACAACACTGCACTCTGCGATACTCTCCTCCACTGTATTGTACACCACTCCACTCAACAACACTCCACTCCACGTTACTTCACCCTACTCCAGGACAGTGTACTTCACTCTAAATACAATCAAATGTTAGTGTAGTACAGTATTATAAACTTACCATGTAGTATGAAGTAGGCCTGGGCGTAGTTAGAGGAACTCTGCGAAGTGACATAAAAACTCTGCGGAGTTCCGCAAGCGACGGAATGCGATGCAAACTGCTGTTCGCGCTGATATTCATGCCACTCGGGTAAAATTCTACCCGAGCGGCAGCTCACGCTCGCCAACTTACAGTTGGTGAGTGTGGGCAGGGAAAAACTCCGCTGCCCTACACAGAGGAGATTTTTCTGCACTCAGTGAGCTCCGCGGAGTGTGAAAAACTCACTAACTGTGTGAACAGAGAAGAGTTTACCGCCCAGGCCTAGTATGAAGCCGCCATATTTAACCTATTTTATTTTATTTTATAGATATTTTGCTAGTTCTTTTTTCTTTATTTTTGTGTAAGCTTTTCTTTACACAAGTCAATATGACCAACCAACAAAAAAGTGCTTAGCGGTCAACAAAGCCCCCCAAAAAACCTAAGGGTGTTGGGGAGGACACTAGTGACCATGATAAGCTCCCTGTGTATGGTGAGATCTCTCTTCCTCCAGCAACTACCACCGTATGGCATAGGAGACATGATGTTGGAGCTTTGCCGTACTGCTCTACAATTTGTCCATTCTGCCTCTACAGAACGACTGGCACTGCGGTACCAGGAGCAGGCGCTGATTCTGGAACAAATGCAGTGGGTGGTGGTGGAGGTGGAACTGCAGAAGCCATAGGTGGTACTGGAAGGACAGATGCAGCACATGGTGGTGGAGGTCCTGCTGATGCCAAAGAAGTTGAAGGTATTGCTGACATTGCTGCGGCCTCTTCCAACTCCCTCTCATGTTTTTTTTTACCCAAGCCTAACTGATCAAATGGATCGCTGGCAGATTTTTCATCATTCCCGTTGTATCAAAAGAGTACTGCTTGATGTTGCCCAGGGAAATTACCTTTTTTCATGTTGCAGGTTACCAGTTTTGCACTGTCCTTTCTTTCTCCAGGTGCCAGGTAGAAAAACTCCCACATGATAGATCCTTTGACCTTCATCCCCTGCTCCACCTCATGATCCTTTTCTTGCATTCTATGCTCCAAATCTTCTTCCTCCTCCTCAAGCAGCACAGGATCGTGTTGCTCAGCCACTGGAGTACTGCAAAACGCGGAAAGTGGTTTCAAACACACGATTATTCCTCTGGGAAACAGTCCACCCTTCCCTTTTGAAGATCTCAATGGATATGATGAAAAGGGGTGTACATTTCCTGTTTCCTACACTAGATAGAGTTGTAAGCCAATGAAAGGCTGTGTAACAACCGTGAAATACTGCAGTACTATAGCAAAAGTATCTAGGAAGTACCACGGTTTGTATTAAATATATAGAAAAAAATGATATATCACAAAATCAACATACACCTAATATTCGGTGGCTCTTACAACTGATTTTATTTTGTTCTTAACATTAAAATATATGATAAGATATGACTTTAAGAAGTAAAGCATTATGTAATTGGTTACTAACAATAAGTGGGCTATACACACAGCCCCAAACTACTAAATACTTCCAACAACCATAGACACTGTCATTGAGCTTTACTTCGTATTGAAAGAAATAACACTGAAACAGGAAATAATACCTCATCAACTCCATCTATATATCTTTCCATATAAAAGAGGTACATTTCTATATGGAAATGTATGGCTATTCTGAAAAACAATGATAGATTTACTTTGTGTTATGCTATAATTTGTGTTTGATTAATTTAAAAAAGACACAAATTCAATGAAAAAACAAACTTTAAAGCTTAGTTATAGTTAGGAAAATATAATTTATTATTTCTATACAAAAGCAACTTAAATACACAAAACGTATAAATGATAGCGTTATATTTATAACTTACAGTTACAGTTTATGCCCCATCCGAAATGTGCTATAACTCACACCACTCCGTACGCAGTGTTGTGAACGCTGTAGCCATACTACATTAACTATAACCTGGCTCTCTTCCAAGCACAGTGTTCTCATCAATGATGTCATAAGACATATCATGCGTCTTGTTATGAATGCTATTATTTAACATGCTATAAGTGATGAAATATCAAAAGCAATAAGAAGTGCATGGAGAAGGAGCAAGTTATAGTTAATGTAGTCTGACTAGCCAGTTTAGAAGACCGTTGGGCATATTTTAAAAAAACTGGCATACAGCAGCGTTGCAAGTAATTTTGCTGCGCTGCCCTACGCCAATTGGAAAGGGCAGGAATGGACCGTATTTAAAAGATACAGGGCCCGATGTAGGTCATTCAGATTTACCGACTCTTAAATACCAAATCATACCGATTCGGTATTTAAGAGACGGTAAATCTGAAGCAGGCAGATGTAGGTAAAAAATTACCGAATCTGTACGAGTCGGTATTCACAGAATCGGTAAATACCGAATCGCTATTTCCCATTGATTCCTATGGGCTGCAAGGCCCATAGGAATCAATGGGAAATAGCGATTTGGTATTTACCGATTCGGTAAATACCGAATCCTGCAAGGGTGCAGGGGGTGTCACTTTGACACCCACTAGCACCCCAAGTACAGGCATGTGTGCCATGTGACACACAGACATGCCCTTAGGGCATGTCTGTGTGCCACATGGCACAGGTGTACATGCATAGATGTGCATGTACACCTGTATTCGGTATTTTATCACCCAATAGGATTGGGTGGTAAAATACCGAATTCTGAAGGCCTGTAGCACTGTAAACAGTGCTACCTACATCTGGAATTTACCGAATCGGTAAAATTACCGATTCGGTATTTTACAGAATCAGTAAATTTACCGATTATGTAAATTTACCGATTGTGCAAAATATTGGCCCCTACATCTCAATCACCAAATACCGGTCGGTAACGGCCGAATTCGTCTGTTACCGACCGGTATTTGGTGACCTACATCGGGCCCACAGTGCATTCCCGTCCTTTCATCCAGCGCTGGCACACAGTTAGTGGCCGTGGGCAAATGCAGGCACCCTTGCACCATGGTACAAGGGTGTCTGCTTTGTTGGCATGATTTTTTTTGTGCCAGAAGGGTGTTTACCTCTTTCTATGTGTGCTGCAGAATGTAGCACAAATGGAAAGAGGAAAAAAGGAGGAGAACTAATGTTATTTCTGCTCGTTACACCACTCCTGGGGAGGCGCATGGTTTTAGCGCATTCCCAGATTCATGAAATATTGTAAATTTGGGAATGTGTCAAAACCTATGGGCGTTGCGTGGGAACACCCACTGTAACACCCATGCCATGCCTCCCCGGCACAGTGCGAGGCAACGCAGTGACCTGCATTGCGTTGCCTCACTCCATACCTACAAGGTCATGAAAAGCTGCGCAGGGTGGTTTTACGTGACCTTGTAGATATGGCAAAGCCCTGTGCGCCACCGAAATGTCACAAAAAGTTCCGGTGGCGCACTGTGCTTGTAAATAATCCCCTGTGTACAGACGTGTACGAGTTATAGCATGTTTCTGATGGGGCACACATTAGAACTATAAGTTATAACTAAAACTTTATAATTTGTAAGGTTTGAGTAGTTTAGGTTGGTTTTCTTCTATAGAAATAATAAACTAATTTGTTCTAACTATAACTAACCTGTAAGCTTTTCACACATGTATATAAATATATACCTCTGCCTCCGAGACATACACCCAGTTGTACAGAGGGCAGGACGACAAACAAGCAGAGCGTGTCTCCCATCGAGGGCCACTTCTGCTAGTAAGTTTACCAATAAATTATGTTACTATTATTAAAGCGGGTTCTTCAGATTATGTTGACGTCTCTTGCAGTGAAGCTGGAAGAGTGAAACCCAATGACCTGTCCCTGGTCTCCAGAGCTGGCACTCTCCCAAAACTGCTTATGAAATGTATCTAATCCCTACCCCCTTCTCAGTCGGCTTCGCCCCATGCTTACACGGCCATGTAGCAGGGTGAGAGTAGTTGTCAGCAAATTTGTCAAAAAATTGAAATTAATTTAGAATCAGCAACACCATAACTTCCAACCTTTCCTTATTCTCTTTCCAACATCAAACATGTTTTCACACATTAAATACTGCATTGCCTAATACACAACATCACAAATTATATATTTTATTACAACACATGGACATGCACATATAAAAGGATACAATTCTATATCAGGACTTTGTAGGAAGATTATGCGCTCTTTCATCTTTCCAAAACCTCAATGAATCACCACAATCAAACTACATTTCCCATAGCTCTAACAACACAGAGTCAATCACAATCCAAAAAGTCCCAAGTTATAAGTAGGACAGAATCTCTTTCTTTGCTGCTCCGCAGCTAGTTACTTTCTCACTCCTTATATTGGATTTGCGGTACACCATTGATCAATTATTATTTACTTGTTATCCTCTCTAGCTTTTTCACATATCCTGAACTGTGGTGGTTACAACCTGTGGGGAGGACACCCTGATTTGTATTCCCTTCACAGTGTGTTATTTCTCCAGAAGGATTATGCACACTGCTGGCACTTAGCATCAGGGTGTTTCCCTTGTCTGTTAATACGATCACAGCCCGTGGTCAGGGAGCTGCAGTATGCTAGCAGTGCAACTGCGACAGCGCAGAGCATATTACGAGTTACCTGTCCGCCACCCCTTTCGTGGCGGTGATCCCGCCATGAAAAGGGTGGCGGAGAGGCAACAGACGGGTCCCTAACAGTGGCCCTTGCCGCTCTTGGGCCTGGGGGTGCATGGAGGGGCGCACCTGTTGTGCCATCCTGGATTTGCACCCCCAGTTCCTGCACAGTGTGGCATGAATACCACAACATGCACGAATGTGCAGTAAGCACTTTAACATTGAGCAGACCACCACCGTCAGACCACCGCCCGCCTGCCTGCCATGGATTGCACCCGTAATCTGGTGGGCGGGCGATACGGCCTTGTTGGTCCTCCAGCGGATGGCATGGTGGCGTACCATTGGAGAACCACCATATTTGTAATAAGGCCCTAAGTATTCGTTGCCACCTCTGTTTCTTTGCTCTGTGGACAGGTTCAGGCCCTGACCTCCACTTACACCCAGGGCTCATGCTATTATCAAGAACAGCACAGGAAGTGGACCAAGCAGAGTCCCACAGTTGGTGGGGCCTTAGGGTAAGAAAACATGGCATTTAGGTGGTGATTCCCATATTGATATTTAATATTTATAATGAGCTGTATGTACAGCCTCAGTATTAGGGTGTACTACTCCAGGCTTTTCCTCTGAGTAGTTTTCCTTACGTTTTCTGCATCCTAGGGCTGTATTAGGAACACTGTAATCTATCCTCCAGCTGGGTAGTGCAAATTAATGTGCCATGGCTGAGAGTGGTAATAGTTTCACTCCCTTGTCCAAGGGGGTAATAGTGTCTAGCCCTCCCCTTTCTTGCCAAAGGACCTTGAGGTATATTTTTTCCTTCCCTCATGTCACGTGTGGTAGGGCTTTTGCATGGTAATAAAGCATGTTAAACACAAGGTAGGCCTGATTATATGCAAACATGACTGCATTTACTATTATGGTTGTAGTAAACATAGGGCCTAGAAAGAAGACTACCTTTTTGTTTTAACAAGTGTTTGCTTAACCACCATGTTTTCTGTTTAGAAATTCCATGTTTTTGATAGCATTCAAACTACCAAGGCAGGGAAGCAAAACGTTCCACTTCTCTTATGCACATGTTGTAATCGCAGCTGCAAGGAAAGATGACCATGTAGAGATCGTCTTGGAAGAAAGGAGGGAGAAAGTGCTTAATCTGAGCAGGTGCTTTCAGGTGCTCAGCACCGGCACTTCTTTCACAGGGCTGGGGCTACGATTTCTGGTCCTGCAGGTGATGTTCTCAATATTAATTGCCCAATTTAAAATAAAAAGAACCACATACCTTGCATGGTGACGGGCTGGTATGTTTTCATAAGGAGGCATACATCTTTTCAGGCAAGCATGATTGTGTATCATCACTTTAGCGATGATGTCGTCACGCCTGTCATGAATCCAAGAAGTCATCACTAACGAATGGCTTGCATTCTATTCCCTGAGTCTGCTGCACCCTACCACTGCCTGGGCCTAAGCGTCCCATTGGATAATTGCAGTGGGGGCCTGCAGCCCTGCATTGCTACTATCCTCAACGTGCTTGATGTGGCTGTGGCCCACTGCAACTTTTGTGCGCTACAGAGTCACCTGCAGTTTCCGTGCGCTGCCTCCAAGCATGCTTATTGCTGAGTGTGCTTGAACCCAGTAGGGACAACAGCCATACTCATGTCTCACAGGCATTGCAGCATTACGGTTGCGGACAGTGTTTTTGCTGTAGCAGGCAGGTTCACACAAGCTGAGCAGTGGATGCCTATGCAGTCGTCATAACTGGACCAAACTAATTACAGGCAGCGCTAGCAGTGACATGACCTGCTGTGTTCAAGCAGCCTCCTGACCTGCAACGAACCAAGTCAGACCGCACTGATTAATGGGTTCAAAAAAAGCATTTTCATTTGGTATACATTTTGTTTTCAAACTCATGTGTAGGTAAAGAAGTAAAACGCATGTCTTATGGGACAGACAGCACAGCGTGGTTACAGGATAGAGATTGAGGCAGTGCAAGTGTTGAAAGTTGGGCACACCGGAGGTAGAAGTGAGCTGTAGCCTCCTTGGCAGCATTCTTTAGCCCCGGCACTTCATTTTTTACAAATTAAGCACTGTCGAAGAGGCATTCGCTTCTTTATGCCATATGCAAAGGGACCTTCTTTACACAGTTATACAACAAAGTAGGGGCCAAGCACGAGAGACTCCTCTTCAGTCCATAAGACCTCATTTAAAATAAAGGTGTATATGGTAGTGGTGCAGGAGCGGGAGGGACACAGGGACCAGTTGCTGAGGAAAGATGCTGAATCACTGAGTCCCTATCACTGCTGTTCCAGCAACAACATAATGCATGCAGGGAAACTATACATGTCTTGGCATAAAGTAAAGTAAGTAAATTACTACAGCCATATAAGTTGGATTGCTGATAACAGTTTAGACTTTTGAGGAAGGAATTGACTAATATATTAGGGATGTAGGATGAAATATGATTGGGACCAGGCGCGCAATGGCCATTGGACTCAAAGGGCTTCAGCCACCCCCTCCCCATCTTGTGTGTCATCCCGGGATGAGACAGCTTCCCAGGCACACATACAGCTGCACCAGAGTACTTCACAGGTCTTTTAAAGACCTTTTGCTTGTTAATGAGGCTTTGATGTCCCCCCCCCCTGCTTAGAGCCCCTGCAGCTCCACTCTGCACTTTGCTTGAAGAATCAGCCCCCCCGCCCCCCTGAAATTTTTTCTTAGCCCCCCCCCCCCGAAATTTGACTCTAGTTGCGCCTCTGATTGGGACCCATCTAAAATTTGACATAATTTGCACAGTATTTGCTGAATTGTTTAAAATTATTATGATCAATCTGATACACATGATCTCTAAATAGATACTACATAATAACAAATGAGATGACTGTATAATAGCATTTAATTTGTGTGCTAACTGATTTAAGTGGTGCAAGTGAGAGGATCCATTTTATCATCACTTGCGGATAAGAGATTCTTTAACATATTTGTCTGACTCCTAACACATCCTGGACCTCATTTATGGCATTTTGGTGCAGGACAGCGCAGCAAAGCACCTTGCTGTGCTGCCCTACAACAAAGTGAAAGGGCAGGAATGCACCGTATTTAAGCAAAACGGTGCATTCCTGTTTTTTCTACCCCTGCTGCCGCTGTTTTGGCAACCTAGCACCAATGTAGGCACTCTTACACCATGGTGAAAGGGTGCCTCCGTTGCAGGCAGGGTTTATTTTGGGCAGGAAAATGCAACTTCCTGCACAAAGACAATCCTATGAGGTGTTTTCCGCTTTCCATACAGAATGCAGGACACATGGAAAGAGAAACAAGCATTTACAATGCAACGGTCTCGCCTTTGCAAAAGTTAGAGCTATTGGCATTTTAAATGACAACATTTTTATTTATGTGTTGCTTTTAAAAAACAGATAAATAAATGGCATTGTCATTTACAATGCCAATAGCTTAATCTCTCGCAAATGCCACACACACACACAAAGAGCCCCCCACACCCACACACACACAGAGCCACACACACACACACAGAGCCACACACAGACCCCCCACACACAGAGCCCCCCACACACACAGAGCCCCACACATAAACACACACAGAACCACACACACAGCCACACACAGAGCCACACACACACACACACACACACACACCCTGGGACGCAAGTGGCGCTTCCCGACACAGTGACAGCGTCGGAAATGTTTTTGGGGGAACCGGCCTGGCAACTACGAGAAAAGAAAATCTGCAGAGAAAACATTACAAATGAAAAGTCTATGTGTCGACTCCACTGAGGCGAAAACGGAATTCTTGCTCTGTCTTCCATAATCTCTACAGAGAAGCCTCCTTCATTTTTCGTTCACCATCTCCTC
Source organism: Lissotriton helveticus (assembly GCF_964261635.1). NCBI lineage: Eukaryota > Metazoa > Chordata > Amphibia > Caudata > Salamandridae > Lissotriton > Lissotriton helveticus. Next base: position 1,564,549,402 of record NC_136065.1, on the reverse strand, counting down.
CGTTGTCTCTCCTCAGCCATCTCTGTGACCGAAAGCCCCTGCACCCCACAGCTCTCCAGGAAAACTCCTCTCCTCCTCTGCTACCTCTAGAATATAAGGTCCACGAATCCCTAACACAGCATAAGTGAGGATACCTAAACAATGCTCCTTCTCTGCCGTATTAATGGGAAGAATCGTGCTCCTCCTCCCAGTCTCTATCAGAGAAGAACCTTAAAAAGCTCGCATCCTGCGCTCTCTTTGAGAAGCCATTGCATCTATTCGGCTCTCCAAAGTGCAGTCCTCTGAACATTTATCTACCTTCCCAATAACATCAGAAAAGGTCCTGTATACGTCTTCTCCTCCACTAAACTCTGCGAGAAGCATAATGCATGTCTGCTGCCCTCTGAACACTGTCCATAGGTTGATACCTCTCCTCCTTGACTACGAAAGAAGCACCCTGAATTACAACAGTTGAAATACTTTGTGCCATACGCGATTTGAAAACCACCCCCACACACTGCATCGTAGTAAATAAAAAAAAAGACAAATACGCAGTTGATAGGCTTTATTAACAGATTAAATACCAGTCACATTTTAAAACCATTTATTAATGAGATACACTAGGAACAGAGAAGCATGTGCATACATGACGGGTAAGTGATAGCAGCAACCCCGGAAACCCCGAGTTTAGGACTGAATGAAACCCAGTAAGAGGCAGCAGTGGTTCGGGGATAGCGGGTTAAAGATACAGGTAGTGACACCTTTAAGGAGAGGCTTCTGACGAGTGCTCAGCAAAAAGGTACAACCCCAGGTACCGTGCCTCTTGAAGAGTCCCAAGATTTAGAAGATGACTTGTTGACAGCTGCCAGGCATGTATAAAAACTTACTACATAGATAAGTGTCTCACGCCAGTGGGGGCTGAGGTCCTACTACAGCGGGAAGGATCTTACGATGTTGTAAGAGAATACCTTGTCAACAGGTGGCGACTAACCTCGTGAACAAGACCACAGGGCCTTTTAAAAATGGAAGGCGATAAGGAACTGCCCGGAAGGGACAGACAACATAAGCAAATGGAAACATCACATAAAACTAAACTAAATAGTTGCTTATACGAGAGCCCACATTCTTTCCAGGGGACCAGACAAAATAAGTACACAGGCAACGGACGGGGTGTCAATAACACTTAGCTGGTCCCAAACCCCTTGCTAAGGAGATGGACTGTAAAACTGCAGCTCAAAGAGCTGGGGGCGGGGCGCCTGCCTTCACATGTCAGAAGAAGGGGTGGACATCACAACTATGGGACATAGACTAATGCCCCAAAAACCATGGCACATTAGCCGCTACTTATGCAGTAATTATCATTCATAGTTCACCATTTTAAACCATTTCAATCCATATTCTCACATTTTCATCCTTTTTGTTAATCAACAGTTTTTAGTCCGCATGCAAGGAAATGCCAATTTCCTGTGTTTCTCATATTTCTGATGGGCCATCCGAACCTCTTCTTTCAAAAATACGTACTGAAGCAGATTTCATCCAAAAAAGCAGTTTATTTAACAACCCAATGCATTTCGGGCCTCGTTGGGCCCTTCGTCAGGGGTAACTGGAAAATCAATGAAACAGGTATTGTAATACACTGCACCACTATACATATCAATTATACATATTCATTGGTTGTTTACTTATGCAATATACTCATAAAACAATGCAAAAATGCGTAGTACTGTAGCTAGACATATTAACTAATCCTGTCGTAATTAGCTTAATCCTGGTCAGATTTTATCAGTTTGCAAATACGTTCACCAAATCCCCTCTTGCCCCTTGACTAAACGAGTGCTGTACTTTCCCCCTGCTTTTCGTAATTTGAACCCATATGCTAGATTTCGTGCAACCCTCCTGATGTAACGCTCCTCCCTCGACTTTTGATGATTCAAAATGATTCCAAACAGGCATCCCGCCCTCCCTCCTACCTGATTGCATCATACGTCTGACATTATTTAAAAACTCGACAGGAGTTAATATGTCTAGCTACAGTACTACGCATTTTTGCATTGTTTTATGAGTATATTGCATAAGTAAACAACCAATGAATATGTAGAATTGATATGTATAGTGGTTCAGTGTATTACAATACCTGTTTCATTGATTTTCCAGTTACCCCTGACGAAGGGCCCAACGAGGCCCGAAATGCATCGGGTTGTTAAATAAACTGCTTTTTTGGATGAAATCTGCTTCAGTACGTATTTTTGAAAGAAGAGGTTCGGATGGCCCATCAGAAATATGAGAAATTGGCATTTCCTTGCATGCGGACTAAAAACTGTTGATTAACAAAAAGGATGAAAATGTGAGAATATGGATTGAAATGGTTTAAAATGGTGAACTATGAATGATAATTACTGCATAAGTAGCAGCTAATGTGCCATGGTTTTTGGGGCATTAGTCTATGTCCCATAGTTGTGATGTCATATATTACGTGCTACTGGGACTGGGCACGATACCATTGAGCACGCTTCGTGAGATCAAATGATGAGAATGGATTACAGGATACAGATAAGGTGTGCAACCCATCTACAAATGATGTTGAGAAGAAGGGGTGGAGACATTACGAGTTAGCCACCAGAATCATGTCACAAGCAGTGTTACTTAGCGAGTGAAAGCCACGTTAGGAACCACCGAAGGACGGACTAGTACTCCGTGGCTAAAGGGGCGTATCCCTCTACTCTTATCTCAGGACCCGTCAGTCTTACCCCAGAACTGCGCACGGGGTGAGCCTATTGCGCCATGCTCTTCTACCGCCATGTTGTTTGGCCCTGTGGACCCGCGACCAGATATATCCCACATTGACAGGGGGAGGGGGGCTCGTTAGATAAGTGTACAATAAAATTATTTTAATATAAAAACCTTGGCGATCTGAGCTTCGATAAGAGCGATGATATCCCTGGCGAAGGGCAGGTTCTCTTCTGCCAGGATGGTCAGCATGTTGATGTGCGGCTTGCTGTTGAAGGTCAGGTCCTCCAGCGACGACTGGTAGTCCCGGCACGCATCCTCGGCCTCAATCTTCTCCCGTCGGCGGCCGCGCCGGTACTGCAGGAAGGCCACTAAATGACCCACCGCCCCCTCAGTGACAGTCCTGCGGATAGCCCATCCGGACGTTCCTTTCCCCTACTGCATTGCGGGGCAAAGTCGGAAACGCCACCTTCCTCCACTCAGCTCTGCCGCGGCCCCAATCGTTCACCGCCGGACAAGATGGCGGTCGCAAGTTGAAAAAAAACACAGCACTCAGCCGTTGCGTCATGCAAAATTATTTTAATAATTGTGACGTAGGTGCTAGCCTTTGTCCACAGCATGCATACTGATTGGTTGATTCCCCGCTGCAACGCCCCTGTCGCCGTCTTTACGTTGCTTGAAGGGAATTAGGCACGCCCATTTGGAGGAAAGAGGAAAGAGTCCGATTTTCCTATTGGCTGCCTTTTCGTCAGATGTCCGTCATTCGTATGGCTATTAATGTACGACGGACCCCTTGTCCGTAGGCGCGTCCCATTCATAGTGGGGACAGATGTGCGGAATAACGTGTAAGCGGCCATGCTACAAGTTGCACAATTAATAAGAGTATAAATGGCAATATTACATATCCTATCAAGAATAAAGTTGGAGTCACAACACAATATACAGATTTTTATTTGTTAGACAATCATTTAATAAACAACTTAAAATAGTTGAATTTAATCATAAATTAACTCATCCAAGAAGCATTGTCAAAACAAAAATGTTTGCGAGGACTTGTTAGATGAGGCGTTTCCGGTGGTCTGTCTTCTGTTTCAATATACTAGTAAGAGGTGAGCGTAAGTCACAGCAGCCACCGAGAAGGAAAGCACCAATGTCAGCCTAATGCCTAAGATGATAATAAAATTAATACCACGGTAAATAACCAACATTTTATTTTCGAAACAATGTGTGTCACAGTCTTATTACAGCTGGAGCAAGAGTCTATTAAAGGGTGTGTTTTTCCTGCTCTCCCCTTCCCATTGGCTGGAAGGTAAAATTCCAGCCAATGGGAAGAGGAGAGGGCGGGACTTAAAAAAAGACACGGCAACGCCCCCGAATCGCGTTCTGATGGGGAAAGAGTGATTGACAGCCAATCTCTTCCAATGGCTAGCCTACATTTATGGATCTAGCCAATGGAAGAGTAGGCGGGACAAAGCCCCACACTGTAGGATCATAAGATTTCGACCTGCGCGAACGCTGCTACGCAGCGGATGGCCAGGCGAAACTTAAAAAACGAGGAGGAATTTATATATTTCTCCTTGTTACGCCTCAACTTGGGAGGTGTGCAGATTTGACGCTTCCCCAGGTTTACATCCCTATGTCAGTCTCATGCGGTGCATCGATTTGCACTGCGTCAACTTACTCATGGTTAATGAGGCCACTCTAAGCCATGCAGGGTGGCTTTGCGTTGCTTCTTAAATCTCTGAAAGCCCTGCATCCCTCAGGTACCAATTTACATGGTGCAGAAGTGGTGCAGTGCCAGACAGCTGCCAGTTTTCCTTGTCTCGAAATCTTGTACATTTCCTTTTTGGGCAGAGATGTTTGCTTGCAAACATTAATTGAGCCAATAATCTGGTGGGTATTTGGTTTCACCGCCCATCCAACCCCACTGCCTTGCCAAAAGGCAAAGGGAAGGTTCTTTCTTTTCAATTTTCCCACTAATGTTTGTGAACAAGGGATAACAAATGTGGAATTAAGTGGTTTCAGACTCATTGCTACCAACTCTGCATGGACATTTTGTGTGGCCTATGGTAGATAGACATTGGAGACCTTAAGCCACCACCATGCTCAACAGTGCAGAGGTGTATTATGCTACAATAGCTACCACTTTGCCTGCCTTGGCCGGTGGGTTTAATTTTTACCCATACCTAATGCTCGCCATGCGCAAATGTGTAGGGGTGAATAACAAAAATTTTCAGGCCGACTGTGAGCTGCTGTGTTGCTATCTTCATATACAGAGGACATCAACCAGGGATGTGACAGCTGCCCCTTCAACTACTTCCAGTTGTTAATCGTGAATAGGGAACAATGTAAGCTGGCAAAGCAGATGCCTCATTCGTCTGTGGCCCTCAGTATTATGCGCACTGCGAAGGAGGGGGATGTCACGGCTGGTTTGGTGCACTTCTATGACATGCAAAAGAGAGAATTGGAAGAGCATGTAGCTACCCATCCTTTTTCTCTTTCTAAGTCTCTCTCTACAACTTTGTGTAAAGTTCACCTCTCTGCTCTGGAAAGGGAATGAGAAGGGAAGGGTCAAGAATCCCTCCCTCCCACAGCTTGAGAATGTGAAAGGGTTTATATTCCCCCAGGCGCCTTCGGTAAGGTGGGGGGTGTCTAACAAAATCCCCCAGTCCGACACTTCAATATGGTGAAAGGGGTTGGGGCAACCGTAAACGACATGGGGCCTCATTTATGAGTCCGTGCGTCACTTTTACGCCGCCGGTGCGTCACTTTTTCTGACGCTCCAGCAGCGTAAAAAATGTGCCTTGTTGCACCATATTTACAAAGTGATGCATCTAGGTAGATGTGTCACTTTGTAAACCCCTGCGCTACATTATGCCTTGCGCCAGGTATAATGTATGCGGGGGGCGTTCTGACGCAGGAAAGGGTCATAGAAGTGACGCAGTGAGATCAAATAATATTTCACTGCGCCACTTCTAGGACGCAAATGCGTCAATTTCTTATGTCTACCTCACAGCAGGCGTAAGACTGACGCAGGCCCTTTCACATGGGGCTTTCCCCATGTGAAAGGACACATTGCTGGAGTTGCGTCACTTTTGTGACACACTCCAGCAATGCATCACTTTTGCACCATACAAATACGTCAGAAATACTGACGTATCTGTAACTCCTTGCGCCATGATGCGTCATACTGTAAATATGACGCATCATTGGTGTCGCAAGGAGGGTGCAATGAAAAGTGACGCATCGCTGTTTTCAGGCAGCAATGCGTCACTTTTCATAAATGAGGCCCGTTGTATTAAATTCTGCCCCTCATCCTTTGGAAAGGCAAGAGGTGGACAGACCCTCCCCATCCATTCTGCAAGGTGGGTGGCTTATGAATACCGACCCTCTTGCTGTGCAGTTGGGCGGAGGGGGGCTTGTCTGTCCAAATCGTCACTCCAGCTCTTGGGAATGTAACAAAGTAACCCAGCTGGACAACATAAGGTGTGCTGGACATGTAAAACCCTGTGAGAAGTTGGGGTGGGGTGCTGTAATTAATTCCCCCTGTACTTTGACATGGTAAAGAGGGGTGACAAACAACACTGGGCAGCTTAGAGCTGCCCTCTGCTTCATCTCTCCCCTTGCCATTCAGAAAGCATTGCGGTGTGGATATACCTCTCCCCAACCCTTGGTCAACGCTGGGGGTCTTGTGAATGAACCCCCATCTCTGCCCTAAGCGAAGGGAATGTTCACCATGGCGGTCAGGGCCAACTCTTCCTAAATGTTGGCCTGTGAATGCTGAGGTATATTTGTTACCTAGTTTGTGGCCAACTGGAGGTGGGAGGCTGTGTAGAAATGCTCCTAAGGCAAGTTAACTTGAAGCAGTTTTATGTAGAAAACCCTGGTACAGGATATAAACAGAGCGCTTACATATAACTGCTCCCGCTGCCAACTGCTCACTTCATCATCCCACATTCAATATTACATCATCATCATGATAAGAACTCTCAGGAGTGTATGGAAGCTCTTGAGGGGAAAGACCAATTTTCAGCTTACGAATGGTTGGCTATACTGTCACTCTCATTTGCTTGCTTCTTATTCGTTAGCTTATGTAGGCCTGTGCGTTTTCCTTCCTCTTCGTGTGTTTGTCCATCCCTTGAAGGATAACTGCATTACTTGAGCCCTTCAACTGCTCACTTTTCAGATGCCACTTATTTTCTTTAAGCACTCCATGAAAATGCATGTGTTTTTCAGTTAACTTCCTTCTGTACTTCTGTTGACCCATCTGCAGCTTTGTGTTGCACTATCTCATGCACGTCCTTCTCCACACCTCGATTGTGTTCTTGCCTGAGTATTGTCCATGTTGCTGTCTCTCGCTCACGTGCTTCTCTTCTTCCCCCACTCTGTGTTGCTCTCTCTATGTTATGCAACATCCCCCACCTGCGCCCTCTGTGTTGCTTCCACCCCCGCAGCTCCCTGTAGTGCTTTCCACCACCCACACCCCTGTGTTGCATCTGACCCTCTCCCTCCGTGTTGCTCTCCTGAGCTGACCATCTGCTTTAAAAGAAAATGCTTTTGCATAATGTCGAGACCTAATGGATTTGCTAATGCTTGTTTGTTTAATTTCTCGCTGTGATGGAGGAGAGTCCTCAAAGTGATCTACATAAGTGAGAGAACCATCTTCCTAATAGTCACAAACATTGGAAGAATCTGGCATGTCGCATGCCGAGTGCACCACCCTCCAGCAAAGGACATGCCTATTTTTTTTTAATATTTTATGTGATTTACATTACTTTCTCAATAATGGCAAACATTTATGAATATACACATAGCACTAGTCAATCACATTTGTTTTGCTCATGTTCCCAAAAGAGCCGAATGTAAACAGATCAAGAAAAGACAAAGAATAACCATAAAACCATGCCAGTTTCATAGTTACATTCAGAGAAACGTTCCACTGGGCAGAGATAATATTATGAAAGTGACACATTTTAGGACCTCCTTTATTAGCTTTTCACCTGTTCAACCAATCTGCACCACACTCAAACATTGGCTAAGAAACGCTATTTTCCCCAAAGGTTTATACAAATAGACCAAGTGGGAGGAAAGTTATTAATGGTGCAAAAGTGTGATTCTCAATGAATTGTGGTGTCACTCTCAACTACACATGCCCGACTGCACATCTGTAATATTTTTAGAATTACCTTATTTAGTGATCATTTTATTAAAATACTTACTTTCAATGATCGTTTATGTCCAACTAACATCATCTTGAAAAGAGTCTTCCAACTTTAGCTCGTTAACTGTCTAGAGTCTTGGAGTGCAATGATCAGGGCATTACTTATTCTTGTAGAGCCTGTAAAGGCTCTTATATCTTAAATACCTAAATTTTGCTATAGCTGTTGGACGCGGGCTGATTAGCGTACAGTAGCATTGTCTCATAAACGTGCGGCGTGGGGGTCAACCCCCACGCCGCACGGTTCCTCGTAACTGCCCGAGTCCCTGCCCTCTGCCCCGCCGCTGCCGAGGGTTCGCCCCTGGTATCCGGTAACTGGGTCTACCTCTCAGTACTTGCTGTACTTTGCTGTTTTTCCCCTCTGTACTTGCTGTGGACTGTATACTGTATATTGTAATTTGTTTTTTATCGTATTGTCAGGCGCTCCTCACGCCCCTGCCTTGTGCCCTTGTGCCCTCCCCTGCTCCCCGCTTCCCGCCGCTGCTCCCCCACGGCCCGCCCCCTTTTCTCTTCTGTTTCCCCTGCCCTCGCCCATTGGCCGCCCCGCTCCCGCCTCCCAGCTGCTCCTCCCTCTTGGCCTCTTATGGAGGCCACGCGACGAAGGTGAGTGTGACCTGACCCCAGGTCACCCCCCACGCCGCACGGCTCCTCGTAACTGCCGAGTCTCTGCCCTCTGCCCCGCCGCAGCTGAGGGTTCGCCCCTGGTATCCGGTAACTGGGTCTCCCTCTTGGTACTTGCTGTACTTTGCTGTTTTTCCCCTCTGTACTTGCTGTGGTCTGTATACTGTATATTGTAATTTGTTTTTTATCGTATTGTCAGGCGCTCCTCACGCCCCTGCCTTGTGCCCTTGTGCCCCCCCCTGCTCCCCGCTCCCCGCTTCCCGCCGCTGCTCGCCCACGGCCCCGCCCCCTTTTCTCTTCTGTTTCCCCTGCCCTCGCCCATTGGCCGCCCCGCTCCCGCCTCCCAGCTGCTCCTCCCTCCCACTTGGCCTCTTATGGAGGCCGCGCGGCGAAGGTGAGTGTGACCTGACCCCAGGTCACCCCCCACGCCGCACGGCTCCTCGTAACTGCCCGAGTCTCTGCCCTCTGCCCCGCCGCTGCCGAGGGTTCGCCCCTGGTATCCGGTAACTGGGTCTCCCTCTCGGTACTTGCTGTACTTTGCTGTTTTCCCCCTCTGTACTTGCTGTGGACTGTATTCCTTATATTGTAATTTGTTTTTTATCGTAGTGCCCCTGCCTTGTGCCCTTGTGCCCCCTCCCCGCTCCCCTCTTCCCGCCGCTGCTCCCCCGCGGCCCCACCCCCTTTTCTCTTCTGTTTCCCCTGCCCTCGCCCATCGGCCGCCCCGCTCCCGCCTCCCAGCTGCTCCTCCCTCCCACTTCGCCTCTTATGGAGGCCGCGCGGCGGGCGCGCTGCTGGCGTGCCAAAGGCATGCCAAAGGCAAGCCCGTCTGTGCCCGTCCGTGCCTGGACCGCACCCAGCACCAGACCCCTGGCCAAGGTACCCGACTGAGAGGTTTTCTCCTTTTGCTCACCTGGCTGACTCTTGTGCTCCTGACTACAAGGATTGTTTGAGGGCGTTTGGAGATACCTTTCACGGCCCCCGCTTCGCGGGAGCCGTTCACGGGACTCCGGGGCTGAACTCCTTGACACTGTGGGACTGCGAGGCCCAGCAGGCCATGTGCCACACACCTGCCGCCTCTTCCCGCAGTGGTCACGCCCCCGCCTGCCTCCTTATCCTGGCTACACAGCCCCCGCTCCTCTGGTGCCGTTTTCTCCTTTTGCTCACCTGGCTGACTCTTGTGCTCCTGACAACGAGGATTGTTTGAGGGCGTTTGGAGATACTTTTCACAGTCCCCGCTTCGTGGGTGCCGTTCACGGGACTCCGGGGCTGAACTCCTTGACACTGTGGGACTGCGAGGCCCAGCAGGCCATTTGCCACAAACCTGCCGCCTCTTCCCGCAGTGGTCACGCCCCCGCCTGCCTCCTTCTCCTGGTTACACGGCCCCCGCTCTTCGGGTGCCGTTTTCTCCTTTTGCTCACCTGGCTGACTCTTGTGCTCCTGACTACGAGGATTGTTTGAGGGCGTTTGGAGGTACTTTTCACGGCCCCCGCTTCGCGGGAGCCGTTCACGGGACTCCGGGGCTGAACTCCTTGACACTGTGGGACTGCGAGGCCCAGCAGGCCATTTGCCACACACCTGCCGCCTCTTCCCGCAGTGGTCACGCCCCCGCCTGCCTCCCTATAATTCCATCATTTACCCGCGACGCGGGACGTGCGCGGGTGGGCGCCGGGCGAAGCCCGGGCAAAGGGCGGGCCGTCTGAGGCCGTCCGAGGTCGACTGTGGTCGGGTCGGGCCAGCCCCCTTTCAAGCGAAGATTGAACCGAGTTAAGACATTTATTTAATTTTGTGCTTATTGTCATAAGTGTCACGTAAATTTTTATTCTTGTGTAGTTACTTGGGCCCCAGTTTGGGTCTTTTTATTATTATTATTAGTTATGTCTTTACGCTCGGGGAAAGAAAGAATTGTCCAGATTACTACGAAGAGTGGGGTGGTATCTGGTACTCTTGATCACTTTTTTTAAGCGGACAACAGGCATCTTAGAAAAGGAAATTGCATTTGCTGAGAAGAGATTATCAGTAGATCTTGTCACTGGCAAACGCTCGTCGCTGGGAAAAATTGGGCTAGCCGTATCTCCCCCTCAACTTAACCACCCAGTCCCTAGCTCAATACAATGCTCAAACTCGGATCCGTTGCCTGTGGATTCGGATGTTGAGGTTGACAGCTTGATCCCGGACACATCAGTAACTAGTGTATCTACAGATACCTCATTAAATAGTTCAGGTGACCTGTCCCTACCACCTAGTCCCGCACACAACCCTTCAACCTTGGGAGGATTACTTAATTTTAAATCTAGTAAAAGAAAAAGAGGGGATAAAACCCAGACGGGGAGAAATGCAAAGATATCTCAAATTAACAATACAGTGTTGTCCCCTTCTGTTGTAATAAGCCCCCCAACTCCCATAGCGGGTCCCGCAGATCCTGCCGACCAATGTCCGACTCATAGTGCAGATGATGTTCTCTTGGGTAAGATTGAATTCCTAGTTAAATCCTTGATGCTGCCCTTGTTGGAACGGACTAGGCTGATAAATACTAAATTGGACCTTTTGGAGAATCTAGTAAGAGATAACTCGGTTATATTGGGTAATCTAACCAAAGGTCCAGATAAAATATTGGAGCCTCCTACAGGGCACCAGAAACCGGGGATTAGTGTTACTGCTAGGCGGGCCCCCTCATCTATAATCGACCCTTTGATAACGCAGGCAAAAAAAACTAGTATCGATAAAGCTCCTAAGGTGCTAGTTCCTAGGGCCTCCACCAAGAGCAGGCTTCCGCAGGATGGTGTGGTGACTGGTCTCCGGCCCAATCAATGTGCACCTGCTAGTGGTGGACAGGCATTAGGGCCTGGCAAAATGGGCAAAGAGTCTTATAAGCAGAGGCCACCCTGTGTTAATTTACCCCCCGAGTCTGCACCCTATACAATTATTTTGACGGGAGTTACTGCTATCGGGGTGGACAAAATGGAATCCCATAGAGACCTAAAAAACAAGGTTACCTTTTGGCTGAATAAGAACCGACCTCTCCCTCCAATGTCTAACACGGAGATCTTAAACGTTAGAAGAACAGGCTGGGTGGGTCACTGTCCTAAGGATTTGGAGGGTGATTGCGTTATTATCAATTTTAGGGACCCATGGGTGGTAGATTTCATCCGTAGAGAACACAGATTTGGTAGGGAGGGAGATGTTCAATCCCTAGGCCTAAACTATTTCTACCCTCAAAGAAGTAGTGCCCCAACGCATGTATCAATTAACCCTCAAAGGGCAAGTCCCTTTACAAGACCCACTCGCGAATGGACCACACACTTTCCACAATTCCCCCCACTGTTTAACAGGTTCGAGCCCCTCTCTGGTTTAGAGGGAGTCGACTGACTTCTGGGTAGCTCTGGCCATTCAACAGTGTCCGAGAGATCAAGCAAGAGCCCTACTGAACCCTGCCTACCTTTGGTTGAGGTACCCCGAAATAGTGAAGATAATAAACTGGAACAGTGTGGATCCAAGCAAATAGTACTACAGAAACATAAGGTTGTAAATGGGGTTTTAACATCATTCCCAGACCTCCCGTTTAGTGATCCTCCAGTCAGAGAGTCCCCAGTTGTGGGGGAGAGTCCAACAAGTCTCATTATGGAGCCCCTGAAACCAAGTCCACCCCATCCTCAGGACCCACATCATAAAATTGCCTCATGGAATATTGCTGGTCTCAAAGGGAAATTAGATTCAGGAGAGTGGGCGGATTTTATTGAGGCCTACGACATTCTAATTTTTCAAGAAACATGGGCACCAGATCCTATTTTTCGATTGGGGTACCTCAATTTTTTCAAACCTGCGATTCGGGGACAAAAAGGTAGTGCCTCAGGAGATCTAACAATCTGGGTGAGGCAGTCCCTTAGTTATCGGCCCATCGAAGTGGTAGTGCAAAATCTTGATATTCTTGGGATTAGGCTTGCCAGGAAAGACCATCAGGAAATCTTTATTATTAATATATATGCAGGTGGCTTGCCCGGTGGTCGGTCACCTGCTATTGTTGATAACTTAGATTTACTCTTCAACTCTATTGGGATGGAAAAACTTTTGATAGTGGCCGGGGACTTTAACTGTACCTTCGAACCTTTCCTGTGTGAGGGTGAAGACATTCATACTGAAGAAGATGCACTCTGGAATGTCCCACACTTGGCATTAAACCCGATTAAGAGGGGGACAAAGGCCGCCATCCAATGGCTGGGACTATGCTTTGAGTGGGGGCTGAGAGCCGTAAACGGCCGTTCCCTTTCTGACAAAATGGGCCGCACAACCTTCGATAATGGTATTTGCACTAGCCGTATCGATTACATCCTATTAAAAATAGAGTTTTGGTCATTACTGGATGATATGTCTGTTTTAGCATGCCCAAAAAGTGACCATAACCCTTTGGTTTTAAGCCTAAAACTAGAAGTAAATTATGGGTGTAGTAGTAGTACCAGGTATGTGACAGCTGACGCATTCCTAAGTAACGACAGACGTAGGGTTCATTGGAGTAAGGTTATTGAAGACCCAGTAGTCCTTGAAAGGATATCTAACGAAGTTTCGTCGACCCGGGGTGAGTTGGAGGCACGGGTTCACCATTCGGGGCAGCCTGATTACTTGATAGTGCTTCATGAGCAGCTTTTTGTAAATCTGAAAGCTTTGCTCACAAAACCCCCTAAACCTGGGCCAGACTTAGTGTCACTGCCGGGGAAAAAATGGTATAATAAATCGTGTCGTCTGGCTTACAGTTCCCTGGTTAATGCGATCAAATCAAGGGTGGTAACAGACATTAGACAGGCTAGGGTTGCATATAAGAAAGCCCAAAGGGAGGCTAAAAGAGCTTGGGACGATAGACGTTGGCAGGACTTATATGAAGCAAGTAGGTTATCTATTCAAATCAAGTTTTGGCAGGTGGTGACATGGGGTGGAAATTTTGATTCGCAAACTCCCGCGAATCATGTTCCTGTTGAGAAATGGTTGGAGTATTTCGCATCCCAGTTCAGGACACTAGAACCAGCAGATGAATGGGGCATGGAAACTCCAGCATCAATGCCTCCATTGTTATGTCCACCACTAGTGTTTGTAAGCAAAGATACAGAGCAGGCCTTGAGACTGATTCAGGCTGGTAAAGCCCCAGGTATTGACTGTATCCCTGCCGATTTATTTAAATTTGACCTCTTGAACTGGGTTCCATATATTACGACATTAGCCAATGCCATCGCAAATGGAGCTAGGATTCCGGAGTCCTGGAAAGGGGCTGACATCCTACCAATTTTTTAAAAGGGGATCTCTCCGCCCCAGGGAATTACCGCCCCATAAGTTTAATAGACGCAATCCAGAAAGTTGTAGCCAGAATGTTATTGGCAAAAATCCAGGATTGGGTTGAAAATGAGAATATTCTCTCGCCTATGCAAGCAGGATTTAGAACTAGTGTCAGCACAATAGATCAAGTGCTTAGATTCCTTCTGATTTATTGGAAGGTGGTGCACCTGGGCGGCATAACTATTTACGCTGCATTTGTGGACCTCAAGTCCGCATTTGACCTTGTCCATAGAGAAAAACTATGGGCGGCCTTAGGTAAAATGGGTATGCCACAAGAACTCCTGAATCTAGTAATACGTCTACATGAGGACACTTTTGCCAGGGTTAGATGGGGTAGACAGGGCTAGGTAACTGAGAGTTTTCCAGTTAACCGTGGAGTCAGGCAAGGATGCGTACTCGCTCCGACCTTGTTGCTTCTTTTTATCAATCAGGTTGTCACGTATTTCGCAGACTTCCCAACTGATGCACCAATAGTGGGTGGTAAAAAGTTTCCTCTCCTTATTTTCGCAGATGACACCCTTATTCTTTCAAAAACTCAAAAGGGTCTCCATCTGCGTTAAATAAGTTTGAGGTTTTCTGTAAACTAAATGACCTACAGGTAAATGTGGGTAAAACTAAATTTATGGTCCTAACTAAACATAAGCCATTAAAAAGCCACGTTCGTATGAATGGCACTGATTTAGAGCAGGTGGAGGTAATGACTTATCTTGGGGTAGTACTAGAGTACAGGACAAGATGGAAAACACAACTTGATGCCATCTGTCTAAAATTTGCTAGATTAACAGGGTGTCTTATTAAAGAGCAAAGAATGTCACAAACCAAGAGGATAGCACCGGTGCTTAAAATATATGAGGCTAAAATAAGCTCTGCTATATGGCGTGGACCTCTGGGGCTCCTCTGATGTCTCCCGATTGGCTAAAATTCAAAACAAATTTTTACGAAACCTGGTGGGCCTCCCGCAATCGACTCCGATGAAACCTTTAATGCTCGATCGGGGCCACTGCTCAATCATAGATGTAGCTCGGTACAGGTTGTTAGGATTGTGGAGGAGAATCTGGACAACTCCGGAATTGGCTATTTTCGCTAATGAAATCTTAGAATTAAGATCAATAGTGGGATCTAGTAATCTTCCTTGGTTTAGAGCTGTTACGTTTATGCTGGTTAATATGGGTTTAAGCTTGTTATGGACGGCCCCTGAAAATAATGTCTTTCCTTCGAAAAAACAATATAAAGAACTTTATTGGGCCTCTATTAAAACTCAAATTGTTGCCCAGTCAGATTCCTCCACCTTAACTGGTAGGTTTCTGGCTCACAAACTTGACCCCCACCTAGAGGATTACTGGGATACTATTATCAGGAGTAATGACAGAAAACTCTACCACCAATTTAGAGTTGGCACACTCCCGGTTAGGACTTTTACTAGTACATGGCGTGGTCACTCTTCTGAGTATTGTCCGTGGTGTAGGGACAAACTAGAATCGGTAGGTCACATCTTCTTTGCATGTCCTGCATACCATGCACCACGGAGAAAATGGCTAAAACCAATCTGTTCTAGGTTGAGAACAAGGGTGAGTGCAGAAGCCATATGGCTCCTAAGAACCAATACAACTGAGATTGTGACCATAGCTGTGGCAAAGTTTTTGGGTTGGTCTTGGCTTATTAGAACAAGGTACCCACTTGGGAGCTGAGTACGTTTTACCTATATCTACTTTTTATTATAGTTAATACGTCTGATTCTGTATATTTAATTATGTTTTAAAAATAAGTATGATACGCCCGTGTCATTAAATAGACTGTTTAGTTATGAGACGAACAACACTTATTGAACATTAGTGCATATTTTACTTGGGGTATCATGTTTTTATTCCTGTCAAAGTATACTGTGATTTTAAGTATCTCCTTTTTATATTGAAATGTAGATGGTTTTATTTGATGTCTTTTATGATGAAATATTTCGAATAAAGACGTATGAACTGAACTGAGATACGACATCACCACCCTCAACGCACTCAACACCGGACGACCATCCACCTGCTACCGAGCAACCCCGAAGCGAACACACGGACCCTTCACCTGCCAAGCCTGCAAATTCACCTGCCTACCAAACTACACCCCGCCCGTCGAACCCAGCGACAACAACAACAACCACCTCAAGTGCATCCTCCTCAACACCCGCTCCGTTCACAAACACACCATTGAACTCAGTGACCTTCTCGACACAACAGCACCAGACGTCGCCTTCCTCACGGAAACCTGGATGAACGCCTCCTCGGCCCCCGACATCGCCATAGCCATCCCGGACGGCTACAAGATCACCCGGAAGGACCGCATCAACCAAACCGGAGGAGGAATTGCCATCATCTACAGGAACACCATCAACATCACGACCAACGCCAAGGACACACTCTCCACCGCTGAACACCTACACTTCCAGATCCGCACCGACCCCAAAACCACACTCAGAGGAACCCTCGTCTACAGACCCCCGGGCCCACGCACACAATTCAGCGAAACCATCGCCGACTTCGTCAGCCCGCATGCACTAACCTTACCAGAATACATCCTCCTAGGGGACCTGAACTTCCACCTAGAGAACAACAACGACAGCAACACTACCACCCTGCTCGATAACCTCGCCAACCTCGGACTCAAACAACTGATGAACACCCCCATCCACTACGCCGGCCACACGCTGGACCCCATCTTCTCCGCCAGCAACCACGTCTCCTTCAGCCACTCCACCGGACTACACTGGACCGACCACAGCTGCATCCATTTCACCTACAAAAAGACCACAACACATCACCGCTCGCTACAGATCCCTCGCAGATGCTGGAGCAAAGTCACAACAGACCAGCTCACCACATCACTGAGCCAGAACCCACCAGCCAACACCCCCGACACCAACGACGCAGCCCACAATCTCACACAGTGGATCACCAACTGCGCCGACAACCTCGCGCCACTGAAGAACCCCCCAGGCAAAAACACCAACAGAAAAACTACATGGTTCACCAACGCCCTGAAAGACTCAAAGAAATCATGCCGCACGCTCGAAAAAACCTGGCGCCACGAACGGACGACAGAAAACATGACAGCCCTCAAGAACGCCACTCGCGAACACCACCAGCTGATCCGCACCACCAAAAGGACATCATTCAAAGAGCGACTGGACAACAACACCCACAACAGCAAGAAACTCTTCAGCATCGTAAAAGATCTCTCCAACCCCAACGCCAGCAACAACGACATCACACCATCACAAGACCTCTGCAACTCCCTCGCCACGTTCTTCTACCGCAAGATCGCAGACATACACAACAGCTTTGACACCCAGACTCTGCCTCCAGTCACCAAACCAACGACCCCCACCACCATCCTAAGCGACTGGAGCCCCATCAGCACAGAAGACACCACCCACGTCATGAACACCATCCGCTCTGGCTCTCCCTCCGACCCATGCCCCCACCACATCTACAACAAAGCAGACACCATCATCGCTCCCCACCTCCGGAACGTCATAAACAACTCCTTCGCATCAGCCACCTTCCCAGAGAGCTGGAAGCACGCAGAGATCAACGCCCTTCTGAAAAAACCCACAGCGGACCCTAAGGAACTCAAGAACTTCTGCCCCATCTCTCTTCTCCCCTTCCCGGCTAAAGTAATCGAGAAGACCGTCAACAAACAGCTGCCTGCATTCCTCGAGGGAAACAACTCGCTCGACCCATCCCAGTCCGAATTTCGAGCCAACCACAGCACCGAGACAGCCCTCATCGCAGGCACCGACGACTTCAGGACCCTGATGGACAACGGGGAGACAACCGCCCTCATCCTCCTAGACCTCTCAGCCGCCTTTGATACCGTCTGCCACCGCACCCTAACAACCCGCCTCTACAACACTGTGATCCAAGGAAAAGCACTGGACTGGATCACCTTGTTCCTCTCCAACAGAACCCAGAGAGTCCGCCTCCCACCGTTCCGATCCGCGGCCACCAAGATCATCTGCGGCGTACCCCAAGGCTCCTCGCTCAGCCCAACCCTCTTCAATATCTACATGAGCCCCCTCGCCGCCATCGCACGCAAACACAAACTCAACATCATCTCCTACGCAGACGACACCCAGCTGATACTCTCCCTCACCAAAGACCCAACCACCACCAAAACTAACCTCTAGGTAGGAATGAAGGAAGTCGCGGAATGGATGAAGCTCAGCCGGTTGAAACTGAACTCAGACAAAACGGAGGTCCTCATCCTCGGACAATCCCCATCCGCCTGGGACGACTCCTGGTGGCCCACTGCGCTGGGCACCGCACCGGCACCCACGGACCATGCACGCAACCTGGGATTCATCGTGGACTCCTCGCTCTCGATGACCAAACAAGTCAATGCCATCTCATCCTCCTGCTTCAACACCTTGCGCATGCTCCGAAAGATCATCCTGTGGATCCCCACAGAAACCAGAAAGACGGTCACGCAGGCCCTCGTAACCAGCCGACTGGACTACGGGAACGCACTATACGCAGGAACCACAGCCAAACTTCAGAAACTACTGCAGTGAATACCGAACGCCTCCGCACAACTCATCCTCGACGTCCCTCGCCACATATCGGCCCACCTGAAAAACCTGCACTGGCTCCCCGTTAGCAAGAGGATCACGTTCAGGCTCCTCACCCACGCACACAAAGCACTCCACGACATGAGCCCCGAATACCTCAACAACCGCCTCTCATTCTTTTCTCCCACCCGCTAACTCCGATCCGCCAGCCTCGCCCTCGCAACTGTCCCACGGATCCACAGAGCCACCGCCGGAGGACGATCATTCTCCTACCTAGCCGCCAAGACAATGAACTCCCTCCCCGCTCACCTACGACTGATCCAGGACCATCTCACCTTCAGGAAACACCTCAAGACCTGGCTATTCGAGCAGTATCTGCCCCCCTCCTCTCCATCAGCGCCTTGAGACCCTCCCGGGTGAGTAGCGCGCTCTATAAATGTATTGATTGATTATCAGAAAGATTTACTCAATGGGTCTACTCTGATGAAGTAAGAGTGCAGCGATTTCGTAACTTTTGGGCAGCAGCTTTGTTTCTATGAAGATTACTTCAACCTTATTACTAAACAATATTGTTCTTATTTTTAGCCAGTAATTCTAAATGTTTAAGTTGAGACTTTGGTGATCCCGTAGAATCTGTGTTCCTAGCCATGCAATACATGTGTTTACCCATTTCAAAAACGATGGGATTGAGATTTTTTGTGTGTGGGTGCTGCTGTTCACTATGCAGTAATGTTCAGATCAAACACCCCGGTAAGGTAATGACAGGTTAGGAGATGGTCTGTAGCATTTTCTCAGTATAGAGCAGTAACTAGGGAAATATTCGTAAATTCGAGTCCTACGATCATATAGTTATTTCTTGGAACAATATACCCTGTAGCTCACCCAATCCCCTGAAACCATCGTGAACTTCGATTGCAAATGCCTAAAACTGTGCCAAGCAGGTTGTGTGAAGCTGGTTCTCTCTTAGTTATTTGGCCGTCTTTTGTCATGGAAATGTTAAATAGCCAGATACATTTCTCATACTTGAATTTGGACAACTCATGATCTCTGTACTCTTGTGTCGTCATATCCTCTGACACCGGAGCCTCCTCCTCTTCTCTCGTATCACAACCTCCAGTTTTTCAGTCTCTTCCGTGCATAACAAGAACTCCTGTTTCATTATTTCATCCACACACTTGAAATCATCTGCCATATCCCCCATCCCTGTCTTCAATTGCTACATGATATTGGAATTTGAGTTCAGCCGCTGCTCCCATTTTGTTTCTCACAATTGGATTTCGACAGATGCCCCTTCCCCGGCCCAGTCTTGACTCGTGAGCCATCCTTATTGGTTAGTGTCTTAGAATTACAGGCAGAAAGCACATAGCCTTTTTAGCTGATACGCACCCATGGGTGAAGGGGTGCACGCCGCATCGGTCAATGGAGAGGGCCTACTGTCCTAGCTCTCCAGCATTGGTGGGAGAGCTGAGCCTTTCTCTCTGGAGCTGCCCTGCCCGTGGGGGGCAGGAGAGCCTTGGCAGAAAGGGGAGTACTAAAGGACTCTGCCCTTGGCTTTCGCTCAGACTCACACCACTGGCCAAAGAAAGATCCTACCTCTGCAGAGCTTTGGAGGGAGTCAGTGGGACAAGAAAGATGGTCATTAGAGCTCTTGGTCCCAAGTTAGTCCATCCTCAAAGTACAAGAAAAGCACCATCTTGTTGCTCTGTTGGCCACCAAGGGTTAGGCTAAACAAGAAACAATTGAGAAGGTGTGTACAACATGGAGAGAATGAGGAAAAAACTGACTTGGGGGAGTCCACTCCAGCTGTGGATTGGCACCTCACAGGCACAGTGTTGCCAGCCGCTGCACCAGGGTGAAAAATGCCTCATGAGGGTTTCTAGTTAGGAGGCAGAGTTAGAGGAATATACCATCAACCAACAGTGAGAAACAGAAGGGAGGGACAGAATGGTACAGTGCTAAAAACACAATGTGCACAGCTCACTCACTCCACATAATCAGGCTACCTCAGCCACTCAGTGAAATGCATATCACAATTACATATCATAAGGCATTAAGGTTATGATAAAGATAAAAGCAATTTTAAAAAAATGTCACAGTACGGGCAGCGACTGGTGGTTGTCGTGGAAAAATAAATGCACATTCTTGTAAAGTGCATATAGAACACCCCGGAGCCACAATGAATACAACTAGCAGCACACTAAACATCCATTTAAAGCCTAGCTCATCGGTGGGGTTGTGTTATGTCCAAAAAAGGCTAGATGGAGCAGTAATACTTTGCTTGTGCCTGGTAAGCCCTGGATGTTTTGCATTTCGGGCTTGCATTTATATGCATCAGGCCATGTTGATAAAAGACATCTATCAGAATTCCAGTGTCCAATGTGTACAGGCTCTTCGGGTTGTATTAGCAAAAGACAGAACATTTGGACATCAGCCAAGGAACTCATTTTCCCAAGTGGCTCGTGGAAGACTGGTGTGAATTAATCTCCTTCCTGGGTTTACAGAATCACAGAATGGGGAAGGAGGTGGGTGATCATTGTCCATAAGACGCCACCTCTGGGCTAATTAAATCTGAGGCAAGATGGTGGTGTTCTGGTAGATTTCAGCGGCTGCACACTGGGGCTTTCACATTCTGGTTATTGATAGTAAGTAATGGCCACTAGATGCCAGGGCTGTCTCCAGCAGCACATTGATGACAGAGCGTGCCTTATCAATATCCCCGGTTTACTCTGAGATTGCTTCCTTGATTACCTTCCCATGATCACTAGCGTGGCACGGGTGTCACGTGACTTGGTGCAAGCAAGGAAAATGGGCCGCCCCATCCTCTAGCTTTAAAACAAAAGACCGCCATAATTTGAGAGCAGTGGGCCTTAAACATCCCTTGGCCCCCGGTGCCACTGCACCTGCTGCGCCCGTTTTTACTCAATTCTATAAAGTTCTTGGGAGGGGAGGGGGCGGGGAGAGCACGCACTGCTGTTGCTTTAGTTGTATCTTTTCTGTATTTAAAGGAAGCTTTAGCTGCTGCTGCCTCAACCTGTTCCCTTTGTTTTCACAAAATATTTTCAAAAATACTGGCTTTGTTAGTGTTTATTATCATGTACTACCTCTGCTTGGGCAACCCCGAGGGCACCCATCAAGTTCTACAAAATACGTCACTTCCTGTCCAATAGCTAGGTAGGACAAATCTAGACGTTCTAGGGTACAGATATGAGGAGCCTGTCGCTCATTCAGGCGTGGCAAAGGGAACCCCAAATACAACTCCTGTAAGACTCTTAATTTTAATATCGTAGCTTCCCTTCAAGGAGGGACAGTGGTATCCAGGTATCAATTCAACGATGCAATGTACGGGAAGCAAAATTCCCCACCTGATGTACCTTAGTAGTAGGACCCCCACTTGTACACCTAAAATCTGATCTGCACTGCCATCTACTGTTCCTGTACTGAGGTGCACACAGCTCTGCCAATGTACCTCCATCATGCCATGCACCCTCACTCTGTTTTTGTAATCATCAGACATCTCGCCGATGCACCTCCATTCTCAAATGCTCCACTACCTACTGTTCCAGTACTGAAACACATCTGCATGGTCCCGGGTACTTTAATCGTGCCCTGCAGCCCCTGCTAATCCAATACCTTACACAGCTCAACAGCACCCTAACTCACTCCTCGTGCCCTGCTCTAGTACTGCTCCCGCACACAGCTCCGCTCGTGCACTGCTCGTGGGCACTTTCCCCCACATGCATCAATCTAGGATTTTGCATTTCTTAAATAGCGAAAATTAAGGAATCGCTATTTAGGAAATGCAAAATCCTATGCATCAAGAAATCCTAAAAGTTTTTAGGATTTCTTAATTTTCAGAAATTGCGATTCCTTAATTGCGAATCGCAATTAAGGAATGGCATTACATTGATTCCTATGGGCCTAGAGGCCCATAGGAATCAATGCCGTTTTGCATTTTTTTTTTTTGCTCTCGCAATTTGTTGATGCATTGCAAGGGTGCAGAGGGGGGTCCAAAGGACCCCCTGCACCCCTGAAATGTATTTTCAAGTGCATGTTTCACACACACATGTCCTAAGGACATGTGTGTCTGTAACATGCAAGTTTAAAAAATTCATTTTTTTGCTTTTTTTAAAAATTTCGCAAATTAACACGAGGGTCAACCTCGTGTTAATTTGCACTTCCAATTTCAAAATTCGCTATTTTTTTTACAAATTGATGCATTGCATTTAAGGAATCGCACAAATCCGATTCCTTAATTGCATTTGCATTTTTAAGAAATGCAAAAAATAGCGAATTGTTTCATGCATCCCAAAAACGTATTTAGGAAGTGCAAACGACCGAATTTACCGATTCGCACCGTTTATTCCGTGTGTGTTTCGCTCACAAGCAGGCGTGGTACGTGGCAAGGCCACGTTACTTGGTTCGGTACAGATTTACTGGTTTTATAAAGAACAGCATCACCTGGCCCTGCATTATTTGACCCTCGAAATGCTTAATATTCCTTTGAGCCTCAGACGGTGTGATCTTGGGCAAGGCAGGCTAATGGAGTGCCACATATAGTAAAGGAAGGCCTGGCAATGATCTCCTCAGAGTGCTGGGAGGAGGGGCGGTGACAGGCCCAGGAATGTAGCAGCGCTGACCTTGAAAGGACAAAGAAGTGATAGCAATCACAGATGCGCGGTGACCAGCAATCGGACTCCAGGGAGAGGGGCAGGCAGTGACAGCCTCGCGAGGAGAGGACTCTGACAGTGACAGGCCTTCAGAGGAGGTTACAAGCACTGACAGACCTTCAGGGGGGAGTCACAGCCAGTGACAGACATTCAGCAGGAGAGGAGGCCGCCAGCACTGACTGCAGAAAGCAAGCGTCACAGGCAGTGACAGCCTTACAGGGGGGAGGAATGGGAGTACTGTGGTACAGAGCGCTGCACAGAGGCCTGATTCACATAAACTAGCTGTGGGTGTACATTTGGCCTACACATGCAAACAGGGTGTTTACAAGTGCAGACCCACTCTTGCAATTCACACAGGTTGGTTTTACACTCGATTTACTCATGTGAAGATTTACTGAAAAGGAGGGTGCGGCCTCTGAGTCTGGGCACACCCACACATGTATTTATTTGTGGTCATTCACAAACACCTCCCCTGTGAAGAGGATGACCAGTGCTGTCCCCTGTAACAAAGACATCCTGTTCCCACACCCTGAACCTATGTCCAGGCCCAAAAATAGCCTCTTGTGAGCCGGGCCCTGCCTGAAGTGAATGTGCACAATGGCTTCTGCGAGAGTGTGTTAGGGATGCTTGGTTACCAAGGCACTCGACTGTGCAATATAAAGGGCACTTGAATTTGGTTGGTTCCCTGCAAGCATTCAAGTGCTGCACGAGACATGAGTGCTGCTTGTATCACCTGGCAACAACTGCCACTGCTTCGGGTCTCGGCCTCTTCCTTTGAGAATGTGTCTCTTCTCAGAGGCCGCAGACAGCCCTGCTGGAGCCAGGCTCCAACCAATGGGGTGATGACAAAGGACGCCTCTATGCTCCTAAACAGAAGCACAAGACCTGACTCCAATGGCCTGTGCTTGGAGGGAAAAGAGGACGAGCAGCACGGGGACGTGCCGAGGGTCAAAGGGGAGGCAGCTACCAGAAAGGCCTGCACATGTCTTAATGGCAAGCCACAACTTAAGGCTTCACACATGCTAAGGTTCGCTGGCCAGTGGCACCCCAACACCTCATGTATGCCTTAACACTGCTCGGGTTTGCACTTCACTGACCAGAGACATGGCGTGCCCCCATCAAGCACCCCAGAGCTAATTCATTTATTCTGGACGTTTCTATGGCACTACTCACCACCCTGCCCTGGCCTCAGCGTACTCACGCAGAGCTGCCGCCAGCTCCAATTGTGACTTGTCCATAAGGATAGTAGACACCCATGTTCAAAGCAGACTCCCTTTGGGGTGTGGAAAATTAGTACGATTTGGTAAACATTATCTGCGCCATCTTGCCTTTTCCCCTGATGCCACACTTTTTGTCATACGCACCCGCCATTTTAGGTGCCTCGATCAGAACCACCCTCTGCACGCCACTGGCCCCCAGCACAGCCCTTCGCCCTCACAAACCCCCCACGCACTGGCCACCCCCGCTCTCACATGCCTTGGGTCATAAACCCCTCTTCAGCGCAGCTCTGCCTCAGAACCCCATCCTGTTCCCAGCGCGACACCTCCCTTCATTCCTTTCATGGTCCCAGGCCCTTTGATACAAACCCCCTTTCCTGTGTGCCCGTTTGTCTTCCTCGTTCCCAGGCCGCCACCTAGCTCTGCGGATACTGTTTATTGCCCCTCCCCCGTACAGTAGGAAGCCTCCCCCATTAAAGGACCCTCGAATTGATCAAAGCCCCCACCCTGTGATATCCGATCTACCCCACACATTCCGTGAATCGGCGGAATGTCCAGCTGCGCGATAATCATCACCTGTTGTGACCGGGGTGGGGACTTCAACTGTAAATATGTGTGGGAACGGGCCTGAAGGGGAGATTCCGAGGATGTCCTTTCATACTTCAAAGCATTGCAAGAATGTGTTACCTGCAATAAAGATCATAAAACTGTGTATAAGAGGCCAGGCCTCAGAGATGCGGTTAGAGCACCTCGTGACGATACTGGCTGTCCGAACTGATGTGTTCTCCTCCGGAGAGAATAAACCTTGTTTCCTGCCTTCCAGTCTCCAGCGCCTGCCTCTTCATTGCTTAATATTTTGTGGGTTAAAGAGGCGATACCGCCGGGCAAATATTGGTTGTCCTTGACCTGTTTTAACAATTGGCGCCCAACGTGGGGCCCATCAGCGACACGTGGATCCAGTGGGAGAGGTCCTGACGACAGAGTGAACGACTGCAACGATCGGGAGAGCTCTTGCCCAATAGACCCTCGTCTGGCAGCCGATCATCCGAACTTCACTGGTTCCGAACAGACCTCTCTCTCGAGTGATCTACGGTCCTGACTGGGAACCATCAGGAGTGCCGTGAGGAATACGAGGAAAAGAGGACGATCGGGCGCTGGATTCGGAAGATAAGAAACTGTCCATACGGTCCGGGTAAGGTCGTGTAAACACGACGAATTGCGAAATGATTGATTGATTGATCGGAAAATACTAGTATTACTCTTTGTTGACTTGTTTGGAGATTCACTGTCTGCAAACGGAGAAACAATAGGCTCTCTCTCTTTGCAAACAGTGAAGGATAGGTAACGCAGCCATCGTGCCTATCTTTCTCCCCCACTGATTGATTGTTTTGAACTTTCGGGAGATTTCCTTCTCCCACACTGATTAATTGTTTTTGACCCCGAACTACTGTTCGCGGATTGTTTTCTGGAGATTCTCTGTCTGCAAACAGGAAAGAACAGGTTCCTCTTTGCAGATAGTGAAAGGGTAGAGGACGCAGACCTTTTGCGGGCCTACTTATTCTCCCCACTGATTGTTTATCGACTGTTTGATATTGGTTCATGAGGTATTCACTGCCTGCAAACAACGTAGAATAGAAATATTCTGTCTAGTCTTTGCACGCAGTGATAAGATAGGCAGTGCTGACTTTTGTCCTCGTTGCGAGCCGTCATGTCTGTCTTCTCCCCACTGATTGGTAGTTGGTTCAGCCCGGACCGTTTATTAGAGGTGGACCATCTAGCTCCGCTGGAAGGCACCCCTAATAAAGACATGTTCACAAAGTATGGATTAGTTACCATAGCCTATAGTAAGCTGTGGCACAGGTATACCAAAGACAATCAAGAGAAACAGTGGCCACTGATAGGATCCTTCGATCTTGATAAAATAGAAACGTTAGGAATAGCCCTTTGTAGTAATAAGACAACGCCTATTATGCTCGACAGTCTCGGTATGTGGCGCAAAGAAGAAATGCAACGAAAGAAAAGAGACGAAGTCAGAGTAGGTAAAGGAATATATCGACAGGACAACCCCAAGACACAACGACCCGAAAGTAATCCCCCGACACTACGCACAGGACGACCAGACTTAGGGCAAAACCAATGTGCTTTTTGTAAATATTCCGGGCACTGGAAAGCCCAATGCCCGACTCTACTGAACGAGGGTAGGAGCAGAGGGCCGACAGAAATAACAGGCCGGCAGAAAGGGAAAAGGCGTGAGACAAAGATGAATCAGACTGACACGGACAGGCCAGATAGAACCACCACGTTTGATTATGCCCGATGGCACAGATTTCGCCAGACCGATTTCAGCGACATGTTTGAGTCCTCATAGATCGAACAACGCTAAGACGAGAAACCCAGTCTAGCTCTAAGTTACCCGGTGACGAACCCCGTACTACTGCTACTGTTCCCTAACAAAAAAACAAAAAAAAAGCCACCCTTTTCGGATAACCTACAGAAACAATACACAGAGTAGTCTCGGACAGATTAGTATACATTCCATTAATGAACTCAAACTTCGAGTGCAATAGGACTGATTACTCTCAGCTGCCCCCCCCCACTCTGTAAAAAAAAAAGGAGCAATTACAGGCCTGCATAGACAACCCCCCATTACCCAGACATGCCTGTCCAAACAAAATACCTACCCCCACTCCGGAAGTTCCCGAAATGCCGCAGGTCACCGGTCACGCCCATCCGGAAGGTGAAACACACAGCACGTGTGGGGCGGGGCCTGCTGACAGCCATCGATCGAAAAGATCGCCAGTGGGATGTCCAGGAGGCACCACGGGCCCGACATGAAATGGCCGTCCCATCCTCTTCTTCGTGGGGTGGCGTCCCCCGGGCCACGAGTAGGGAGGGGGCGGGTGCAGATGACCCCCTCCCTCGTATCTCCTGGTCCGGCCATCACAAATACCTCCGCTGAAATTGGTACAGGGTGGGCTGGGAGGGAGAGGCGACGCGAACGAGCCTCTCCCACCTCCTCGGATAGGAGGTTTCCCAGCCCCGGTCCGGCCATCACAAATACCTCTGCTGAAATTGGTACAGGGTGGGCTGGGAGGGAGAGGCGACGCGGACGAGCCTCTCCCACCTCCCCGGATAGGAGGTTTCCCAGCCCCCGGCCCGGCGCCGAAATCCTCCAGCCGGGCGGCGCCCATACTTACGCAGCACCGGACATGCAACGGCGGCGCCCATACTTGCGCAGCACCGGACATGCAACGGCGGCGCCCATACTTGCGCAGCACCGGACATGCAACGGCGGCGCCCATACTTCCGCAGCACAGGACATGCAATGGCGCCGGCCATACTTGCGCAGCACAAGACATACGATGGCCCTCAAGTGTACTTGTGGAGCACGGGATGTGGAGTGGCCATCATGTATGCCCGTGAGAAGGGGCGGCGTGGGGTGCACTGGGAGAGGGAGACGGCGCGAACGAGTCTCCCTCGCCCCCCCCTGGTGGGGGCACCACAGCTGCACCCTAGCCGAATGTCCTGCTCCTACGGCACGGTGTTCCATTTTTTCACCCCAAAGGGTCTCTTCCACTCTTGCAGACTCGACGAAGGGCGGCTGCTGCAGGGTCTCAAAATGGCGTCTGGGCCCCCTGGAAGACGGGTCTAGGCCGCTAGAGTAACTTTGACCAGCAATGTAACTCGGACGCTTGCCCACCGGGGCACGAGCCCCCACCTCCGACAGCATCCCCACAGCCTTGAAGATTCTACAAAAGTCCCCGGAGCCCTTGGCCCCTACAGGCTTCCGATGAGGAACAACTGCCTTGATCGCTAACGAAATAACCACGACATAGCCACCCCTTCTGTTAGCACGAGTTTTTTGAACTGCCGAAAAGGACTCTGGTCCAATCGCCGGTTGTGGGAAACATTTTGTCCCTGATGCTACTTCCGGACTAACCCGGCCCCCGCCCAAAATGGCGCCGGTGTCAATAAGAATTTACGAACACCTCGTAGTGTTTTTTTAGCTAATAAGACTTGATGTTCTGAGATATATATGATCCTTTGTACACTTGACGAAAAAGAGGGAGGGTTCACTCGACGAACATGTAAAAGGACCCCGTTAAAAATGTTGTTTTCAATGTACGATTTATTATGATATTATTGTAACTGATACATAACCTCGCTTGTGACACACGCCCACGGTATGCATTTAGGAAATTTGATTACAACTAGTCTGACTGTGCTTCCAATTATGAAATAAATGCCCCTTGATCCCTCACCTATTGCTAGACCTTTTTAGTTTCCTGCAAATGACTAAATAAACCCTTTTAAATGTTTTTTTATGCTGCAAAATAGCCCCCCCTTACTGAACGTGCTTCAGCCATCGCCGTGTCCGGCCAAATACGATTGCACTCTCATATCTACATGCTGAACGATTGTGCAAATAAAGGTTTTCCAAACTATGAACAGGTATTGCATGCTTTTTTAAATGTGGGATCAGCGGGAGAGTTTTTCTGTGCACCCTGCTTTGTTCTCTTTTTAAGGTTATTAGAAGATGGTTGCTC
The DNA here is from genome assembly GCF_964261635.1 of Lissotriton helveticus. Taxonomy (NCBI): domain Eukaryota; kingdom Metazoa; phylum Chordata; class Amphibia; order Caudata; family Salamandridae; genus Lissotriton; species Lissotriton helveticus. The sequence goes on along the minus strand of NC_136065.1, from coordinate 1,564,520,552 downwards.
AGCCCCGGATGGAGGATCGAATCTAAGACACGATACTCTGCCTCCAAGTATGCGACTGGCTTAGGAACTAACGCATGGAGAAGGACCTCGACTTCTGAGGACGGGTAAAGTGAAGCGGTGTAAATGATAGAATGTTATAAAGGTACGGCACTCAAAGGTACTAGGGAACAGAGTTGGCCGAAGAGCTGATATGCCTTAGAACATCACAGCGTTGGAAAAGATTTAAGGACCCCGATAGCTAGATACATCTACCAACTAGATACCTCGCACTAAGTGCCTCTGATTTTTAACGTTTCCCTACACCCGGCCTATAAGGACACACTGCCCCCCCCCCTGGCTTCAGAAACCAAGACCCCAGGGGTTCTATCCCGAGGAGATAAGACGAGTATGTGGTAAGTAAAGGACTTTCGTGCCCATGCATTTGATATGCTCGAATGTTGTCCCCCTCCCTTCCCCTCTTTTCCTCCCTCTACAGGTTACATTGGAATCACGACTGAGGTATGGTGAAGATCTGAAGCCTCGCCATGTCTGATACATGAAGCGGACTAACGCTGCAAGGTGGCACCTAAGCACGCCCACAAACTGCTCTTGTAACGAAAGAGCCAATAAGTTGTATGATATGATGAAACACGATCACCCCTAATCCGTGTTGCGTGAATGGGCACATGTCACGTATGTCTGAAACTATGAGAAAATGTTTTTATGCGACTGAAGCGTTGACTTAACTAGTCAAAGGACCGAGAGTGCGAGAAGTGCGACACAATGGTGCCTTTTACTCAATGCATGTCCCCTGTACCCGGCCTAATGCTCGTCCGTCCCAAACTGCATGCTTTCGAAATTCTAACACAGACCCGTAATGTCTCATGTTGTGTAGTGCGCTGAATAGCCTATTTTAATACACGGCCACTCCCCATGTCGCACGTGTACTATTTAGCCTATTGTTGCACATCTCTCTCTCTCTCTCTCTCTCTCTCTCTCTCTCTCTCTCTCTCTCTCTCTCTCTCTCTCTCTCTCTCTCTTTCTCTCTCCCTCTCCTCCACACTCTCACTCTTCCGAACGACTAGCACCTAATTGGCAAACCGCCACCCCTGGTGCACCACCCAATTGGCTCCAAATACCGCAAGTATTTGCACAAAATTTGTCTTAAATAAAATCACCTTGATGCCGTGTCACTACCTCTCCTTTCTGCTAAATATTGATGAAACCTAGAATTGGCCAAAAAGGAAAGGACAGGTAAGAAGACTGAGGTCCCCTAATCTGACCCGTAATAAGGGAACTACATGTCAGTGGCTTCTATGATAACAAAAAATGCCTCAGATAACGCGACCTTCCCCGTCCCGAACTGTCTCAATACCCAAACAGTAAAAGTGATCGAAACATCCCCATCTTCCCAGAACGCCCTCAGTTTTGTATCAGCTGCCCCGGACGAGAGTTTTAAAAATGTCCCTCACCACCGGTTGTAAGAGATGGGTCGACTTACGACTAACACAGGCCAGCCGTTGTTCCTAGAGATGATTTGTTGATGAGCAAGCTACCGAGTTTAGAATTCGAGAAATGTCACTGAACGCTTACCAACTGAACTGTGGCCTTCTGCTAGATAACGCCCTCATGACACAAAGCAAGACGATAGTCCCTCACCACAGTTTGCTATGTTCCTAGTTGTTTTCCATAAGACCTCGGTTTTTAATGAAGTAGTCAGGTTGTAAGAGACTATGTAGAACTCAGAATGATGTTTGCAAAGTTAAGATTAGACCGAAATGAAGAAATTGTTGCAATAAACCCTGTTGAAAGTAAAATGTTTAGCTGAAAGGTAGGATGCATTGATAGAATGGAAAATTGTTTAGCCTATGTTCATTCCTCAGAAAGATACCTATCAGACCATGGTGATAGCACGCTGCACTTTTTCGAAAAAAAAATATAAAACCCTGGAGAACGGTATAGCTTCGTAAGGCTCGTACTAGGAAAGTGGGTCTCTGCCAGAAGAACTGACGTAACTGTAATAAGCAAAATGCAATGAATAGGTACCAGATCTCGTACCACGACCAACAAACCCCAATGTAACGGATGTTTCTCATTTGCTTGGAACTGGGAGAGAAATAGACTTATGTGATTACCTTCCTCTGCCAATTCTCTAAAGACTGTCTTTTCAAACTCATTTAAGGGTACCACTGTCGGAGGAGAGAGAGACCGGATGTGGGAGCACGCGGCCGACTACAGATCGTGGAACATCTGCGACATTGGCCAAGGCGAGACCGCAACAGTAAGGAGTCGCAGGACAAGGCACTGTTTCCGACAAAATGAGAGGAAAGGGCTGACCAGATGCCCCTGCTCGATGATCAACATGTGCCGAAAAGTCCCAGCTCTCTGAACTCGGTCATGGGCCCACCTACCTAAAATTTTCCGTCCCCCTGGTCTGTTCCCGATCTGGCCCTGCTCCATCCCCTTTTCCTCCGACCTACCCTAAGGACTACTCACACACCCCCTTTTTCCACCTGAACTCTTTGACAATCGACTCAAAAAGACACAGGGCGAAAAGGACCTTTTTGACCAGGAAAGCGAGGAAAAGGTCATGCCCTGCAACGCGGGACCTATAATAGAGCTGGACACATAGCTCCACCGCCGGTGCTCCACAGTGCCAACAGAAGACGACAAAGAATGCTGAGAACTCACTAATAATGGTCCATGACCATAGGACTTCCCCTTCGAACAATGACACCCCTGATTATCGCGTTTACTACGTCTCATTTCTCTCCCAGCCACCATTGTATTGATTGTGCTCCAACCGAATGCGAAAAGAACCTACATATGTAATAACCTATCAGTTCATATACCGAATGACTATAAGCATCTATGAAATGTACTCAACGCTCTCACTACAGAATCGTTTTTGTATGACTTACCTGCAAACGAGCTTATCGATAGGCCCGCCTCCTAAGACGAAAGATTTTAAATGTTATGTTTATAGCTCCTTCACCTGGGTTCCTACTTCTTTACTTATGACCGCCGCAGTAGACATGGATAGGAAATAGGTCAGCAAGATGTCTTGGAAATGTTAAAGGGAGGACTGTGGAAAATTAGTACGATTTGGTAAACATTATCTGCGCCATCTTGCCTTTTCCCCTGATGCCACACTTTTTGTCATACGCACCCGCCATTTTAGGTGCCTCGATCAGAACCACCCTCTGCACGCCACTGGCCCCCAGCACAGCCCTTCGCCCTCACAAACCCCCCACGCACTGGCCACCCCCGCTCTCACATGCCTTGGGTCATAAACCCCTCTTCAGCGCAGCTCTGCCTCAGAACCCCATCCTGTTCCCAGCGCGACACCTCCCTTCATTCCTTTCATGGTCCCAGGCCCTTTGATACAAACCCCCTTTCCTGTGTGCCCGTTTGTCTTCCTCGTTCCCAGGCCGCCACCTAGCTCTGCGGATACTGTTTATTGCCCCCCCCGTACAGTAGGAAGCCTCCCCATTAAAGGACCCTCGAATTGATCAAAGCCCCCACCCTGTGATATCCGATCTACCCCACACATTCCGTGAATCGGCGGAATGTCCAGCTGCGCGATAATCATCACCTGTTGTGACCGGGGTGGGGACTTCAACTGTAAATATGTGTGGGAACGGGCCTGAAGGGGAGATTCCGAGGATGTCCTTTCATACTTCAAAGCATTGCAAGAATGTGTTACCTGCAATAAAGATCATAAAACTGTGTATAAGAGGCCAGGCCTCAGAGATGCGGTTAGAGCACCTCGTGACGATACTGGCTGTCCGAACTGATGTGTTCTCCTCCGGAGAGAATAAACCTTGTTTCCTGCCTTCCAGTCTCCAGCGCCTGCCTCTTCATTGCTTAATATTTTGTGGGTTAAAGAGGCGATACCGCCGGGCAAATATTGGTTGTCCTTGACCTGTTTTTACAGGGGGAACCCCCACCAATCTCCAGAAGAGTCAGGAACTTTGTAGGGGAGCAACCTAACCAAATCTTGTTGGCACTGGCACACCTACCAGTACACTTATGACGTAAGTCTCCTGAGCAGAACGAATGACAAGAGCAGCAGGGCATATATAATTATATTGATAATATGTGTCATTCGCAGGTATCATTTTACTCATAAAGATGATGACTTCGGTTATGGCTTGGGTGACCACCTCACCACCTCACACAACATACATTGTCTCTAAGTCCTGAGTCGTTGATTTCAGGTGTGTTAATCTAATTAGTCCAATGAAAGCATAACAAGACTACAAAACCCAAAATGCATTCGATTTATCACACGAATGTTCAGGACTGGAAACAGTGTCTGTAATGAACTGGAGGGAGTTGCTCACTCTTATTTTGGCAGTGTTTGGTTGTAACAAACAACATTTCACAAAGATTTTGTTGTCTTGTAGTCACTTTGGTCAAGGGTCCCTGTGGGTGTACAGTGATCAGTTTATCATCAGACTACGAGTGGAAATTCAGCACCATGCATTTTAATTAGTGTTTTCACATACAAATTAAGCAGACTAGGGGAAAGTAGGGATCTCATGTGAACTACGCAGGACAGCTCAACGGATGAGGCTATTACCGGCTCAGCATATGTGCTACTGGTGGCATTGCATCTATGCCAAGGCAGCCCTTTGCAGTTTATCTAAGTAGCTAAGATCACTGAGTGAGTGCGAACGGCCTCCTTGCCAAATGCAGCAATCAACACAGATAGGAACAAAGTCAGATGACGTTGGTGCCAAGGAAGATATAACATTTATTGGGAAAATTGTTTCCTTGCCTTGAGGGGGGGGGGGCGAAAATCCAAGCGTACAGGCATCCAGTAAACCTGTGGTGTCCATGTGTTCCTGAAGTTATTAGGTAACTATTCTTCCTAGCACTTTAATGAGCATTGCAATCCTGCAATTAGTGTAAAATCGATTGGGTTGTCTTAGTTTACCTGATTTTTAGGTCGAGCATTCGAGACCTCTTGTACATACTTTAGTATATACTTTATTATATATACTTTAGTATATACTTATACTTATATGTGTATGTACTTCGTGGGATCTGGAGATCAGCCCTAGTACTTGTCTGCTTCCTCTTAGGGACTTTTTTTCTGTTCAACTGCCTCTATTTAACTGTCTTGATAGAAAACGACCATCAGAGATCGGTAAAATGCCAGAATTGCTTTCTGCTGAGGGGCTTTCTTTTTTTAATTTTTCTGGCAACTACCTCTATTTAACTTTCTTGATAGAAAACAACCAGCAGAGGTCAGTAAAATAACAGAATCACTTTAACATTCTCTAGATTCCAGTCAATAGAAATTGTCTTCCACAAGCACCCGTAGGCAATAATAATTTTTTCAAAGCTTGTATTTTCAGTGATATGACCACTGAAGGCCCTGCTTTTATATTAAAAGCAAAGCTTTGGACTATACCATTTCCCGCTGAAAGGCAATATTTCTCTCCATGTGTTCCCATTCCTGCCGTGTCACGCAGTTTGGTGCTTACTTTCCCTCCATGTTAAAGAACAGAAGATGTTTCAGCACCCAGGCTAATGTGCTGCATAGCTAATTACATATAAGGTCCCAAAGGTGAGACCGATTGCATTGCAAATGCTTGTTTAGGCTGCGCCTCCCTGAGAGAGTAGGCTGTCTGCTTGAAAAATACTTTTTGTGAGCATACCAAGAACTTACAGAAGCTTACAGCCCGCCCACGGCTTAGCATTGGTCAGCTTAATTGTCCCTATGATTTGCTTGCTATTTTTTCAATGGCTTTCAGTGTCCTTCCTTGTCTATTTTTTATTTTCAGCTTTCCTGAAAAATAGCCACTTTACCATCTCTCTGATTGGCTGGCTTCTATCTTCCCCCTGCACTGCTCACATTTAATAAACTACTCTTTAATGTTTGCTTAAGCACTCCACGCAAACGCATGTGTTTTCAGCACCCTCCCTTGTGCGTCTCTTCCCCCACCAAATACCCTTGCCCCCACACAGTGTGTTGTTGACTCACTCACATTGTATGCTCTCTCTCGTGCTTCTATCCCCCCAAACTCCCTGCTGCCTTCGTGCTGTGTTGCTCTTCGCTGTGTGCTTCTCCCCGCACCCCATGTGCTACTCTCTTCCTTGTGTGCTGCTTTTCCATCCCCTCACCCACTCTTTGTTGCTTGCCTCACCCATCCATCCATTGCTCCCAACGCCTACTGTCTTTTTAAAAACCTTTTGCATTGTTTTGGGGTGGTTGGGAGGAAGTGAAGGTAGCAAATTGCTTCTTGCTCCCATGCCATCACCACCCCCTTTTCTGAATCGTTTTTGGCCACTATAGGTGTGGCAGGGTATACTCAGACATGAGTCCCTTTCTCACTGCTCCATCAGGATTCAAGCAAGCCGGGCCGAAGAGGCTGAAATGCCAGAAACCGGTCCCCGGTAGCTTGTCTCCTTTCTGGTGAAGAATTGGCTTGGTAGTTTGGTCTGCCCTGTTCCCATGATGCACTGGGCCAGGGACAGACTAATTTGCATATAGCCAGGTTCTGAGTTGGGATGGGGCAGTGAGATAAATAACGGTGATGGATCAAGCCCTGATCTTTGGACTGGGTAAGAGTGGTCTGCTTAATTCAGACACTCTGTTCATCACCACCCCCTTTTCTGAATCGTTTTTGGCCACTATAGGTGTGGCAGGGTATACTCAGACATGAGTCCCTTTCTCACTGCTCCATCAGGATTCAAGCAAGCCGGGCCGAAGAGGCTGAAATGCCAGAAACCGGTCCCCGGTAGCTTGTCTCCTTTCTGGTGAAGAATTGGCTTGGTAGTTTGGTCTGCCCTGTTCCCATGATGCACTGGGCCAGGGACAGACTAATTTGTATATAGCCAGGTTCTGAGCTGGGATGGGGCAGTGAGATAAATAACGGTGATGGATCAAGCCCTGATCTTTGGACTGGGTAAGAGTGGTCCGCTTAATTCAGACACTCTGTTCATCACCACCCCCTTTTCTGAATCGTTAGATTAATACCAGCACACACCTTTTTCACGCATGCGCACACCTACAAAAGGACGCGGTTGTGACTTTTTTGTTTTTTTTCATCTTTGCCGATTCTGTACAACATTGTCAAAAGGCATAGGCAAAGCCAATAGGTCCCTAAGGCGAGACCTATAGACTTTGTCAAAGTTTGTTTTGAGTAAATGTGTAGTGAGTCCCATTTCAAACATTTAGCGACAGACCCTATATTTGGGCCACATTTACGATTTTCTGAACTTGGAGCACAAATGCTTCAGGGGATTTAACTCACAATTTTGACTCCCTCTCCTCCTGCAAGTTGGCCACTGCCCATGACTCATCTTACTGCAGGCCACTCGCTGTCTGTGAATCCTTCACCTGCACCGGTCACTGCCTGTGACTTCATATCCTCCTTGAGGCCTCTAACTGCATGTGACTCTGTACCTTCCTGCAGGTCGGCTATTGCTTCTGAGTCCCTCAGCTCCTGCAGGCTACTCACTACCTGCGGTTCCTTCTCCTGCAGGCCTGTTACTGCCTGTGGCTTCCCAACCTTGTTCATGCCTGTGACTGCCTGTGACTCTTTCTCTTCCTGCAGGCCCCTCACTGTCTGTGACTCTTCCCCCTCCTGCAGGCTGGTCACTGGAGATAACTCCTTGTTCTCCTGCAGGCCTCTCACTCCCAGTAACTCACTGCTCACCTGCAGGCCGCTCACTGCCTATGTCTCCATCTTTGCCAGAAGGCTACACAATTTTAGAACTGAATACTGCCTAAGGGAATTAAGAGTTGTCTCAAGCAGTTTCATGCATTATTGTCTGTGGTTTAAAAACGGACAAAACGTAAACTTCAAAATTCTTAGAAACTCCATTCTTATACTCCACTGTCCCGGGCAGAGCAACATTCTGAGACAGAACATAACTCTACTTCACCAATCTGGGGTAGAGCGGACTCTGAGATGGAACGTACATACAATTCTGGAGAATGAATTCTGGGATACAACATAAAACTCATATTGTAGGACAGAGTGTATTCTTGAATCAAACATGTAACCCATTATCCTTCAATACAGTGGTTCGGTGGGCACACACTCACCAATAAAGGGGCAGAGAGTAATCTTGGTGTAGAACATAAACTCACCTACCAAGGGGAGACAAGATCCTGGCACAGAACATAGAGTAACCTATCAAGGAGAAGAACATATCCTGGTACAGAACATAAAGTGACCTATCAAGGGGAAAAACGGATCCTGGTACAGAACATAAACCCATAAACACACAACTTAGTATGGCTATGGCACAGAGCGGGCTCTGCATAGGTACTACAGTGTGGCGTACCTTTTGACAAATGTGTGACTACAAAGGACACCACCCCCTCTGTGACTGAGATGCCGGTATGCCCTAAAACCTAGGGCATCAAGTTCCTACTCATCAATTACCAGGTAGTACCCAACTCAGTGTATTACTAAATTAGACTTCCATTCAAGAACATCCAATGATAGTAAGGTACACATTATTATTATTATTTTTTTTTAAATGACCACTAGGGATCCGTATGTCTTGAAGAATGCCCCAGACCGCGCAGGCTAAGATAGATGGGCAGAAGCATGTTGTCAGATAGGTAATGGGTGTTATTAATTGATCGCCATATGCCCATTTATTTTAGGTTTTAATCTTACCTAGTGTCCTGTCAAATAAAGGTATTGCTGTAGGAACACATTTTCATTTTCAATCTGGATCCCCTTCCCTGTTAGTGTTGTCCTCCTTCTGCTACAGTCTTCGAGGAGGTTAAATCCGCTTTGGTGGTATTGCCCTACCGGGGTTGGGAGAAGATCCCTATGATGAAGCATGACACTATTAAGTGTGTGACGTTTCCTCTTCCATTAAGGATGTCCTTTCCTAGCTTAAAAACTGAAAGTTTAGTTTTACTCCTAAGGAACATCTGTAAACGTGTATTGTACTAACCAAATAGATATAGGAAGTACACTTACAGTTTCCTCCAAAACCGTCACCAAGGCCGGACTGGGAACAATAACCGGCCCTGGTAAAGTGCTCGGCCCGGCCCCCCTCTCCCCACTCCAGGGGGTTGGAGGTGCCGCCGAGCTCTTTGCTGGGGCCGGTTTTCAGCCGATTTTGGTACAGGGCCAATTTTGCAGCTATGCTGCAAAAACGGCACTGTAACAAAAACGGCCCCCAGGGACCAAAAACCGGCCCCCATCCGTGTGGCGCATCGGGGGATTGCCCAGTGCCCGCTATGGCCAGTCCGGCCCTGACCGTCACCGAACTAATTTGTGTGTTTATGCTAAGACAATAAAGGGATGTGCTGTGTCACACTCTTCTCCTCTCCTTTAATTGTGGTTTCTTAATCTGAACATAAGCCCACCTACCAAAGTGCAGAGCAGATCTTAATACAGAACATTAACTCACCTCTCAAGGGGACGAGTGGATCCTTGTATAGAATATAAACTCCCTTATCAGGAGGCCAAGTGGTTCCTAGTATAGTACATTGATAGGTTTCATTTCCCCATGGCCCGCCCACTGCATACATTATGCTTATAAGTTAGCAGAATGTGTCTAACTACTGATATATTCATTTAAGCATTTACGTTTATATGCTTCTATTAGTTATTCATTTATGTGTGTGACATTATTACAGTTATCCTTAGCTTAGCTTGTGTGCCACCATTTTGAAGCATCTCCTTTTCTGTGCGAGTTGCACTTGCTCACTCCCCCCTCCCGTAGGAATAAGAATATTCCTCATGTCAGCAGTTTTGCTTCTCGGCCCACTGTGACTGAAACTACTAGCGAAACCCCTTATCTCGTTCCCATGTGCTGGGGATGGTAAGACTCGGCTTCGTGTCCTTGGGATGAGATAGGAGAATGTTGCAATCCCAGGTGCAGATGCCTACTGTATGAGACCATTGTTCACCATCCCAGGGGTCCAGTACTTTTCCACTAATGGGCGTGCCTTATTCTGCTTTCGTATTATAATGTGTTACTGTGATGATGTGAGTCAGTCCTTCTCGGCGCACTCTTAGGGGTGAGGTCGATATAGGGCCCTCTCATATGGGAGTTTGTGGCCTAATAAAATTGCTTGTTTATTCTTCTCCACTGTCCGGCTGACTTATTATTGGGTAATTATAGGTGAGTGCGGTAAGTCACTCGGGTGGAATTGAGCCACGCTTATCAGATGGCGCCCGAACAGGTGCTCCGCGATTAGGACCTTTCTCACCCGTAAGTGGGTAGCAGAAGGCCAGAGATCCTCTGGTCGGCACGGTGGGTCTGGGTACCCACTTGATGCCGAGCTTGGTTCTCGCAGCGCTGCCCCACCCTGCTGATCGGAAGAGGTCTCGGTCCATGATCCTACGCCGGAGTCCGGAAGGCGGAACTTTGGAGCTGACCGTGTTGGTCCTGACAGCCGGAGGTGGAGAACGGTAGAGGTCGGTACCGCGCATAGAAGGTGAGTGGTCCGACTGTTGCTTGGAGGAGCCGGAGTGCTCCGTGAGACCGGGGTGTCTCTGGTGATTGGAGGAGCCGGTGTGCTCTTGGGGCTAGTGTGCTCCGGGGAACTCAGAGTGCAAATGGCGCTCTGACAGACTTGATGGAGACTGGGTGAACGGTGGTTTGTTGTCATCCAACTGGATAGTACTGCAGTCGGCGGACGGCTTGCTACGGGAGGATCTCGGGGCTCACCCGAACACCTAGGGTGGTGGTTTACGGGGAAGAGCGCCGAGTCTCGTGTGGTGTAGCCCATACCGATATGTAGTGTTGTCCAGGAGGCGGATGTGTTTCCCAGTCTCGGGATAGCGGGTGTGCGCTGTTCGGTCTGCGGTAGAGTCCAGGTTCCCCAGGACTTGGTCGACGGGCCTTGTCCCATCTCGGTAACACGTGTTGTGGTACGGATTTCCTGTAGCGTATATTGAAGTTGTGAGTGTGATTTACCGGTAAGCGAGTAAGTGTGCAAGTGTGACTTTGTATGTTAGTGTGTGATTGTGTGAGAGCAAGATGCCGTGTTTCAGTAAATTGCGGTGTTTGGGGTGCTGTGGTGAGGTTTCAGATGTTAGACTGGCCGAGAGCCAACCTGCACCAACGGAGGGCTCTCCAAATTTCGAAATGTACGTAAAGCACGGCTTACCCCCGATCATGTTTTCTACCTTGTGGCATAAGTATACAAAAGATAATGTGGATTTGCAGTGGCCTTTGCTTGGTTCTTTCGATGGAGCAAAATTGGATTATTTACAAGACAGATTGTTTGCGAGGCGCAGCCGCCAGAGCATGTTCGATTCTTTACGGATGTGGCAGAAGGAGGTACGAGAACGACAAATGAGGGAGGAGAAAGGGGCTCAGAAGAGAGCGGCGCAGACTATGGCGCAGAAGGCCAGGGAACATATTAAGTAAGAGAATGAGCTGCGTATTGAGCGCGCAGATAGACGTTTTAGGCTATTGGATAATAAGAGCTATGCAGTGAGAGAAGATGACCAAGATGAGATGGAGGACATTTTGAACACTCGACCCCCTCCCCCATATGCACCACAGCCCTTGTACCCCGTGCTGGTGGATTCCGCCTCCCAGGCGATAGTTTCAGTACCCCAAGTCAGTGCCCCACCCTCGTCCGGTGCACCTGCTTCCTCTGTGGTTGGACGAACTTCCCCCTCTGCAACTGCACCCCTGCTTTCCTTCTCTGCGACGAGCCCAATTGCGTCTGCTGTGCTCTCCCCGGCGCTCTCCGCTGGCCCCGCTATCCCCACTGTTTCTGCCAGTGCTATCCCTCAGGGCGCGTTGCTAACTCCCACTAGAGGAGCGGAAGGCGGACTATTTACTCAGGTACGGAAGTTACTCACGCGTTCTAATGTTGGGTTAGATGAGAAGACAATGGTAGCTAATCAAGCTTGTCAATGGGCCAGAAATAACATTTATTCATTAGAAGATATTTGGTCTACCATTAAAGACTATGAGCCTTTGATGCAACAGCATGCTTTGTGGCACATGTCGACGACATTGATAGCGTTGTGGGAACAGGGATATGGCGGGAAGCACCGGCGATTCTCCGTGATATCAAGAATAATGCATATAGAGCTAACACTGGAATAAAAGAGGTGTTCCGTAGTCTGAGGTACTTGTTAGAATACAGAAATGAGTTACCAGCAGCGGGAGAACCACATTTCCCTGGAGTACACCCGATGCGTGAAGTACACCCTGTATTTCACCCTGAGATACCCGAAGTAATAGACCCGGCAACAAAGCTTGTGACCCGAGCTCGTATCGACGCTCATTTCCAGGAGCAGTGGGTGCATATGCCCTGGAAACGGAGCGAGGTATTAGCTCTGAAGGCTCAGTTGCCTGACTCGAGAAAAAATCCAACGGCTTATTACAAAGAATTAACAGAGGCAGCTTCCTCGACGGTCATGACCTTAGCAGATATTGAATTGTTTTTCGGGTTATTGGTTCCTGTGGATGTGTGGAGACAGGTGAAGGGTTCAGATCATAGAGAGGAGCTGGGTGGTACTTGGGAAGAATTTACGGATTTGGATAAGGAGAGAAAGCCAGGTGAGAAGCCGAAGGGGGAGATACTAGCACTGCCAGGGCGCATAATAAAATACATGCACTCACTTATCCCGCCAAAGAAAGTAGACTGGGATAAGTTGACGGCATGTAGACAGAAGAAGGATGAGGCTGTTTCGGATTTCTTCACCCGTTTTGAGGAAACATTCATGGATTTTAGCGGGCAGGATATATCTCAAGATGGAGGGATGCGTCTTTTTGTCAACAGATTTGTAACAAATCTGTTGCCAGAAATATCAGCCCGGTTGCAAGCGTCAGAGAGTACATGGACGACATCCACTCCCTCTGGGATTTTGAGTATGGCCCAGTATTATGAGCATAGAGAAAATGAGAATAAGGACAGACAAGAAAAGAAGGCAAAGGATTTGAAGACGAAAGTATTGTTGCAGCAGGTGGCGAAGGGTCGGGGACGTGGAGCCCCGCCCGTGACAGTTAGTCGAGGAGGAAGTAGCTACGGAAGGGGAGAGAAAAGAGAGCGTTTGGGACCGAACCAGTGCGCCAACTGCAAGCAGGAGGGGCACTGGTAGAAGGACTGCCCACTGCTTCGGTCCGCTACTGGACCTGGCAGAGGACGGGGACGGGGAGACGCGCATAAGGATGTTAGACAGTCTGAAGACGGCAGGAGACAGGGAGGGAATTACTTTGACGGAGGAAGAGACAGGCAACATTTTCAGAAAGAGGGTGATGATTGCAGAGATCGACAGTTTTACAGCGATGCATATGCGATGGATGACTTAACAAGATTTTCTTATAACTAGGACAGCGTAGGGCAGAGCGCGGGACCTGTTTCTGTGGATGTTGATCAACGTGGGCCCTATGTAACGGCAGACTTGTCGGGATCCCCTCAGAATTTGTTAGTGGATACAGGTGCTACGAAAAGTTCTGTGGCACGTTCCCAGGTCCCAGGGGCGGCTCTGTCTGGCAAGACTAATATTTCCGTGGGGTTCTCCGGTACCCCAGTGGTTAGCCCCATTTCTAAGCCACTTGCGCTTACGATTGGCCCTTTCACTGTTGACTCTCCTTTCCTTTTGACTTCAAATTGTGGTGAGAATTTGTTGGGTTTGGA